>NC_053390.1:512073677-512715014 GCF_905171765.1 Bufo bufo | reverse complement strand
AAATGGCGCCGCCGGGACAAGGAAGGGGCGGAGGAGAAGGGAAACAAGGAACGCCCCTCTACACCCAAACAGGGGAAAAGCAGGGGAGTACCAACATGGCGGCCGAGATGTCCCGTCTCAGCGCCAGGGTTGTAGATATGCGACCGCCGAACTCAAGATGGTGTCCGAGAATGCCGTGCGTGACTGCCGTCGAAGTCCCGCAAATTGCGAGACCTTGGGCGGCAAGAAGCCCGAATGACTAGCCGAAAAAGGGGGGAATGGCGCTGACCGAACAAGGGGAGGTAAGAGAAGAGGACAGAGGGGACGGCCGGACCAAGAGAAAAACGGTCAGAACAATCGTACCTCACACGAAAAGGTCAGGAAGGGAATAATCCCTAAGCATAACGAAAGAATAATAGGACAGAATATGTAAGAAACAATCGATATCACAAGCTATAAGCAATAAAGTACATAAAAATAATACGATTTAAGAAAAATCCTAAATAGTAAAATCGGAGAGACACTTATCAAACAACAATCGATATCTCAAAAGATATCAGCAATAGAGTACATAAATAATACGATTTAAGAATAATCCTAAATAGTAAAATCGGAAAGACACTTATCTGCTGTGGACAGCAGCAAAGAAAGAGGAAGAGATGACGAGAGAGGACCTATTTATGGACTGACTAATGGGAGGGGTTATTTGGGGTTGTCTTTGGTTTTTTAGGTAAATTCTTTGCTGCTGTGGAAATTCAGTAAAGAAGGAGTGATGTAATACGAGCCTCCGTGTCTTGTTATAAAATTCTGGATTATATTCAACTGGTTTTCCGGACTGCTGAGGAGGACTTCTTTGTTGCGGATCCTGCGCTGGTTAAAGGAAAAGGACGACATCGGGCCCCACCGTGCACTTCTACAAACTGTAAGCGGTCCACTTGGACCACTGGGATAAGGGGGGTGCGCACCCGCTTGAAAGTTAGGGTCAGTTAGGAACAGTTTCTGGGACTATTATTTCTTAGTGTCCGCACTGCGAATACGGACACAACAAAGGTGAAAATTGTTGCAGTGTTTAACTTGTATTGTTTATACAGTTTTGAAGATTTTGCTTGTCTTTACCTCTGTAACTTCACTGTTAACCTGCTTTTATTAATTTATAGTAAATGCAATTTTCTTAATCTTGACTACTGCGTACGCACTCTTTTCTGGTGGCGGAGTCAAATCACCTGTCTTGCTCTCGGTTCACAGGTGTACCTCAGTGGGCGTAGTATACCTTATCACCTGTAGATGTGGCCTGCAATATGTAGGCAAGACCAAACGTGAGCTGAGGAGGAGAATAGGGGAACATTTGCAGGACACAACCGTGGCACGTCATGTGGGGATCCCTGATGTTTTGCGGGTTCAAGGGATTGTATTGATTAATAGATCCATTCGCGGCAGAGATATTGATACACTCTTACTCCGCAAGGAAGCGATGTGGATTTTCAAGTTGCAAACTGTCCATCCGAAGGGCTTGAATGAGGCCATCTCATATGCTTGCTTTATCTAATATTATATCTGAGCAGGTAATTTGGGGTCAGTGCCCCACTAACCACTTCTTTATATTACTTACTCTATGTACATACAGAGGTGATCCAGAATTCGATTTTTAGACCCCCCCCCCCCTTCCTCCCTGTGAACAAAAATTGACCGCAGGGAGGTAAGTTTGGGGTTTTATGTCGATTTGGTCTGATGTTATCTGGGGAGCATTGTGGTTAACTGTCATTGTTGTCCTTGGTACCGCTTTTCGATATGTGTTGTGATATTTCAGATTGATCTCCCCTGATGGGTTTATACTTATATCCACATCGGCACTGGGTGAATGACATATCGCTGCAGTTTTTGATTCCCCCATACAATAGCATTATTTGCACAACTTTCAGGGATTGTCAAAGCTTACCTGGGTACCCGACGGGTCAGAGGGCAGATGTCAGTTCACGCGCTTTTCTCTGATTCGCTGATGCACCAGCACACACCTCTCTCTAGGCGGGGCTTTTGTGATATCTTTTCGGCGTTCATTCGGCTGCGCACAGCTGTTATAGCTCCGGAGCCTTAACACGCAACAGTGTGGGGCACTTTTTCCTTCACAGGCTACCTAAAGAAAGACTTTTGCTCCTGATGACACGGGGCATAACATGTCACGTAGAAACGCGTTGAGCCGTTGATCTCTGATTAGGACACGGTTCTGTAGGCAGGGTATATGTATGTTTGAGACAGCTCAATAGATGGTCAGAACACAAGTGTGGATGGGATCTGAGACCTAGTCCCACTGTGGTTCACACAAGAGTGGGGGTGCAGATTGAGGCAGCATAGCATGCACTCGAATGTGGAGCTGTTTTTAAGGTGCTGCATGCTGAATGGATGTCCTTTTGCTACGTGTGGATTACACCATATAAAGCAGAGTGTAAGAGTGTAAGATTTGGTGTCGATACAGACTAAGACTCAAAACAGGCCATCCACTATTAACACATTGCAAGCTGCTAGGCTGCACAGATACTTGGAGGATTGCAACTAGTGCACCTTAGCCTATTTCAAATATATGGTCCTTATTCCTGATCCTGCATTTAATTTGCATCAATGTGCTAGCAGTATTAGGATCTAATCCAGACTGTTTTAGGTGTAGCGGATCAATAAATATCCCTAACTACATCAACTCAGTCTGGTGCCTGAAAGTCACGAAAGTGATACACTGAATTTTTCCCCTTTTAACTAGGGTTGAGCGAACTCGAACTGTAAAGTTCGGGTTCGTACCGAACTATAGGATTTTTGGACCCCGAACCCGAACATTTCAGTAAAAGTTCGGGTTCGAGTTCGGTGTTCGGCGCTTTCTTGGTGCTTTTTGAAAAGCTGCAGAGCAGCCAATCAACAAGTGGTTAACTGTCTGACCTTAGAAGCCATCACAGCCATGCCTACTAATGGCGGGGCTGTTATTGGCCAGTGTAGCATGTGACCCAGCCTCTATATAAGCTGGAGTCACGTAGCGCTGCACGTCACTCTGCTGTGTTTAGTGTAGGGAGAGGATGCTGCTGGTGATTTCAGGGAGAGAATAGGAGAGAGTCTTTGCTCAAAATCTGAATCTAACTCAGCGATCTACATACATCGTGTTTGGTAGGTGCAGGCACAATTTTTTTCTCGTGCCCTGAGCCCATTGACCGAAAAAAAATAACTTTAATAAGTCAGTTAGGTGGGCGGAGGCGGAGGCCATTTTATGCAAGCACAGTGCACCAGCACTGCATCTGAGCTTTTGGGACATTGAAAATCCCAATTTTTGGGGCAATATGCAACATCTGGATTAGTCAGTGTGCAATTTAAGCTAGAAATACAGCCATCATTTTCTGGGGTTTTAAAAACACACTTTTTTGCCAAAAACCACTATTTTCCTGATCTGCAAGTGTTACATTCAAGTTTAATATACACTCACCTAAAGAATTATTAGGAACACCTGTTCTATTTCTCATTAATGCAATTATCTAGTCAACCAATCACATGACAGTTGCTTCAATGCATTTAGGGTTGTGGTCCTGGTCAAGACAATCTCCTGAACTCCAAACTGAATGTCAGAATGGGAAAGAAAGGTGATTTAAGCAATTTTGAGCGTGGCATGGTTGTTGGTGCCAGACGGGCAGGTCTGAGTATTTCACAATCTGCTCAGTTATTGGGATTTTCACACACAACCATTTCTAGGGTTTACAAAGAATGGTGTGAAAAGTGAAAAACATCCAGTATGCGGCAGTCCTGTGGGCAAAAATGCCTTGTAGATGCTAGAGGTCAGAGGAGAATGGGCCGACTGATTCAAGCTGATAGAAGAGCAACGTTGACTGAAATAACCACTCGTTACAACCCAGGTATGCAGCAAAGCATTTGTGAAGCCACAACACGCACAACCTTGAGGCGGATGGGCTGCAACAGCAGAAGACCCCACCGGGTACCACTCATCTCCACTACAAATAGGAAAAAGAGGCTACAATTTGCACGAGCTCACCAAAATTGGACTGTTGAAGACTGGAAAAATGTTGCCTGGTCTGATGAGTCTCGATTTCTGTTGAGACATTCAAATGGTAGAGTCCGAATTTGGCGTAAACAGAATGAGAACATGTATCCATCCTCTGATGGCTACTTCCAGCAGGATAATGCACCATGTCACAAAGCTCGAATCATTTCAAATTGGTTTCTTGAACATGACAATGAGTTCACTGTACTAAAATGGCCTCCACAGTCACCAGATCTCAACCCAATAGAGCATCTTTGGGATGTGGTGGAACGGGAGCTTC
Source organism: Bufo bufo (assembly GCF_905171765.1). Classification (NCBI taxonomy): domain Eukaryota; kingdom Metazoa; phylum Chordata; class Amphibia; order Anura; family Bufonidae; genus Bufo; species Bufo bufo. The sequence goes on along the minus strand of NC_053390.1, from coordinate 512,710,728 downwards.
GTGCCCTGGATGTGAATCCCTCAAATCTCCATCAACTGCAAGATGCTATCCTATCAATATGGGCCAACATTTCTAAAGAATGCTATCAGCACCTTGTGGAATCAATGCCACGTAGAATTAAGGCAGTTCTGAAGGCAAAAGGGGGTCCAACACCGTATTAGTATGGTGTTCCTAATAATTCTTTAGGTGAGTGTATACAGCTTTCATATTCTGTTACCAAAAAAACACTTTTTTGGCAATATACAACATCTGGATTAGTCAGTGTGCAATTTAAGCTAGAAATACAGCCATCATTTTCTGGGGTTTTAAAAACACACTTTTTTTTTTACAAAAAACACTTTTTTCCTGATCTGCAAGTGTTAATATTTTCTGGGGTTTTAAAAACATTATTTTTTTTGCCAAAAAACACTATTTTCCTGATCTGCAAGTGTTAAATTAAAGTTTAATATATACAGCTTTCATATTCTGTTACCAAAAAACACTTTTTTGGCAATATACAACATCTGGATTAGTCAGTGTGCAATTTAAGCTAGAAATACACCCATCATTTTCTGTGGTTTTAAAAACACACTCTTTTGGCAAAAAACACTATTTTCAGGCCTTGCAGCATCAGCACGTGTGAAATTACAGGCTTATTTAATGCTGTCAAATTCAGTTGTTAACCACTTCCCATCTGGGCCCTTTGCCCCCTTCCTGACCAGGCCAAATTTTGAAAAAAACGGACATATCTCACTTTATGTGGTAATAACTTTGGAACGCCTTTATTTATCCAAGTCATTCAGAGATTGTTTTCTCGTGACACATTGTACTTCATGATAGTCATAAATTTGAGTCAAAATATTTCACCTTTATTTATGAAAAAATCCCAAATTTACCCAAAAACTTAAAAAAATCGCAATTTTCTAAATTTCAATTTCTCTGCTTTTAAAACAGAAAGTGATACCTCATAAAATATTTATTATTTAACATTCCCCATATGTCTACTTTATGTTGGCATCATTTTGGAAATGTCATTTTATTTTTTTAGGACGTTAGAAGGCTTAGAAGTTTAGAAGCAATTCTTCAAATTTTTAAGAAAATTGCCAAAACCCACTTTATAAGGACCAGTTCAGGTCTGAAGTCACTTTGTGGGGCCTACATAGTGGATACCCCCATAAATGACCCCATTGTAGAAACTACACCCCTCAAGGTATTCAAAACCGATTTTACAAACTTTGTTAACCCTTTAGGCGTTCCACAAGAATTAAAGGAAAATGGAGATCAAATTTTAAAATTTCACTTTTTTGGCAGATTTTCCATTTTAATTAATTTTTTTCTCTAACACATCGATGGTTAACAGCCAAAAAAAACTCAATATTTATTACCCAGATTCTGCGGTTTACAGAAACACCCCACATGTGGTCGTAAACTGCTGTATGGGCACACGGCAGGGCGCAGAAGGAAAGGAACTCCACATGGTTTTTAGATGCCATGTCCCATTTGAAGCCCCCTGATGCACCCTTACAGTAGAAACTCCCAAGAAGTGACCCCATTTTGGAAACTAGGGGATAAGGTGCCAGTTTTATTAGTACTATTTTTGGGTACATATGATTTTTTGATCATTCAATATAACACTTTATGGGGCAAGGTGACCAAAAAATTGGTTGTTTTAGCACAGTTTCTATTTATTTATTTTTACAGCGTTCACCTTAGGGGTTCAGTCAAGTGACATTTTTATAGAGCAGATTGTTACGGACGTGGCGATACCTAATATGTATACTTTTTCTCATTTATTAAAGTTTTACACAATAATAGCATTTTTGAAACCAAAAAATTATGTTTTAATGTGTCCATGTTCGGAGAGCTATAGTTTTTTTATTTTTTGAGAGATTTTCTTATGTAGGGGCTCATTTTTTGCGGGATGATGTGACGGTTTTATTGGTACCATTTTGTGGGACATACGCGTTTTTGATCACTTGGTGTTGCACCTTTTGTGATGCAAGGTGACAAAAATTGCTTGTTTTGACACAGTTTTTTTTTTTTTTTTTTTACGGTGTTCACCCGAGGGGTTAGGTCATGTGATATTTTTATAGAGCTGGTTTTTACGGACGCGGCAATACCTAATATGTATACTTTTTTTTATTTGTTTCACTTTAACACAATAATAGCATTTTTGAAACCAAAAAAATTATGTTTTAGTGTCTCCATGTTCTAAGAGCTATAGTTTTTTTATTTTTTGAGAGATTTTCTTATGTAGGGGCTCATTTTTTGCGGGATGAGGTGACGGTTTTATTGGTACCATTTTGTGGGACATACGCGTTTTTGATCACTTGGTGTTGCACCTTTTGTGATGCAAGGTGACAAAAATTGCTTGTTTTGACACAGTTTTTTTAATTTATTTTTTACGGTGTTCATCTGAGGGGTTAGGTCATGTGATATTTTTATAGAGCTGGTTTTTACGGACGCGGAAATACTAAATATGTCTATTTTACTTTATTTTTTCTATTTAAATTTTTTTTTTTTTATTCCTAACTTGGGAACTTTTTTTTTTTTTACATGTGAAACTTTATTTTATTTTATTTTTTCAACTCTTTATTTTTTTTATTTTTTTTTACACTTTTCGTCCCCCATAAGGTCATACAAGACCTCTGGGGGACATTTGCTTCACTTTTTCTTTTTTTTTTCACAGTTGATTTCTCCTGTAACTGGGGCTGAGATAGTAGCCCCAGTTACAGGACAAATGCACCCCTATAGAGGCTGTACAGCAGCAATCCTGCGCTGTACAGCCTCACAGCAGGGCTGATCGAGGTCTCTGAGAGACCTCACACAGCTCCTGCACACTCCGGTCACGGCGGTCACATGACCGCCGGGCCGGAACAGGAAGCGCACAGCGCTTCCTGCTCTGCAGACACAGCGCTCGGTGAGCGCTGTGTCTGCAGCGATCGTGAAGGCAGGGACACCTGGGCACTGCCCCTGCCTTGTCTTAGGGTTGCCCTGCTGTCACTGACAGCGGGCAACCCGATCAGCAGCTGCACGATTAGCGTGCAGCTGCTATTTCTGACAGGACGTTTTAAAACGTGCTGTCAGAAATAGACGTCCACCCATAGGACGTTTATATCCTATGGGCGGACGTGAGGCGGTTAAACAAACACTCGTTTGGGCAAAATAAATTAGTTGGCAGCCTTTGATGCAGATGTCATTGTGAGATACACCCTTAATACATTTGGGTTAGATTCAGAGATTTTAAATACCGCCATTTGGTGCACCAATCTTTAATTCAGGCCTACTGTGAGTTAGGCCGTGTGAGATACACCCTGTATATACAGGGCTTATATTCTTTCATTAATAAAACACCCTTTTTAGGGCAAAATACACGATATTTCAGACCTTGCAGCATAAGCACATTTGAAATTCTTGGGTTATATACTGCTGCCGTATTGAGTTATTAAACAAACACCGGTTTGGGCAAAAAAAGTTTATTTGGCAGCCTTTGCTGCATATGTCATTGTGAGATACACCCTTAATACATTTGGGTTAGATTCAGAGATTTGAAATACCGCCATTTGGTGCACCAATATTTAATTTAGGCCTACTGCGGGTCAGGCAGTGTGAGATACACCCTTTACATACAGGGGTTTGATTCAGGCATTTAAAATATAGCCATTTTGGGCAAATAAATCTTTAATTAAGGCCTACAGTGGGTCAGGCCGTGTGAGATACACCCTTTACATACATGGGTTTGATTCAGGCAATTTAAATACAGCCATTTTGGGCAAAGAAATCTTTAATTGAGGCCTACAGTGGTTCAGGCCGTGTGAGATACACCCTTTACATACAGGGGTTTTATTCAGGCATTTGAAATACAGCCATTTTGGACAAAGAAATCTTTAATTGAGGCCTACAGTCGGTCAGGCCGTGTGAGATCCACCCTTTACATACAGTGGTTTGATTCAGGCATTTGAAACACAGCCATTTTGGGCATACAAATCTTTAATTGAGGCCTACAGTGGGTCAGGCCGTGTGAGATACACCCTTTACATACAGGGGTTTGAGTCAGGCATTTGAAATACAGCCATTTTGGGCAAAGAAATCTTTAATTGAGGCCTACAGTGGGTCAGGCCGTGTGAGATACACCCTTTACATACAGGGGTTTGATTCAGGCAATTTAAATACAGCCATTTTGGGCAAAGAAATCTTTAATTGAGGCCTACAGTGGTTCAGACCGTGTGAGATACACCCTTTACATACAGGGGTTTGATTCAGGCATTTGAAATACAGCCATTTTGGGCAAAGAAATCTTTAATTGAGGCCTACAGTGGGTCAGGCCGTGTGAGATACACCCTTTACATACAGGGGTTTGATTCAGGCAATTTAAATACAGCCATTTTGGGCAAAGAAATCTTTAATTGAGGCCTACAGTGGTTCAGACCGTGTGAGATACACCCTTTACATACAGGGGTTTGATTCAGGCATTTGAAATACAGCCATTTTGGGCAAAGAAATCTTTAATTGAGGCCTACAGTCGGTCAGGCCGTGTGAGATACACCCTTTACATACAGGGGTTTGATTCAGGCATTTGAAATACAGCCATTTTGGGCAAAGAAATCTTTAATTGAGGCCTATGTGGGTCAGGCTGTGTGAGATACACCCTTTACATACAGGGGTTTTATTCAGGCATTTGAAATACAGCCATTTTGGGCAAAGAAATCTTTAATTGAGGCCTACAGTGGGTCAGGCCGTGTGAGATCCACCCTTTACATACAGGGGTTTGATTCAGGCATTTGAAATACAGCCATTTTGGGCAAAGAAATCTTTAATTGAGGCCTACTGTGGGTCAGGCCGTGTGAGATACACCCTTTACATACAGGGGTTTTATTCAGGCATTTGAAATACAGCCATTTTGGGCAAAGAAATCTTTAATTGAGGCCTACAGTGGGTCAGGCCGTGTGAGATACACCCTTTACATACAGGGGTTTGATTCAGGCATTTGAAAAACAGCCATTTTGGGCAAAGAAATCTTTAATTGACACCTAGTCTGGTTAAGGCAGTGTGAGATACACCCTTTACATACAGGGGTTTTATTCAGGCATTTGAAATACAGCCATTTTGGGCAAAGAAATCTTTAATTGAGGCCTACAGTGGGTCAGGCCGTGTGAGATACACCCTTTACATATAGGGGTTGAATTCAGGCATTTGAAATACAGCCATTTTGGGCAAAGAAATCTTTAATTGAGGCCTACTGTGGGTCAGGCCATGTGAGATACACCCTTTACATACAGGGGTTTGATTCAGGCATTTAAAATACAGCCATTTTCGGCAAATAAACCTTTAATTGAGGCCTACAGTCGGTCAGGCCGTGTGAGATACACCCTTTACATACAGGGGTTTTATTCAGGCATTTGAAATACAGCCATTTTGGGCAAAGAAATCTTTAATTGAGGCCTACAGTGGGTCAGGCCGTGTGAGATACACCCTTTACATACAGGGGTTTGATTCAGGCATTTGAAAAACAGCCATTTTGGGCAAAGAAATCTTTAATTGACACCTAGTCTGGTTAAGGCAGTGTGAGATACACCCTTTACATACAGGGGTTTTATTCAGGCATTTGAAATACAGCCATTTTGGGCAAAGAAATCTTTAATTGAGGCCTACAGTGGGTCAGGCCGTGTGAGATACACCCTTTACATATAGGGGTTGAATTCAGGCATTTGAAATACAGCCATTTTGGGCAAAGAAATCTTTAATTGAGGCCTACTGTGGGTCAGGCCATGTGAGATACACCCTTTACATACAGGGGTTTGATTCAGGCATTTAAAATACAGCCATTTTCGGCAAATAAACCTTTAATTGAGGCCTACAGTCGGTCAGGCCGTGTGAGATACACCCTTTACATACAGTGGTTTGATTCAGGCATTTGAAATACAGCCATTTTGGGCAAAGAAATCTTTAATTGAGGCCTACAGTGGGTCAGGCCGTGTGAGATACACCTTTTACATACAAGGGTTTGATTCAGGCATTTGAAATACAGCCATTTTGGGCAAAGAAATCTTTAATTGAGGCCTACTGTGGGTCAGGCCGTGTGACATACACCCTTTACATACAGGGGTTTGATTCAGGCATTTGAAATACAGCCATTTTGAGCAAAGAAATCTTTAATTGACGCCTAGTCTGGTTCAGGCCGTGTGAGATACACCCTTTACATACTGTCGTTCTATTCTACTATTAATTAAACACCCATTTAAGGCAAGATCCTAAATTCGAGAAATATGAGGAGACCGTCAAATAAGGGACGTGGTCCAGGTCGTGGTGCTGCTGGTGGAGCTCCTGTTGCAGGGAGAGAACGGGGTCGATCTGTGCCAGCTACACGCACAAGTTAAACCCCTTCCTCAGGTGCGAGTAAGCGAAAGAACCTGCAGCTGTATTTAGTCGGGCCTAATGCGGCTCTACGAATGGTGAGGCCTGAAGAAGTACAGGCGATAGTAGATTGGGTTGCTGACAGTGAATCCAGTTCCTGCACATTGTCTCCCACGCAGTCTCCTGCTGAAAGACCACAGTTGGCACCTGCAGCCGATGTCCATCAGTTTTTCAGCTCACCCCCTTGCAAATCAGCCAAGCAGTCTGAGCCCCAAGTCATGCAGCAGTCTCTTCTGCTTTTTGATGACTCTGTTAGCAGGGTTTCCCAGGACCATCCACCTAGCCCTGCCTCAGAAGTGGAAGAGATTGAGTGCACCGATGCCCGACCACTTATCTTTCAAGATGAGTACATGGGAGGACCATCGCAGCACGTCTCAGAGGATGATGAAACACAGGTGCCAACTGCTGGGGCTTTAAAAAGTGTGCAGACCGACAAGGAAGGCAGGGGTGAAGACTGGGTGGAAGATGATGTGGAGGACGATGAGGTCCTCGACCCCACATGGAATCAAGGTCATGCGAGTGACCTATGTAGTTTGGAGGAAGAGGCGGTGGTCGCACAGAGCCACCAGCACAGCAGAAGAGGGAGCAGGGTGCAAAAGCGGAGCGGCCGTCCTCTAGAGTACAGTACTCCTACTACTGCCCACCTGAGCAAGGGACCGAGCACACCAAAGCAAGCTCCAAGGAGTTCCCTGGCATGGCAGTTCTTCAGACAATGTGCTGACGACAAGACACGAGTGATTTGCACGCTGTGCAATCAGAGCCTGAAGCGAGGCATAAACGTTCTCAACCTGAGCACAACCTGCATGACCAGGCAATTAAGTGCAAAGCACGAGCTGCCATGGAGTAGACACCTCAAAAACAAAGAAAGGTCTCTGGCTCCTTCTGCTTCCTCTTCTGCTGCAGTCTCGGCCTCTACATTCTCCTCTGGAGTGACAGTGCCACCTGCCACCCCGCAAACAGAGGATCTGCCAGCAACACCAACACTTGGGTCACCAAGCATCTCCACAATGTCCCAAGGAAGCGTTCAGCTCTTCATCTCCCAAACGCTGGAGAGGAAGTACCCCCCTACCCACCCGCGATCCCTAGCCCTGAATGCCCGCATCTGGTGGAGACGGATAATTTTAAAAGCCTTATGGCAGTGGCTGTCCCATAGTACGTCGTGCCCAGCCGCCACTACTTTTACAGGCAAGCCATCCCTTCCCTGCAGAACCAAGTAGGGGACAAAATCAGGTGTGCACAGCGCAACGCCATCTGTGGCAAGGTGCACCTCACTACGGATACGTGGACCAGTAAGCACGGTCAGGGACGTTATATCTCCATAACAGCACACTGGGTAAATGCAGTAACGGCTGGGCCTGAGGCGGATAGCAGTTTGGCGCATGTCCTTCCACCACCGAGTATTGCAGGGTGCTTCAGTTTGCCTCCTGTTGCTTCCACCTCCTACTCTGCTTCCTCATCCTCTACCAGCTCCTCATCTGGGCAACGTAACAGCTTCACCACCAACTTCAGCACAGCCAGGGGTAAACGACAGCAGGCAGTTTTAAAACTTATCTGTTTGGGGGACAAACCCCATATGCGACGTGCCCACAAGGTGGAACTCCACCTTGCACATGCTGGCCAGACTGTGCGAGCAGCAGCAGGCGATAGTGGAGTTTCAGCTGCAGCACGCACGGGTGAGTCGCTCGGCGGAACAGGCCTGAGATTGCCCTTTACGTCTTGGAGGTGCTGGCCTGCCCTGCAGCCAGTGTATTATCTGAACGTGTGTTTAGCACGGCAGGGGGCGTCATCACAGACAAGCGCAGCTGCCTGTCAACAGCCAATGTGGACAATCTCATGTTCATTAAAATGAACCAGGCATGGATCCCTCAGGACTTGTCCGTACCTTGTGCAGAATAGACATGTATACCGGCACTAACCAGCCATTGTTATACTGCAGCGCTATTGCTCATTCTTGTATTTTGGTTATTTCACACTCTTTTAGAGTGTACCCTAATTTTAAAAAATTAAATTAAAACCGAAAACCTGTGTTGGCTACCTCGCCTTCCTCCACAGCCGCTTCCACCTGCACCGCTACGTACACCGCCTCCTCAAACTCCTACTCCATATGGAACTCCACCTCATAAATCAATTTTTTTATTTTTATTTGTACGTATTTTATTTTATGTCATTTCACTACTTTGTCATTTACATTTTCGGGTAAAATTCACCAATTTTTGTGTGTATAGTACCACTGCTATACCTAGCAGACCGGTAAAAAAATAAAAATAAATTGTCAGTTACATTTTCTGGTGAAATTCACAAATCTTTGGGTGTATAGTAGCACTGCTATACCTAGTATACAGGTTAAACAAAAAAAAATTGTCATTTACATTTTCGGGTGAAATTCACTAATTTTTGGGTGTATAGTACCACTGCTATACCTAGTAGACCGGTAAAAAAATAAAATAAAATTGTCAGTTACATTTTCTGGTGAAATTTACCAATTTTTGGGTGTGATGTACCACTGCTATACTTAGTAGACAGGTAAAAAAAAAAAAAAATTGTCATTTACATTTTTGGGTGAAATTCACCAATTTTTGGGTGTGATATACCACTGCTCTACCTAGTAGACAGGTAAAAAAATAAAATTTAATTTGTCAGTTACATTTTCTGGTAAAATAATCAACTCTACCTAGTTCACAGCACACACACTTTCGGGTGACAATAAACAATTTTTTTCTGTCATAGACCCCTGCTCTACCAAGTAGACAGGTTAATAAATTTCACAACTTTTTCTGTTACATTCTTGGGTTGACATTATACAATTTTAGACGTGAATGAACCCCTGCTCTGCATAGGTAACAGGGAATAAAATTTAATACATTTTTCAGTAATTAATGCGTGCCACATCCTTTCATTCAATGACTAAACTTTAAAAAGTTGTCACACTTTTATGCTTTAATAATTTCTCCCATAATTCAACTCTATAATTTTAAATTTGAAAAAATGTATTCTCCCTTGGATGTGATCTCTCTTTCTCACACTCCCTCTCCGGCGTGGAACCCTGATTCCCCGCCACCCGTGATCACCATGGTAGGCGCAGAAAAGAACATCGAAAGTTGATAGAGCAGATATCAAATAGGATCGTGAACATCACGGAGACGTGCGACATGGTGGGGCAGTAAGTTTGCACACGCCTACACGAACTGACTGACAGGGGTCAGTCCCTGCAACTTCTGGGTCTCCAAATTGGGCACATGGCCTGAGCTTGCCCTTTACCCCTTGGAGGTGCTGGCCTGCCCTGCAGCCAGTGTATTGTCTGAACGTGTGTTTAGCATGACTGGAGGGGGTTATCACAGGTTATATTTCCCAATGTTTTGGGGTGTACCCTAATTTTAAAAATAAAATTTAAAACCAAAAAACTGTGTAGGCTACCTCCTCCTCCACCGCCGCTTCCACCTACACCGCCACATCCACCGCCTCCTCAACCTCCTATTTCATATGGACCTCGTCCTCCTAGATCAAGATTATTATTTTTTATTTTTACGTATTTTATCTAATTTACAGTCATTTCCCTATCCACATTTGTTTGAAAAGCACTTGCCATGCTCTTAACCACATTTTGATGCCATTTCCATGACATTTTTACAGCCATTTTAGTGCTCAAAAGTTCGGGTCCCCATTGACTACAATTGGGTTCGGGTTCGGGGTCTAGTTCGGGTCAAGTTCGGGTCCCGAACTCGAACTTTTTTCCAAAGTTCGGCCGAACCCGTCGAACGCGAACATCCAGGTGTCCGCTCAACTCTACTTCTTAGAGCTAGCACATAAATGCAATATTCCCCAACATATGTTTTACAATTATTTGCAGATTTTCCCTACTATTTGAACGTCAAATATCTTAACAAGTACATACATTTAAGTACAATATTCCTAATTTGGAATTAAAACCACTAGAAAATTATATGATCTCCTGAATAGAGACTAGGGATGAGCAAAGTTCTTAAAAATTCAATATGGCTGCTTTGCCAAATTATACAAAATAAAATTGCTTTGCGATTAGTCATAAGCGAACCCAGACTGCCATGTTCGGGACTGTACTGAACCCGAATACCGACTTTGGCGCTGTGTCCATGTTTGTTGTTCGTAGTTTAAATAAAGCTTGTTGAAGGGCTGCAGCGCAGCCAATCAACAAGCTATTAAGCTGTGGGCACTTGGAAGCCATCACAGTCATGCCTAGTGTTGGCATGTCTCTGATTGGCCGGTGCAACATGTGACCCTGCATGCATAAGTGCCGGATCACGTGGTGTGCTGCCATTCTGCTCTAACTAGTGTAGGGACAGGACGCTGCTTCATGCAGGAAGAGTGTTAGGCTTTAATTATTTTAATAAACTGTTCTGGTGATCGTTGCAATACAACATCTTTGCATCAATGACACAGAAATATAATACTTAATCGTGCTGTTTTGTCTGATGGTGATCTGTAGGCATTTTTGTTCGGTCAATCATACTCCTTTGCACCAGTGACAGGGAAATCCAATAGTTGCTCAGTCTGTTAATTGTGACACTGACAGAAATCTGTTTTTTTTTTTGGGTGCAAAACCCTATTCCTGCCACCATCACAGGGAAATATAATAGTTAATCAGTCTGTTAATTGTGTTGGTGAGACATACCTATTTTCTGTGGTACTAAACCCCTCCTTTGCATCCGTGACACGGAAATACAATATTTAATCTGTCTGTTAATTCTGTGGGTGACATAATCCCATCTTTTGGTGTTAAATACACCTCCTTTGCATCCGTAACACAGAAATACAATTGTTCGTCTGTCAGCCAATTTTACCTACCTGCCGGTCATGTTTTCAGGATTTCCTTAGTATTGAGCAGGTGATATAATTAGTGTTAGTGCATCAGGACTTACCACAGGTATTCATTATGTGGAATATTCAGAAATCACGATCGGTAGGTGGGCCCTGAGGGCTGGAGTCAGGGAACACTGAATGAGGGGAAGTGGCCGTGGTGCTGCTGGTGTTGGTGGAGCTCCTGCTGCAGGGAGAGGACGTTGTCGATCTGTGCCAGCTATGGGCCCAAATGTAACACCTTCTTCTGGTGCACCCAGGCGACAGGACGTTCTGCGTCATTTTGTAGGCCCAAATACCGCTCTAAGAATGGTGAGGCCAGAACAAGTAGAGGCGGTAGTAGATTGGATGGCTAAGAGTGCCTCCAGTTCCATCAATTTGTCTTCCACCCCGTCCACTACTGAGACTGTCTGAGAGGATAAGACTTATAGGACTTCCTACTGCGATGTCTATTTGCCCAAATGTAGTGTATGGACAAGAGTTGTCTTTAGAATGAATTCACAATTTTTGACATACTATACCTGCAGAAGAAATATTCTTTCAAAAATGAGATTTATGTCACACCACTGTCACGGCCATGCCCATGACCGTGACTTCTTTACCGCATGCAGTTGCCTGCGGTTTTGTATGGGTGTTCAACCACGGGTGAGGGCCGCTTGTTTGTGGCCTCACTTGTGGTTGCCGCGGGCAACTAGTGTTGTATTTTGCAGCAGAGCAGCCTGAGCGTCGCTAGGCAGCTTGCTGCCCTGGCATGCGGTCTCACCTGACTTTCTTTATGTTAGGTGTGTGTGTTGTGTGCATGATGTATTTTGTATTGTGTGCACTTCCCCTTTATGTGTCTTTCCCTTCTGTGGTACTGGAAGGGTTAACTTCCTTCCCAGTGTGTGTGTGTGATGTCACTGGGTGTGTCCAACCCTTGGGTGTGGCCACTTGGGCCTATATAGACCCTCTCTTTAGCAGAGCTCAGTAGGTTGTTTCAGTCTTGCTAGCTGGAGCAGCCTCCTGTCTTTTCTATCCGCCTGTGAGAGCCACCACTGTAGTCATAAGTTTAAGTTTAAGTTTAGCTAAGTCTGTGTGATGTTCGGTTTATGTTTTCCTGTATTATTCAGTGCTGCCATGTATCTGGGTTCCGGTGTGTGGATGAGTTTGTGCTGACTTCTGTTTGCTATTTGTGGACTTCAGCTTTCCTGCACACGGATCCAGTCAGCAGGGCTGTGGCAGGTGGCTGGAACTAGTGCAGCACCTGCCATATACATAGGCTTGCATTTGTTCCCCTTTTCCCAACAGCTTGGCCAGTGAGACTCCTGCTCCTCCGTGCCTAGGAGGAGTAGGTCGTCTTACCCTGACTCCTAGCGCAGGGACCGGACGGAGGGTGAGTTAGGGATCCGAGGTTCCTGCGCATGGGTCCTCCTACCTTTAAGGTCGGCCCATGCAGTTAGGAGTTAGGGTTAGGGTAGGGACGCTGTTAGGAGGTGACCTGCTCCCTATCCTGTTCTCCTGGCTGAGCAGCCATAACATCACCTGGCACGCACGGCTGAGGATTTCCCCCATCCTCAGCCGTGACAACCACCCATTTTTTTTTATATAATTGTACTTTTATTGAAATACAACAAAACAATTCTGTTTCAACTTTATGCACAATTGTAATGTACAAGGTAAAGTGAACAAAGCAATATGCACAACATATTCAACAAATGAGCATATACTATAACTTCACATATTATGTGCAATGTACTGTATTTTTCGCCCCATAAGATGCACTTTTCCCCCCCAAACTGCGTCTTTTGGGGCAAATACTAATGAGCGCTTTCATTATGGAAGTGCTCATTAGTACCGGAGGACCAGGAAGCGGTGAAGGCTCTGTACTTACCGCTTCCTGGTCCTCGGCTGTCGGCTGTGCAGTGGCTGCGCACAGCGTGAGGGCGCTCTGTGACCTCACGCTGTGCGCGCCAGTTCACTGCACAGCTAACAGCAGGAGGAAGAGGATAGCGCTGGAGGAGAGTAGTGGGGGCGTCCAGGAGCAGGAGAGATAAGTGGTTTATTTATTTTGTGATCTGAGGCTGGGGGCTGCTGAATAATGACTGGGGGCTGCTGAATAATGTCTGGGGGCTGCTGAATAATGACTGAGGGCTAATTATATATATATTACTGGGGGCTGATTATATATATGACTGGGTGCTGATTATATATATATGACTGGGTGCTGATTATATATATATGACTGGGGGCTGATTACATATATATGGCTGGGGGCTGATTACATATGGCTGGGGGCTGATTACATATGGCTGGGGGCTGATTACATATAGCTGGGGGCTGATAAGAGGCATGGAGGACTGATATGAGGCATGGAAGTCTGATCTGAGGTCTTATTGGGGTCTTATTAACATCTAATTGGGGCTGTCAGCTGAGGTCTGATTAACATTGGGGGTCTGATTGGTGGTCTGACCTGAGGTGTAATGAATTTTTTTTTTTTCTTATTGTCTTACTCTAAAACCTAGGTGCGTCTTATGGGCCGGTGAGTCTTATAGGGCAAAAAATATGGTAAATCAGAGAAGAACCAATAATGGTTACATGAGAATCCAGCATCTTGTCGTACTCATTTCTTTGATAAAAATGGATATTGAAAAAAAAGAAAAATGAAAAATAAGTGAAAAAAGAAAGTCTATTATCAATGGCGTCCCAACGTATAAGGAACTCTCATGAGGGAATAGCTACATTAATTTATTAGGGTGTGTGTGATCTAAGCCGAAACCTATTTGAGTAACACTATAACAACAGAGTAAAGAAAGACATAGACAATACAGACATCAAGTGGAAGGGAGGAGGGGAAGGAAGATTACATTATTCTCTTGGGCTCTTCTCAGGGTTCACACCACCCATTTTAGTTTTCCTGGCAAATGGAGTATAGTAGAATGTAGAAAGAAGTTGAGAAAAATCCAGCTCCACTTTAAAGGAATTGCGTTTATTCAGCTTGCGGTTAAAAACTCATCCAAGAAATACAAAATTTAGCAGTCTTGTCTTGTCTACATGTTTCGGGCTATCAGAGACATTTCCAGCCCTTCTTCATGACACAGAAAGACATTAAAAGTGAGACCTTTTAAAGGGGAGGGTGCACCTGTGTTCACTAATTGTTTCCACAGGCCTGTAACCGCCCCCAGGAAAAGGTGCCACACTTCTAGTTAACTCTTCTCATGAAAATTAAATGAAAGAAAAAACAAAAATATATAACCATATGTATGCATAGAAAAAATAAAAGTATAATCACTACGAAAAAAAACTGTCATACAAGGGTATACATATATAGGGGATACATGGGGTATGAGCCGGATATATAGCAATATTCTAGCAAACCATGGTGGAATGTAATGGAAATCAGGTCACCAGAAATGTGTTGTAGCATTCTCAGGAAAGGAAGAAATTCACATGCCAAAATATTATTAGCATGAGAATTATTGCTGCAAAATCAGATCTAGGCGTTTATTGAGCCCCTCAGGTTGGCGTGTATTCAGTGAAAAAATCCAAAAGGATTCCCTGTTTAATAATTTTCTTCTATGGTCTCCTCCACGTTTAGGCAGAAAAACTTTTTCTATGCCTTGTACTATCATATCTGATGTGTCCCCACCATGGCAGACAGCAAAATGCAGACTAGCTGCAGACACATTGCGACTGCCATGGTGGGGCACATCAGAGATGTGTTTGCGTATCCTGGATTTTATTGCATTGATAGTACAGCCCACGTATTGCAGTTTGCACTTTGTGCAGGTGATCAAGTATACAGCGTGGGTTGTATTGCAGTTAAGATACGCTTTCATTGGAAAGACTCTGTTGTTTGCAGTTGAGGAAAAACTTTTTGGATTTGCGCCTGAGGGGGGACCCCGCCACCAGTCAGGTATCCACCTGCACATATAGGAAACCTATGGCAGGTAATACCACATTACATGCGACATCATGTCATCCTAAACATGTAACTGCCAATATACCCAGGGGGGAAATCATCCGTGCAAAAAGGAATTGCACGGAGGAAATTAGCTTCATGGAGGAAGCTGGACATATTTGCCATAGACTGGGTAAAAGAGGCTATAGCATCAAACATGTAAAAGATACTATAGCTCAGGTCTCAACCATTGAAAGGGGATCCCTCCTTTATCCTAAACAGCAAAATCCTGTGCATAAGGAGGTTCCACTACTGGATATAGGCACTAATAGTGAAAACAAAAATAGAAACACAAACAACATTATCAAGGACAAGGACAGAAGGAATCTGTTTGTAACACAATATAGTACAGAGTACCAACAGATATGTCATATTATAAAAAAACATTTTCCTGTCCTGTCTTATGACAGAGAATGGACTGACATAGTTGCAGATGGGGTTAAATGCGCAGCCAGACGGGCGCCCACAATTGCAAACTATGTCAGCCCTAGCCTATACCAAGAAGACAAAAAGTCGCAACCTGTGTGGCTTAGGACCAAGGGGAGTTATAGGTGTGGACACCACAGATGCATCTGCTGCACACATATGATGAAATCCAAAACCTTTTCCTCAACTGCAAACAACAGAGTCTTTCCAATAAAAGCGTATCTTAACTGCAATACAACCCACGCTGTATACTTGATCACCTGCACAAAGTGCAAACTGCAATACGTGGGCTGTACTATCAATGCAATAAAATCCAGGATACGCAAACACATCTCTGATGTGCCCCACCATGGCAGTCGCAATGTGTCTGCAGCTAGTCTGCATTTTGCTGTCTGCCATGGTGGGGACACATCAGATATGATAGTACAAGGCATAGAAAAAGTTTTTCTGCCTAAACGTGGAGGAGACCATAGAAGAAAATTATTAAACAGGGAATCCTTTTGGATTTTTTCACTGAATACACGCCAACCTGAGGGGCTCAATAAACGCCTAGATCTGATTTTGCAGCAATAATTCTCATGCTAATAATATTTTGGCATGTGAATTTCTTCCTTTCCTGAGAATGCTACAACACATTTCTGGTGACCTGATTTCCATTATATTCCACCATGGTTTGCTAGAATATTGCTATATATCCGGCTCATACCCCATGTATCCCCTATATATGTATACCCTTGTATGACAGTTTTTTTTCGTAGTGATTATACTTTTATTTTTTCTATGCATACATATGGTTATATATTTTTGTTTTTTCTTTCATTTAATTTTCATGAGAAGAGTTAACTAGAAGTGTGGCACCTTTTCCTGGGGGCGGTTACAGGCCTGTGGAAACAATTAGTGAACACAGGTGCACCCTCCCCTTTAAAAGGTCTCACTTTTAATGTCTTTCTGTGTCATGAAGAAGGGCTGGAAATGTCTCTGATAGCCCGAAACATGTAGACAAGACAAGACTGCTAAATTTTGTATTTCTTGGATGAGTTTTTAACCGCAAGCTGAATAAACGCAATTCCTTTAAAGTGGAGCTGGATTTTTCTCAACTTCTTTCTGCATTTGCTGCCCGCACCTGACACGGGCCATCCGTGCTCACAACTAAAGGAAGGGCAGGTGAGAGCTGCTACATTTCTCTTTTCCTATAGTAGAATGTAGGACTACATGCTTGGAAAATTAGTACAGTGGTGCCTTTTAGTGCCAGTATCCTGGGTTAAAATCTGACCAGGGACAACATCTGCATGGAGTTTTTATGTTCTTTGTGGGTTTTCTCTGGGTACTCCTCCCACATTCAAAAAATTTGGAAATTGCATATTTTGTCATTAGATTTAATTTAGGAAAATGCTTTTTTAATGGATGCTTCAAGTTTTCATGAGAAGATGTAAAAAAAAATGCAGACGGAGCATCTATATTTTAGTAGTTTGTATACTTTTGAAGAACTTATATATTTTTTTCTAGTTTATTAACTACATGCATTGTGCTGATCAAATATACCATAAAACATATAAAAAAAATCTATATAAGTTATATGATAGAAGTTTGTTTCCAAGTAAAATGAATAAAACTGCTATTACTTTCTGAGATATAATATTCCTCTAAAATATTCTCGTTTTATAACTTTTATGTTGAAGAACCAAAGGAACATAGGTTAAGTCTCTTTGGGGCTAATATGTAATAAAATACTAAAGAATAAAATGCCCAACAGCTTGAAGAGGTTCAGCAATCCTACACTAATATATCCCTAATGTTCAATAAAACGTCTTTTGAACAAAACAAAGTTCTTTTTTTTTTCTGGGAGCTGTGTAGAGAGCTATTACATTTCATAACTTTTTTAGTTTTTAATAAATGTTTTAGATGAAGTATATGCAAAATCACAAGAGGACAAGCAGAATGATATGTAATCCTATATTACCCACATTTACTACAGAACGAAAGACAAAGTACAATATAATAGAGTACATCCCCATGTTTCCTGGCATCAATAGCACTTTCTTATTATCCAGTATTTCACTCTTGTGCCAGAAACGTACAACCTTTAATACATTTAGTAATTCGGTAGGTATATTGTTACATCAGTGTGTCTAAGAACAGACTTGTTAAAAGAAATTTAATCTCAAATAATATACATTGAATTTTGAACTTGCAGCTTTTAATTAATAGATATTCTGAGTGGACAGTCATTATGGCTCTGTAGAATGAACAAAGCTCTACTGGGGGCTTTAAAAGAAATATTCACCCCTCCTCCGTCCTCCCACAGCTCATTTTCCAGTAATTTGCTCCACACCAAAGCAGGTGGTGAGACGCTGGAGAGTGATGTCAAATTGACTATTCTGACATCAAAACTACAGATGAGTGAATCGAAGCTGACGAAGTGGAATTCGATCCGAATTTCAGGGAAAATTCGATTCGCAACGAATCGCAATTTTCCTAAAATGCCAGTTACACATGTGAGGACTGAAGACATTGGGCAAGGAACTCTGGGAAAGGCGGGATCACCCAGATTGACATGCCTACATGCAGCCAATCAGTAGCCATCCATCCCTTTGATGTCACAGCCCTTTAAATACGGCAGCCATTTTAGATTCTGCCATTTTCAAGCGTTCAGAGTGCAGGGACAGACGTGTAAAGGCTCTAGGGACAACACCTAGAAAAACCTCAATGTTTAAAAAATAAATAAAAAAAAGGATTTACACTCACCTAAAGAATTATTAGGAACACCATACTAATACGGTGTTGGACCCCCTTTTGCCTTCAGAACTGCCTTAATTCTACGTGGTATTGATTCAACAAGGTGCTGATAGCATTCTTTAGAAATGTTGGCCCATATTGATAGGATAGCATCTTGCAGTTGATGGAGATTTGAGGGATGCACATCCAGGGCCCGAAGCTCCCGTTCCACCACATCCCAAAGATGCTCTATTGGGTTGAGATCTGGTGACTGTGGTGACCATTTTAGTACAGTGAACTCATTGTAATGTTCAAGAAACCAATTTGAAATGATTCGAGCTTTGTGACATGGTGCATTATCCTGCTGGAAGTAGCCATCAGAGGATGGATACATGTTCTCATTCTGTTTACGCCAAATTCGGACTCTACCATTTGAATTTCTCAACATAAATCGAGACTCATCAGACCAGGCAACATTTTTCCAGTCTTCGACAGTCCAATTTTGGTGAGCTCGTGCAAATTGTAGCCTCTTTTTCCTATTTGTAGTGGAGAGGAGTGGTACCCGGTGGGGTCTTCTGTTGTTGTAGCCCATCCGCCTCAAGGTTGTGCGTGTTGTGGCTTCACAAATGCTTTGCTGCATACCTCGGTTGTAACGGGTGGTTATTTCAGTCAACGTTGCTCTTGTATCAGCTTGAATCAGTCGGCCCATTCTCCTCTGACCTCTAGCATCCACAAGGCATTTTTGCCCACAGGACTGCCGCATACTGGATGTTTTTCCCTTTTCACACCATTTGTAAACCCTAGAAATGGTTGTGCGTGAAAATCCCAGTAACTGAGCAGATTGTGAAATACTCAGACCGGCCCGTCTGGCACCTACAACCATGCCACGCTCAAAATTGCTTAAATCACCTTTCTTTCCCATTCTGACATTCAGTTTAGAGTTCGGGAGATTGTGTTGACCAGGACCACACCCCTAAATGCATTGAAGCAACTGCCATGTGATTGGTTGACTAGATAATTGCATTAATGAGAAATAGAACAGGTGTTCCTAATAATTCTTTAGGTGAGTGTATAAGTGCAGGGAAAGGATAGGGAGGAATGATTTCACAGCATCTAAGTGCAAGGAGAGATGTCAGAAGGCGCTAGGGACATTGATAGGAAAGTAATTCACAAGTGCAGGGATCAATTATTTGGGGATCCAAATAGTCATTAGACAGCTCTGTCATTCCAGCTTTTTGTTATTGGGCTGCAAGTGTTATGTTGAAAAGCCTTTAGTGGCTTATATCCTAGTGTCTTATTCAGCATGACAAGAAAAATACACACTGCACTGTTGTAGTTATTTCTGTTGAAAGCTTATAGGGGCATATTTCAGTACTACAAGAAACATATATATGCACTGCACTGTTGCAGTTATTTCTGGTGAAAGCGTATAGGGGTGTATTTTAGAACTACAAGAAAAATATATACGCACTTCACTCGTTGATTGTTTTCTGGTCAAAGCGTATAGTGGCCTATTTCAGTCCAACAAGAAAAATATATATGCACTGCACTGTTGCAGTTATTTCTGTTTAAAGCATATAGGGGCGTATTACAGTGAAAATAGAAAACTATATACGCACTTCACTGTTGCAGTTATTTCTTTTGAAAGCGTATAGGGGCGTAGTTCAGTACAACAAGAAAAATATATACGCACTGCACTGTTGTAGTTATTTTTGGTGAAAGCATATAGGGGCATATTTCATTAAAAAAAAGGAAAATATATACGCACTGTTGCAGTTATTCCTGTTGAAAGCATATAGGGTTGTATTTCAGTGCAACAAGAAACATATACACGCACTGCACTGTTGCAGTTATTACTGGTGAAAGCGTATAGGGGCGTATTTCAGAATTATAAGAAAAATATATACGCACTTCACTCTTTGATTGTTTTCTAGTCAAAGTGTATAGGGGCCTAAGGTATTTCAGTCCAACAAGAAAAATATATACGCACTGCACTGTTGCAGTAATTTCTGTTTAAAGCGTATAGGGGTGTATTGCAGTAAAAAATGAAAAATATATACGCACTGCACTGTTGCAGTTATTTCTGGTGAAAGCATATAGTGGCGTATTTCAGTCCAACAAGAAAAATATATACGCATTTCACTTCTGCAGGTATTTTTGTTGAAAGTGTATAGGGGTGTATTACAGTAAAGAAAGAAAAATATATAAGCATTGCACTGTTGCAGTTATTTCTGGTGATAGTGTATAGGAGTGTATTTCTGTTGAAAGCATATAGGGGTGTATTTCAGTACAACAAGAAACATATATACGCACTGCACTGTTGCAATTATTTCTGTTTAAAGCGTATAGGGGCGTATTAAAGTAAAAAAAGAAAAATATATACACACTGCACTGTTGCATTTATTTCTGGTGAAAACGGATATGGGCGTATTACAGTAAAAACAAAAATATATATAATTACTGCACTGTTGCAGTAATTTCTGGTGAAAGTGTATAGGAGTGTATTTCAGAACTACAAGAAAATTATATACGCACTTCACACTTTGTTTTCTAGTCAAAGTGTATAGTGACCTATTTCAGTCCAACAAGAAAAATATATACGCACTGCACTGTTGCATTTATTTCTGTTTAAAGCATATAGGGGCGTATTACAGTAAAAATAAATAAGCATTGCACTGTTGCAGTTATTTCTGGTGAACGTGTAAAGGGGCGTATTTCAGAACTACAAGAAAACTATATACGCACTTCACTCTTTGATTGTTTTCTGGTCAAAGCGTATAGTGGCCTATTTCAGTCCAGCAAGAAAAACATGTACGCACTGCACTGTTGCAGTTATTTCTGTTTAAAGCGTATAGGGGCATATTACAGTAAAAAATTAAATATATATACGCACTGCACTGTTGCACTTATTTCTGGTGAAAGCATATAGGGGTGTATTACAGTAAAAAAAGAAAATTATATAAGCGCTGCACTGTTGCAGTTATTTCTGGTGAAAGGGTATAGGGGTGTATTTCAGAACTACAAGAAAAATATATACGCACTTCACTCTGATTGTTTACTAGTCAAAGCTTATAGTGGCCTATTTCAGTCCAACCAGAAAAATATATACACATTGCACAGACAAGACACTTGTGTCAAGCTATGCTTCACATTTAAAAGCTGTTATAACTGGAAAAGGATGTTGTACTAAGTACTAAGATTGAATGTCACTTGGGGGTTGAATAAAACTGATAATGATGTGAGCACAGAAAAGACATTTGTGGTTATTTCATTATAAACGTTATGTTTTTTTTGTCTGACTTACAAGTGCCTCTTTGATTTAATTGTAAACAAGATGACTGAAATGATCAAAATCAATGTCAAACTGGCCAAAACACAAAATTTCAGTGGGGGTTGAATAATTTTGAACACAACTGTATAGTGGCATATTTCAGTCCAACAAGAAAAATATATACGCATTTCACTTTTGCAGGTATTTTTGTTGAAAGTGTATAGGGGTGTATTACAGTAAAAAAAGAAAAATATATAAGCATTGCACTGTTGCAGTTATTTCTGGTGATAGTGTATAGGAGTGTATTTCAGAACTACAAGAAAATTACATACGCACTTCACTCTTTGATTGTTTTCTGGTCAAAGCGTATAGTGGCCAATTTCAGTCCAGCAAGAAAAACATATACGCACTACACTGTTGCAGTTATTTTTGGTGAAAGCATATAGGGGTGTATTTAATTAAAAATAGAAAAATATATACGCACTGCACTGTCGCAGTTATTTCTGTTGAAAGCATATAGGGGCGTATTTCAGTACAACAAGAAACATATATACGCACTGCACTGTTGCAGTTATTTCTGTTTAAAGCGTATAGGGGCGTATTACGGTAAAAAAAGAAAAATATATACACACTGCACGGTTTCATTTATTTCTGGTGAAAACGGATATGGGCGTATTACAGTAAAAAAAAAATATATATATATAATCACTGCACTGTTGCAGTAATTTCTGGTGAAAGTGTATAGGAGTGTATTTCAGAACTACAAGAAAATTATATACGCACTTCACACTTTGATTGTTTTCTAGTCAAAGTGTATAGTGACCTATTTCAGTCCAACAAGAAAAATATATACGCACTGCACTGTTGCATTTATTTCTGTTTAAAGCATATAGGGGCGTATTACAGTAAAAATAAATAAGCATTGCACTGTTGCAGTTATTTCTGGAGAACGTGTAAAGGGGCGTATTTCAGAACTACAAGAAAACTATATATGCACTTCACTCTTGCACTTATTTCTGGTGAAAGCATATAGGGGTGTATTACAGTAAAAAAATAAAATTATATAAGCGCTGCACTGTTGCAGTTATTTCTGGTGAAAGGGTATAGGGGTGTTTTTCAGAACTACAAGAAAAATATATACGCACTTCACTCTGATTGTTTTCTAGTCAAAGCTTATAGTGGCCTATTTCAGTCCAACCAGAAAAATATATACACACTGCACTGTTGCAGTTATTTCTGTTTAAAGCATATAGGGGCGTATTACAGTAAAAAAAAATATATATATATATATGCACTGCACTGTTGCAGTTATTTATGGTGAAAGCGTACAGGGGCATATTACAGTAAAAAAAAAAATATATATATATAAGCACTGCACTGTTGCATTTATTTCTGGTGAAAGCGTATAGGGGCGTATTTCAAAACTGCAAGGAAATATATACACACTTCACTCTTTAATTGTTTTCTAGTCAAAGCTTATAGTGGCCTATTTCAGTCCAACCCGAAAAATATATACACACTGCACTGTTGCAGTTATTTCTGTTTAAAGCATATAGGGGCGTATTACAGTAAAAAAAAAATATATATATATGCACTGCACTGTTGCAGTTATTTCTGGTGAAAGCGTACAGGGGCATATTACAGTAAAAAAGGAAAAATATATAAGCACTGCACTATTGCAGTTATTTCTGGTGAAAGCGTATAGGGGTGTATTTCAGAACTACAAGAAAACTATATACGCACTTCACTCTGATTGTTTTCTAGTCAAAGCGTATAGTGACCTATTTCAGTCCAACAAGAAAAATATATACACACTGCACTGCTGCAGTTATTTCTGTTTAAAGCATATAGGGGCGTATTACAGTAAAAAAAATATATAAGCACTGCACTGTTGCATTTATTTCTGGTGAAAGCGTATAGGGGTGTATTTCAAAACTGCAAGAAAATATATACACACTTCACTCTTTAATTGTTTTCTTGTCAAAGCGTATAGTGGCCTATTTCAGTCCAACAAGAAAAATATATATATGCACTGCAGTGTTGCAGTTATTTCTGTTTAAAGGGAACCTGTCACCTAAAAAACACCTCCCAAACCACCAGCATTAACTTAAAGTAGCCAGCAGTATGTTCCTAAAGATCCTTTTTTTCCTCCGGCCAGATGCACCAAAATCTTGAAAAACTAATCTTTAATCCCCTGTAAGCGCTATCTAACAGCAGAGTTTGAAGTCATGGGGGCAGCGGCCTCCTTGCTTCAAGTCAAGCTAAGCTCGCCCCTTATCCATCCTCCCTTCACTGTGATTGACATCCTGCTGTGAGGCTGCGATAGTGCAAGTCTCATGCATGCGCGATGCGCTCCTTGTCACTGCGCAATCCCGTCTCCGACTCCCGCACTCAGCCGGCCGCTTTCCTCTCTCTGCACATGCGCCGGGCTTTTCCATCGTGCGCGTATGCCCCGGCGCATGTGAAGAGGGAGAAAAGCGGCCGGCTGAGTGCTCTGTTTGTCCCCTCCGGCATGTTTCTGTTTTCCCTCTCCCACCTGGTGTATGTTGTTATGGTGTGGGCCTTGTTTGGAGGTTATTGTGTTTGTGGTGTGTATCCTCCTAAAGGGGGTTGCTTTCTCGGAGGGGTTTAAGCAAACATCTAGACAGTGCGTTTCCGGTCCATCTGGTCGGCTGCAGGTAAGTTCTGGTAACCTAGGTTACTTACCTGTCGTTTGGCTGTGAAACCTGTCTAGTTGGTGGCCAGCTGCTGGGCTTCTGGAGACACCATGCATCCTTTGTGTAGGATGAATGGGTGGTCTCTGCCCTGTCTTCAGGCTTAGGGCATAGCAGAGATACCTAGGGTTCTAGGTTGGTGAGCATGAGCCCCCTTACCAGGGGCGTAACTAGAAGTGACTGGGCCCCACAGCAAATATTTGTAAGGGCCCCCCCCAGCGCGCTTCGCACCTCCCTCCTCTTGTGTAAACCCCACTCCTTTGGCACAGTGTAGCGGTATACTGTATATTGTGGGGCACAGTGTAGCGGTATACTGTATATTGTGGGGCACAGTGTAGGCTATATGTGTATAACATAAACATATTTCACATGAAAACTTACAGTTACTTGGCCCTTGGGGATCTCGGACGCCACTTTAACACTTTGGCCGGGGGCTCGGCGGAGCTGATGTTGTGCTTTATCCTAATGAGAAAGATTTCATAATAAGGATTTGGAGAAGGGGCAGTGGGGTCGCAGAGCAGGGAGAGGCTGGTGCTGCTACTAGGGGGTCATACCATGGGGGAGTAATAAAGCCCACC
Organism: Bufo bufo; assembly: GCF_905171765.1. Classification (NCBI taxonomy): domain Eukaryota; kingdom Metazoa; phylum Chordata; class Amphibia; order Anura; family Bufonidae; genus Bufo; species Bufo bufo. The sequence continues at coordinate 512,685,861 of NC_053390.1, read as the reverse complement.
ATAATGCCCCCCCCCCAGTAGTAATAATTCTCCTTATAATGTGACAGTGCAAAAATACCCCCTTGTAATGCCCCAGTTGAGCTAATGTCCCCATAGTGCCCCCATAATGTCCCAGTATAAAATACCCCTATATAGTGCCCCCAGTAAATGCCTCCATAGTGCTCCTCTTCCCCCTTCCTGCTAGTGCCCCCCAAAATGTACCAGTATAAAATACCCCATATATAGTGCCCCAGTAGATGCCCCTCAGTGTCCGGCCTCTGATAGGCTGCCGGCCTAGTGTCCCCCATAATGCCCCCTATCATGTGCCAGTATCAAGTGCCTCTCTCCTCCCCCCCCACATGTCCCAGTATCATAGTGACATCTCCCCCCCCCACAAAAAAGTGCCAGTATCAAGTGCCTCTCCCCCCCCTCATGTGCCAGTATCAGGTGCCAACCCCCCCCTCCCCCCAGGTGCCAGTATCAGGTGCCAACCACTCTCCCCCCCCCCCATGTGCCAGTATCAGGTGCCTCTCTCCTCCATGTGCCAGTAGCAGGTGCCAACCCCCTCTCCCCCCCAGGTGCCAGTATCAGGTGCCTCCCCCCATGTGCCAGTATCAGATGCCAACCCCCCCTCCCCCCCAGGTGCCAGTATCAGGTGCCAACCCCTCTCCCCCCCCATGTGCCAGTATCAGGTGCCTCTCCCCCCCCCATATGCCAGTATCAGGTGCCAACCCCTCTCCCCCCATGTGCCAGTATCAGGTGCCTCTTCCCCCCCCCCCAGGTGCCAGTATCAGGTGCCTCTCCCCCCACCCCATGTGCCAGTATCAGGTGCCAACCCCCCCCAGGTGCCAGTATCAGGTGCCAACCCCTCTCCCCCCAAGGTACCAGTATCAGGTGCCAACCCCTCCCCCACCCATGTGCCAGTATCAGGTGCCAACCCCCCCTCCCCCAGGTGCTAGTATCAGGTGCCAACCCCTCTCCCCCCCCCCCCCATGTGCCAGTATCAGGTGCCTCTCCCCCCCCCCATGGGCCAGTATCAAGTGCCCCCCACTCCCCCCATGGCAGTAACAGTCGGGTATTAAAAAAATAAAATAATAAACACTTCTACTTACCTCCATGTCAGCGATGCGATGCAGCCTCTTCCTGTGTCCCGCCCTGTATGTCCATATATGGAGTCAGTGCTTGTATTTCAGAAAAGGTTTCTGCTGGGATTCGAACTCACGACCTTCTGTATCAGAGGCAAAGCACCTAACCTCTAGACCATAAGAGATGCCTTGCTGCTGGTTGAAAAAAAATGAGACTTCAACTGTTATAGCTGGCTAAGTGTACATCTATACACATGACAGCTGCTCATTTATAGAGATATAGCAGAGCTGAGTGTGCTGGGACAGCTGTCTTATAGAGATATAGCAGTGCTGGGTGTGTTGGGGCAGCTGTCATGTGTATAGATGTACACTTAGCCAGCTATAACAGTAGAAGTCTCATTTTATTTTCACTCAGTTGTACTGCAGCCTTTATAGTTGTGAGGGTAAATGCTTTGCCTCTAATACACTCAGACTTTGGAGGTTGTGGGTTCGAATCCCAGACACATCAGAAAGACTTTAGGAGACAGTAAGATTAGATCACATTAGCGAGGGGGCCTGGTCAGCTGCTGCTGCTGTGAAGGGGCCCTGAACAGTAAGACATCGATATTTAACGAACTTGTAAATAAACTGTCACACACGCTGCCGGGACGCCGGGCCCCCTTGGCAGCCCGGGCCCCGAAGCAGCTGCTTCCCCGGTAGTTACGCCACTGCCCCTTACCTTCTGAGGCGGATCATGCATTAGGAGTTTAGGGAGATATTCAGTATCGCGTTAGGAAGTGACCTGCTCCCTGTTCTCTGCTATCCGGCGTAGCAGCGACTGATATTGTATGGTGGGGAGTTTCCCCCACTCCCCGCCGTGAATGTCAGCGAACCGGCCAAATCGAATTTTAGAAAAATTCGCTCATCTCTAATCAGAACTAGAGATGAGTGAATTTTTCAAAAATTCGATTCTCTGGTCTGCCAAATTTTTCAAAAGATTTGCTTTGATCCAAATGTATTCGCTGCAAATTGAGTAAAAAAAATGGTTATTTCCTGGCTGCAGAGAGCCTTTATAGTGGTGTAGAATACTGTGCCTTGCAGTAACATGCATAGGCAGTCTGCTGTGGTAGTAAAATAATACTGTGAGTCATGATGACATGCAGATGACAGATGTCGCTCTTAGAATCACTGCAGGCATGAATCAGACTTACAGGTCGACGTTAGCGTCAAAAAGAAGCACACTCCTTTTACACCGTCGTCAGCTGATTCCACATAGATGTCTACAGAACCTGTTCTATTAAACACTTATATAAGTGGAGCCCGCCGACAGAGTGGAGAGGGTGTCAGCAGTAAGTTTGTGTTGACATCACTGATTATTTTGCCTTTCCTCTGTTCCATCAGAACAATAATCCCCCAAAAACTGATCCTGTCTGTAGAGCATCCGCCTTCACTCAGTGAGCATTAAGTCAGTAATCCATCAGTATTGCTAATGGCAAAAAAAAAAACAGGAGTGGATCCAAAACAGAGATGAGTCAACCATTCAAGAACCACTATGTTTCTGGTCAAGACACGACCACTAGATGACACCGGAAGCTCAGGCCTCTCGCTGCGACTCCTGCTGCCACGCCCCCTTACTCTGCTGCGAACTGTTCCTGCGCCAGAAACATTTAGGCCTCTGCCATTCCCCTGTGCAGGGCCGAGCACTTCTCTGTCTGACATACTGTTAGATCAAATAAATAAATAAAAAGGAAATTAAAACACCCCAAAAAAGTATGTAATTTTCTCACTTCACCACACAACGGCTAATAAGCCAATTTTTTTTTCATACTAATCCACACAAAAAAGGGCTTTAAAACATATAACTGCACCGCTGAACGGCAAATATATTTTACTTTTGCCACTAATACACACCACAAAAGGCTTTAGAACATATAACTGCACTGCTGAACGGGAAATATATTTAACTTTTGCCACTAATACACGCCACAAAAGGCTTTAGAACATATAACTGCACCGCTGAATGGCAAATATATTTAACTTTTGCCACTAATACACGCTACAAAAGGCTTTAGAACATATAACTGCACCACTGAACGGCAAATATATATATTTTTTGCCACTAATACACAACAAAAAGTGCACTTCACCACACAACGGCTAATAAGCCCTTTTTTTTCCCACTAATGCAAGTCAAAAAATGCTTTAGAATATATAACTGCACCGCACACGGGCAAATAAGATGTAGAAATATTTCCTTGTAATAAACCCTGCTAATGGCTGTAACACTCCAATAACAAGAGCGGTTTGCTAGAATTACAGAGCTGTATAATGGCAATTTGGGTCCCCAGTTAGTGCAGCAAGGTGTAATAGGATTGTTCCTATTACCCAGGCTGTAACCTCCTCTACTGAACCCTGTTGAACAGAAATGCTGTGGAATAATTCCTCCCTATCCTTTCCCTACACCTTAAATAATCTTTACCTGCACTTGTAAATCGTTTTTTTTCTAGCACAATGTTTTTTCTAGCACTGTCCTTAGCGCCTGCTGATGTCTCTACCTGCACTAAGTACACTGGAAAATGGCAGAATCCAAAATGGCTGAGGCTATTTATAGGGCTATGACATCACAGGGCTGGCTGGCTGCTGATTGGCTGCATGCATGGTATTATGGGTGATCCCGCCTTCCTAGAGTTACTTGATCCATGTCCTCACACGTGCAGCAGCAATTCGGTGCGAATCAAATTTTTCCTGAAATTCTGATCGAATTCCACTTTATCAGCTTCGATTCGCTGATCTCTAATCAGAACATTAGATGAATCCGCATAGTTTTGGGCTACAACATATACCCATACAAGGGCGGACACGCTTACTGACAAATGCAAAAAAACAAATAAAGCACTGGACTAATTAATATCTTAGCTCATTATTGCTGTTGGATTGTTTGAGAAGCATTAAATAGGCTCGATGATGAGCTCCCTTATAGCCAGGGTTCCATATACTGTTCTTGCACAGGATCCCTCTGCTGTCTTTGTCTGTCTCTGTACTCATTTTACTACTCTGTCTTTAACCTCGTCCACTGGATTTGTTATTCCTCGCCTTACGCTGACCTTTTGCTGCACCTGACTGAACTTTCTGTGTCTCTTCATTGACAGGTCTCACTGACAGCTGGTGACAGCCCTGAACACCATGACTGGCTAAATTCTAACCTCGTAGCAAGGATTCCTTGTGAAAAACTGGAGGATACATTAGACAATGCACCTTACTATAAGAAGAAGCAGACTGGTTGTAGAACAAGGTTCCACTGTTTCAAAGCATATTGACTTAAGAAAAGGACAAGTTGATGTCCAATGTAAAATGTTCTCTTGATGCACCCTCTTAAAAGGGTTATCCGATTTCTGAAACATACCCTCCATGTGCCAGGCCCCTCACAGGTAATATACTTACCCGCTCTTCGCTCCCGGCGCCACTCCTGGTCCCCACACCGCCGCTGCTGCTTCACCCTGCACATGGATGAAAACATCCGTTGTTGGAGGGGAGCAGCCAATGGCAGGCAGGGATAGAGACGAGCCTCCCTAGCATCACCCGCGATGCTGGGAAGGCTTGTCCCCGTCCCTGCCTGCAATTGGCTGCTCCCCCCCGACACAGGATGTTTTCATCCGTGTGCAGGGGGAAGCAGCAGCAGCGGTGCGGGGACCAGGAGTGCTTTGTGGAGCGGGGTAAGTATATTACATCTGAGGGGCCCGGCACATGGTGGGATGTTTCAGAAATCGGATAACCCCTTTAACCTCCTCAGGACCGCCGTACGCAGGATTGCGTCTTTGCGGCGGTCCTGTTGTTCTGGGTGGACGCGCCGGTGCGTCCTCTCGCGAGACGCGAGATTTCGTGCATTGCCGGCCCGCGCATGCGCATCGCGGGCCGGCAAAAGTTAAAGAAGTATTTCGTCACCAGCCTGCCAGCAACGATCATTGGCTGGCAGGCTGGCGATTTTCAAAAAATCAAATCAGAAGCCAGATAACAGATCATATTAGTAAATATGATCTGTTATATGGCTTCTCTGCTTCTCTGCTGGTCCTTTTCGTCGGTTGGATCCAGCAGAGAAGCAGAGATCACTGTGAGTACCCACCAACACTACACCTTAGCCCCTGATCACCTTCCATCACCCCCATCATCCTAATTAACCCCTTGATCGCCCCCTGTCAATCACTTAGTGAAAGACAAAAAGTGATCAGTGTAAACTGTCACTTTTTTTTTTCACTAGTATTGGCTGTTAGGTTTTAGGGATAGTTTAGGCCCCTTGGTTAGGTAGTTAGCGTCAGTTAGCGCCCAGCCCACCGCACCGCAGTCACTTTTATTCGCTGTTTAGCGTATCGCTAATCAGCATTTGTACTTTTATAGTATCTGTAAGTGATCAAAACTGATCACGGTCAGATCTATAATAGTATTAGTGTCACCTTAGCTCGCCCTCCACTCAAAACGCAGTGTTTGCCCGATCAGGCCTGATCGGTCGCCCACACGTGCGTTCACCCACGCCCGCCCCACCGCAGTGACAAAAAAAAATTTGTTTTTTGATCACTGCACATTCACTTTACACGCACTGCGGCGATAAAAAAATCAGTTTTGATATTTTTTATCAACCGCAGCGGCCTCCGGTACTTCGCTAGCCTCCCCTTTGTAAGACAGGCTTGCTTTTTTTCTTGGGTAGTCTCAGGGAATACCCCTAAATTTAGTAGTCCAAAATGTCAAACAGGGGGTATTCTTCTGAAGAGGCCTACAGGATTCTGACCCAGTCGGATGAGGAGTGGGAACCCTCATCTGACGAATCTAGCGGGTCAGAATATGAACCTGTGGAAAGCAGTGGCTCTCTGACCCAAAGTTCGGACGAGGAGGTGGAGGTCCCTGGCAGCACCAGGCGTACCCGGCCCCGTGTCGCTAGACCACAGGTTATGCAGGATCCGCTTCAAGAGCAGCAGAGTGGGGCTGTCGCTGCCGGATCACGTGGTGAGGCATACACCAGCAGCGCAGCCCTTCCTGGACCTAGTACCAGCACTGCCGTACAACATGGTGACGTGGCGAGCACCAGAAGGGCAGTTGAAGCTGGTACGGTGGCACGTGCACTAGTTACCCCGTCGCAGCCACCGCGCAGACAGGCCCGTAGAGCCCCTAGAATCCCTGAGGTGCTGGCAAACCCTGATTGGCAGTCACCAACTTCAGCCGCACCTGTAGTTCCCCCTTTCACCGCCCAGTCTGGAGTTCGGGTTGAGACGGCTCAAATCGGTTCGGCCCTGGGATTTTTTGAGCTGTTCTTGACTGCGGAGATCTTGGACTTAGTCGTGGCAGAGACAAACCGGTATGCCACACAATTTATATCCGCCAACCCGGGAAGCTCTTATGCCCAGTCTTTCCGGTGGAAACCAGTCCAAGTTTCCGAACTTAAAATTTTTCTGGGCCTTCTCCTCAACATGGGTCTAACTAAAAAGCATGAATTGCGGTCATATTGGTCCACGAACCCGATTCATCACATGCCCATGTTCTCTGCTGCTATGTCCAGGACACGATTTGAGACCATCCTGCGTTTCCTGCACTTTAGCGACAACACCACCTCCCGTCCCAGAGGCCACCCATCTTTTGACCGGCTCCACAAAATTCGGCCCCTCATAGACCATTTCAACCAGAAATTTGCAGATTTGTATACCCCCGAGCAAAACATCTGCGTAGACGAGTCCCTAATACATTTTACCGGGCGCCTTGGCTTCAAACAATACATCCCAAGCAAGCGTGCCCGGTATGGGGTCAAATTGTATAAGCTCTGTGAAAGGGCCACAGGCTATACCCACAAATTTCAGATCTATGAGGGAAAAGATCAGACCCTGGAGCCGGTCGGTTGCCCTGACTACCTGGGGAGCAGTGGGAAGACAGTCTGGGACTTGGTGTCACCCTTATTCGGCAAGGGGTACCATCTTTATGTGGACAATTTTTACACAAGTGTGGCCCTCTTTAGGCATTTGTTTCTAGAACGGATTTGCGCCTGTGGCACCGCGCGAACTAGTCGCGTGGGCTTCCCCCAACGGCTTGTAACCACCCGTCTTGCAAGGGGGGAGAGGGCTGCCTTGTGTAACGAAGAACTGCTCGCGGTGAAATGGAGAGACAAGCGTGACGTTTACATGCTCTCCTCCATTCACGCAGACACGACAATCCAAATTGAAAGGGCAACCCGTGTCATTGAAAAGCCCCTCTCAGTCCACGACTATAATGCGCTCATGGGAGGGGTGGACTTCAATGACCAGATGTTGGCTCCCTATTTAGTTTCCCGCAGAACCAGACGCTGGTATAAGAAGGTGTCTGTATATTTAATTCAATTGGCTGCCTATAATAGTTTTGTTCTCTACAGTAAGGCTGGGAGAACAGGATCCTTCCTCAAATTCCAGGAAGAGATCATCGAGAACCTCATTTATCCGGGAGGTTCCGTGGCCCCATCCACCAGTGTAGTTAGCCGTCTACACGAGCGACATTTCCCCAGTGTCGTTGCTGGTACCTCAACCCAACCGCCACCCCGAAAAAAATGTCGTGTCTGTAGCAGGAGTGGAATAAGGCGTGACACCCGCTATTTCTGTCCTGACTGTCCGGACCACCCTGCCCTATGCTATGGTGAGTGTTTCCGGAAGTACCACACACAGGTACACCTAGCATAGGGATCACATCTCACCAGGACAGGCACACAGGGCTATTAGGGCCCTTTCTCTCACAGCTGCTGCAAACCTCTCCTTTCACCTGGGATAAAGTGCATAACGTACTTCGCCACATCTTTGGGCGATTTGCGCTTTGCACATTGTCCCATGGGGAAGGAGAGGTTTGCTCTATAAAGGTAAAAAAAACTAAACAAAAAAAAAAATACCGGTAAGTAAAAAAGTTAAACGTTCAGTTAAAAAAGTTTAAAAAAAGTTTCTATGTTCTGTTCAACAGTTAATAAAGTTATTGCTTTGCGGCCTGGTTTTTTCTTTTTTGTTTTGTTTTTTTTACCTTCCAGGTGGACCAACCGATCGACCAGCTGCAGCACTGATGTGCATTCGGACAGAAGCATTGCGCTGCTGTCAGATTACACGCAAGTCGGTGTATGCGGCGCTGCAAGACGAGATTTCTCCTCTGCAGTAAAAGATATGTTTGCCGAGGCATATGAGCTGAGGAGGTGGCGGTGTTCATATACTTTGGCAAACACTTTGTATATATAAAAAAAAAAATCCCGGCAATGATTTATTCATCCACATCGATTGATGTGAATAGAGAAATCTGGTTTGCCAGGGCATACGAGCTGAAGTGGGTATGGATGTTGGGCGGAGCTCCTATGTCCTGGCAGACGCCTTTCCCCTCCTTTTTCTTTTTTTGGCAGAGATTTTTTCATCCACATTGATCGATGCGAATGAAGAAATCTGTGCCGTTCATTTTTTTCTTTCAGCCCAGAGGCTGAACGGAAAAAAAAAATCTCATTACCCGTATGCTCAATATAAGGAGAATAGCAGAAACTCCTAATGCTGGGCATACATGTAATGATTGCGGAGACCCTCAAATGCCAGGGCAGTACAAACACCCCACAAATAACACCATTTTGGAAAGAAGACACCCCAAGGTATTCGCTGAGGGGCATATTGAGTCCATGAAAGATTGAAATTTTTGTCCCAAGTTAGCGGAAAGGGAGACTTTGTGAGAACAAAATCAAAAAAATCAATTTCCGCTAACTTGTGCCCAAAAATTTTTTTTTCAATGAACTCGCCATGCCCCTCATTGAATACCTTGGGGTGTCTTCTTTCCAAAATGGGGTCACATGTGGGGTATTTATACTGCCCTGGCATTTTAGGGGCCCCAAAGCGTGAGAAGAAGTCTGGTATCCAAATGTCTAAAAATGCCCTCCTAAAAGGAATTTGGGCCCCTTTGCCCACCTAGGCTGCAAAAAAGTGTCACACATCTGGTATCTCTGTATTCAGGAGAAGTTCAGGAATGTGTTTTGGGGTGTCTTTTTACATATACCCATGCTGGGTGAGATAAATATCTTGGTCAAATGCCAACTTTGTATATCTTTTGCCAAGATATTTCTCTCACCCAGCATGGGTATATGTAAAATGACACCCCAAAACACATTCCCCACCTTCTCCTGAGTACGGAGATACCAGATGTGTGACACTTTTTTGCAGCCTAGGTGGGCAAAGGGGCCCACATTCCAAAGAGCACCTTTCGGATTTCACAGGTCATTTACCTACTTACCACACATTTGGGCCCCTGGAAAATGCCAGGGCAGTATAACTACCCCACAAGTGACCCCATTTTGGAAAGAAGACACCCCAAGGTATTCTGTGAGGGGCATGGAGAGTTCCTAGAATTTTTTATTTTTTGTCACAAGTTAGTGGAAAATGATGATTTTTTTTTTTTTTTTTTTCATACAAAGTCTCATATTCCACTAACTTGTGACAAAAAATAAAAACTTCTATGAACTCACTATGCCCATCAGCGAATACCTTGGGGTCTCTTCTTTCCAAAATGGGGTCACTTGTGGGGTAGTTATACTGCCCTGGCATTCTAGGGGCCCAAATGTGTGGTAAGGAGTTTGAAATCAAATTCTGAAAAAAATGACCTGTGAAATCCGAAAGGTGCTCTTTGGAATATGGGCCCCTTTGCCCACCTAGGCTGCAAAAAAGTGTCACACATCTGGTATCTCCGTACTCAGGAGAAGGTGGGGAATGTGTTTTGGAGTGTTATTTTATATATACCCATGCTGGGTGAGAGAAATATCTTGGCAAAAGACAACTTTTCCCATTATTTTATACAAAGTTGGCATTTGACCAAGATATTTATCTCACCCAGCATGGGTATATGTAAAAAGACACCCCAAAACACATTCCTCAACTTCTCCTGAGTACGGCGATACCAGATGTGTGACACTTTTTTGCAGCCTAGGTGGGCAAAGAGGCCCACATTCCAAAGAGCACCTTTCGGATTTCACAGGTCATTTTTTACTGAATTTGATTTCAAACTCCTTACCACACATTTGGGCCCAAAGAATGCCAGGGCAGTATAACTACCCCACAAGTGACCCCATTTTGGAAAGAAGAGACCCCAAGGTATTCGCTGATGGGCATAGTGAGTTCATGGAAGTTTTTATTTTTTGTCACAAGTTAGTGGAATATGAGACTTTGTATGAAAAAAAAAATAATAAATCATCATTTTCCACTAACTTGTGACAAAAAATAAAAAATTCTAGGAACTCTCCATGCCCCTCACGGAATACCTTGGGGTGTCTTATTTCCAAAATGGGGTCACTTGTGGGGTGAGATAAATATCTTGGTCAAATGCCAACTTTGTATAAAAAAATGGGAAAAGTTGTCTTTTGCCAAGATATTTCTCTCACCCAGCATGGGTATATATAAAATAACACCCCAAAACACATTCCCCACCTTCTCCTGAGTACGGAGATACCAGATGTGTGACACTTTTTTGCAGCTTAGGTGGGCAAAGGGGCCCATATTCCAAAGAGCACCTTTCGGATTTCACAGGTCATTTTTTTCTGAATTTGATTTCAAACTCCTTACCACTCATTTGGGCCCCTAGAATGCCAGGGCAGTATAACTACCCCACAAGTGACCCCATTTTGGAAAGAAGAGAGTTCATAGAAGTTTTTATTTTTTGTCACAAGTTAGTGGAATATGAGACTTTGTAAGAAAAAAAAATAAAAAATAAAAATCATCATTTTCCGCTAACTTGTGACAAAAAATAAAAAGTTCTATGAACTCACTATGCCCATCAGCGAATACCTTAGGGTGTGTACTTTCCGAAATGGGGTCATTTGTGGGGTGTTTGTACTGTCTGGGCATTGTAGAACCTCAGGAAACATGACAGGTGCTCAGAAAGTCAGAGCTGCTTCAAAAAGCGGAAATTCACATTTTTGTACCATAGTTTGTAAACGCTATAACTTTTACCCAAATCATTTTTTTTTTACCCAAACATTTTTTTTTTATCAAAGACATGTAGAACTATAAATTTAGAGCAAAATTTCTATATGGATCTCGTTTTTTTTGCAAAATTTGACAACTGAAAGTGAAAAATGTCATTTTTTTGCAAAAAAATCGTTAAATTTCGATTAATAACAAAAAAAGTAAAAATGTCAGCAGCAATGAAATACCACCAAATGAAAGCTCTATTAGTGAGAAGAAAAGGAGGTAAAATTCATTTGGGTGGTAAGTTGCATGACCGAGCAATAAACGGTGAAAGTAGTGTAGGTCAGAAATGTAAAAAGTGGCCTGGTCTTTCAGGGTGTTTAAGCACTGGGGGCTGAGGTGGTTAAGGTGTGCTATATAGTGCCCAAATAATGCAATCATACAGTATACAAATAACATTGCTAGGCAATTGCTAAATACACCTCTGCCAAATCGAATAAACTAGGAGAAGAGGCTGCATCCTGTGGAACTGCCTTTCCATAGTTTGGAGCTAGGGATGAGCGAATCCGTGGAAGTTTGGGTTTGCCGGGTTCGGATAAACTTCAGGTCAAAGTTAGAACTAAACTTTATTATTTTCCGTTATAACATGGTTATAGCAGAAAATAATAGCATTCATAAGACAGAATGCAAAAGAATATGGCCATTTAGGGGCAAAAAAACTAACAAACTCATCCTTACCTACTTAAATGAGCTGTTGCAGTGTCTTCTATCTTCTTTCAGCAGGACCTGCACAACCACCAATGTGGTGGTGAGAATGCTATTCTTTTCTGCTAAAACCATGTTATAACGGAAAATAATAAAGTAAAGTTGGAACTTTGACCTGAAGTTCGTCCGAACCTGGCAAACCCGAACTTCCACAGGTTCGCTCATCCCTAGCTCCAAACTATGGAAAGGCATGTTATAACGGAAAATAATAAAATCACCTGAACACCGAACGCCAACCCGGACTTTAGTTAAAAAGTCTGGGTTCCTGAACTCGCAAAGTTCGGGTTCTCTCATCCCTATTAGGAGCACCATGTTTGGGATTAGGGATGCAAGCTCCAGGAGCCTAGGTCATCAGTGCCAGTGCAGCTCTATCCAGGGCCAGTGACACTTCCTTCAGTAAAATCAAGAGCGCTTACTTGTGCTACCACACAGGACTTGCAACCCTGTATATGTGGTAAACCTGACATTTTAGAGAAAAGTCAGACTTATGCACTAGATTCAGCATTCTAAAATGTGGTATAATCACCTAATTTTATGCCAAATGCAAATACTAAATGTAATTTATATTTAACAGACTTAGGCCTCATGCACACGACAGTATTTTTTTACATACCGCAAAACGTGGTCCCGTTGTACCGTGATCCGTGCCCGTTTTTTCTTCCGTTGTGCTTCCGTGTGTCCGTGTGCCCGTTTTTTTTGCGGCCCGTCAGAAAACAAGGAATGGTGAAAAAAATTTAATTTTAATAACTCCACCCAGGATACTGGTATAAATGAAGGTCACCTGAGTTTGGTTTTGTGGCCATTTTCTGTAGTCTTTACAGAGTACAGAGGTTCATTTGGTTGCTTCTCTTTGCTGTATCACCATGTCTGATTCAGAGGGAGAGGTCTTACTGCATTGGGTTGTTTCTCGGCAATGGGGACCGCGCACTCCTTTGTTGAATGAGGAACCGAGTAGAAGGTGACGATTTTGGGTCCATCCGATTGTTTCACAACGTTACCGGAAAGGACACTTTCATACTCTCTACAAAGATCTGCGGCTGAGAAGTTCTATTCCTTCTGTCGGATGTCAGTCACTACATTTGATCGCTTGCTGTCATCTCTACGTACTGTCCTTACCTTCATGGACACCAATATGAGGCGCAGCATTTCTCCAGAGGAAAGGCTCACCGTCATGTTGAGGTAAGCAATATTTTACATTTAAAGTTTCACCAGTAATGTGCACTGCTTCCGTCAGGAGTAACATGTGCTAGAAAATGTTTGCTGAAGTAACATTTCTTTGCCAATAATGTTTTTTTTTTTTTTTTTTTTTAATGGTTGGTTTTTTTATCACGTTAATCCCTGTCACATAACATCCCAATATTGAAGTTTTTTTTTTTTTTTGTGCAAGTTTTAAACTTGTGTTCACCTAACGTCCTCCAGACACTCCAATAATCCTCAGTACTCGCCAGTAGTTTGTTAAAAATTGTGTTTTATTCAGTCAGTCAGTCAGCCATGTTACAGCAGGCTGTAACCTGCCTGTCTGAGTGACTAATTCATAATTTTTCGTCAATTACTGGCGAGTGCTGGGGATTTTTGTAGTGTCTGGGAGAATTGGGTCCCTCTGTCAGGATCCCTATCTGTGTGCACCACCCTGTTTGAAGTATATGTACCGGTCTGTACACTATTTTGTAGGATTGTGCTGCTACCAACCCCAGAGATTTCCAGCTAACGTCCTCATCATGCCTAATGTTCTCATAATTTTGAACTTGCACATCATTTTCTGCATTTTAAAGGGGCTAACCACAGTTGATGTCACTTAGTTGTGGTAGTACTGCCCACACCCCAATAGCTGTTAGTGTTTTGCTCATATACACCCTTTTTTCTTATTTGTGGATTAATCAACAAATGACATAGGTCAGTGATGGCGAACCGTTTTCAGACTGAGTTTCCAAACTTCAACCCATAACTAACGCTTTTATTGCAAAATGTCAACACAGCAATTTAACATGAATACTAGAGTCCAATATAGTTTAGCGTCATTGCATTTTATCATTTTGCTATAATTGGCCGCTTAAATTCAGTGCTGCCTGTCCTTTTCATAGTGTGCCCTGTGCTGATGAATGCTTTGTAAAGTCTAAGGTGTATATTGTTAAACAATAGACTTTTCAAAGGGTGTGGGTGCCCACAGAGAGGGCCTTGAGTGCCGGCTCTGGCACCCGTCCCATAGGTTCCCCACCACTAGACATAGGGTGTTTACAATCATGTATTGTATACAACATTATACGTGATTCATGAATCTGTTGTTCCCTTTGATTTGCTGCTGACTTATTGTTTGTTTTTGTTTTTAAACAGATTCCTTGCAACTGGGAACTCTTTTGCATCCCTGCATTTTGAGTTTCTTTTAGGAACCTCGACGATCTCGCGAATTGTACGTCACACTTGCCATGTCTTCTGGCAGCAACTCCGAGAGACGGTGATGCCGCAGCCCAAGGTGGACGATTGGGTTCGGATTGCTGAGGGCTTCCAAAATTTGGCACAGTTTCCAAACTGCATCGGGGCAATGGATGGCAAGCACATCCGTGTGAAGAAGCCGCCACACTCAGGGACCCGTTTCTTCAATTATAAACAATATTTTTCGGTAGTGCTGATGGCTGTTGCTGACAGTCATTACCGGTTTATAATGGTTGATATCGGGGCCTATGGAAGCACTGCGGATGCTCACATCTTTAGTGCTTCTAGAATGGGTGAGCGGCTTCGTGCCAACCAGCTTGCCCTGCCCGAGTCCAGAAGACTGCCCGGATATGCAGGTCCGCCGGCTCCATTTGTCATTGTGGCGGATGAAGGGTTTGCATTGACTCCACATGTGATGCGGCCCTTTCCAAAGCGTGGTTTGGATGTCAGGAGGCGTATATTCAACTATCGGTTGACTCGTGCCCGTAGGTATGTTGAGTGTGCTTTCGGGATACTCTCTAGCAAGTGGAGGGTGTTTTTGTCATCCATACAGATGGATCTGGAGAATGCTACCCTGGTGATTAAAGCTTGTGGTGTTCTACACAACTTCACCAGGATTCAAGAGGCTTCCTCTTCTGTTGACATGGAAGATCTTCCTACGTCTTCAGATTTGGGTTTGGAAAGGACCCTGCATAGACGACCTGGGACTGCAGGCATTGCAGTTCGGGAACTCTATGCAGACTACTTTTACAGCCCAGAGGGGTCCTTGCCATGGCAGAGGGACGCTATTCGAGGCAGTTTTTGAAATCTTCTGGGCTCTTTAGTATTTTTTTATTTTGTAGATAGATTAATAAAAATTATTGTGGTAGTTGAGTGTAGGGACTCGCAAGATAATGAGGACCCTTGACGTGGGCTTGCGGGCTGAGGTTTTTGGACCTCACATATTTTAAACTGCATATAACTAAATAAAAATGATGTTTTTGTCTAAATGTAAATTGACTTTAACATCTTTATATTTGTAATCTCTGGTCCAAAATTTGTTCTAATACCTCATCATCACAGTATCCCAAAATAAAGATGTTGTTCATCAAAATAAAGTGTTGCTTTGTGAGCTACAGTGCGTGTGGTTTTTTTTTTACATTGAGTTTTTAAATGTTAATGTTGTGTGGAGTGTGCAAACAACAGTCAAATAGTTTTCTCCCAATCCAAATTTAAGTAAAATATTGGGATCACCAATACCAAATGAAAGGCAATGTTAACAACATTAGGCACAAAACATATAAAGTGCTCAAAATAAATAAAATTAACAAAACTATAAATCAAGAAGGTCCTGCGTAAACGAATCCGGAGCAAATGAGGACCGTGGCCTTACATGGCCCTGTTGAGGTGCCCCAGTTGGCAAACTGCCCGGGTGTCACGGATGGTGTACAGGAAACAAGACAATACAATATAAACAATGACTCACTGGATCCACAGCTAAGGAACAAAAGGGAGACCCCTGCATGAGAACTGCCGCTCTCCCTTATTGCTCAGCCTATGCGACCACCCCAAAGGTGGATGGGCGCATATCCACGTACCTCGACTATCTTACACCTGAAGACCCTACAATAGTGAGGGGATACGACCACCGGCTCCCTACACAGACACGGAGGGAGTCAGGGTCACCTGGATCCAGAAAACAGAAAATCATAAATCCATAAACAGCACTTATCTTGCAGACGACTGGGGACTGTGGACTGAGAACTAGGAACAGCATGCACACACACTCCAGGAAGTTGTATAAGCCGCACACTACTGCATTCTGGGGAGGAACTTAAAGGGCAGCAATCAGTCCAACTGCATGACAGCTGAGATAGACTAACGAGATGAGGAACTCAACCAAAACAAAGAAATTCAAGGAGGAGGATCTGAAAGGCTCCTGTCAGAGCTTCTAAACTGTCTGGCTGTGACAGTACCCCTCCCTCTACGAGTGGACTCCGGACACTCAGAGCCCACCTTCTCAGGATGGGACCTATGGAAAGCCCTGATGAGACGAGAGGCCTTAATGTCCGTCACTGGGACCCACATCCTCTCCTCAGGACCATAACCCTCCCAATGAACGAGGTACTGGAGGGAACCGCGGACAAGACGAGAATCCACAATCCTAGAGACCTGAAATTCAAGATTTCCATCAACCATAATCGGAGGAGGAGGCAAAGGCGAGGGTACAATAGGTTGAACATAAGGTTTCAATAAGGACTTATGAAAAAGATTATGGATCTTCCAAGTCTGAGGAAGATCAAGACGGTAGGCAACAGGATTGATGACAGACAGGATCTTGTAAGGCCCAATAAACCTAGGACCCAACTTCCAGGAGGGAACCTTCAATTTGATATTCTTGGTAGACAATCACACCAGATCACCAACATTCAGGTCCGGACCAGGCACACGTCTCTTATCTGCCACACGCTTATATCTCTCACTCATGCTCTTTAGATTATCCTGAATCTTTTGCCAAATAGATGACAAAGACGAGGAGAATCTGTCCTCATCAGGTAAACCAGAAGACCCCTCTCCCGAGAAAGTCCCAAACTGCGGATGAAACCCATATGCACCAAATGGTGACTTATCAGAGGACTCCTGACGACGGTTATTTAAAGCAAACTCAGCAAGGGACAAAAAAGAACACCAATCCTCCTGATTCTCCGCCACAAAACAGCGCAGATATGTCTCCAGATTCTGATTGACGCGCTCCGTCTGGCCATTCGACTGCGGGTGGAAAGCAGAAGAGAATGACAACCGAACCCCCAAGCGAGAACAGAAAGCCTTCCAGAATCTGGAAACAAACTACGTGCCCCTATCAGAGACTATGTCTGAAGGAATACCATGCAATTTGACAATGTGGTCAATAAATGCCTGCGCCAGCGTCTTAGCATTGGGCAAACCAGGAAAAGGGATAAAATGCACCATTTTGCTAAAACGGTCCACCACCACCAGAATCACAGTCTTCCCCGAGGAACGAGGCAAGTCCGTTATGAAGTCCATGGACAGATGTGTCCAAGGACGGGAAGGAATGGGCAAAGGGAGGAGAGGACCTGATGGCCGTGAATGAGGGACTTTGGCACGAGCGCAAGTCTCGCAAGCTGCCACAAAACCCTCAACCGACTTACGAAGCGCAGGCCACCAGAATCTCCAAGCGATGAGATCCAGTGTGGCTCTTGCCCCCGGGTGCCCAGCAAGGACCGTATCGTGGTGTTCTTTAAAAATCTTGTGTCTCAAAGCGAGAGGCACAAACAACCTCCCAGGAGGACAAAGTTCAGGAGCTTCTGACTGGGCTGCCTGCACCTCTGCCTCCAATTCAGGAAAAAGAGCAAAGACCACCACACCTTCAGCCAAAATGGGACCCGGGTCTTCAAAATTCCCACCTCCCGGAAAACAACGTGACAGGGCATCTGCCTTCACATTCTTAACCCCAGGGCGGAACGTGACAACAAAATTAAACCTTGAAAAGAACAAAGACCATCTGGCCTGTCTCGGGTTCAGACGCTTGGCTGACTCCAAGTAGGCCAGATTTTTATGGTCAGTAAACACGGTAATAGGGTGTCTGGCTCCCTCTAGCCAATGGCGCCATTCCTCAAAAGCCAACTTGATGGCCAACAATTCCCTATCTCCCACATCATAATTTCTCTCTGAGGAGGATATTTTCTTTGAGAAAAAGGCACACGGTTGCCATTTGGCAGGAGAGGAACCCTGAGACAAGACCGCACCCACCCCTACCTCAGAAGCATCAACCTCAACTATGAAGGGTAACGAAATATCAGGTTGTACCAGGATGGGAGCGGAAGCAAAACTCTCCTTGATATTAGAAAAGGCCTTACGCGCCTCTACCGACCAGGAAGAAAAATCTACCCCCTTTCTGGTCATATCAGTGAGTGGTTTAACAACAGAGGAATAATTCAAAATAAATTTCCTGTAATAATTGGCAAAGCCCAAAAAACGCATCAGCGCCTTCTGATTCTCAGGAAGCTCCCACTCAAGCACAGAGCGGACCTTCTCGGGGTCCATGCGAAAACCAGAAGCGGAGAGAAGAAACCCCAGAAATTGAATTTCTGGAACTGCAAACACACATTTTTCCAGTTTTGAGTATAATTTATTCTCCCGCAGAATGAGCAAGACCTGACGTAAGTGTTCCTTATGAGTCTTGAAATCAGGAGAAAAAATCTAGATGTCATCCAAATACACTAATACAAATTTTCCCATTAAATGATAAAAAATGCTGTTCACGAAATGCTGAAAAACGGCTGGGGCATTCATCAAACCAAAAGGCATAACCAAATTCTCAAAATGGCCCTCAGGGGTATTGAAAGCCGTCTTCCATTCGTCTCCTTCTCTGACTCTGACCAGGTTGTATGCCCCTCTTAGGTCTAATTTGGAAAAGACTTTAGCCCCAACAACCTGGTTAAACAGGTCCGGGATCAGAGGAAGCGGATAAGGATCACGAATAGTGATACTGTTCAGCTCCCTGAAATCCAGACAAGGTCTTAAAGAACCATCTTTTTTCTTAACAAAGAAAAAGCCAGTGGCAACAGGTGACTTCGAGGGTCGTATGTGTCCTTTTCTCAGACTCTCAGAGATATAAGCACGCATAGCGACCCTCTCAGGTTGGGAGAGATTGTATAAACGAGATTTAGGCAGCTTGGCGCCTGGGATGAGATTAATAGGGCAATCATACTCCCTGTGCGGAGGCAAATCCTGAACTTTACTCTCAGAGAAGACATCCGAAAATTCAGAGAGGAAAGGTGGTACAGTCTTAGTAGAAACCTCAGAAACAGATGTTATGAGGCAATTCTCTCTGCAAAAGTCACTCCAACCATTTATTTGCCTCGCTTGCCAATCAATGGTGGGGTTATGTTTAGTGAGCCAGGGTAGTCCCAACACTAGAGGAGTAGGCAAACCGCTAAGGACAAAACATGACACATCCTCAACATGAGCATCACTCACAATTAAACGGATATTGTGAACTATGCCCTTTAATGATTTCTGAGAAAGTGGAGCGGAATCAATAGCAAAAACAGGAATATCCTTTCCCAAAGTGCATACCTGGAAACCATGAGTTATTGCAAATTGATTATCAATGAGATTGACAGCTGCTCCACTATCCACAAAAATCTCACAAAAAATGCTCTTGCTCTCTAGCGCCACCCTAGCAGGTAGGACAAAACGGGAACTACAAGCAAAAGGAAAACCTTCAATTTCCGCCTCAACCCTGCCAATAGTAACAGACGGAACATTTTTAAAAGATTTTTTCCTTTTTGTCTCTTTATTACTCCCAGAAAACTGCCTGAATCTCCTAGAGGGACAAACATTTGCCAAATGATTTATACCTCCACAACAAAAACAAACCCTCCCATGCGGGCTGAATCCTCTATTGTCTGAGGCAATCAACCCCAGCTGCATGGGTTCCTGCTCAGAAGGGGCTGACAGTGACTGAGACCCCTGCGCACAGAATGAGACCGCTGCACTGTCCCGGGACTGAGTATGACAGGAAGGAGAGATCTCTCCTTTCTCACTAAGACGCCTGTCAATACGAACGGCCTGAGACATAGCAGAGTCCAGGGAGATTGGCCTCTCATGAAAGGCAAATGCATCTTTCAATCCCTCTGAAAGACCCTGGCAAAATTGACTTCGGAGTGCAGCATCATTCCAACCAGTATCAGCTGCCCATCTCCGAAATTCTGAGCAGTATATCTCTGCGGATTGTTTACCCTGGCATAACAGACGTAGTTTAGACTCAGCCAGAGCAATACGATCCGGATCATCATATATCTGACCCAGGGCTAAAAATAATTCATCCACTGAGCGGAGGGGCCGTGCCCCCTCCGGTAGCGAAAAGGCCCAAGACTGAGCGTTACCCCTGAGCAGCGATACAATGATCCCCACCCTCCGTTCTTCATCACCAGAGGAATGGGGAAGAAGGCGAAAATGGAGTTTGCAAGCCTCTTTAAAACGCACAAAATTCACACTACCCCCAGAGAACGTATCCGGGAGCGAGATCTTAGGCTCAGCACAAACTCCATGAACGCAAGCTGAATCGGTCACTTGAAACTGAGAAAAAATCCTACGGAGATCAGCTACCTCCAATGAAAGACCCTGGAGGCGTTCAGCCAAAAGTGAAACCGGATCCATGCTTGAGACGGTTTTGGCGGCTTATAATGTCACGGATGGTGTACAGGAAACAAGACAATACAATATAAACAATGACTCACTGGATCCACAACTAAGGAACAAAAGGGAGACCCCTGCATGAGACCTGCCGCTCTCCCTTATTGCTCAGCCTATGCGACCACCCCAAAGGTGGATGGGCGCATATCCACGTACCTCGACTATCTTACACCTGAAGACCCTACAATAGTGAGGGGATACGACCACCGGCTCCCTACACAGACACGGAGGGAGTCAGGGTCACCTGGATCCAGAAAACAGAAAATCATAAATACATAAACAGCACTTATCTTGCAGACGACTGGGGACTGTGGACTGAGAACTAGGAACAGCATGCACACACACTCCAGGAAGTTGTGTAAGCCGCACACTACTGTATTCTGGGGAGGAACTTAAAGGGCAGCAATCAGTCCAACTGCATGACAGCTGAGATAGACTAACGAGATGAGGAACTCAACCAAAACAAAGAAATTCAAGAAGGAGGATCTGAAAGGCTCCTGTCAGAGCTTCTCAACTGTCTGGCTGTGACACCGGGTAAAGGGGCTGACCCCCATGATGCATTGGGCCCTGAGGTAGAACGTACTGGGGTTGTGGGGGGAAAGAAGGCCCTTCGGTGGGTTGGGGTGGCAACTGATAGGGTCCTGCTCTTTGCTGCTGTCCATCATTTTCGATATCGATTTTCATGGCATTTAATTTGCCAAGAATGTCGCCATGGTTAGGGCAAGAAAACATTTTTATAACTATGGCCAATGAAGCCAGGCACTCATGAAGCTCGTCAGGAGTGGCCTGCTTCATTAGCGGCCCTAGTCCCCTTAACATTTTCTCCTCCAAGCCATCACTCCTCCTCTGGGCAAGAAAATCTATGACGCGGGCGTCAATCACTTCCCGACTCTCTTGCCCAGAGGTAGAGGGAGGGACTTGGCGGCGATGTCTGGGCTGCGGCTGGACAGTACGTGGTTGACTGGCCAGTGGTAGGGGGGCCTGGGCCAGTGTCGAGTCCTCCGGGTCCTCTGCCGGCATAGGTGCAGGACTTGTGGCGGGGGAGGAAACCGCAGGGGTTTCACTCCCAGGCGTCTCCGAATCTTCGGACGCATCCAGACTGTCCACAGTACTGTATTTGAATGAAACAAAAAAAAATATTTGATCATTTGATTACAACTTTACAAAAATACATAATTTATATTAGGTGTAAACAGCCGTGTGTATACAATATATATACAGAGTGGCAGCATACATCAGATATTTGATTTTACACAATGAATAACAGCTTCTATGTGAATAGTGAAATTCCAAATTTTAATAGATTTAAAATTTAACGATGGGACAAGTCTTGTAAAGGCCTAATGTAACTGTAATGGGAAAACATTGTTTGCCGTTTGGAGCTGTCCAGCCTCAGAAGAGGATTCCTCATTCAAGGACCTAAACCAGTGCTGATATTCAGGCCATCTCGTCTGTATGTGGCCTGCTTCCACCATCCAAACATACAAGCTGTAATGTTAATCTAGTAGAACATCATTTACAGAGAAAGAACATGTACCAGGCCACACTTGAGCATGGTGGGAGTAGTAGTTTTAATCCTGCTGGTCAAGCGTAGTTGGAACATCATTATAATCCATTATCATAGGATTAGGTTATTGTCATTTTATATGAGCAATGTAAGGAATCCATGTTGTGGTTGGTGCTATACCAATTAACCTATATAAATGACAATGCCAATACCTAATGGCTAACCATTTCCAAATCATACAAAAGTAAGATAATAGGTATTTATGGGAAAAAGATTACCACAACCCAAAAAAAAAATCTAATGGATACACTATTCAGGACTCCCATAAAAAAGGGAGGGTTTATCCAGCCTTTTTAAAATTCACACCAATCCATAGGATAGGTTCAAAAGAATATATTGCTGTGTGACCAACAGCCGACAAACACGATGATCAACTGTATGAGGAGATAATGCGTGCAGTGCGCACGTGTCATCTCCCTTCTCTATTCTTGTTCAGATTGCAAACATCTATGTTCCAGGACCGTCAATAAATTGCTTCTACAGGAACAAAACCGAGAGGAGAGGCGCTATCTGCACACTACACGTGTCGTCTCATCATACAGCTCATCAGCGGTGGTGCCTGGTGTGACTCCCCCACAAAAATGATGGAGACAACCAACACCAGGCATGTACAAACTGTTGCCCGCCAGCTGATGCACAACTACAACTCCAAGCAGGACTGGTTAGCTTACAGCTATTCTGGCATGCTGGGAGTTTCAGTTTGAAAAGAGCTGGATGGAGTCAGTTATGACATGGCTGACTTACTGAAAGAATAGGTCTTCAATAGTACAACACAACTCAACCCATTACTTTCTTGTACACTTTAGCTCACCCAGATTTCATTAAAAATTTAAATGACAAAAAAACATTAAAAATACTTATGGCCTCAAATCCATCACTGGTCTTAAAAACTGCAACTGGGCAGTATAAATGTAGGGCCGTTTCCGAGATGTACCCTCCCCACTCCGGCCTTTGCTCGTGACCTCCCTCCGGAATTGGTCCCGGCAACTCGCCCATCTGGTTTTAGTTTGTTTTACTGTTAAGAAATGACATATTAGACAATTTTGCAAAAAAAATTAAAAAAAATTAAAATACATACAAATAGTAATATTTGAAAATAATTAATAAAATGCAAGAGGTCAAAGCACAAAATTCACCAAATTGGACAGATTAAACAGCACATGGTACAGTTCTGCAGGTGTGTATACTAATGAAGAAGTACAAGAAGGAGGAGACTAGTCGTGAAAGCCATTTGGACTAAAATACTTTACAATATGTGAAGGTGACAACTGAAAGATGCTCAATTACAAGGACACATGTGTCACCCAAGTAAAAGTGCCCAGACATGTGATTAGACATGAGTACTGTATGCAGTAGCAAAGGGAGGGACAGCCATTTAAAGTTAGAAATGGTGGGGTATGGTATTTATTACACGTCTCTTTTTAAAACCATGTACAGGCCTTTATGCAAAATGAAGCTGGACCACAAAATAAACACTGTTGTGACCTCAGGGAATTTAAAACTACATCATTTTGCCACACAGAGGGCAAGGACAGCACAACTACATTGCTATCACTTACCTAATTCTGCCCGGCCTTGGCTATCAGCTTTGGCCCATTCACTCTTCCGCATGCTCCGGGCCACTTGCTCCCACGCAGCATCCTTTTTGCCACGGTCCAAATAGGAATTGTCTCTGGTATCCCAGATCACGGGCCTCTCCTGGACCAGGGAAATCAGTTTCTCTACATCCCAACGCGGCATGGTGGCTGGAAATTATCTCAAATGGCTGCCTCACCACACAGAAGCTTGTAGGCACTGGTGGCTAGAAATTAGCATAACCTGTGACCCTAAACTTCCAGTATATATATTTTTTTAAATTTATTGGCACAAGTTTTGCCAGACACTTTGGCCATGGCAAAAGGAAGAAATAAAACGGGCGCGGGCGCGGATGTCAATCGGGTGTGCAACCTCGTTTTTTCACGGTCCCATTGACTTGAATGGGGCCGCGAACCGTTAGCCGTGAAAAAAATAGGACAGGTTACATTTTTTTGACGGGCTGGAAACACGGAACACGGGCGCAGGTCACAAAACGGTGCATTAGCCGAGTTTTCAACGGACCCATTGAAAGTCAATGGGACCGCAGAAAATCACGTTAAACGGGACAACGGCCACGGGTGCAGACAACGGTCGTGTGCATGAGGCCTTAGGGTCCATTCACACGTCTGTAGAATGTGTCCACACCCGTTCATTCTCTATGGGGCAGGAATGGATGCGGACAGCACACAGTGTGCTGTCCGCATCTGCATTTCCGGAGCGCGTCCCCGAACTTCCGGTCCGCGGCTCCGGAAAAAAATAAATCAGTATTATTAAAACAATTTATTATTTTATTATGAGGTGTACTCTGGCACAGCCACTTTAATTGATTTATCGGGTGAAATGATCGTTAGTGCAGACACATAAATTATAGTTTCAGCAGATTGTGCAGTCTAAACAGCTATCTGCTGCCCAGAAACAGTGCAGCTGTATGAGGACGAGTGTCGCAATAGCAATCCTTCATTCTAATACTGTTTAGGTAACCTCCACTGAACATGCAGCCGACTGTTGGGAAGGAACGCTTCCTTACTGACAATTGGCTTTAGCTCTGCATGTGTAAATACACCTTTACTTGCAAGAAGAAAATTACCAAAGAAATATTGATCATCCGAAACACATTTGCTGAAAGGAATGGTTAAAAAATCTTCCTCAACAAGAAACATTTGGTGGAGGTGATTGCTGTTAAAGGGGTCTCCACAAATTATTAAATTCAAGGGTTCGCTTACTTTATCCCCCTGAACTGTGTATATTTATGCTACAAAAGACCTGTACCAACTGTTTGTGTGTTGTTAGTTTAATTACATTGTGTTCATCAATCTACAATCAAACCACTTTTTTTTTTAGTAATTAGAGATGGCCTTGCGGTTCGCCCGGCGGTCGTTTCGAACTTTGCTCGTTCACGATTCGCCGAACATGCGAACATATGGCGATGTTCGCATGCACCATATTTTTTTGCATTGTGCCAAACTTTGACCCATGACACATCCATCAGGTGGTACAGGACAGCAAATTGAGACGTTTCAGCACATGGACACACCCCCACCCTATAACAGAACACGATCTGGCAGTCATTTTACATTGTGTTTGCCAGTGTAGGGAGAGGTTGCTGTGTGGAGCAGGGGCAGACTGTTAGGGACACCAAACGCTAGCTAATAGGGCCACAAAGGTCCTTTTAAGGACTGGTATAGTTGTGCTATCGATAGGTGTGATATACTTAGGGGTGTGATATACTTATAATATACTTTCTAACATAGAAAGTATATTATAGTGCATTTGTATTGTGCAGCAGTTGTGTGCGGTCCTGCTGCGATACCGCCGAAATAAAGAGGGACAAACGCTATTGGAATAACTAATTGCAACTGGTGTGATATACATGTTGCCCCCACAAAAACTGATTGAGGGGTGTGATATACCTATAATATACTTTCCAACATAGTATATTATAGTGCATTTGTATTGTGCAGCAGTTGTGTGCGGTTCTGCTGCGATACTACAGGTATATAGAGGGACAAGCGCTGTTGGAACAACTATTTGCAATGGGTGTGATATACCTGCTTCTACAAAAATACTGATTAAGGGGTTTGATATACCTGCTTCCACCAAATATTGATTGAGGCCTGTGAAATACCCGCTTCCACAAAATACTGATTGAGGGGTGTGATATACCTGCTTCCACCAAATATTGATTATGGGGTTCTATATACTTGCTTCCACAAAATACAGATTGAGGGGTGCGCTATACCTACTTCCACAAAATACTGATTAAGGGTTTTTTATATACCTGCTTCCACAAAATACTGATTGAGGGGTTCGATATACCAGCTTCCACAAAATACTGATTAAGGGGTTTTTATATACCTGCTTCCACAAAATACTGATTGAGGGGTGCTATATACCAGCTTCCACAAAATACTGAATAAGTGGTTTTTATATACCTGTTTCCCCAAAATACTGATTGAGGGGTGCAATATACCTGCTTCCACTAAATATTGATTAAGGGGTTCTATATACCTGTTTCCAAAAAATACTGATTGAGGACTGCAATACACCTGCTTCCACAAAATACTGATTAAGGGGATTGATATACCTGCTTCCACCAAATATTGATTGACGCCTGCGATATACCTGCTTCAGCAAAATACTGATTAAGGGGTTTGATATACCTGCTTCCACAAAATACAGATTGAGGGGTACGATATACCTGCTTACACAAAATACTGATTAAGGAGATTTGTATACCTGCTTCCAGAAAATATTGATTGAGGCCTGTGATACACCTACTTCCATAAAATACCGATTAAGGGGTTTGATATACTTGATTCTACCAAATATTGATTAAGGGGTTCTATATACCTGCTTTCACAAAATACAGATTGAGGGTGGTGATATACCTGCTTCCACAAAATACTGATTAAGGGGTTTGATATACCTGCTTCCACAAAATATAGATTGAGGGGTGCGATATACCTGCTTCCACAAAATATTGATTAAGGGGTTTGATATACCTGATTCCACAAAATACTGATTAAGGGGTTTGATATACCTGCTTCCACCAAATATTGATTGAGCCCTGCAATACACCTGCTTCCACAACATACTGATTAAGGGGTTTGATATACCAGCTTCCTCCAAATACTGATTGAGGCCTGCGATATACCTGCTTCCACAAATACTGCTCTTCTCTAGGTACTGTGGCACAGGGTCATTTTGAAAAAGACAGGCAGAGTAAGAGGCAGGCCGTTCCGCAGGGGTGGTAGGGGTCGGGCAGGTGCACCAGACCGGAGCCTAAGAAGTTGCAGAAAGTACGTGCGATTACACACGTGCCATGCATTGCACACGTCCTGAATTTAGTCGTGCAGCGATTCGTTGCCAAATACCCTGGGGTCCAGGACGTCTTGCGGCAGGCCAGGAAAATCTCTGGCCATTTTAGAAGATCTTACACGGCCATGGCTCGCCTTGCTGACGTTGAACAGCAACACCACCTGCCCGTCAGATGTCTGATTTGTGACAGCCCAACGCGCTGGAACTCCACCTTGTATATACTTGATAGGCCTATCCAGCAGCAACGTGCCGTTAATGACTACCTGTACGAACTCTGCAGCAAGAGCGGTTCTGAGGAGCTTGGTTTCGCTCATGTGTGACGCATGTAGACTTCTGCAGACATTTGATGAGATCACCAAACTGGTCAGTCGCAGACAGGGCACTATCAGTGACATCGTACCTTATGCCTTCTTTCTGGAGCGTGCATTGCGTCGTGTCATTTGTCAAGCCATCGAGGAGCAGGAGCTGGAAGATGAGGAATTTGCAACGGAGTGTGAAGAGGAGTCAGAGGAGGATGGTGGCTGGGATGAGGAGGGGGAGCAAGAAGAGCAGGCTTTGAGGGGGACTTTAAACTTCAGGGATCCCTGGTGTTGTCCATGGCTGGGGGGGGGAGACCGAGGACGACATTCTCCTGGGCGATGAGCAGGGGCCAGAGCGCTCCACCGCTTCCAATTTAGTGCAAATGGAACCGGGCCTTTATGCTACAGTGTTTCAAGAATGACCCCTGTATAAAAAGCATAAAGGGCAAGGACCAGTACTAGGTGGCAAGATACTTAGACCCCCGGTATAAACATAAAATGGCGGACATGTTAACAGCATCACAGAGGGCTGGCAGAATCTAGCATTTCCAGGCCTTGCTGAGAGATGCTGCGTTGGCAGAAGAAATGTTTTGTCTCACTCCCATTTCTTCTTGTTGCATGTTGAAGCTCTACTTGGAACCTTAAGATCCAGCCATGCTAAATATGATTTTTTGCAATTTTTCAAGTAGTCTTAAACTTTTGATTGTCTAATTTTTGGGGCCTGTACTGGCCTACAGTAAAAATGTTACCCACTAACCATCTAATATACCTCCAGCCACATAATCACTTGTTATTTTTTGTCAGGTGAATGCTTAATTTTTGGGGCCTGTACTCCCGTGGCCTAAAATAAAAAATTTCTAGGCTCCAGCAAGGCACATTTTTGAGAGTTTCCCTTTAAGACGCATAAAAATTGCCACTGATTAAAATTCATATTTCTTTATGGGAATTTTTGCCATTGATCCCCCTCTGTTATGTCACTGTCCATGTTGTGGGACTATTTGTGCACTTCTAGTAAGTATTTGGTTGCTGCAAATATGACCTGAAGGTTTTTCAGGTTTGCCTGCCATTAAAGTGAACGGGGCCCGCCGCCATCACTATTAGTAATCACTACAGAAATCCAAATCAACAGACAGTTATGGGAATGTAAATCTCTACAACAGGGGTGGGTGACCTTTTTGCTGCCAAGGGCCATTTGGATATTTGTAACATCGTTCGGGGGCCATACAAAATTCTCAACGTTAAAATTTGACAGCTATATTTGGTCAAACATATAACTGACTTAGGGCTAAGTTACAGAAATTGTGCTTCAATTAAAAAAATCTAGAGCGCTGTATTTTTGCAGCCTACACTGTATATTACAAATAGTACAGGCGCCATTTTGACCACACATAGCAGTCTAATATTTAAGTTGAGAATGTATATTTTGTTCTTTATTTGGCATTAAGCAGCCAAGCTCATCCCAGAGGGGTCGAGAGAGGGGTTCACCCAGCTTTCACTCTCCCTGTCACTTTCCCTGCCTCTTTCTTCGCAACTGTCCCTACCTTTGTCCCTTTCTTAGCCTCAGATCTGCCCCCCCCACCTCCATCAGCCTCCTATCAGACCTCCCAGCCTTTATCAGCCTCAGATCAGACCCTCATTAGACCCTCATCAGCCTCAGATCAGACCCCCATCATATCTTCCAGCCTCAGATCAGACCCTTATCAGACCCTCCCTAGCCTCAGTGTCACGGATGGTGTTGCAGAAAGCTGGAACTTGTAAATAAACATCCGACTGGCTTGATCCCAAACTAAGGAGCATATGGGTGAGCCCTATAAAACCCCTAAAGCTCTCCCTGACTGCTATGCCCATGCAAAAGTCTTTATGGTAGATGATTGCATGCCCACGTACCTAGACTGTGTGACACCTGAAAACCCTATAATAGTGAGGGGACACGACCACCGGCTCCTTGCACTTAATACGGACGGAGTCAGGGTCACCTAGAATCAAGCCAGCAAGGAAACACAAATAAAGGAAAAAGACTTATCTGAGGAATCAGCAGTAGCAGCCTCCAGCAGTGAACACAATCCAGGAAGAAGTATAAACTGCAAAGTAAGGCAGTATGGGAGGGAATATAAAGGGAGACAATTAGTGTAAATAGGTGACAGCTGGGAGAAGGGAAGGAGATGACAAAGTGAAACCAAAACAAAGAACGTCATGCAAGAGGTAGAGAAGAACGTCTAACAGACCTTCTCACAGAACTAGTGGTGACAGTACCCCTCCCTCTACGGGTGGACTCCGGATACTCAAAGCCCACCTTCTCAGGATGAGACCTATGGAAAGCCCTGATGAGACGAGTGGCCTTAATGTCCGCCACTGGGACCCACATCCTCTCCTCAGGACCATAACCCTCCCAATGAACGAGGTACTGGAGAGAACCGCGGATAATGCGAGAATCCACAATCCTAGAGACCTGAAATTCAAGATAACCATCAACAACAATCGGAGAAGGAGGCAAAGAGGAGGGTACAGTGGGTTGGACATAAGGTTTTAATAGGGACCTGTGAAAAACATTATGGATCTTCCAAGTCTGAGGAAGATCAAGACGGAAAGCAACGGGATTGATGACGGACAAGATCTTGTAAGGCCCAATAAACTTAGGACCCAACTTCCAGGAGGGAACCTTCAGTTTGATATTCTTTGTAGACAATCACACCAGATCACCCACATTCAGGTCCGGACCAGGCACACGTCTCTTATCCGCCACACGCTTATATCTCTCACTCATCCTCTTCAGATTACCCTGAATCTTTTGCCAAATAAATGACAAAGAAGAGGAAAATCTCTCCTCATCAGGTTAACCAGAAGACCCCTCTCCAGAGAATGTCCCAAACTGCGGATAAAACCCATATGCACCAAAAAATTGTGACTTATCAGAGGACTCCTGGCGACGGTTATTTAAAGCAAACTCAGCAAGGGACAAAAAAGAACACCAATCCTCCTGATTCTCCGCCACAAAACAGCGCAGATATGTCTCCAGATTCTGATTGACGCGTTCGGTCTGACCATTTGACTGCGGGTGAAAAGCAGAAGAGAACGACAACCGAACCCCCAAGCGAGAACAGAAGGCCTTCCAGAATCTGGAAACAAATTGCGTGCCCCTATCAGAAACGACGTCTTAGCATTGGGTAACCCAGGAAAGGGAATGAAATACGCCATTTTGCTAAAACGGTCCACTACTACCAGAATCACAGTCTTCCCCGAGGAACGAGGTAGGTCCGTAATGAAGTCCATGGACAGATGCGTCCAAGGACAGGAAGGAATGGGTAACGGGAGGAGAGAACCCGATGGCCGTGAATGAGTGACCTTGGCACGAGCGCAGGTCTTGCAGGCTGCCACAAAACCCTCAAACGTCTTACGAAGAGCCAGCCACCAGAATCTCCGAGCAATGAGATCCACTGTGGCTCTACTCCCCGGGTGTTCAGCAAGGACAGTATCGTGGTGCTCCTTAAAACCTTGTGTTGTAAAACGAGAGGCACAAACAACCTCCCAGGGGGACAAAGATCAGGAGCCTCTGCCTGGGCTGCCTGAACTTCCGCATCCAAATCAGGATAAAGAGCAGAGACGACCACTCCTTCAGCCAAAATGGGACCCGGGTCTTCAAAGTTCCCCCCTCCTGGAAAACAACGTGACAGGGCATCCGCCTTCACATTTTTAACCCCAGGGCAGAACGTAACAACAAAATTAAACCTAGAAAAGAACAAAGACCATCTGGCCTGTCTCGGGGTCAGACGCTTAGCCGATTCCAAGTAGGCCAGATTCTTATGGTCTGTAAACACGGTAATAGGGTGTCTGGCTCCCTCTAACCAATGGCACCATTCCTCAAAAGCTAATTTGATGGCAAACAACTCCCTATCTCCCACATCGTAATTTCTCTCTGCAGAGGAGAGTTTCCTTGAAAAAAAAGCACACGGTCGCCATTTGGCAGGAGAGGGACCCTGAGATAAGACCGCACCCACACCCATCTCAGAAGCGTCCACCTCAACAATAAAAGGTAGAGAGACATCAGGTTGTACCAAAATGGGAGCGGAAGAAAAACTCTCTTTGATACTAGAAAAGGCTTTAAGCGCATCTACCGACCACGAAGAAAAATCTACCCCCTTTTTAGTCATATCAGTGAGTGGCTTAACAACAGAGGAATAATTCAAAATGAACTTTCTGTAATAATTGGCAAAACCCAAAAACCGCATCAGCACCTTCTGATTTACAGGAAGCTCCCAATCAAGCACAGCGCTGATCTTCTCAGGGTCCATGCGAAAACCAGAAGCGGAGAGAAGAAAACCAAGAAATTGAATCTCCGGAAGCGCAAACAAACATTTTTCCAGTTTAGCGTACAATTTATTCTCCCGCAGAATCAGCAAGACCTGACGTAGGTGGTCTTGATGAGTCTTGAAATCCGGAGAAAAAAATCTAAATGTCATCAAGATACACCAGTACAAATTTCCCCATTAAATGATAAAAAATGCTGTTCACAAAATGTTGGAAGACGGCCGGAGCATTCATCAAACCAAAGGGCATAATTAAATTCTCGAAATGACCCTCAGGGGTATTGAAGGCCGTCTTCCATTCGTCCCCTTCCCTGACCCTGACTAGGTTGTATGCCCCTCTTAAATCCAACTTAGAAAAAACCTTAGCCCCAACAATCTGGTTAAACAGGTCCATGATCAGAGGAAGCGGATATGGGTCCCGAATCGTGATACGGTTCAGCTCCCTGAAATCCAGACAAGGTCTTAAAGAACCATCTTTTTTCTTAACAAAAAAAAAAAAACAGCGGCAACAGGTGACTTCGAGGGTCGGATGTGTCCCTTTCTCAGGCTCTCAGAGATATAAGTACGCATAGCGACTCTTTCAGGTTGGGAGAGATTGTGTAAACGTGATTTTGGCAGTTTGGCGCCTGGGATGAGATTAATAGGGCAGTCGTACTCCCGGTGAGGGGGCAACTCCTGGACACCACTCTCGGAAAACACATCAGAAAATTCAGAGAGAAAAGATGGCACAGTCTTGGTAGAAACCTCTGAAAGAGACGCCGTGAGGCAATTCTCTCTGCAAAACTCACTCACACACTAGAGGAGTAGGTAATCCGCTTAAGACGAAACATGACATATCCTCAACATGAGCGTCACCCACATTCAAACGGATATTGTGAACTATGCCCTTTAACGATCTTTGAGAAAGTAGAGCGGAATCGATAGCAAAAACAGGTATATCCTTTTCTAAAGTGCATACCTGGAAGCCATGCGTTATTGCAAATTGATTATCAATGAGATTGACAGCTGCTCCACTATCTACAAAAATCTCACAAACAATGTTTTTGCTGTCTAGCGCCACCCTGGCAGGTAGGAGAAAACAGGAACTACAAGTAAATGGCAAACCTTCAATTTCCGCATTAACCTTGCCAATAGTAGCAAATGGAAAGTTTTTAGAGGGTTTTTTTCTTTTTGTTTTTCTTTTATTACCCTCAGAAAACTCCATGAATCTCCTAGAGGGGCAAACATTAGCCAAATGATTTATACCCCCACAACAGAAACAAACTCTCCTCTGAGAGCTGAATCCTCTACTATCAGAGGCAAGCAAACCCAGCTGCATGGCCTCCTCCTCAGAGGGGATTGAGAGAGACTCACTGTCCTTGGACTGAATATGACAGGAAAGAGTAGTCTCCTCTCTCTCTCTAAGACGCCTGTCAATACGAACAGCTAGAGACATGGCAGATTCTAACGAGGCTGGTCTCTCATGAAAAGCAAATGCATCTTTCAATCT
Organism: Bufo bufo; assembly: GCF_905171765.1. Lineage (NCBI taxonomy): Eukaryota > Metazoa > Chordata > Amphibia > Anura > Bufonidae > Bufo > Bufo bufo. The sequence continues at coordinate 512,652,953 of NC_053390.1, read as the reverse complement.
TTCCAAAAGACCATGGCAAAATTGACTTCGGAGTGTAGCATCATTCCAACCAGTATCAGCTGCCCATCTCCAAAATTCTGAACAATATATCTCTGTGGACTGTTTACCCTGGCATAAAAGACGCAGTTTAGATTCAGCCAGAGCAATACGATCCGGGTCATCATATATCTGCCCCATGGCTACAAAAAATTCATCCACCGATCGGAGGGGCCGTGCCCCCAACGGCAGGGAAAAGGCCCAAGACTGAGCATTATCCCTGAGCAGCGAGATGATGATCCCCACCCTCTGCTCCTCATCACCAGAGGAATGTTGAAGTAGGCGAAAATGGAGTTTGCAAGCCTCTCTAAAGCGAACAAAATTCTCAATACCCCCGGAGAACGTATCTGGAAGCGAGATCTTAGGCTCGGAACAAACTCCATGAACTCCAGCAGAACCGGTCACCTGAAACTGAGACACAGTTTTACGGAGATCTGCTACCTCCAGCAAAAGACCTTGCATGCGGTTAATCAAGGCTGAAACCGGATCCATGCTTAAGACGGTTATGGCGGTTTATAATGTCACGGATGGTGTTGCAGAAAGCTGGAACTTATAAATAAACATGCGACTGGCTTGATCCCAAACTAAGGAGCATATGGGTGAGCCCTATAAAACCCCTAGAGCTCTCCCTGACTGCTATGCCCATGCAAAGGTCTTTATGGTAGACGATTGCATGCCCACGTACCTAGACTGTGTGACACCTGAAAACCCTATAATAGTGAGGGGACACGACCACCGGCTCCCTGCACTTAATACGGATGGAGTCAGGGTCACCTAGAATCAAGCCAGCAAGGAGACACAAATAAAGGAAAAAGACTTATCTGAGGAATCAGCAGTAGCAGCCTCCAGCAGTGAACACAATCCAGGAAGAAGTATAAACCGCAAAGTGAGGCAGTATGGGAGGGAATATAAAGGGAGACAATTAGTGTAAATAGGTGACAGCTGGGAGAAGGAAAGGAGATGACAAAGTGAAACCAAAACAAAGAACGTCATGCAAGAGGTAGAGAAGAACGTCTAACAGAACTTCTCACAGAACTGGTGGTGACACTCAGATCAGCCCCAATCAGACCTCACAGCCTCAGGTCACACCCCTATCAGACCTCCCAACCTCAGATCAGACCGCCATTAGACCTTCCTTAGCTTCAGATCAGCCTCCATTAGACCCCCCAGCCTAAGATCAGATCCTCATCAGACCTCCCAGCCTCAGATCAGACCCCCCAGTCTCAGATTAGAACCCCAGCTTCAGATCAGAACCCCAGCCTCAGATCAGAACCCCAATAGGCCCCCAGCCTCAAATCAGACCCCTATCAGACCCCCAGCCTCAGATCAGACCCCATCAAACCCCCCAGCCTCAGATCAGACTCCCCAGCCTCAGATTAGACCCTATCAGACCCTCGCCACTCTCACATCAGACATTTAAAATAAATAAATAAAAACTTACCTCTCCAGGGCCGGATGGCGCTGCCACTTGGCAGATTCACTTACCTTCCTTGGTCTTCTTCCTGCCGCGCTGTACTGTGACCTGACAGCGCACAGCGTCAGGTCATAGTGCGCGTCTACGTGCATTATGTCCCGAAACTGTACGTGTCAGTACACAGCGTGGGGCTGGATGAAGACCATGGAAGGCGAGTAGAGACAGTGCAGCGCTGTTCTCACCTTCCTGTGCCTCCTGCATGCATAATGGAAGCTGTTATTTGCTTTTTCAGGCAGGGGGTCGGGGGCCACATGAAATGGTCCCACGGGCCATATGCGGAGGTTCCCCACTCCTGTTCTACAATATCCCTACTAAGGGTACCTAGAAATAATGCCCTCAGTAATAGGCTGACTCGCATATATCATGTAAACGTATAGGAAAACACTATAGCCCAAGTAGATAAATAATAACTTTTTATTAACACAAAAAATACATAAAAACTTTAAAAAGATGAATCACATCAACAAGAAGAGTGCGGTGGTTCTGAGGACAAGTGACATCCAATAAATGGTATATGGAATCCAGGCATATAACAATCATAGATATCATATAACAAGAACTCAACATTGGCTAATGTTGAATAAGTAGATGCTAAAAGTAGCCGATTGAAAATGGAGACACAGGCAAAAGAAAATACCGTAATTAAAAACTATACCCATTAAGATATATAAATGCAAATGTATTTAATCTCCAACCTACCCATAGTAAATATAGATCTCAGAAAGCCGCGTACCCCTTTCTGAGGGGTGTACGGCTTTAGGTGAATATTTACTCTGGGTAGGTTGGACTGTTCATGGTATGCCACTACCTTCATCTAATTTGTGGCAACTGCAAAATTCTGACCTAACCATTGCTCCGCAATATTCACCTGAAATACACCTAATATACCGTAGGTGTATTTAAGCTTTATAAATGACCCCCTTAATTTCAGGATCAGATCTCTTTCTTCTGGATCTGAGCAGCAGTGAGTAAGAATTGTCTTTTTGTTGTTACAGGGGGATCTCCAGGAGTGGGCATTTTCTTTTCCCTCTGATTCACCTATTTTGGCCTCTGTTGATAATTACTTTTCTGCTCTGGGTCTACTGTGTGATGAAATGGACAAAGCGGCATATGCGGTGTAACGGACCGTTCAGCACACAACTCCGTTCAGACGATATCCTCCTTTCAGATTGACAGGCAGCTACTGCAAGCACCAGTCTGCCGAACTGCAAACTACACAAATCCTTCAACTCCGGAACAGGAAACACATGAATACTGGAAACAGCTGAACAGGAAAAGCATACAATCGGCTTACACTCCTGGCAATCAGCATACAATCCAATTCCCCCAAGAACGAGACGACACTTTGTTTTGAGGTCAAGCAGAACACTCTGTCCTGGGGCATACCGCCTCTTTTATTTTACCTTGTCAGTCCAGAGGAATACCCCCTGGGCCTCATACATTAACCAATCAACATATTACAACACATACAATGCAAGTACAGCAGCCAATCGGACACAATGGGACAATAGAAACACACCCAGCATATTCCTCCCCTCTGTCTAGGAGATAATTGAGTCAATTTCTGTATCTACTCAACTATCTTCTAAGCTGAAAAGTTACACTTCTTATAAATTGTTACAACTTTGTGAGTTTACATTGAACATACATATAACTTATATCAATTTAACCAGTATAACTTGGGGACAAACCTATCCAAAATTCACTTCCCATCTCCCCCTGCCTGCTGGGAGTCCTCCCAGGACCAGTCTATGAGGTCTGCAACCTCCGGTACTTCTGGTTCCTGTTGGGGGAGAGGACCGACTGTCTCTTCTCCCATAAATATACACTGGCGCTGGGGAGAAAGGACGGCACCTTCCGCTCCCTGTAACTCACACTGCCGCTGGGGAGCAAGGACGGTACCTTCAGCTCCCTGGGACTCACTTGGCTGCTGGGGAGAGAGACCAACTATCTCTGCTCCCTGCAGGACACACTGTCGCTGGGAAGGTAGGACAGCACCTTCATCTCCCTGTGGATCACTTGGCTGCTCTGGAGAGGGACCAACTGTCTCCTCTCCTAAGGGTACACACTGCCGCTGGAGAGAGAGACCGGTTGTCTCTGCTCCCAATACAATACTCGGCTGTTGGGGAGGAAGGACGGCACCTTCATCTCCCTGTAACTCACACTGCCTCTGGGGAGCAAGGACGGCACCTTCAGCTCCCGGGAACTTGCTCGGCCGCTGGGGTATCTCCCTCCTGTCTACCGCTGCCATGGCCTGCAGGTACTCTCTGATCCTCCACTTCACGATCTGTACAAGGTTTTCCGTGGGGTTGGGTCCCAAGAGAGACAGCACCCCATTAACCTCTCTATCAAACTCCTCCTGAGTGTAGCAGTGCTCCATGCTTGCTCTGCTGATTTTGGTTCCTTTGTAGATAGGGGCGCTGTACGGGTACTAGCGTTGCCCTCAATTTGTAATCCAGGAACTGGTGTTGCCTTGTGGCTGTCCTTCTGGGCCGTGAGAATGATCCCGTCGCTTGCCACCAATTGTAACGGACCGTTCAGCAGACAACTCCGTTCAGACGATATCCTCCTTTCAGATTGACAGGCAGCTACTGCAAGCACCAGTCTGCCGAACTGCAAACTACACGAATCCTTCAACTCCGGAACAGGAAACACATGACTGGAAACAGCTGAACAGGAAAAGCATACAATCGGCTTACACTCCTGGCAATCAGCATACAATCCAATTTCCCCAAGAACGAGGCGACACTTCGTTTTGAGGTCAAGCAGAACACTCTGTCCTGGGGCATACCGCCTCTTTTATTTTACCTTGTCAGTCCAGTGGAATTCCCCCTGGGCCTCATACATTAACCAATCAACATATTACAACACATACAATGCAAGTACAGCAGCCAATCTGACACAATGGGACAATGGCACAATGGGACAATAGAAACACACCCAGCATATTCCTCCCCTCTGTCTAGGAGATAATTGAGTCAATTTCTATATCTACTCAACTATCTCCTAAGCTAAAAAGTTACACTTCTTATAAATTGTTACAACTTTGTGAGTTTACATTGTACATACATATAACTTATATCAATTTAACCAGTATAACTTGGGGACAAACCTATCCAAAATTCACTTGAATAGGTTCAGGGGTTTAAAAGTTAGTAAAAGTATCTTAAAGGGCCATAATCCAGGGGCAGGAGGCGGGCAAACAGCCCCCTACAAAACACCGTGGTGAAGTGGCTTTCGCCACATGCGGAAAGTAAGGTGGTCAGGTTGAAACAAGGTGGTTGGCCTGTGGAGGAATATTGCAGTTTAGGAAGTGGTATATTGCTTCTGGATAAAATGAACTAGCATTAAGGTGTCAGTTTCGCCATGGTCTTTCTGATGCTTTAAAGGAGTTTCTTGTCAGCTATCCTACTCCCACCTCATTATACAATGACATTTGTGGTAAGTTTGGATTGTCGGCTTAGGAAGCGAAATAGGGAACTCGTGGGCTCTCTTGGTTCCAAATACCTTCCAGCTTCTGATTCCTCTTGTACCGATTCCTGACCCGGAGGAAACATATTTTAGCTTGGTGCTACCTCTCTTTCTCTGTGCAGCAAAGAATACTCAGAAGACATCAGGGACTTTGTTTCTGTGCTACCGATCCCTGGGTCAAGTCATGTCCCAAATGCACTTCGCAGGAGACAGAGATGGAGAAGAGAGAGGTGGGGAAAAGGTTCTCTGGAAAAAAGGTATTTAGTGACGTTTCTAGGAGAATTATGCTACCTATTTGCATTCAGTTTGTGGATAAAACACACACGCTGGGGAGGCCTTTGTAGATTATGCGTCCACAACAAATTTCATTAGTGAGAAATTTGCCCTGTCCCTAAAGCTTCCTTTATCTCCTTTGCTTTCACCTGTACAACCAATGACAATTGATTCTACCATCCATCAGAGAGGTGGCATTAAATTTTGTACTCCTGAAATCACTATGACAATGAGGGTCTTTCACTCTGATATTTGTACATAGTTGGCTTTTAGGTTCCTAATAGTGTTGAGCGAACAGTTCGAGCATAGTTCGGGTCCGTACCGAATTTTGGGGTGTTCGTGACACGGACCCGAACCCGAACTTTTTCGTAAAAGTTCGGGTTCGGGTTCGTCGTTCGGCATGTATTTTGGCGCATTTTGAAAGGCTGCAAAGCAGCCAATCAACATGCATCATACTACTTGCCCTAAGATGCCATCGCAGCCATGCCTACTATTGGCAAGGCTGTGATTGGCCAAGTGCAGCATGTGACTCAGCCTCTTTATAAGCTTGTGCGCACGTCGGGACGTGCTCACTCCCGATGTGAATAGAACAGGGATAGACGCAGCTGATGTTAGGGCGAGAATAGGCAGGGATAATTGAATAACTGGAAGCAAATTTCTCTCCTCCACCTGTGATTCATCTGAACAACTGCAGCTGAGCTGCTTTTTTGATAGGGATTGGCTATTTTTAGAGTGGCCAGAGTGATTTTTCCATCCACATGTACCTGGGCTGACCGCCGGCCGCCATTTTGCGACTTGTAGTGCTGCAGCAGAAGCTGCCACAGTGTGCATTCCAAAGCTCCAAACAAGTCAGACATCTACACCTGGGATTCAGACCAATAGCGATTTAGCAGCACAATCCAAGGCTATTTTTTTTAAAGGTTGTGCAGACCATTTTGTGGCACATGTTACTGGGCTGATAGGCGGCGGCCATCTTGGGACTAGTGCTGCAGCACAATCTCTCCCAACGTCCATTAATCACTTGTAATAGTGGTCTGTGCCATAGAAATCCTACATCAGGGACTTGGGTGTGCTTGTGTCACCCCTACTAATACCAGTCCACCTGTAATCCATACAGTGAAAAGCCATAAAGTATTCCAGTGAGGGAATTTTTTTTTTATTTAAAAAAGGCCAAGTTAGTTTATCTGGCGTTCAATATACTAGATACAGTTAGGCCTGCGTTTCATACATCTGGAATTAGCAAACTAATGTGCTGGGGTTGGGAAAACATATATGTACCCATACTAGAATCTGTCAAAGAAAGCGGTACTCACATATAACAGTCATTCCATCTGTAATCCATACAGTCAAAAGACTGAAAGTATTCTAGTGAGGGAATTTTTTTTATTTAAAAAAGGCCAAGTTAGTTTATCTGGCGTTCAATATACTAGATACAGTTAGGCCTGCGTTTTATACATCTGGAATTAGCAAACTAATGTGCTGGGGTTGGGAAAACATATATGTACCCATACTAGAATCTGTCAAAGAAAGCGGTACTCACATATAACAGTCATTCCATCTGTAATCCATACAGTCAAAAGACTGAAAGTATTCCAGTGAGGGAATTTTTTTTTATTTAAAAAAGGCCAAGTTAGTTTATCTGGCGTTCAATATACTAGATACAGTTAGGCCTGCGTTTCATACATCTGGAATTAGCAAACTAATGTGCTGGGGTTGGGAAAACATATATGTACCCATACTAGAATCTGTCAAAGAAAGCGGTACTCACATATAACAGTCATTCCATCTGTAATCCATACAGTCAAAAGACTGAAAGTATTCCAGTGAGGGAATTTTTTTTTTATTTAAAAAAGGCCAAGTTAGTTTATCTGGCGTTCAATATACTAGATACAGTTAGGCCTGCGTTTCATACATCTGGAATTAGCAAACTAATGTGCTGGGGTTGGGAAAACATATATGTACCCATACTAGAATCTGTCAAAGAAAGCGGTACTCACATATAACAGTCATTCCATCTGTAATCCATACAGTCAAAAGACTGAAAGTATTCCAGTGAGGGAATTTTTTTTATTTAAAAAAGGCCAAGTTAGTTTATCTGGCGTTCAATATACTAGATACAGTTAGGCCTGCGTTTCATACATCTGGAATTAGCAAACTAATGTGCTGGGGTTGGGAAAACATATATGTACCCATACTAGAATCTGTCAAAGAAAGCGGTACTCACATATAACAGTCATTCCATCTGTAATCCATACAGTCAAAAGACTGAAAGTATTCCAGTGAGGGAATTTTTTTTTTATTTAAAAAAGGCCAAGTTAGTTTATCTGGCGTTCAATATACTAGATACAGTTAGGCCTGCGTTTCATACATCTGGAATTAGCAAACTAATGTGCTGGGGTTGGGAAAACATATATGTACCCATACTAGAATCTGTCAAAGAAAGCGGTACTCACATATAACAGTCATTCCATCTGTAATCCATACAGTCAAAAGACTGAAAGTATTCCAGTGAGGGAATTTTTTTTATTTAAAAAAGGCCAAGTTAGTTTATCTGGCGTTCAATATACTAGATACAGTTAGGCCTGCGTTTCATACATCTGGAATTAGCAAACTAATGTGCTGGGGTTGGGAAAACATATATGTACCCATACTAGAATCTGTCAAAGAAAGCGGTACTCACATATAACAGTCATTCCATCTGTAATCCATACAGTCAAAAGACTGAAAGTATTCCAGTGAGGGAATTTTTTTTATTTAAAAAAGGCCAAGTTAGTTTATCTGGCGTTCAATATACTAGATACAGTTAGGCCTGCGTTTCATACATCTGGAATTAGCAAACTAATGTGCTGGGGTTGGGAAAACATATATGTACCCATACTAGAATCTGTCAAAGAAAGCGGTACTCACATATAACAGTCATTCCATCTGTAATCCATACAGTCAAAAGACTGAAAGTATTCCAGTGAGGGAATTTTTTTTTTATTTAAAAAAGGCCAAGTTAGTTTATCTGGCGTTCAATATACTAGATACAGTTAGGCCTGCGTTTCATACATCTGGAATTAGCAAACTAATGTGCTGGGGTTGGGAAAACATATATGTACCCATACTAGAATCTGTCAAAGAAAGCGGTACTCACATATAACAGTCATTCCATCTGTAATACTTACAGTCAAAAGACTGAAAGTATTCCAGTGAGGGGATTTTTTTTATTTAAAAAAGGCCAAGTTAGTTTATCTGGCGTTCAATATACTAGATACAGTTAGGCCTGCGTTTCATACATCTGGAATTAGCAAACTAATGTGCTGGGGTTGGGAAAACATATATGTACCCATACTAGAATCTGTCAAAGAAAGCGGTACTCACATATAACAGTCATTCCATCTGTAATCCATACAGTCAAAAGACTGAAAGTATTCCAGTGAGGGAATTTTTTTTATTTAAAAAAGGCCAAGTTAGTTTATCTGGCGTTCAATATACTAGATACAGTTAGGCCTGCGTTTCATACATCTGGAATTAGCAAACTAATGTGCTGGGGTTGGGAAAACATATATGTACCCATACTAGAATCTGTCAAAGAAAGCGGTACTCACATATAACAGTCATTCCATCTGTAATCCATACAGTCAAAAGACTGAAAGTATTCCAGTGAGGGAATTTTTTTTTTATTTAAAAAAGGCCAAGTTAGTTTATCTGGCGTTCAATATACTAGATACAGTTAGGCCTGCGTTTCATACATCTGGAATTAGCAAACTAATGTGCTGGGGTTGGGAAAACATATATGTACCCATACTAGAATCTGTCAAAGAAAGCGGTACTCACATATAACAGTCATTCCATCTGTAATCCATACAGTCAAAAGACTGAAAGTATTCCAGTGAGGGAATTTTTTTTATTTAAAAAAGGCCAAGTTAGTTTATCTGGCGTTCAATATACTAGATACAGTTAGGCCTGCGTTTCATACATCTGGAATTAGCAAACTAATGTGCTGGGGTTGGGAAAACATATATGTACCCATACTAGAATCTGTCAAAGAAAGCGGTACTCACATATAACAGTCATTCCATCTGTAATCCATACAGTCAAAAGACTGAAAGTATTCCAGTGAGGGGATTTTTTTTATTTAAAAAAGGCCAAGTTAGTTTATCTGGCGTTCAATATACTAGATACAGTTAGGCCTGCGTTTCATACATCTGGAATTAGCAAACTAATGTGCTGGGGTTGGGAAAACATATATGTACCCATACTAGAATCTGTCAAAGAAAGCGGTACTCACATATAACAGTCATTCCATCTGTAATCCATACAGTCAAAAGACTGAAAGTATTCCAGTGAGGGAATTTTTTTTTTATTTAAAAAAGGCCAAGTTAGTTTATCTGGCGTTCAATATACTAGATACAGTTAGGCCTGCGTTTCATACATCTGGAATTAGCAAACTAATGTGCTGGGGTTGGGAAAACATATATGTACCCATACTAGAATCTGTCAAAGAAAGCGGTACTCACATATAACAGTCATTCCATCTGTAATACTTACAGTCAAAAGACTGAAAGTATTCCAGTGAGGGGATTTTTTTTATTTAAAAAAGGCCAAGTTAGTTTATCTGGCGTTCAATATACTAGATACACTTAGGCCTGCGTTTCATACATCTGGAATTAGCAAACTAATGTGCTGGGGTTGGGAAAACATATATGTACCCATACTAGAATCTGTCAAAGAAAGCGGTACTCACATATAACAGTCATTCCATCTGTAATCCATACAGTCAAAAGACTGAAAGTATTCCAGTGAGGGGATTTTTTTTATTTAAAAAAGGCCAAGTTAGTTTATCTGGCGTTCAATATACTAGATACAGTTAGGCCTGCGTTTCATACATCTGGAATTAGCAAACTAATGTGCTGGGGTTGGGAAAACATATATGTACCCATACTAGAATCTGTCAAAGAAAGCGGTACTCACATATAACAGTCATTCCATCTGTAATCCATACAGTCAAAAGACTGAAAGTATTCCAGTGAGGGAATTTTTTTTATTTAAAAAATGCCAAGTTAGTTTATCTGGCGTTCAATATACTAGATACAGTTAGGCCTGCGTTTCATACATCTGGAATTATCAAACTAATGTGCTGGGGTTGGGAAAACATATATGTACCCATACTAGAATCTGTCAAAGAAAGCGGTACTCACATATAACAGTCATTCCATCTGTAATCCATACAGTCAAAAGACTGAAAGTATTCCAGTGAGGGAATTTTTTTTTTATTTAAAAAAGGCCAAGTTAGTTTATCTGGCGTTCAATATACTAGATACAGTTAGGCCTGCGTTTCATACATCTGGAATTAGCAAACTAATGTGCTGGGGTTGGGAAAACATATATGTACCCATACTAGAATCTGTCAAAGAAAGCGGTACTCACATATAACAGTCATTCCATCTGTAATCCATACAGTCAAAAGACTGAAAGTATTCCAGTGAGGGAATCTTTTTTTTATTTAAAAAAGGCCAAGTTAGTTTATCTGGCGTTCAATATACTAGATACAGTTAGGCCTGCGTTTCATACATCTGGAATTAGCAAACTAATGTGCTGGGGTTGGGAAAACATATATGTACCCATACTAGAATCTGTCAAAGAAAGCGGTACTCACATATAACAGTCATTCCATCTGTAATCCATACAGTCAAAAGACTGAAAGTATTCCAGTGAGGGGATTTTGCTTATAAAAAATAATATATTTCATTGTGGTGCGAGTTGAATCGCAACAATGAAGAAAAATACTATTAAGGGACGAGGACGCGGTCGTGGTGGTGTCCGTGGAGCCTCTGTTGCTGGTAGAGGACGTGGCCGTTCGGCCCCAGGCGCACACAGTAGGGAACGAACTCCCTCAACTAGCCGGCAGAATGTACCGCAATATCTCGTGGGGCCCAATGCCGCTCTTAGGATGGTAAGGCCTGAGCAGGTACAGGCATTAATCGATTGGGTGGCCGACAGTGCTTCCAGCACGTTCACCACATGGTCTTCCACCCAGTCTTCTGCGGAAAGCGCACAGGTGGCACCTGAAAACCAAGCCCATCAGTCTGTCACATCACCCCCAAGCATATCAGGGAAACGGTCTGAGCCACAAGTTATGCAGCAGTCTCTTCTTCTGTTTGAAGACTCTGCTTCCAGGGTTTCCCAGGGGCGTCCACCTAGCCCTTCCCCAGTGGAGGAAGACATACCATGCACTGACGCACAACCACTTATGTCTCCAGATGAAGAGGACATGGGAATACCACCACAGCAGAGTCACCGACTCTCTGATGATGACGAAACACAGGTGCCCACTGCCGCGTCTTTTTGCAGTGTGCAGACTGAACAGGAGGAGGTCAGGGAGGGAGACTGGGTGGAAGACGATGCAGAGGACGATGAGGTCTTAGACCCCACATGGACTGAAGGTCGTGGCGATGACTTTCACAGTTCAGAGGAAGAGGTAGTGGTGAGACCGAGACAACAGTGAAGCCAAAGAGGGAGCAGGGGGCCAAAGCAGACGAGCCGCCGCCCCCAGAGTTCGCCTGCTACTGGATATCGCCAACAGGGACCCAGCCCCACAAAGGCAGCTTCAAAGAGTTCCCTGGCATGGCACTTCTTTAAACAATGTCCTACCGACAAGACCCGAGTGACTTGCACGCTCTGCCATCAGAGCCTGAGGCGAGGCATTAACGTTCTGAACCTCAGCACAACCTGCATGACCAGGCATCTACATGCAAAGCATGAACTGCAGTGGGGTACACACCTTAAAAACCAGGCACTCGCTGAGGCTCCCCCTGCTCCCTCTACTGCTGCTGCCTCGGCTTCCGCCTCGAGAGGAATGTTGCCACCTGCCGAGCAGCAAACAGAGGATGTGCCACCGACACCACCACCACCGCCACCGTCAACTAGCGTCTCCACTATATCACACAGCAGCGTTCAGCTCTCAATATCTCAAACCTTAGAGAGGAAGCGCAAATTCCCCCCGAGTCACCCTCGAGCCCTTGGCCTGAACGCCAGCATTTCTAAACTGCTGGCCTTTGAAATGCTGTCATTCCGGCTGGTGGACACAGACAGCTTCAAACAGCTGATGGCCATGGCTGTCCCGCAGTATGTGGTTCCCAGCCGCCACTACTTCTCCAAGACAGCTGTGCCTTCCCTGCACATGCAAGTGTCCGATAAAATCAAGTGTGCACTGCGCAACGCCATTTGTGGCAAGGTCCACCTTACCACAGATACGTGGACCAGTAAGCACGGCCAGGGACGCTATATCTCACTAACTGCACACTGGATGAATGTAGTGGCGGCTGGGCCCCCGGCGGACAGTTCCTTGGCGCACGTCCTTCCGCCCCCTAGGATCGCAGGGCATCATTCTCTGCCTCCTGTAGCCTCCTCCTCCTACTCGGCTTCCTCCTCCACTGCTTCCACCAGCTCATCCGGTCAGCCACACACCTTCACCACCAACTTCAGCACAGCCCGGGGTAAACGTCAGCAGGCCATTCTGAAACTCATATGTTTGGGGGACAGGCCCCACAGCGCAAAGGAGTTGTGGCGGGGTATTGAACAACAGACCGACGAGTGGTTTCTGCCGGTGGGCCTCAAGCCAGGCCTGGTGGTATGCGATAATGGGCGAAATCTCGTGGCAGCTCTGGGACTAGCCGGTTTGACGCACATCCCTTGCCTGGCGCATGTGCTGAACTTGGTGGTGCAGAGGTTCATTCACCACTACCCCAACATGTCAGAGCTGCTGCATAAAGTGCGGGCCGTCTGTGCGCGCTTCCGCCGTTCACATCCTGCCGCTGCTCGCCTGTCTGCACTACAGCGGAACTTCGGCCTTCCCGCTCACCGCCTCATATGCGACGTGCCCACCCGGTGGAACTCCACCTTGCACATGCTGGAGAGACTGTGCGAGCAGCAGCAGGCCATAGTGGAGTTTCAGCTGCAGCACGCTCGCGTCAGTCGTACTGCCGAACAGCACCACTTCACCACCAATGATTGGGCCTCCATGCGAGACCTGTGTGCCCTGCTGCGCTGTTTCGAGTACTCCACCAACATGGCCAGTGGCGATGACACTGTTATCAGCGTTACAATACCACTTCTATGTCTCCTTGAGAAAACACTTAGGGCAATGATGTTAGAGGAGGTGGCCCAGGTGGAGGAGGAGGAGGAGGATGAGGGCTCGTTTCTAACACTTTCGGGCCAGTCTGTTCGAAGTGGCTCAGAGGGAGGTTTGTTTAAGCAGCAGAGGACAGGTTCACAAGTCGCCAGCCAAGGCACTGTACTGGAGGACGAGGAGGATGAGGAGGAGGAGGTGGAGGGGGACGAGGATGACGCAAGTTCACAGCGGGTTGGCAGCCCAGGCCCATCACTGGTGCGTGGCTGGGGGGATACGGTGGACGATGACGATACGCCTCCCACAGAGGACAGCTTGTCCTTACCCATGGGTAGCCTGGCCCACATGAGCGAATATATGCTCCAATGCCTGCGCAACGACAGCAGAGTTGCCCACGTTTTAACGTGTGCAGACTACTGGGTGGCCACCCTGCTGGATCCCCGGTATAAAGACAATGTGCCCACTTTAATTCCTGAACTGGAGCGCGACCGTAAGATGCGCGAGTACAAGCGCACGCTGATAGAGGCGCTCTTGAGAGCATTCCCACATGTCACAGGGGAACAGGTGGAAGGTGAAGGCAGAGGAGTGGCAAGAGGTCGCCAACGCAGCTGTGTCATGGCCAGCTCATCTGACGGCAGGGTTAGCATGGCAGAAATGTGGAAAAGTTTTGTCTCCACGCCACAGCTATCTGCACCGACACCTGATACGGAACGTGTTAGCAGGAGGCAGCATTTCACTAACATGGTTGAACAGTATGTCTGCACACCCCTCCACATCCTGACGGATGGTTCGGCCCCATTCAACTACTGGGTTTCGAAATTGTCCACGTGGCCAGAGTTAGCATGTTATGCCTTGGAGGTGCTTTCCTGCCCGGCGGCCAGCGTTTTATCTGAACGCGTATTCAGCACGGCAGGGGGCGTCATTACTGACAAGCGCAGCCGCCTGTCCACAGCCAACGTGGACAAGCTGACCTTCATAAAGATGAACCAGGCATGGATCCCACAGGACCTGTCCCTCCCTTGTGCAGAGTAGTCCTTATTAACTGCCTAAAACATGTCTTGTTGTGCTACGGGCCACTTCTTTATTTGATACAAATTTTATGAAACCCACAGTTGAATGAAACTCTTCTCTGTCTGGGCGCCGGGGCCTAACCAGATGAAAGTGGCCGGTTAAACTAACGGGTGACATGAAGCCATAACCTCTGCCATGCTACCTCTGTCTTCTGTCTGGGTGCTGAGGCCTAAGTCAAATAAAGCGGTCTTCTGCTGTGCTGGGGGATATGAAGCTAATCTCTGACCTCTCTCCTCTGTCTGGGTCCAAAGGCCTAAATCACTGAAAGAGGCCTTCTCCTGTGGTGTGTGATATGATGCCAGAATATGTGCTGTGGGGCCTCTCTCCTCTTCCTGGGTGCAGGGGTCAAATAAACTAAATTGTGGCCTACTCCTGTGGTGGTTGATATGATGCCTGATTCTCTGATGTGGAACCTCTCTCCTCTGTTTGGGTGAAGGGGTCAAAGTAACTAAATGGTTGCTTCTCCTGTGGTGGCTGATATGATGCCAGAATATGTGCTGTGGTGCCTCTCTCCTCTTCCTGGGTGCAGGGGTCAAAGTAACTAAATGGTGGCTTCTCCTGTGGTGGCTGATATGATGCCAGAATATGTGCTGTGGGGCCTCTCTCCTCTTCCTGGGTGCAGGGGTCAAAGTAACTCAATGGTGGCTTCTCCTGTGGTGGCTGATATGATGCCAGAATATGTGCTGTGGTGCCTCTCTCCTCTGTCTGGGTCCAAAGGCCTAAATCACTGAAAGAGGCCTTCTCCTGTGGTGTGTGATATGATGCCTGAATATGTGCTGTGGTGCCTCTCTCCTCTTCCTGGGTGCGGGGGTCAAAGTAACTCAATGGTGGCTTCTCCTGTGGTGGCTGATATGATGCCAGAATATGTGCTGTGGTGCCTCTCTCCTCTTCCTGGGTGCGGGGGTCAAAGTAACTCAATGGTGGCTTCTCCTGTGGTGGCTGATATGATGCCAGAATATGTGCTGTGGGGCCTCTCTCCTCTTCCTGGGTGCAGGGGTCAAAGTAACTCAATGGTGGCTTCTCCTGTGGTGGTTAGTATGATGCCAGAATATGTGCTGTGGGGCCTCTCTCCTCTTCCTGGGTGCAGGGGTCAAAGTAACTCAATGGTGGCTTCTCCTGTGGTGGCTGATATGATGCCAGAATATGTGCTGTGGTGCCTCTCTCCTCTTCCTGGGTGCGGGGGTCAAAGTAACTCAATGGTGGCTTCTCCTGTGGTGGCTGATATGATGCCAGAATATGTGCTGTGGGGCCTCTCTCCTCTTCCTGGGTGCAGGGGTCAAAGTAACTCAATGGTGGCTTCTCCTGTGGTGGTTAGTATGATGCCAGAATATGTGCTGTGGGGCCTCTCTCCTCTTCCTGGGTGCAGGGGTCAAAGTAACTCAATGGTGGCTTCTCTTGTGGTGGCTGATATGATGCCAGAATATGTGCTGTGGGGCCTCTCTCCTCTTCCTGGGTGCAGGGGTCAAAGTAACTCAATGGTGGCTTCTCCTGTGGTGGCTGATATGATGCCAGAATATGTGCTGTGGTGCCTCTCTCCTCTGTCTGGGTCCAAAGGCCTAAATCACTGAAAGAGGCCTTCTCCTGTGGTGTGTGATATGATGCCTGAATATGTGCTGTGGTGCCTCTCTCCCCCTCCATGGGTGCGGGGGTCAAAGTAACTCAATGGTGGCTTCTCCTGTGGTGGCTGATATGATGCCAGAATATGTGCTGTGGTGCCTCTCTCCTCTTCCTGGGTGCGGGGGTCAAAGTAACTCAATGGTGGCTTCTCCTGTGGTGGCTGATATGATGCCAGAATATGTGCTGTGGGGCCTCTCTCCTCTTCCTGGGTGCAGGGGTCAAAGTAACTCAATGGTGGCTTCTCCTGTGGTGGTTAGTATGATGCCAGAATATGTGCTGTGGGGCCTCTCTCCTCTTCCTGGGTGCAGGGGTCAAAGTAACTCAATGGTGGCTTCTCCTGTGGTGGCTGATATGATGCCAGAATATGTGCTGTGGTGCCTCTCTCCTCTTCCTGGGTGCGGGGGTCAAAGTAACTCAATGGTGGCTTCTCCTGTGGTGGCTGATATGATGCCAGAATATGTGCTGTGGGGCCTCTCTCCTCTTCCTGGGTGCAGGGGTCAAAGTAACTCAATGGTGGCTTCTCCTGTGCTGATTGATATAAAGCTGATGGTTGTGCCATCTGACATGGTTGCCAGGGTCTGATTCAATGGGGGCCTACTCCTGTGGTGGGTGATCTAAATGCCTGATTCTCTGCTGTGAAACCTCTCTCCTCCGTCTGGGTGTAGGGGTCAAAGTCTTTCAAAGTCGCCTTCTCCTGTGCTGATTGATATGAAGCTGATGGTTGTGCCATCTGACATGGTTGCCGGGGTCCCATTAAATTGTGGCCTACTTCTGTGGTGGTTGATATGATGCCTGATTCTCTGATGTGGAACCTCTCTCCTCTGTTTGGGTGAAGGGGTCAAAGTAACTAAATGGTGGCTTCTCCTGTGGTGGCTGATATGATGCCAGAATATGTGCTGTGGGGCCTCTCTCCTCTTCCTGGGTGCAGGGGTCAAAGTAACTCACTGGTGGCTTCTCCTGTGGTGGCTGATATGATGCCAGAATATGTGCTGTGGTGCCTCTCTCCTCTTCCTGGGTGCGGGGGTCAAAGTAACTCAATGGTGGCTTCTCCTGTGGTGGCTGATATGATGCCAGAATATGTGCTGTGGTGCCTCTCTCCTCTTCCTGGGTGCGGGGGTCAAAGTAACTCAATGGTGGCTTCTCCTGTGGTGGCTGATATGATGCCAGAATATGTGCTGTGGTGCCTCTCTCCTCTTCCTGGGTGCAGGGGTCAAAGTAACTAAATGGTGGCTTCTCCTGTGGTGGTTGATATGATGCCTGATTCTCTGCTGTGAAACCTCTCTCCTCCATCTGGGTGTAGGGGTCAAAGTCTTTCAAAGTCGCCTTCTCCTGTGCTGATTGATATAAAGCTGATGGTTGTGCCATCTGACATGGTTGCCAGGGTCTGATTCAATGGGGGCCTACTCCTGTGGTGGGTGATCTAAATGCCTGATTCTCTGCTGTGAAACCTCTCTCCTCCGTCTGGGTGTAGGGGTCAAAGTCTTTCAAAGTCGCCTTCTCCTGTGCTGATTGATATGAAGCTGATGGTTGTGCCATCTGACATGGTTGCCGGGGTCCCATTAAATTGGGGCCTACTCCTGTGGTGGGTGATCTAAATGCCTGATTCTCTGCTTTGAAACCTCTCTCCTCCGTCCGGGTGTAGGGGTCAAAGTCTGTCAAAGTCGCCTTCTCCTGTGCTGATTGATATAAAGCTTATGCTTGTGCCATCTGACATGGTTGCCGGGGTCTGATTCAATGGTGGCCTACTCCTGTGGTGGGTGATCTAAATGCCTGATTCTCTGCTGTGTAACCTCTCTCCTCCGTCTGGGTGTAGGGGTCAAAGTAACTAAATGGTGGCCTACTCCTGTGGTGGGTGATATGATGCCTGGTTCTCTGCTGTGGGACCTCTCTCCTTTGTCTGGGTGCTGTGGTCAAAATAATAGTAAGTGACCTTCTCCATTGGTGGGTGACTTGAAGCCTGATTCTGTGCTATGGGACCTCACTCCAATTAATATTGTTTAATTTTTATTTATTTTATGTTAACTCATCATTTCCCTATCTACATTTGTTTGCAGGGGATTTAACTACATTTTGCTGCCTTTTGCAGCCCTCTAGCCGTTTCCGGGTGTGTTTTACAGCCTTTTTAGTGCCCAAAAGTTCGGGTCCCCATTGACTTCTATGGGGTTCGGGTTCGGGATGAAGTTCGGGTCGAGTTCGGATCCCGAACCCGAACATTTTTCGAAAGTTCGGCCGAACTCGTCGAACCCGAACATCCAGGTGTTCGCTCAACTCTAGTTCCTAATCTTCATAATCATGTTATTAATTGGGAAACAGGGGAATTAGAGAGTTGGGTTAGAGATTGTTTGGATCATCTTTCTACTATATCCATTGCTTAATTTCAAATGATTTCTCTGCAATTGTCTAACCTGTATTTTCTAAACCTAGCTATAATTCTCTTCCTCCCCACAGAATCTACGACTGCACCATTCAGCTGATTCTGGACTTCAAATTCTCTAAAGGGCGCATTTTTAAATTTGTTGGGTCAAGAACACCAGTCCATTTGGGACTACATTCATTAAAGAAAGTTTGGTAAAGGGTCATATCCGATGATCTGTTTCTCTTATGGGGGTGGGATTCTTCTTGTTAAAAAGAAGGATGGTGGTCTCAAGACCTTATATTGACTACAGGGAACTTAAAAATATCATGGTCAAGAACCACTATCCTTTGCCTTTAATAACTGACATCTTTAACCAGATCCAGGGAGATAAATGGTTCACCAAGTTTATTCAAAAAATATTAAGAAAAAAAAAAAGTAAAAGACAGATGAAAGCAGCCAAACTCTACCCCCAGAAAACTCGGCCGGGGGCTGTTGTCCGTACTGGTCTCCCTGTCTTTCCATGGTTTAAGTAAATTTACATGGTACACCTGCTCCGGCTTTCTCTGCCCTGGCAGGTGCACCCTGTAGGTTACCTCCCCAACATTTCCGAGCACTTCATAGGGACCCTGCCACCTAGCCAGGAACTTACTGTCCACCGTCGGCACCAGAACCAAAACCCGATCTCCCGGGGTAAAATTCCAAACCCGAGCTTGGTTATTATAGACCCTACTCTGGGCTCGCTGGGCTGCCTCCATATGTTCCTTAACCAGTGGCAACACCATCTCCATCTGTTCTTGCATCCGAGTGACATAGTCAATTACACTTTTATGCGGTGTCGGTTGTTGATCCCACGCCTCTTTGGCTATGTCCAACAAACCACAAGGATGACGGCCATACAGCAGTTCAAAGTGCAAGAACCCAGTAGAGGCCTGGGGCATCTTTCGCACTGCGAACATGAGATGGCATTGGAAGATCCCAATCCCTCCCTTCTTTAGACACCACCCGCTTTAACATGTTTTTCAAGGTTTGATTAAATCTTTCTACCAGGCTGTCCGTTTGGGGGTGATAGACGGATGTCCGCAACTGTTTGATCTGTAGTAGTTTACTGAGTCCCCTCATGACTTTTGACATAAAAGGGGTCCCCTGGTCGGTCAGAATCTCTCTCGGTAGTCCTACTCGGGAAAACATCTCCACTAACTCTTTGGCTATGAGTTTGGCCAAGGTATGTCGCAGCGGCACAGCTTCCTGGTACTGAGTGGCATAGTCCAGGACTACCAAGATGTTTTGGTGCCCTCTAGCGGACTTCAGTACAGGGCCTATGAGATCCATAGCGATCCGCTCGAATGGAACCTCAATAATCGGGAGAGGGACCAGGGGACTACGGAAATGTGGCTGAGGGCTGGTTATCTGGCAGGTTGGGCAAGACTTGCAGTACCCTTCCACCTCTCTGAACACACTGGGCCAGTAAAACCGCTGCGTTTTCTGCTAGCCCAGGTGTCCCCCAAGAACATGTTGGTGGACTAACTCCAACACGAGCTTGTGATACGCCTTGGGCACCACCAACTGTTCAATATGCTCATACCGTAGTTGATTTACCCGATACAGCATCTCTTGTTAAACCACAAAACGGGGAAACATAGACTCGGCCCGCGGTTGTTGCGGCTCACCCTCAACTATTACCACATTTTCCCAGGCTCGAGAAAGAGTCAGGTCTTGGTGCTGTGCTTTACCAAAATTGTCTCCGGAGACATTGAGGTCTGCCAACTTCGCACCCAGTGGCAATTCCTCCACGTCTCCCACCATCACACTTAACGGGGTTGTCTTCCCCTCTTCCACCGAAGTGGCGGTCACCCCTACAGCTCGCCCTTTGGTCTCAGGTTCCCAGGGTTCTGGTCCCTCCCCTGAGCCGGGCCACTCTGCTAGGGTTATCCCTGTCTCATGGGTATTGGTGACTCTCGCCTGAGGCCACAGTGACGGGAAACCAGGGAAGTCTCTCCCAATTATTAGTTCATAATGTAACTTTGTGGCGATGGCCACCTAATGAGTCCACCGGCCGCCCACCGTGGATAGAGACACCAGGGTGGTGGGATAGTCCTTTAAGTCTCCATGGATGCACACGACGCTGACTTTTCGGCCAGTATACTCGGCGGGCCGCACCAGGGCAGCTCTTACCAGGGACACCAGGCTCCCTGAGTCCAGCAGCGCCACCACCAGGGTATCTCCTACTTGCACCTGGCACAGGTGACTATTGTCTATTGTCTCGAGGGTACCGTTTGCACACAACCTCCTGACATACATTTAGGGGCGGTAGCCATAGTTAGTGTCCATGGGTTCCTCCCGATGGGGACAGTCGGCCCTTATGTGACCACACTCTTGACACATCTGAGCTGGGTCTGTAGGGAGTATATCCCGAGCGGGTTTTGCTGGCACTGGCCGCCTGGTCGAGGGTGGAGATTTCCGGGGTTTAACTGACCCCCTCCCAAAAGAACCCCCCTGTAGATTTCTGGTGGCCTCATAGCACTCAACCAGGTCGAACATCTCTAGGGCATTATCAGGGGACACCTGGCCGATCCAGTGCTGGAGAGGGTACGACAAAGCCCTCCAGAACACATCAGCTAACAGACGGTCCAGCATAGCAGTGGGACCATGTACGTCAGGCTGCAGCCACTTTTGCAACCGGTGTAGCAGATCATAATACTGCGATCTGGCAGGTTCAGACGGGTTAAAATCCCACTGATGCACCCGCTGGGCCCAGACCAATACATTCACCCCCAGTCTTGCCAGAATCTCACCCTTTACGGTCGGGTAGTCGGTCGCTTGATCATCTGGTAGGTCAAAAAACACCTGCTGGGGTCCAGACGCCAGGAACAGGCGGTGCATCCGTGGGCTGGAATGCACAGAAACTCCGGGATAGGGCATTTGCCTTCACGTTCTTACTCCCTGGCCTGAAAGTGATGGAGAAATTAAAGTGTGTGAAAAACAATGCCCATATGGCTTGACAGGGATTCAACCTCTTAGCAGACTCAAGAAACATCAGATTTTGTGATCAGTAACAATGGTAACACAATGTTTAGCCCCTCAAGGAAATGTCTCCACTTCTCAAATGCCCATTTAATAGCCAGAAATTCACGATTCCCTACATCATCATTTATCTCAGTTGGGGAAATTTTTTTGGAAAAGAAGGCACAAGGCCCTAAATTGGTAAGACTAGCGGGACCGCCCCCACTCCGTCCTCAGAGGCATCCACCTCCACAATAAAAGGTCTCTCTTGATCCGGCTGAATCAAAACGAGCGCCTTCTTAAGTGTCTCAAATGCTTCAGTAGCCTCAACAGACCAGTTCTCCAGGTCCGCCCCTTTTTTGGTGAGGTCGGTCAAGGGCCTAGCAATTACCGAAAAATTATTTATAAATCTACGGTAATAATTAGCAAATCCTAAAAAACGTTGTAAAGCTTTTAAGGATGATGGCCTTACCCAGTCCAAAATTGCCAATACCTTGCTAGGATCCATTTTAAAAGCATGAAGAGTGAGGACATACCCAAGATACAGAATCTCTTGTATCCCAAAAACACATTTCTCCTGTATGGCCGCCAATTGATTCTTCCTCAAAACCTCCAATACTTGTTTCACATGAGACACATGACTCTGAAAATCAGGGGAAAAAATCTAAACATCATCAAGGTAAACAATTACTAATTTACCCAAGAATTTACCCAAGAAAGTTTTGAAACACAGTTGGCGTATTGCTGAGTCCAAAAGGCATAACAAGATATTTGAAGTGTCCAGCTGGTGTATTGAAAGCTGTCTTCCACTCGTCTCCCTCCTTAATTCGAATCAAGTTATATGCCCCCTTCAGATCAATTTTAGAGAACCAGGAAGCCCCCATTACCTGATTAAACAAATCAAGAATCAATGGAAGGAAGTATTGATTCTTGATCGTAATCTTATTCAACTCCCGGTAGTCGATGCAAGGTCTGAGGCCTCCATCTTTCTTTTTTACAAAGAAAAATCCTGCCCCTATAGGAGATACAGAAGGCCTAATGTGTCCCTTGCTGAGACTCTCTTCAACATAATCTTCCATGGCCTTGTATTCAGGTCTGGAAAGATTATATATATGTCCCTTGGGATATCTGGCCCCCTCTACTAATTCAATGGCGCAATCATAAGGTCTATGGGACGGTAACAACTCGGGGTTCGAGGAGGAGAACACATCCATATATTCCTTTAAGAGTAAAGGCAATATATTGGATTCTGCTGAGACCCCCGCACTATGGACAAGCACGAGTCACATTCAACCCCCCATTTCACCAATTCGCCCTTGGTCCAGTCAATAATCGGGTTATGTAACTGGAACCAAGGCATTCCCAGTACCACTTCTACTGGTAAGTTTTCTAGAACCAACAGAAAACATATTTCAGAGTGACCCGCCCCCCCCCCCACAGTCAAGGATATCTCAGGGGTAGAATACTTCACAGTACCACCCACCAGGGGGGTGGAATCGATAGCCATGATGTGGATGTGAGTGGGTAGTGTCAAAATCTGAATACCCAACTTTAATGAAAATCTCATATCAATAAAATTGGCAGCAGAACCTGAGTCAATGAACGCATTACCAGAACAATTGTTAATACCCAAGGAGACAGTAATAGGTACTAATAACTTGTTCCTGACCACATTAGGAAATACCTGGTTCTTAAGCTCCCCTGTTTTTTTATCCAATGGTCTGACTCGCCACAATAGAAACAAGCCCCTTGTCGGCGACGCTGATCTCTACAATTCATCCCGACCTGCATGGGTTCCTCAGAAGAGAAATCGGCTCTGCTCACAGGACAGACCTCTGACTGGAGCACCTCCTGGGAAAAAAGCAAACGTTCCTGCCGTCTCTCCCTAACACGTCTGTCAAGTCGAACAGCGAGTGTCATAGTCTCCTCTAATGTCTCAGGAAGCTGGTAGTTCACTAACAGGTATTTGAGATTTTCAGACAACCCTAACCTGAACTGTCTTTTTAGGGCTGGTTCATTCCAGCCAGAAGTAACACACTATCTCCTGAACTGGGTACAATACTCTTCGGCTGGTTGGTCTCCCTGTACCAAAGCCTTAAGAGCGGTCTCAGCTACCATGGCCCTGTCAGGTTCATCATACAAGGTACCTAGGGCCTGAAAGAACCCCTCGACAGAGCTGAGATAACCAGCGTCAGCAGGCAAGGAAAAAGCCCAATCCTGGGGATCTCCCTGGAGACGGGAGATTACAATGTCCACGCACTGGCTCTCAGAACCGGATGACAAGGAACGTAATCTGAAATAAAGTTTACAACTCTCTTTGAAAGACAGAAACTCTCTACGGTCACCTGAGAACGGTTCAGGAAGCTTAATCTGAGGCTCCATATGATGACTAGATACATGTGGAGTGGAGGCACTCTGTCCTGACTCATGTAATTGGAGTTTCTCCCCTAATTCCTGAACCATCTTAGTCAGATTAGAAACATGCTCCATTAGGGTAACCAAAGAGTTCATGATAAGAGTGGTAATGTGGGCCTGTTATTCTGTCACACACACAGGGGGTGGGGTAGTGACCACTGAACTCCACCCTCACCCCTGTCTTTGCCTACTTGCCTCGCAAGTCCTAGCGACAAGGGACAACTGGTCGACAAACCCTTAGCTAGGATAGTGCAGGGAAGACAAACAACACATAAACAGAAAGGTCAAACAAACCGCATCAAAACCAAGAGAGCAGAAAAGGTACCGGAGGAGCAAGTAGAGAATCGTCAGGACAAGCCGAAGTCAAACCAGGAGAGCACACCAAGACCAGAGGATGAGACGGACGGGAAAACGGAAGCCAAGCAGGAACAAACAAACCAGGTGAGTATTATGCAGGAAGGACCTCAATAACAGGCAATCTGTGGCCAGCAGATTGCCTGTTTAAATAGTGCACTAGTGGAGTCATGTGACGTGGCCAGCGTAACATGACTCCTGAGTTCCAATGCAGCCGGTACAGCCGAGCCCCAAGTGATCAGCTCGGCACTCAGCCCCAGTGTCGATGCAGGGTGCGCTGATGACGCGATATCAAACACATAGTGCAACAGCACTCTACGAACCAAATAAAGTACAAAGGTATATTTATTTTGAAATACTATACTAATAACTTAGAGATGCTTAGCAAATACTTTTGTACAAAATTATCTGAGCCCGTCTGCCGCACACCAAGGCGATCTCTATAAGACGGGTCCTAACACTAAAGCTCACATGTTGGGTGTCACATCAGTGACCACGAAACTCAGGAAGTGTAGGTCCCACATGCATGCTGGGCCCCTTTTGGTTTATTATGGTGCCAAAATGTCCTCCATTAAAACCAGTAACTATAAGTACCAGCATGCATGCTGAGCAAACTAAGTACTCATGCTAATTAAAATCAGCCCATGACTAGGGATGAGCGAACCCGAACTGTATAGTTCGGGTTCGTACCGAATTTTGGGGTGCCCGTGACACGGACCCGAACATTTTCGTAAAAGTCCGGGTTCGGGTTCGGTGTTCGGCTCTTTCTTGGCGCTTTTTGAAAGGCTGCAAAGCAGCCAATCAGCAAGCGTCATACTACTTGCCCCAAGAGGCCATCACAGCCATGCCTACTATTGGCATGGCTGTGATTGGCCAGTGCAGCATGTGACCCAGCCTCTATTTAAGCTGGAGTCACGTAGCGCCGCACGTCACTCTGCTATGATCAGTATAGGGAGAGGTTGCAGCTGTGACGTTAGGGCGAGATTAGGCAGATTAACTCCTCCAAAAGACTTCATTCTGTGATCGATCTGCAGCTGTGGATCATTGAAGTGCTAATATTGACTTGCTCGCTTTTTTGAGGCTGCCCAGAGCGTTTTTAGATCACTTTTTTTCTGGGGTGATCGGTGGCCATTTTGTGACTTGTGGTGCGCCAGCACAAGCTATCACCAAGTGTATTTAACCATCGATAGTGTGGTTATTTTGTGCTATATCCTACATCAGCTGCAGGCTGAGCCTGTGTCACCGAAGTGCATTTAACCATCAACAGTCTGGTTATTTTTTGGCCATATACTACATCAGCTGCAGGCTGAGCCTGTGTCACCGAAGTGCATTTAACCATTGACAGACTAATTATTTTTTGGCCATATACTACATCTGGTGCAGGCTGAGCCTGTGTCACCCAAGTGCATTTAACCATCAACAGTGTCGTTATTTTTTGGCCATATATTACATCAGGGGCAAGTTGAGCCTGTCACCCAGCGCCTAAAAAATAGACCTGACATTTCTATTCAACCAAATCTGTACTGTTTTAGCTGGTCAAGTTATTTGTAGTGACCGTAAAAGCACACTTTTTTTTCTGGGTTGAAAAACCATTCCCAAATTTGCCATTCTCAAAATAACTAGTTTCTGGTATTTGAGGCCTACTTGAAATCTATCCCAAAAAGAATATCTTACATTGAAGCTAGTGATAGTGTCATTCAGAAAAACCTAAAACACACGCTAGCGTGCTGATAGAAATCTGATTCTGTGATTAAACCTATACCTGTCACACAGCGCAAAAAAAAACAGGCCTCACATCTCTATTTAACCAAATCTCTACTGTTTTAGCTGGTCAAGTTATTTGTAGTGACCGTAAAAGCACACTTTTTTTTCTGGGTTGAAAAACCATTCCCAAATTTGCCATTCTCAAAATAACTAGTTTCTGGTATTTGAGGCCTACTTGAAATCTATCCCAAAAAGGATATCTTACATTGAAGGTACTGATAGTGTCATTCAGAAAAACCTAAGACACACGCTACCGTGCAGATAGAAGTCTGATTCTGTGATTAAACCAATACCTGTCACACAGCGCAAAAAAAAACAGGCCTCACATGTCTATTTAACCAAATCTCTACTGTTTTAGCTGGTCAAGTTATTTGTAGTGACCGTAAAAGCACACTTTTTTTTCTGGGTTGAAAAACCATTCCCAAATTTGCCATTCTCAAAATAACTAGTTTCTGGTATTTGAGGCCTACTTGAAATCTATCCCAAAAAGAATATCTTACATTGAAGCTAGTGATAGTGTCATTCAGAAAAACCTAAGACACACGCTAGCGTGCTGATAGAAATCTGATTCTGTGATTAAACCTATACCTGTCACACAGCACAAAAAAAAACAAAAAAAAAACAGGCCTCACATCTCTATTTACCCAAATCTCTACTGTTTTAGCTGGTCAAGTTATTTGTAGTGACCGTAAAAGCACACTTTTTTTTCTGGGTTGAAAAACCATTCCCAAATTTGCCATTCTCAAAATAACTAGTTTCTGGTATTTGAGGCCTACTTGAAATCTATCCCAAACAGAATATCTTACATTGAAGCTAGTGATAGTGTCATTCAGAAAAACCTAAGACACACGCTAGCGTGCTGATAGAAATCTGATACTGTGATTAAACCTATACCTGTCACACAGCGCAAAAAAAAACAGGCCTCACATCTCTATTTAACCAAATCTCTACTGTTTTAGCTGGTCAAGTTATTTGTAGTGACCGTAAAAGCACACTTTTTTTTTTGGGTTGAAAAACCATTCCCAAATTTGCCATTCTCAAAATAACTAGTTTCTGGTATTTGAGGCCTACTTGAAATCTATCCCAAACAGAATATCTTACATTGAAGCTATGTAAGAAAAAGGGCAACAGGAGCCGCACTGCGACAAACGATGTCAGCGGAGTGCAAGCGGCTATGAAGGCGGTCCCCCTCCAAAGCATATAACAAAAAGAAATTCCGCAGCACTTCCAAGGCGTAAAAATGAAAAGATAGTTCTTTATTTACCAGACAGCAACGTTTCGATCCTTCTCTCTGGGATCTTTCTCAAGCAGTGAACAAATACTAGCATAGCATGCTTTTTATACAGCTTAGTGTCATTAATCAATAAACATTTCTCAATTGATATATATTAATAAAATAATGAAAAAATGATAAAAAAACATAATGCAAACACGTGAATATATAGATTGTGTAAATCATGAGTTCTATATAAATAGGATATAGAATTGATATCAAAAATAACATATTATAGTGCAATACAAATACAAAGCGACATGATTCATGATTATATCCATCTGATCATGATTAGCGATGGTGAATAGTGCAGGTGTACCTGATGAAAACATTCACAATCCAAGAAGGTCCTTCGGTGGAGATGGGACACAGACCACATGGAGTTCGGCGTATCAATAATGAAACTGCGCATGTCAAAGGACCTTAAAGATCCGGCTCGTCATGTGATCTATGTTTTGGTCACATGATCGCTGAAATCATAATGTTGGAGTTCACGCCCTCTCTTAGGACAGCGTCATGCGTTCCAGGGTGGAGCGCACGATATCCACTTGTATAGAGGAATCCCAGCGCCGCACTTAACAAGTGACGCGCACGCATCCCCATGGAGACCAGCAAATGCTAATAGGTATCGAACCCTCACGGCACATACTCAGCGGCACGGACACAGTCACAGCATATCACAGAAAAAGCATATGGGAGTACATCAGGATGTGAAAACAGCTCAGGGAGAATTCAAATTTAACCTAGTATCTTTAGCAGTATCTGCACATCAATAAAAGTGAAAGCGTATGGTAATACCTTAAGAAATCAATGTATCGTATATGACCCACTGGCCAAGTATATAGTAGATGCCCCTAGTCTTACGAGGAGTCGTAACTGTGAATCCTGTGTATGTGACACAAGTCCACAGTATTGAATTGCCGCAATTGTCAGTGAACACCCATCCCTGGGGGTCAACATGGCAAAATGATAGCTGCATCCTCTGGATTACGGGGAATAAAATTCAATACTAACGAACCAAAGACAAAACTCCCAGTTTTCAACACATCCAAATATGTAACACCCAACCTGCTGAGTCCGTTTGTCCATGACGGTCACCAAGCCGAAAGTATAGACCGCAAATGGCGCGACCCCACAGTCAGCAACTGGTCACCAAACAAGTAATGTAATATATGCATTTATTAAAATTAAAAAAAATATTCAAAGCATAAAGTGGTAATCATAAACAATTGTTATTATAGTAATCCATGTTCAATCAATGGTCTGCTTGTCCAATTTGATTATATTTTCATGTCCACCTTTCATATTTGAATATTTTTTTTAATTTTAATAAATGCATATATTACATTACTTGTTTGGTGACCAGTTGCTGACTGTGGGGTCGCGCCATTTGCGGTCTATACTTTCGGCTTGGTGACCGTCATGGACAAACGGACTCAGCAGGTTGGGTGTTACATATTTGGATGTGTTGAAAACTGGGAGTTTTGTCTTTGGTTCGTTAGTATTGAATTTTATTCCCCGTAATCCAGAGGATGCAGCTATCATTTTGCCATGTTGACCCCCAGGGATGGGTGTTCACTGACAATTGCGGCAATTCAATACTGTGGACTTGTGTCACATACACAGGATTCACAGTTACGACTCCTCGTAAGACTAGGGGCATCTACTATATACTTGGCCAGTGGGTCATATACGATACATTGATTTCTTAAGGTATTACCATACGCTTTCACTTTTATTGATGTGCAGATACTGCTAAAGATACTAGGTTAAATTTGAATTCTCCCTGAGCTGTTTTCACATCCTGATGTACTCCCATATGCTTTTTCTGTGATATGCTGTGACTGTGTCCGTGCCGCTGAGTATGTGCCGTGAGGGTTCGATACCTATTAGCATTTGCTGGTCTCCATGGGGATGCGTGCGCGTCACTTGTTAAGTGCGGCGCTGGGATTCCTCTATACAAGTGGATATCGTGCGCTCCACCCTGGAACGCATGACGCTGTCCTAAGAGAGGGCGTGAACTCCAACATTATGATTTCAGCGATCATGTGACCAAAACATAGATCACATGACGAGCCGGATCTTTAAGGTCCTTTGACATGCGCAGTTTCATTATTGATACGCCGAACTCCATGTGGTCTGTGTCCCATCTCCACCGAAGGACCTTCTTGGATTGTGAATGTTTTTATCAGGTACACCTGCACTATTCACCATCGCTAATCATGATCAGATGGATATAATCATGAATCATGTCGCTTTGTATTTGTATTGCACTATAATATGTTATTTTTGATATTAATTCTATATCCTATTTATATAGAACTCATGATTTACACAATCTATATATTCACGTGTTTGCATTATGTTTTTTTATCATTTTTTCATTATTTTATTAATATATATCAATTGAGAAATGTTTATTGATTAATGACACTAAGCTGTATAAAAAGCATGCTATGCTAGTATTTGTTCACTGCTTGAGAAAGATCCCAGAGAGAAGGATCGAAACGTTGCTGTCTGGTAAATAAAGAACTATCTTTTCATTTTTACGCCTTGGAAGTGCTGCGGAATTTCTTTTTGTTACATTGAAGCTAGTGATAGTGTCATTCAGAAAAACCTAAGACACATGCTAGCGTGCTGATAGAAATCTGATTCTGTGATTAAACCTATACCTGTCACACAGCGCAAAAAAAAACAGGCCTCACATCTCTATTTAACCAAATCTCTACTGTTTTAGCTGGTCAAGTTATTTGTAGTGACCATTAAGGCACACTTTTTTTTCTGGGTTGAAAAACCATTCCCAAATTTGCCATTCGCAAAATAACTAGTTTCTGGTATTTGAGGCCTACTTGAAATCTATCCCAAACAGAATATCTTACATTGAAGCTAGTGATAGTGTCATTCAGAAAAACCTAAGACACATGCTAGCGTGCTGATAGAAATCTGATTCTGTGATTAAACCTATACCTGTCACACAGCGCAAAAAAAAACAGGCCTCACATCTCTATTTAACCAAATCTCTACTGTTTTAGCTGGTCAAGTTATTTGTAGTGACCGTAAAAGCACACTTTTTTTTCTGGGTTGAAAAACCATTCCCAAATTTGCCATTCTCAAAATTGTGGTGAACGGGAACAATGAGGAAAACATCTAATAAGGGACGCGGATGTGGACATGGTCGTGGTGGTGTTAGTGGACCCTCTGGTTCTGGGAGAGGACGTGGCCGTTCTACCACAGCCACACGTCCGAGTGAACCAACTACCACAGGTCCCAGTAGCCAGCAGAATTTACAG
Source organism: Bufo bufo (assembly GCF_905171765.1). Taxonomy (NCBI): domain Eukaryota; kingdom Metazoa; phylum Chordata; class Amphibia; order Anura; family Bufonidae; genus Bufo; species Bufo bufo. The sequence continues at coordinate 512,622,446 of NC_053390.1, read as the reverse complement.
CGATATTTGGTGGGGCCCAATGCCGTTCTAAGGATGGTAATGCCTGAGCAGATGCAGGCATTAGTCAATTGGGTGGCCGACAGTGGATCCAGCACGTTCACATTATCTCCCACCCAGTCTTCTGCAGAAAGCGCACAGATGGCGCATGAAAACCAAGCCCATCGGTCTGTCACATCACCCCCATGCATATCAGGGAAACTGTCTGAGCCTCAAGTTATGCAGCAGTCTCTTATGCTGTTTGAAGACTCTGCTGCCAGGGTTTCCCAAGGGCATCCACCTAGCCCTTCCCCAGGGGTGGAAGAGATAGAATGCACTAACGCACAACCACTTATTTTTCCTGATGATGAGGACATGGGAATACCACCTCAGCACGTCTCTGATGATGACGAAACACAGGTGCCAACTGCTGCGTCTTTCTGCAGTGTGCAGACTGAACAGGAGGTCAGGGATCAAGACTAGGGTGGAAGACGATGCAGAGGACGATGAGGTCCTAGACCCCACATGGAATGAAGGTCGTGCCACTGACTTTCACAGTTCGGAGGAAGAGGCAGTGGTGAGACCAAGCCAACAGCGTAGCAAAAGAGGGAGCAGTGGGCAAAATCAGAACACCCGCCGCCAAGAGACTCCGCCTGCTACTGACCGCCGCCATCTGGGACCGAGCACCCCAAAGGCAGCTTCAAGGAGTTCCCTGGCATGGCACTTCTTCAAACAATGTGCTGACGACAAGACCCGAGTGGTTTGCACGCTGTGCCATCAGAGCCTGAAGCGAGGCATTAACGTTCTGAACCTTAGCACAACCTGCATGACCAGGCACCTGCATGCAAAGCATGAACTGCAGTGGAGTAAACACCTTAAAAACAAAGAAGTCACTCAGGCTCCCCCTGCTACCTCTTCTGCTGCTGCTGCCTCGGCCTCTTCTGCTGCTGCCGCCGCCTCGGCCTCTTCCTCCGCCTCTGGAGGAACATTGGCACCTGCCGCCCAGCAAACATGGGATGTACCACCAACACCACCACCTGCGTCACCAAGCATCTCAACCATGTCACACGGCAGCGTTCAGCTCTCCATCTCACAAACATTTGAGAGAAAGCGTAAATTCCCACCTAGCCACCCTCGATCCCTGGCCCTGAATGCCAGCATTTCTAAACTACTGGCCTATGAAATGCTGTCATTTTGGCTGGTGGACACACACAGCTTCAAACAGCTCATGTCACTTGCTGTCCCACAGTATGTTGTTCCCAGCCGCCACTACTTCTCCAAGAGAGCCGTGCCTTCCCTGCACAAACAAGTGTCTGATAAAATCAAGTGTGCACTGCGCAACGCCATCTGTGGCAAGGTCCACCTAACCACAGATACGTGGACCAGTAAGCACGGCCAGGGACGCTATATCTCCCTAACTGCACACTGGGTAAATGTAGTGGCGGCTGGGCCCCAGGCGGAGAGCTGTTTGGCGCACGTCCTTCCGCCGCCAAGGATCGCAGGGCAACATTCTTTGCCTCCTGTCTCCTCCTCCTCCTACTCAGCTTCCTCCTCCTCTTCTTCCACCTACTCATCCAGTCAGCCACACACCTTCACCACCAACTTCAGCACAGCACGGGGTAAACGTCAGCAGGCCATTCTAAAACTCATATGTTTGGGGGACAGGCCCCACACCGCACAGGAGTTGTGGCGGGGTATAGAACAACAGACCGACGAGTGGTTGCTGCCGGTGAGCCTCAAGCCCGGCCTGGTGGTGTGCGATAATGGGCAAAATCTCGTTGCAGCTCTGGGACTAGCCGGTTTGACGCACATCCCTTGCCTGGCGCATGTGCTGAATTTGGTGGTGCAGAAGTTCATTCGCAACTACCCCGACATGTCAGAGCTGCTGCATAAAGTGCGGGCCGTCTGTTCGCGCTTCCGGCGTTCACACCCTGCCGCTGCTCGCCTGTCTGCGCTACAGCATAACTTCGGCCTTCCCGCTCACCGACTCATATGCGACGTACCCACCAGGTGGAACTCCACCTTGCATATGCTGGACAGACTGTGCGAGCAGCAGCAGGCCATAGTGGAGTTTCAGCTGCAGCACGCACGGGTCATTCGCACTGCGGATCAGACACACTTCACCACCAATGACTGGGCCTCCATGCGAGACCTGTGTGCCCTGTTGCGCTGTTTCGAGTACTCCACCAACATGGCCAGTGGCGATGATGCCGTTATCAGCGTTACAATACCACTTCTATGTCTCCTTGAGAAAACACTTAGGGCGATGATGGAAGAGGAGGTGGCCCAGGAGGAAGAGGAGGAAGAGGGGTCATTTTTAGCACTTTCAGGCCAGTCTCTTCAAAGTGACTCAGAGGGAGGTTTTTTGCAACACCAGAGGCCAGGTACAAATGTGGCCAGACAGGGCCCACTACTGGAGGACGAGGAGGAGGTGGAGGAGGATGAGGATGAAGCATGTTTACAGCGGGGTGGCACCCAAAGCAGCTTGGGCCCATCACTGGTGCGTGGCTGGGGGGAAACACAGGACGATGACGATACGCCTCCCACAGAGGACAGCTTGTCCTTACCTCTGGGCAGCCTGGCACACATGAGCGACTACATGCTGCAGTGCCTGCGCAACGACAGCAGAGTTGCCCACATTTTAACGTGTGCAGAATACTGGGTTGCCACCCTGCTGGATCCCCGGTACAAAGACAATGTGCCCACCTTACTTCCTACACTGGAGCGTGATAGGAAGATGCGCGAGTACAAGCGCACGTTGGTAGACGCGCTACTGAGAGCATTCCCAAATGTCACAGGGGAACCAGTGGAAGCCCAAGGCGAAGGCAGAGGAGGAGCAAGAGGTCGCCAACGCAGCTGTGTCACGGCCAGCTCCTCTGAGTGCAGGGTTAGCATGGCAGAGATGTGGAAAAGTTTTGTCACCACGCCACAGCTAACTGCACCAGCACCTGATACGGAACGTGTTAGCAGGAGGCAACATTTCACTAACATGGTGGAACAGTACCTGTGCACACCCCTCCACGTACTGACTGATGGTTCGGCCCTATTCAACTTCTGGATCTCCAAATTGTCCACGTGGCCAGAGCTAGCCTTTTATGCCTTGGAGGTGCTGGCCTGCCCGGCGGCCAGCGTTTTGTCTGAACGTGTATTCAGCACGGCAGGGGGCGTCATTACAGACAAACGCAGCCGCCTGTCTACAGCCAATGTGGACAAGCTGACGTTCATAAAAATGAACCAGGCATGGATCCCACAGGACCTGTCCATCCCTTGTGCAGATTAGATATTAACTACCTCCCCTTAACAATATATTATTCTACTCCAGGGCACTTCCTCATTCAATACTATTTTTAATTTCATTTTACCATTATATTGCGGGGCAACCCAAAGTTGAATGAACCTCTCCTCTGTCTGGGTGCCGGGGCCTAAATGTGTGACAGTGGCCTGTTCCAGTGGTGGGTGACGTGAAGCCTGATTCTCTGCTATGACATGAAGACAGATTCTGCGCTGACATAAGGCCAGATTCTCTGTTACGGGACCTCTCTCCTCTGCCTGGGTGCCTGGGCCTAAATGTGTGACAGTGGCCTGTTCCAGTGGTGGGTGACGTGAAGCCTGATTCTCTGCTATGACATGAAGACAGATTCTGCGCTGACATAAGGCCAGATTCTCTGTTACGGGACCGCTCTCCTCTGTCTGGGTGCCGGGGCCTAAATGTGTGACAGTGGCCTGTTCCAGTGGTGGGTGACGTGAAGCCTGATTCTCTGCTATGACATGAAGACAGATTCTGTGCTGACATCAGGCCAGATTCTCTGTTACGGGACCTCTCTCCTCTGCCTGGGTGCCGGGGCCTAAATGTGTGACAGTGGCCTGTTCCAGTGGTGGGTGACGTGAAGCCTGATTCTCTGCTATGACATGAAGACTGATTCTGCGCTGACATGAAGCCAGATTCTCTGCTATGGCATGAAGAGACTGATTCTCTGCTGACATGAAGCCAGATTCTCTGCTATGGCATGAAGAGACTGATTCTCTGCTGACGTGAAGCCAGATTCTCTGCTACGGGACCTCTGTCCAATTGATATTGGTTCATTTTTATTTTTTTAATTTTTATTTTAATTTAGTTCCCTATCCACATTTGTTTGCAGGGGATTTACCTACATGTTGCTGCCTTTTGCAGCCCTCTAGCTCTTTCCTGGGCTGTTTTACAGCCTTTTTAGTGCCCAAAAGTTCGGGTCCCCATTGACTTCAATGGGGTTCGGGTTCGGGATGAAGTTCGGATTGGGTTCGGATCCCGAACATTTCCGGGAAGTTCGGCCGAACTTCTCGAACCCGAACATCCAGGTGTTCGCTCAACTCTACCCATGACGCAACACAGGCTACAGGAGTGCACGACCAAATGGGAATCAGCCACTACTCCCATACAAATTACAAAACAAAAAGGGGGGGAGGTCAGCATATCCCAATGTGCAGGTGCACGTTGCTATGGCTGAAAATACATATCAAACACATAGTGCAACAGCACTCTACGAACCAAATAAAGTACAAAGGTATATTTATTTAGCAATACTATACTAACAACTTAGAGATGCTTAGCAAATACTTTTGTACAAAATTATCTGAGCCCGTCTGCCGCACGCCAAGGCGATCTCTATAAGACGGGTCCTAACACTAAAGCTCACCTGTTGGGTGTCACATCAGTGACCACGAAACTCAGGAAGTGTAGGTCCCACATGCATGCTGGGCCCCTTTTGGTTTATTATGGTGCCAAAATGTCCTCCATTAAAACCAGTAACTATAAGTACCAGCATGCATGCTGAGCAAACTACGTACTCATGCTAATTAAAATCAGCCCATGACGCAACACAGGCTACAGGAGTGCACGACCAAATGGGAATCAGCCACTACTCCCATACAAATTACAAAACAAAAAGGGGGGGAGGTCAGCACATCCCAATGTGCAGGTGCACGTTGCTATGGCTGGAAATACATATCAAACACATAGTGCAACAGCACTCTACGAACCAAATAAAGTACAAAGGTATATTTATTTAGCAATACTATACTAACAACTTAGAGATGCTTAGCAAATACTTTTGTACAAAATTATCTGAGCCCGTCTGCCACACGCCAAGGCGATCTCTATAAGACGGGTCCTAACACTAAAGCTCACCTGTTGGGTGTCACATCAGTGACCACGAAACTCAGGAAGTGTAGGGTGCGCTGATGACGCGAGCGCACCTCGGCCGTCCCCGCCTACTCGAACCATGCACAGAGTGCACCGTGACAACTTCCCCGTAAGATATGTGTAATCTGTTCACTTGTATACAAAAGTCTTTTTGGTGAATCCATTTTCTGATTACCACTTTGTTACTGCATGGATTTCAAACTCTATGCTGTCACTTGTGTGCAAGTCTTCAGGCCCAACCAACTATAGTAAAATGTCAAGACAGCACTACTTACTGAGCAATCTCAGATAGTCCAATCTGTAGCGGTGCCCGCAGTATCAAGTCCCGGCCTCTTGGTCTCCTCACAAAACCATAAAAGATGAAATAACCACAGCACTCCGATTCAATATCTTCAAAGAATTATTATCACTGAATGCAGCAACGTTTCAACCACACTGGTCTTTATCAAGCTCACATAATAATGCACCTTAGTGGAAATCAATTAGAGACCACACAGCCTTGCAAGAATAGGATTAACCAACACAGATACACGATCCACAAATTGATGACTAAAAAGCAGGGACAAGAGAACAGAGAAGAGGTAGAATTACCAGTGCCGGAACATTTTTAGAATTTTCGACACAACATCTCACAATTGAGATTCAGGATTATAGATGGTATTCCACCTTTGAGGAGAGGAGGCGATAGAGAGAAATTATTGAAAAGAAAGGATCTGAGGTGGATATTTGAACTTGATACTATGGAACCTAGGGCTTAAATAGGGAATTTAAGGTGGGCTCTCTCTTCTAACCCTATAGGTATGGTTTTTAGAGAAATATTATAGGTGCCTGGCTAGTAGCCATGTTGGTTTTTAGCTGTCATAAAAGGGAACCTGTCACCTGGATTTTGGGTATAGAGCTGAGGACATGGGTCGCTAAATTGCCACTAGCACATCCGCAATACCCAGTCCCCATAGCTCTGTGTGCTTTTATTGTGTAAAAAAACAGATTTTATACATATGCAAATTAACCTGAGATGAGTCCTGTCCCTGACATGAGTCAGGGACAGGACACATCTCAGGTTAAATTGCATATGTATCAAATCGTTTTTATTACACAATAAAAGCACACAGAGCTATGGGGACTGGGTATTGCGAATGTGCTAGCGGCCATCTAGCAACCCATGTCCTCAGCTCTATACCCAAAATCCCGGTGACAGGTTCCCTTTAACTCTTTCTTTTTTTCCCCCTCTCTTTCCTCTTGTTTACCCTCTATAGGAGGATCTATGCACATGCTGTAGGAATGATAAGAACCCGAAAGAACCCGATACCATGGTATCTTGATGATAGTAAGAGGATACAATATATAGTCAACCTTAGGGATGAGATCTTTATTAACCCCTATGAATGGTAATGCCTCTTGTGGGGATGGGGTGTGGGTGCGGATGTTGCTCTCGTTCTCATCAGCCTTCCACCTGGAGACTAACAGGCAGACTGAGAGTCTGAATCAAGTAGTAGAGCAGTATCTCAGATGTTATGTTGCTGACAATCAAAGTGTGCTCGTTTAGGTCATCTTTTTCTGATAATCCAGAGCTGGAGGTTGTATCTGATAAACTGTGCACAGTCTGTGCACAGGTTCAAAAGAATCTGAGGAATTCCCCAGAGGTTCAAAAAAGAACTATGATCAGAAAGAGATCTCAGTGGGTAAATTTTGTGGTGGATGAGAAACTATGGTTATCTACCAAAAATATCAATCTGAAGGTTCCGTCTAAAAAACTTGCACCGAATTTCATTGGTCCAGAGACAATTAGTCCTGTATTCTTTCGTCTGAAATTGCCAGATTTTTTAAAGATACATAAGGGGTCATTTATGAACTGAAATATGCAAGTAGTAGATGTAATTCTGGCACAGATTGTAGTACTAAGGTCCTTGGTGCCACAATCTGCTACTTTTCCCTGCTTACGCCAGGTCTAAAAGAGTGGGCGCAGAAGGGGACGGGTCCGTCTCATTTACCATTTTTAGGCCTGTTTAAGATGTAGAAAATGGCCTAAATGTAAGACAGCAAGCAAGCTGGCTTACATTTAGACCTGTAGTTCCTACATATGCCCACATAAATCTAACAAAGACTCCTGCTTTGCAATTAATCATAAATCACCAAAAAAAGAAAAGCAGAACAAGCCAAAATATAAAAAATATCCAAGATTGCTGTATATTATTGAAGATAACCCAAATAATGCAGAGTGCAAATAAGCGGTGCAATCTCCACTCATGTCATAATGGGCACGTATATACAAAATAAATAAATACAATAATATATAATAATAATCTGTCCAAAATTGTGCAAAAATATATCTAAAACAAATAATTTATGGGAGAAAACCTGTCTGTAACCTGGTATGTTGTAATAGCGACTCAATAGTGTAACACACCTCCCAATATAAAGATGCACAAAGATAGACAGAGTGCTCTTGGGGATATGGAAAATAAACCATGTCCCCAAATTTATTAATGAAAAAAATCAGAAACAAAAAAGTCCACCTTTCACGTTTCACCTGCTGGCTTCGTCGATATATTTTGGCTCGTTCTGTTGTGCCCATAATGTTTTTCACAAGTCATTGTCGAAAAAGATATGTAACCCCTTTGGTGTCTCAGAAACCTCCTGGTCCTGTGGAGGTGGAAGGCTGAACAGAATTTGAAGTAGGAAGAATTTTAGTCCGTAATAAGCTGCAATATTTCATTCACTGGAAAGATTATGTTCCTGAGCAGAGGTCATGGTTAGAGTTGAGCGAACCTGCCTTTTGGCAGGTTTGAGTTTGGGTTCAGGTTTTAAATAAATTACGTAATGGATTCCGTTCTCACGCAATCCATATCGTACTTCAATGCCGGCATGCCAAACAGAATGCCTTTAGAGTCATAATACAAGTGCATGGCCATCAGAATGGAACCCTCGGGGCTGGCCATACACTTGTATTTTGCTGCATGCAGGCATTGAATTACTTGATGGATTCTGTGAGAACGGAACCCATTACATAATTCAATTAAAACCTGAACCTGAACTCGAACCTGCCAGGTTCGCTCAACTCTAGTCATGGTTGTTGGCTGAGGAGGTGCATGCGGATCGGTTAACTAAGTCATGTCCAGCTGCGGTAGCGTCCTTTTGCCGGGGGAACCAAATCAACTGTGCGGCCCTTTCAGCCTGTTTGTCTGTTCCCTATTTGTTTATTGTCCATGCACACATTTCAGCGTAGGGACTGCTGCCCTGTTATGGGGTCACTGCCTAGGGTGACTGTGCAAGTAGGTAGGGATAGTGGATCTGGGAAATTTAGGGCTGCTTCATCCCTGTTTGTCTGAGATAGTAATCACCATATCCTGACAGATATGTTGCTACAGTTCTGAATACCAAAGGAGGTCAAATGCACTTCTAGTGGCTATTCAGTGCATATACATACTGTATACATATATGTATATATATATTAGAGATCAGCACATTTCTTGAAATTCACTTTGTGTCTGATTTGGCAATTTTTTCAAAAAATTTGATTGGTAATATAACTGGTCATCTATTTTTTTCTATTGAAAATATTTAGAAAATAAATATAAGTCCTAGACTGCTAGGAAATCTTAGAATAAAAAAGCACAATTTTCCCCTGGTGGTAGCTTTGAACTGTTTAAAAAGTTATTTTTCATAATACGATTTTCCCATTGTGGTAACCTCGAAACTGTTCATTCCGTTGGGAAATATATTCAAAATAGCTTTCCTTCCAAAAAGAAAATAACACAAAACCTATCTGATGCCAGTAGATGTAACATACTGAAATTTGTATATATGTTTCCCAGAAAGGCAGAGCAGCATTGGAAGGACTACAATACTCCTCATGCATACTTATTGCTCTCCCTAATGAGAAAAAGCACCCCAAAAGTATTCCCAAGGCCACAGCTAACCAGAGATATTTTCTCACAAGACACCTAATTCTCTCTGTTACTAACGCACTCACTATGATTCGCCCATAGCAAATTACAAGAAATTCTGGTTCATTAAAATCTAAAATTTTGGGGAAATTGGGACAAATTCCATATTGGTAGAATTGATTCACTCATCTTTAATTATATATTAAAGATAAGCAAACCAGTTTGTAATGAACTGGATTCATTATGAACTTTGCAATTTTACGGATGAGAGACAAATCAGAATTTTTGCAGGTTTGTTTCAGACAATTCCAATAAAACAGCACAAACACAATTTTACTGCACATGTGAGCAGGATAAAAGCACTAGGAAAGAAGCTTACATGACCCTGAGAGGAAGTGGGCATGGGCTTGCCCTGATTGGCTCATAGGCCGACAGACAGCCTAGATGAGCCAATTAGTGCTTCAGCAGACAGGGAGGTGCCCTAGCAGAATGAGCAGAACGTCATTCTGTGGTGGGCTGTGAATGAGGGTTGGTTGGGTCTTACAGTGTCTGCCAGAAAAACAATCTTATGGAGTCAGGGACAATCAGAAATCACAATCAATCTTGTACTCTACTGTCAGGGACAGTGAAGTGAAGGGCTGGAATTACAAAAAAGAAGAACTGCGTGTGTAGAATAGGGACAGGCAAGGAAAGCTGGCTGCCAGGGAGTGAGAAGTAAGAAGCTGTGGCTGTCTTTGCCTCCTAGCAAAACTGCAGCTGCTGCAAACCTTAAAAACAGCTACCTGCAAGGACATTACTTTCATTTATTTCCCATTTTAACATAAATCCTTTTTTTTTGCAGGGAGGTTGGAGTAAGTGTAAAACTGTGCGTGTTCTACCATCGATCTAGCATTTTAAATCTGAGTGGAAACACCTGAAGTCTGAGATGTCAGAGCATCTCACATAGTTAAATTTTTTTATTTTTTTTGTTTAAGTTTTAAAAATTGCGCCAATGATTGATAACGTAATATTAGGGCTAAATCCATTTATATCTCCACAAAGTTCCAAAATGTTTGCAATCTGCACCAGAAATATGCCTAATTTAGGCGTATTTCTTTTTCATAAATGACCCCCTATGTACACAGCTTGCTGCGGCTTTTGCCGAGCAGACGCCTGCCACCAGAGTGTCTGAAAGGGAGGCCTCTCTCTGCCCCCGCACAGTCACCCCCATCCCCCTGCTACAATCAGCAGAGCCATTTCAATCTCCTCAACATGATGGAGCAGTTGTTCAATGTGCCATGCCAGGCTGAGACCAGTCAGCAAGCCAACAATGTCCAGGTTCAGGCCTACCAACACTGGCCAGGCTCTGCCATATACCCTGTTCCCTGACATTATGGATTTCTGTTCTGTATGGCTGCAAAAGAAAAAGAGATAACAAGTTTTCCTAAAAATTCTAAATCCTAGGAGACTCGAGGATGTTATATATCAATTTTCAGGGCAATTGGAGCAACTTTGGTTCAATCCGAATCGATTAAAAAATTTAGCAAACCTGAACCGAACCAAATGTCAAGTGGCTAGCTCATCACTAATATATATATATATATATATATATATACACACACACACACACACACATATGGTACTGTGGGGAACCGTACTCATTTGACCAGTGTACAGAGGCAGGGACACCAAAACGTTTAACAAAAGTCCTCTTTATTTAGGCTTTTTCATCAAAAGTACAGCCAGTACCTCCGGATCGCAGCCGGGTCAAACAGTTGTAGCACGCTCTGAGAGTGTTACTTCACACTGTCTGCCTTTCCTCCAGACTGAGACACTCCTAAAATCCAGCAGCAGGATTAAATAGGATCCCTGGAAATGAGCATGCCTCAAGTCCCGGTATGGAACCTGGGGAACAGGCACCCACCCAACACATTGCCTGTTCCCAGTAAAGCCCGCCCTGAACTAGCTGAACCAGCTACACTATCTATTTTCTGTGTCCACCAGCTAACTTAGTGGACACCTAGACTAGGGCTTTTACTCCACCAAGGCCGGGCACCTTGGTGGCACATTCCTGGTAAGCAAGCCGCTTTAGAATGCTTCCTGTAACATTCTGGGTGACACATATCTCCCCTCATAGATGACTCCTGTCACCGCCTCACAGTACATAAAAGGTAAACTGAAGTGGCTGTCTATTATACTGCCTAGAATCAGTGTATGAAACTTTGCTTTAACTGCTCAGTTTTTACATTGTGTTCAAAGAACTTAGATTTTTTTTATATCATTGTTATATTAAAAGAGTAGCAGAGGTAGCAATTAAGGTATTTCAAGTGCGAAAATCCTCTCACTTGCTGGCTGCTCTCTGGGTCAAGCTTGTTATTTTAAGTCATAACTTCAGACACATACAAGCAGAGAAAGTGGAAGTTGCATTGAAATAGATATTATTCTAGTGACACTCATCAGAACATTTTGTATCTTTGCTCTTCACTGTTGCCCCCTTTATAGGACCCTTGGCAGCATCAGTTATGAACAACAAAGGACAGAAGTTAAAAGAGACAGATTATTTGGAAACATTTGAATTGGAAACTGGGAATTCCGAGCTTCTGCATAGATCTACTGGAATGGCTCAAAAGCAATTACAACAGTTGGCAAAGAAAGCTCAGTATGTATCACATAGTTTTATAGTAAAAACAACATTTTCATCAAGTTCAACCAAGGAATGGAAAATTATGAGGGTGACAGGATAAAAGTGAGAAACTAGAATTCTAAGAAAGTATCAAACCATTTTTGGAACTGTTCTTATCCTCAGAATACAAGAGATAAAGAAAACAGGAGGAGAGTAAAAAAAGGGGGAGTGGGGGGATGGGAAATATAGGAAAAATGGGGAGAGGAATGGGAAGGTGGGAAAGGGTTGGTGAGTAGAGTTGAGCGAACACCTGGATGTTCGGGTTCGAGAAGTTCGGCCGAACTTCCCGGAAATGTTCGGGTTCGGGATCCGAACCCGATCCGAACTTCATCCCGAACCCGAACCCCATTGAAGTCAATGGGGACCCGAACTTTTGGGCACTAAAAAGGCTGTAAAACAGCCCAGGAAAGAGCTAGAGGGCTGCAAAAGGCAGCAACATGTAGGTAAATTCCCTGCAAACAAATGTGGATAGGGAAATGAATTAAAATAAAAATTAAAAAAATTAAAATGAACCAATATCAATTGGACAGAGGTCCCATAGCAGGCTTCACGTCACCCACCACTGGAACAGGCCACTGTCACACATTTAGGCCCCGGCACCCAGGCAGAGGAGAGAGGTCCCGTAACAGAGAATCTGGCCTGATGTCAGCACAGAATCTGTCTTCATGTCATAGCAGAGAATCAGGCTTCACGTCACCCACCACTGGAACAGGCCACTGTCACACATTTAGGCCCAGGCACCCAGGCAGAGGAGAGAGGTCCCGTAACAGAGAATCTGGCCTTATGTCAGCGCAGAATCTGTCTTCATGTCATAGCAGAGAATCAGGCTTCACGTCACCCACCACTGGAACAGGCCACTGTCACACATTTAGGCCCAGGCACCCAGGCAGAGGAGAGAGGTCCCGTAACAGAGAATCTGGCCTTATGTCAGCGCAGAATCTGTATTCATGTCATAGCAGAGAATCAGGCTTCACGTCACCCACCACTGGAACAGGCCACTGTCACACATTTAGGCCCCGGCACCCAGACAGAGGAGAGGTTCATTCAACTTTGGGTTGCCCCGCAATATAATGGTAAAATAAAATTAAAAATAGTATTGAATGAGGAAGTGCCCTGGAGTAGAATAATATATTGTTAAGGGGAGGTAGTTAATATCTAATCTGCACAAGGGATGGACAGGTCCTGTGGGATCCATGCCTGGTTCATTTTTATGAACGTCAGCTTGTCCACATTGGCTGTAGACAGGCGGCTGCGTTTGTCTGTAATGACGCCCCCTGCCGTGCTGAATACACGTTCAGACAAAACGCTGGCCGCCGGGCAGGCCAGCACCTCCAAGGCATAAAAGGCTAGCTCTGGCCACGTGGACAATTTGGAGTCCCAGAAGTTGAATGGGGCCGAACCATCAGTCAGTACGTGGAGGGGTGTGCACAGGTACTGTTCCACCATGTTAGTGAAATGTTGCCTCCTGCTAACACGTTCCGTATCAGGTGGTGGTGCAGTTAGCTGTGGCGTGGTGACAAAACTTTTCCACATCTCTGCCATGCTAACCCTGCCCTCAGAGGAGCTGGCCGTGACACAGCTGCGTTGGCGACCTCTTGCTCCTCCTCTGCCTTCGCCTTGGGCTTCCACTGGTTCCCCTGTGACATTTGGGAATGCTCTCAGTAGCGTGTCTACCAACGTGCGCTTGTACTCGCGCATCTTCCTATCACGCTCCAGTGTAGGAAGTAAGGTGGGCACATTGTCTTTGTACCGGGGATCCAGCAGGGTGGCAACCCAGTATTCCGCACACGTTAAAATGTGGGCAACTCTGCTGTCGTTGCGCAGGCACTGCAGCATGTAGTCGCTCATGTGTGCCAGGCTGCCCAGAGGTAAGGACAAGCTGTCCTCTGTGGGAGGCGTATCGTCATCGTCCTGTGTTTCCCCCCAGCCACGCACCAGTGATGGGCCCGAGCTGCTTTGGGTGCCACCCCGCTGTGAACATGCTTCATCCTCATCCTTCTCCACCTCCTCCTCATCCTCGTCCTCCTCGTCCTCCAGTAGTGGGCCCTGTCTGGCCACATTTGTACCTGGCCTCTGGTGTTGCAAAAAACCTCCCTCTGAGTCACTTTGAAGAGACTGGCCTGAAAGTGCTAAAAATGACCCCTCTTCCTCCTCTTCCTCCTGGGCCACCTCCTCTTCCATCATCGCCCTAAGTGTTTTCTCAAGGAGACATAGAAGTGGTATTGTAACGCTGATAACGGCATCATCGCCACTGGCCATGTTGGTGGAGTACTCGAAACAGCTCAACAGGGCACACAGGTCTCGCATGGAGGCCCAGTCATTGGTGGTGAAGTGTGTCTGATCCGCAGTGCGACTGACCCGTGCGTGCTGCAGCTGAAACTCCACTATGGCCTGCTGCTGCTCGCACAGTCTGTCCAGCATATGCAAGGTGGAGTTCCACCTGGTGGGTACGTCGCATATGAGGCGGTGAGCTGGAAGGCCGAAGTTACGCTGTAGCGCAGACAGGCGAGCAGCGGCAGGGTGTGAACGCCGGAAGCGCGAACAGACGGCCCGCACTTTATGCAGCAGCTCTGACATGTCGGGGTAGTTGCGAATGAACTTCTGCACCACCAAATTCAGCACATGCGCCAGGCAAGGGATGTGCGTCAAACCGGCTAGTCCCAGAGCTGCAACGAGATTTCGCCCATTATCACACACCACCAGGCCGGGCTTGAGGCTCACCGGCAGCAACCACTCGTCGGTCTGTTGTTCTATACCCCGCCACAACTCCTGTGCGGTGTGGGGCCTGTCCCCCAAAAATATGAGTTTCAGAATGGCCTGCTGACGTTTACCCCGTGCTGTGCTGAAGTTGGTGGTGAAGGTGTGTGGCTGACTGGATGAGCAGGTGGAAGAAGAGGAGGAGGAAGCTGAGTAGGAGGAGGAGGAGACAGGAGGCAAAGAATGTTGCCCTGCGATCCTTGGCGGCGGAAGGACGTGCGCCAAAGAGCTCTCCGCCTGGGGCCCAGCCGCCACTACATTTACCCAGTGTGCAGTTAGGGAGATATAGCGTCCCTGGCCGTGCTTACTGGTCCACGTATCTGTGGTTAGGTGGACCTTGCCACAGATGGCGTTGCGCAGTGCACACTTGATTTTATCGGACACTTGTTTGTGCAGGGAAGGCACGGCTCTCTTGGAGAAGTAGTGGCGGCTGGGAACAACATACTGTGGGACAGCAAGTGACATGAGCTGTTTGAAGCTGTGTGTGTCCACCAGCCAAAATGACAGCATTTCATAGGCCAGTAGTTTAGAAATGCTGGCATTCAGGACCAGGGATCGAGGGTGGCTAGGTGGGAATTTACGCTTTCTCTCAAATGTTTGTGAGATGGAGAGCTGAACGCTGCCGTGTGACATGGTTGAGATGCTTGGTGACGCAGGTGGTGGTGTTGGTGGTACATCCCATGTTTGCTGGGCGGCAGGTGCTAACGTTCCTCCAGAGGCGGAGGAAGAGGCCGAGGCGGCGGCAGCAGCAGAAGAGGCCGAGGCAGCAGCAGCAGAAGAGGTAGCAGGGGGAGCCTGAGTGACTTTGTTTTTAAGGTGTTTACTCCACTGCAGTTCATGCTTTGCATGCAGGTGCCTGGTCATGCAGGTTGTGCTAAGGTTCAGAACGTTAATGCCTCGCTTCAGGCTCTGATGGCACAGCGTGCAAACCACTCGGGTCTTGTCGTCAGCACATTGTTTGAAGAAGTGCCATGCCAGGGAACTCCTTGAAGCTGCCTTTGGGGTGCTCGGTCCCAGATGGCGGCGGTCAGTAGCAGGCGGAGTCTCTTGGCGGCGGGTGTTCTGATTTTGCCCACTGCTCCCTCTTTTGCTACGCTGTTGGCTCGGTCTCACCACTGCCTCTTCCTCCAAACTGTGAAAGTCAGTGGCACGACCTTCATTCCATGTGGGGTCTAGGACCTCATCGTCCCCTGCATCGTCTTCCACCCAGTCTTGATCCCTGACCTCCTGTTCAGTCTGCACACTGCAGAAAGACGCAGCAGTTGGCACCTGTGTTTCGTCATCATCAGAGACGTGCTGAGGTGGTATTCCCATGTCCTCATCATCAGGAAAAATAAGTGGTTGTGCGTTAGTGCATTCTATCTCTTCCACCCCTGGGGAAGGGCTAGGTGGATGCCCTTGGGAAACCCTGGCAGCAGAGTCTTCAAACAGCATAAGAGACTGCTGCATAACTTGAGGCTCAGACAGTTTCCCTGATATGCATGGGGGTGATGTGACAGACCGATGGGCTTGGTTTTCATGCGCCATCTGTGCGCTTTCTGCAGAAGACTGGGTGGGAGATAATGTGAACGTGCTGGATCCACTGTCAGCCACCCAATTGACTAATGCCTGCACCTGCTCAGGCCTTACCATCCTTAGAACGGCATTG
This sequence comes from Bufo bufo, assembly GCF_905171765.1. Classification (NCBI taxonomy): domain Eukaryota; kingdom Metazoa; phylum Chordata; class Amphibia; order Anura; family Bufonidae; genus Bufo; species Bufo bufo. The sequence goes on along the minus strand of NC_053390.1, from coordinate 512,606,337 downwards.
GGCCCCACCAAATATCGCTGTAAATTCTGCTGGCTACTGGGACCTGAGGTAGTTGGTTCACTAGGACGTGTGGCTGTGGCAGAACGGCCACGTCCTCTCCCAGCACCAGAGGGTCCACTAACACCACCACGACCATGTCCACATCCGCGTCCCTTATTAGATGTTTTCCTCATTGTTCCCGTTCACCACAATTTTGAGAATGGCAAATTTGGGAATGGTTTTTCAACCCAGAAAAAAAAGTGTGCTTTTACGGTCACTACAAATAACTTGACCAGCTGAAACAGTAGAGATTTGGTTAAATAGAGATGTGAGGCCTGGTTTTTTTTGCGCTGTGTGACAGGTATAGGTTTAATCACAGAATCAGATTTCTATCAGCACGCTAGCGTGTGTCTTAGGTTTTTCTGAATGACACTATCACTAGCTTCAATGTAAGATATTCTTTTTGGGATAGATTTCAATTAGGCCTCAAATACCAGAAACTAGTTATTTTGAGAATGGCAAATTTGGGAATGGTTTTTCAACCCAGAAAAAAAAGTGTGCTTTTACGGTCACTACAAATAACTTGACCAGCTAAAACAGTAGAGATTTGGTTAAATAGAGATGTGAGGCCTGTTTTTTTTTGCGCTGTGTGACAGGTATAGGTTTAATCACAGAATCAGATTTCTATCAGCACGCTAGCGTGTGTCTTAGGTTTTTCTGAATGACACTATCACTAGCTTCAATGTAAGATATTCTTTTTGGGATAGATTTCAAGTAGGCCTCAAATACCAGAAACTAGTTATTTTGAGAATGGCAAATTTGGGAATGGTTTTTCAACCCAGAAAAAAAAGTGTGCTTTTACGGTCACTACAAATAACTTGACCAGCTAAAACTGTAGAGATTTGGTTAAATAGAGATGTGAGGCCTGTTTTTTTTTGCGCTGTGTGACAGGTATAGGTTTAATCACAGAATCAGATTTCTATCAGCACGCTAGCGTGTGTCTTAGGTTTTTCTGAATGACACTATCACTAGCTTCAATGTAAGATATTCTTTTTGGGATAGATTTCAATTAGGCCTCAAATACCAGAAACTAGTTATTTTGAGAATGGCAAATTTGGGAATGGTTTTTCAACCCAGAAAAAAAAGTGTGCTTTTACGGTCACTACAAATAACTTGACCAGCTAAAACAGTAGAGATTTGGTTAAATAGAGATGTGAGGCCTGTTTTTTTTTGCGCTGTGTGACAGGTATAGGTTTAATCACAGAATCAGATTTCTATCAGCACGCTAGCGTGTGTCTTAGGTTTTTCTGAATGACACTATCACTAGCTTCAATGTAAGATATTCTTTTTGGGATAGATTTCAAGTAGGCCTCAAATACCAGAAACTAGTTATTTTGAGAATGGCAAATTTGGGAATGGTTTTTCAACCCAGAAAAAAAAGTGTGCTTTTACGGTCACTACAAATAACTTGACCAGCTAAAACAGTAGAGATTTGGTTAAATAGAGATGTGAGGCCTGTTTTTTTTTGCGCTGTGTGACAGGTATAGGTTTAATCACAGAATCAGATTTCTATCAGCACGCTAGTGTGTGTCTTAGGTTTTTCTGAATGACACTATCACTAGCTTCAATGTAAGATATTCTGTTTGGGATAGATTTCAAGTAGGCCTCAAATACCAGAAACTAGTTTTTTTGAGAATGGCAAATTTGGGAATGGTTTTTCAACCCAGAAAAAAAAGTGTGCTTTTACGGTCACTACAAATAACTTGACCAGCTAAAACAGTAGAGATTTGGTTAAATAGAGATGTGAGGCCTGTTTTTTTTTGCGCTGTGTGACAGGTATAGGTTTAATCACAGAATCAGATTTCTATCAGCACGCTAGCGTGTGTCTTAGGTTTTTCTGAATGACACTATCACTAGCTTCAATGTAAGATATTCTTTTTGGGATAGATTTCAAGTAGGCCTCAAATACCAGAAACTAGTTATTTTGAGAATGGCAAATTTGGGAATGGTTTTTCAACCCAGAAAAAAAAGTGTGCTTTTACGGTCACTACAAATAACTTGACCAGCTAAAACAGTAGAGATTTGGTTAAATAGAGATGTGAGGCCTGTTTTTTTTTGCGCTGTGTGACAGGTATAGGTTTAATCACAGAATCAGATTTCTATCAGCACGCTAGCGTGTGTCTTAGGTTTTTCTGAATGACACCATCACTAGCTTCAATGTAAGATATTCTTTTTGGGATAGATTTCAAGTAGGCCTCAAATATCAGAAACTAGTTATTTTGAGAATGGCAAATTTGGGAATGTTTTTTCAACCCAGAAAAAAAAGTGTGCTTTTACGGTCACTACAAATAACTTGACCAGCTAAAACAGTAGAGATTTGGTTAAATAGAGATGTGAGGCCTGTTTTTTTTTGCGCTGTGTGACAGGTATAGGTTTAATCACAGAATCAGATTTCTATCAGCACGCTAGCGTGTGTCTTAGGTTTTTCTGAATGACACTATCACTAGCTTCAATGGAAGATATTCTTTTTGGGATAGATTTCAAGTAGGCCTCAAATACCAGAAACTAGTTATTTTGAGAATGGCAAATTTGGGAATGGTTTTTCAGCCCAGAAAAAAAAGTGTGCTTTTACGGTCACTACAAATAACTTGACCAGCTAAAACAGTAGAGATTTGGTTGAATAGAAATGTCAGGTCTATTTTTTAGGCGCTGGGTGACAGGCTCAACTTGCCCCTGATGTAATATATGGCCAAAAAATAACCACACTGTTGATGGTTAAATGCACTTGGGTGACACAGGCTCAGCCTGCACCAGATGTAGTATATGGCCAAAAAATAATCAGACTGTCGATGGTTAAATGCACTTCGGTGACACAGGCTCAGCCTGCAGCTGATGTAGTATATGGCCAAAAAATAACCAGACTGTTGATGGTTAAATGCACTTCGGTGACACAGGCTCAGCCTGCAGCTGATGTAGGATATAGCACAAAATAACCACACTATCGATGGTTAAATACACTTGGTGATAGCTTGTGCTGGCGCACCACAAGTCACAAAATGGCCGCCGATCACCCCAGAAAAAAAGTGATCTAAAAACGCTCTGGGCAGCCTCAAAAAAGTGAGCACGTCAATAATAGCACTTCAATGATCCACAGCTGCAGATCGATCACAGAATGAAGTCTTTTGGAGGAGTTAATCTGCCTAATCTCGCCCTATTGTCGCAGCTGCAACCTCTCCCTATACTGATCATAGCAGAGTGACGTGCGGCGCTACGTGACTCCAGCTTAAATAGAGGCTGGGTCACATGCTGCACTGGCCAATCACAGCCATGCCAATAGTAGGCATGGCTGTGATGGCCTCTTGGGGCAAGTAGTATGACGCTTGTTGATTGGCTGCTTTGCAGCCTTTTAAAAAGCGCCAAAAAAGAGCCGAACACTGAACCCGAACCCGGACTTTTACGAAAATGTTCGGGTTCGGGTCCGTGTCACGGACACCCCAAAATTCGGTACGAACCCGAACTATACAGATCGGGTTCGCTCATCCCTATTGGTGAGGAGTAAACAGGGCAGGGAGGGGTGCCAGAGGATGCTTAAACAAAAAGGAAGGGCTAGAGGGTCAGAAAATGAGGAAGTGAGGCTGCTTCACACCGGACAGCTGTCTGACTAGCAGGCCGTAGTATACATAATTTTTTTTTTTTTAAAGAAAAAAAGAGGTTGGGTGATGGAGCGCCAAGATGAGGTCAAAGAAATAGGTATTTAAGAAACTAGATCAGTCGGGAATATAACTCCATGATGTCAAAATGGAGAACTTACAATTCCAGGGTGTGTGGTTAAACAGTTGTTAGGCACCTGCTTTTAGACAGTTGCTAAACACCCACAATAGAGTGATGGACGCCCAATATCCGGGTAGTACCAGAGGTGGAGTACATTAGATGGGACAGGATCAGAAATAAAATCACTTACAGAGTTATTAGCAATAAAATCAAAGTGTATCCATATGTTTAGACCACAACAGGATCCATACACACTTCATATAGTACTCACTTCACCAGGGAGGAAGGCGCAAGATAAACTCAAGACACTTGACGCCAAACCCTCCCTCGCCGACATCCCATGTAGATTGGTAAACTCCTTGGTGTAATCCAAACAGATGACCCGGTGGACTCTCAATGTACAGCAAGGTAGTTCTTTATTTAAGGTAAGCTCAACGCTTATCAAAACTCATTCATCAGGAGCAGAGCATAAGGACAACAGTAAACTGTTAGATATATACAGTACAGACCAAAAGTTTGGACACACCTTCTCATTCAAAGAGTTTTCTTTATTTTCATGACTATGAAAATTGTAGATTCACACTGAAGGCATCAAAACTATGAATTAACACATGTGGAATTATATACATAACAAACAAGTGTGAAACGACTGAAAATATGTCATATTCTAGGTTCTTCAAAGTAGCCACCTTTTGCTTTGATTACTGCTTTGCACACTCTTGGCATTCTCTTGATGAGCTTCAAGATGTAGTCCCCTGAAATGGTTTTAACTTCACAGGTGTGCCCTGTCAGGTTTAATAAGTGGGATTTCTTGCCTTATAAATGGGGTTGGGACCATCAGTTGCGTTGAGGAGAAGTCAGGTGGATACACAGCTGATAGTCCTACTGAATAGACTGTTAGAATTTGTATTATGGCAAGAAAAAAGCAAAGAAAAACGAGTGGCCATCATTACTTTAAGAAATGAAGGTCAGTCAGTCAGCTGGGAAAACTTTGAAAGTAAGGACTATTTGACCATGAAGGAGAGTGATGGGGTGCTGCGCCAGATGACCTGGCCTCCACAGTCACCGGACCTGAACCCAATCGAGATGGTTTGGGGTGAGCTGGACCGCAGAGTGAAGGCAAAAGGGCCAACAAGTGCTAAGCATCTCTGGGAACTCCTTCAAGACTGTTGGAAGACCATTTCAGGGGACTACCTCTTGAAGCTCATCAAGAGAATGCCAAGAGTGTGCAAAGCAGTAATCAAAGCAAAAGGTGGCTACTTTGAAGAACCTAGAATATGACATATTTTCAGTTGTTTCACACTTGTTTGTTATGTATATAATTCTACATGTGTTAATTCATAGTTTTGATGCCTTCATAGTCATGAAAATAAAAAAAACTCTTCAAATGAGAAGGTGTCTCCAAAATTTTGGTCTGTACTGTATATGAAAATTTGCCTCGTACAGCAACCGCCAAAATAGAATCATCTAATTTCCAACTGAACTTCTTTACCAGATATAACTCTCTTTATGGCCGAATCAAATCGATTCTCCAGAGATATTGGCCCATCCTCTATCGAGACCCAGTGATAGATAAGACCCTCCGCACCAAACCAATGATTACCTTTAGACAGGCACACACTTTAAAAAGTATGGTAGCCCCCTCCTGTCCTAAACTCACTACTGTTAATTCCAGTTTTCCAAACGGAAATCATAACCCCTCACCAAAGGGTTCCTTCCCCTGTGGATCCAAACGCTGCATGTGCTGCCTCAGCATCTCAAATAACGTTGATACAATTGTAAGCCGTGTACCGGGGTGGACTCCCCAGGATACAGCGAAGTCACAGACAAGGAAAGCGACACTGACACCAGCTTTATATGCAAGAACAGAAACTTTACTTTGGCAATAGTAATAACAAGTATAAACAGAATCAGTAATACCCCAGGCCCACAGTCACCGTCCCTGTCCGAGGGACAGGCCTAGCCCGTTGGTGCACACACTAGAGCCTGAAAGTCTTACTGTGCCGCTACAGAAGAGACACCTAACCGGTGGCAGGCGCAGCAGAGCCTGCAAGTCAATTACTGCGCTGCAGTCCAGTACAGTAAGGCCTAGGCTATCTAACTAATACAAGGCCTAGGCTAGTCTCTGTTACTTCAGGCGCCACACAGTATCATATAATCAGTAACCAGGTGTACTAACCTGCGTCCGTTCTGGGCCCGAGGATGCCGCTTACCCGGGATGGCCACCAGCCTCTTAGCAACCGTGCGGCCTTGCTTGATAATAATGCTTCTTGTCCACACACTAGAAATGGTCTTCCTGGGATAACCTCTCTTTCAAAGAGCTGGATCCAGTAAGGGGACAACAGCTACTCTCCTTCCTCTGAGTGTCCATTCACTGCCGGACATCCGCAAGCCAGGATGGAATCGGATTCAGTCTCTCAAAGCACAATCCTTCCACCATGTCAGATCAGCTCAGACTTCCTGGTTTTTCAGAAGCAGCTTGCATTAATCATCAGCTGTTTTGCATATGCAGATCCCAGAGTGTGCTGACTGTAGCTGCAAAACAGTGGTCTCTAGTGCCCGGAATGCCAAATGACAGTTCCAATACAATTTAGGCATAAACATTATACAGGCAGAGCTTTTCCACAATCTTTTTGTTGCTCCCAATATGAGCTCCCTTTTCATGAGCTTCCCTGGTGGCCTCCGGTCCCAACGAGATGGGAATGACAATCTGTTGCCGGTACTGCAGCTCTGACTGTAAGTATATGATCCGGCACAGGAGGCCCTGGATAATTGTCAGCTTGTCCCACTGCCTTAACAACTTCTGACCCTCTGGAGTCAGGCGGGCTCGTTCTTCTGGCCGAGGCCAGATCTTGCTCCGAACCCATTCTTTCACTTTCCACAAATCCCGGCAGCTATTCTGGATTCTCTCCCAATCAGCCAACGTTTTCCCCAGCACCAGCATCATTCCAGATGCCACCCCACTTGAATGTGCCACATCCGGGAACAGAGGTAAGCGACCAAGGTCAGGAGTTTCAGTGTCCTCTAACTCCTCATCGGCTCTCTAAGTCGACTGTCCTACTGGAACTTGAGAGAGTGCATCGGCGTTGCCGCTCTACCTACCGGACCAGAACTTGATGCGGTATTGGTACTTAGAAAGGCGGGCCAACCATCTTTGCTCGAGTGCACCAAGCTTGGCATTCTCCAGGTGTGCCAACGGGTTGTTGTCCGTCATCACGGTCACTTCTGCACCAGTCAGGTATTCTGCAAACCTTTCAGTCATGGCCCACACCAGTGCCAGTAGTTCCAGTTTAAAGGAGCTATAGTTATCAGGGTTGCGTTCTGACTCTCTTAGGGACCGCTCCCATAGGCAATTACTCTCTCCCGTCCATCCTGGACTTGGGACATACGGCCCCCAGACCATGTAGGCTTCCATCAAGTATACAGCAGGAATGGGGCATCAAACCGAGCGTAAGCCAGGATCGGGGCATTGGTCAACGCCTCTTTCACCGCTTCAAAGGCCTCTTGTTGCCGGGGCCCCCAGTCGACAGGGCATTTCTTCGGGCCCCCAGCCGTGCCTCTTAGCAACTCGTTTAACAGGCCCATCAGAGGAGCGAATTTGGGTATAAACCTCCTGTAGTAGCCGGCCAGTCCCACGAACGCCCGTACCTCCCGTAGTGTACTTGGCCGGGGCCACTTCTGAACGGCCTCGACCTTGCTGGGGGCCGGTTTTACCCCCTCCTGGGTGACCACATGTCCTAAGCACTCTATCTGCTGTCGGAACAGCTGTCATTTTTTTGGCTTGATCTTGAGCCCATGGAGAGGCCGAAGGGCATCCGGTTGAACTCGTAGAGTCCCATAGGTAGAATGAAGGCCGTCTTGGCTTTGTCCTTCTTGGCCACCGGCACCTGTCAGTACCCACTAGCCAGGTCAAGAGTTGAGAAGAACTTTGCTTGGCTTAGGGCTGATAATGACTCCTCAATCCGCAGAAGGGGGTAGGCATCCTGGACGGTCTATCATTTAGCTTCCGATAATCCACGCATAACCGGAGACTCCTGTCTTTCTTCCGCACCAAGACTATCGGAGCAGCCCACGGACTTTGACTCTCCTGGATCACCCAGTTCTCCAACATCCTGGCCACCGTATCTTTCATCTCCTGATACATCTTAGGTGGGATCTGCTGATAACATTCCCTGATCGGCGCAGCTTTGCCGGTTGGGATTTCATGTTTGATGGCAGTAGCACACCCAAAGTACTCATCATGTCTTGAGAAGGCCTCCTGAAATTCCCAGAGGGTGTCTTCCAGCAGCTTTTGTTCCCCCGGGGTCAGGGTTCTGCAGTCCACCCCCATACGGGCCATGATCACTCGACCGTTCCACTCCGCTGTCGGGGTTTCCCTTGAATGGATCTCCACAGCATAGGTCCAAGCTGATCTCCTATCCGGCTGCAGCGTGAAGCCCCTTCGTCGAGCGATACCCCCTTCGGACACATAAACTTTGGCCAGCAGGGTGTTTGCGGGGACAGTTAACTCGCAGTCCTCAACATTACAGCAGTGTATGGGCACAGATCCGTCCTACACAATGGCGAGGGCCCGGGCTACCAGTGGGCGAATCTGCGTTTCTTCTTGATAAGCAGGCTCGATTAGTACCTCCAGTCCATTCAGTCGTCGTCCAGTCCCCACTGGCAGCATCAATATTTGCTCTTGTCGAGGTGGGATGTTCAACGGGGTCCTCCGGAGCACCCTCACGTCCCCAATAGCCCGACCGGACAGGTTACTCTTTTGCAGGCTACAGCTCCTCACCATTTGTTGTAAGACCTTCTGGGTAGGCCACTGTGCTGTGGCCCATTGCCAGTACTTCAGCCCTTCCTTGGCATAGAGTTGATGGTCTAGGTCAGTGGTGCCCAACCATTTTTTGTCTGAGGGCCGCACTAGACATGGTATAAATTTTGCGGGCCAGAACCAGGTAGCTTTGCCAGAAAGAAATTCAAACATTGTAAGAGGGCATGTGTGAGCATTACTACTGTTAAGGGGCAAATATCTGGGCATTTTTTCTGTGAAGGGGCACATCTGGGCATTTTTACCTTGAAGGGGGCACATGTGAGCATTACAACTGTGAAGGGGGCACATGTGAGCGTTACCACTGTGAAGGGGGCACATGTGAGCATTACCACTGTGAAGGGTGCACATGTGAGCATTACTGCTGTGAAGGGGGCACATGTGAGCATTATTACTGTGAAGGGGCAAATATCTGGTCATTTTTTCTGTGAAAGGGCACATCTGGGCATTTTTACCTTGAAGGGGGCACATGTGAGCATTACAACTGTGAAGGGGGCACATGTGAGCGTTACAACTGTGAAGGGGGCACATGTGAGCATTACTGCTGTGAAGGGGGCACATATCTTCACATAGCAAGACTAAGGAGTGGAATGCAGGAAACTCTCCACAAATGCATTTTGGTGCAGCATTATGAGTTCTCTCTCCCTCATTAATATTACTAAGCTAGTGAGGAGCGCTTCCTGAGGAGCAACCCAGACAGCCCACATGGGCTCCCGACTTAGTAAAAGACACCTTCCCACCACTATCACACCTCGCCAGTCACATCCTCCATAGAACTCCTGCTCCCTTCTGACTTGTCCTCACCTTCTCTGACATGCTCTAATGCCTGCCTGAGAGTCCAGATGAAAAATTGTACTGTGACATTGCAGCCAATCAGGCGTGTTCCTTCTTCTTCAACTGAACGGAAGCTCTGCCTCTGGTCACTGCGCAGGCTGAATGACACTGAAGAGGGCACATGTGAGCATTACTACTGTGAAGGGGGCACATTTGAGCATTACTACTGTGAAGGGGGCACATGTGAGCATTATTACTGTGAAGGGGCCACTCTCTCTACTGCCAGCCACAGCGCAGACCACCGCTACTAGTGTCACAATTCTTACCAAGACCAATGAACACCACTCTAATTGGACCAGATTTGGCATGAAACCATGGGGCATAGATAGGACATCGTGCACTGACCAGCATTAGTTTATGCTGTGGGCAACTCATCTGCCTGCTGCACACCATATTCTCCAGCTGCAGATCAGTGACAGGTTTCACAAGGGGCACAGATTTGGGTCCTGATATCCAGCCTGTAAGGAGAGGACCTGCTATGGGTGTCATCATGGTTACAAGCCAGTCACTGGGATACATGGAGGTTATTTTGGGGCAGATCAGAGTGTAACCCTCCCAAAAACATGTATGTACATGGCGAGATATGGGACGGAGGCTATGGTGCCGTTAGCGGCAGCCAGGCCTGCTCCAGTGTAGGGCTGTGTGGCCAATGGAGCCTCGTCCCGCTCGCACACACAATGGATGCTCTCTGCTGGCCGAGGCTTTTTTCCACTTACTCTGTACTGTGCTGGGGTCGCTTCCTCTGAGTACACGTAGCTCGGTCAGGATCTGATGGCTCTCGCGTGTGCAGTGTTCCCCTTGGGGAGGGGGTTGGGAGCGTGAGTCGTGGCCTGAGTCCGCCAGCTTTCTTCCCACATAAGGTAGTAAACCCTCACTGCTGTGCGTCCGGGCACAGGCGGTCGTAGGTGATCGTGTCAGTACTGTGCTACTGCAGCCGCCTAGGCGTGTCCCTTCATCTTCCACTATGCGCAAGCTCCGTCACTGTGTGGGCCACATGACTCAGCCTCGCGGGCCGGATGTGGCCCGCGGGCCGTAGGTTGGGCATCACTGGTGTAGGTCTTTCAGTATATTCATGCCTAGGGTCATGTCCATTCCTTTCTGGGACGAATGGTCCACCAGCACGACTCCTTTCTTGCCGATGTCTTGCCCAAACAGTCGGACCCGCATCCAGACTATCCCTCGAACATCCATCTCTCTATTATCGGCAGCCGGCAGCCTGATGATGCTCCCGTCTTCGGGCTCCATCATATGCCCGAAGTGCCTCTCGAAGAACTCCAAAGGCATTAGGGTGCACTCTGACCCTGTATCAACTAGGCAGCAGACCTTTCGGCCTTCCAACTTTGCTTCTAATACGGGGCTTAACTTCTGGTGCACCGCCGCAGGACGCCCAGCTACTGCAGCAGTCGAAAGTTTAACATTGGCTCAGACGCTACCTGTTCTGGGCACTCTCTGGCCATATGACCGTACTTTGTTTGTATGTTTCTACCGTCATACTTTGGCAGATGATGCAGCAGTGCCCCTACAGGGATGTCTTGGTGTCTCATATGATGCTTTGCTACATTCCCTGTAGCTTGTCCTTGTGGTGCATGTGGACCGCGCCGACGTCCTCCATTGTATGCATATTTTGCTGGGGATAGTCGATAATTGCGGTCCACATGCGGCTGGGCTGCTCCCCCAATCTAGACACGCCACCGTGTCAGGGGCTGAGCAGCTCCTCCAAAATTGCCACTATTTTTTTGGTGTTTCTGTTTTGTTTGATTTGTAGTGTGTGTGCCTTTACCTGGCATTCTAACACTCTTTTGCACCTGTTATACCTCCTTCACAGGGTCTGATATGGGTGTGGCTCACAGTATGGTCTTGTTCACATTGCACCAGTATCCTTGCTGGGCAGTTGTGTGGAAGCTTTGCTGTGAGCTGGATTCCATCACCCTCAGACCCTGTTCACACCATAGTCAGAGTAGTGGTAGGAACCCTTTGCCATGCTGAGTGACCGTGACGTGGTGCATGAAGGGCTCCGATATTTTCCTGACCGGAACATATTGGCGAAAGTCTCAGCTTTTTAATACCTGCATTTATGACTTCCCAGTATAGTCAGTAGCTTATTTGTTTGGTGCATTTTCTCTTGGTGTCTCATATGATGCTTTGCTACATTCCCTGTAGCTTGTCCTTGTGGTGCATGTGGACCGCGCCGACGTCCTCCATTGTATGCATATTTTGCTGGGGATAGTCGATAATTGCGGTCCACATGCGGCTGGGCTGCTCCCCCAATCTAGACACGCCACCGTGTCAGGGGCTGAGCAGCTCCTCCAAAATTGCCACTATTTTTTTGGTGTTTCTGTTTTGTTTGATTTGTAGTGTGTGTGCCTTTACCTGGCATTCTAACACTCTTTTGCACCTGTTATACCTCCTTCACAGGGTCTGATATGGGTGTGGCTCACAGTATGGTCTTGTTCACATTGCACCAGTATCCTTGCTGGGCAGTTGTGTGGAAGCTTTGCTGTGAGCTGGATTCCATCACCCTCAGACCCTGTTCACACCATAGTCAGAGTAGTGGTAGGAACCCTTTGCCATGCTGAGTGACCGTGACGTGGTGCATGAAGGGCTCCGATATTTTCCTGACCGGAACATATTGGCGAAAGTCTCAGCTTTTTAATACCTGCATTTATGACTTCCCAGTATAGTCAGTAGCTTATTTGTTTGGTGCATTTTCTCTTGGTGTCTCATATGATGCTTTGCTACATTCCCTGTAGCTTGTCCTTGTGGTGCATGTGGACCGCGCCGACGTCCTCCATTGTATGCATATTTTGCTGGGGATAGTCGATAATTGCGGTCCACATGCGGCTGGGCTGCTCCCCCAATCTAGACACGCCACCGTGTCAGGGGCTGAGCAGCTCCTCCAAAATTGCCACTATTTTTTTGGTGTTTCTGTTTTGTTTGATTTGTAGTGTGTGTGCCTTTACCTGGCATTCTAACACTCCTTAGCACCTGTTATACCTCCTTCACAGGGTCTGATATGGGTGTGGCTCACAGTATGGTCTTGTTCACATTGCACCAGTATCCTTGCTGGGCAGTTGTGTGGAAGCTTTGCTGTGAGCTGGATTCCATCACCCTCAGACCCTGTTCACACCATAGTCAGAGTAGTGGTAGGAACCCTTTGCCATGCTGAGTGACCGTGACGTGGTGCATGAAGGGCTCCGATATTTTCCTGACCGGAACATATTGGCGAAAGTCTCAGCTTTTTAATACCTGCATTTATGACTTCCCAGTATAGTCAGTAGCTTATTTGTTTGGTGCATTTTCTCTTGGTGTCTCATATGATGCTTTGCTACATTCCCTGTAGCTTGTCCTTGTGGTGCATGTGGACCGCGCCGACGTCCTCCATTGTATGCATATTTTGCTGGGGATAGTCGATAATTGCGGTCCACATGCGGCTGGGCTGCTCCCCCAATCTAGACACGCCACCGTGTCAGGGGCTGAGCAGCTCCTCCAAAATTGCCACTATTTTTTTTTTTTTTTTTTGGTGTTTCTGTTTTGTTTGATTTGTAGTGTGTGTGCCTTTACCTGGCATTCTAACACTCTTTTGCACCTGTTATACCTCCTTCACAGGGTCTGATATGGGTGTGGCTCACAGTATGGTCTTGTTCACATTGCACCAGTATCCTTGCTGGGCAGTTGTGTGGAAGCTTTGCTGTGAGCTGGATTCCATCACCCTCAGACCCTGTTCACACCATAGTCAGAGTAGTGGTAGGAACCCTTTGCCATGCTGAGTGACCGTGACGTGGTGCATGAAGGGCTCCGATATTTTCCTGACCGGAACATATTGGCGAAAGTCTCAGCTTTTTAATACCTGCATTTATGACTTCCCAGTATAGTCAGTAGCTTATTTGTTTGGTGCATTTTCTCTTGGTGTCTCATATGATGCTTTGCTACATTCCCTGTAGCTTGTCCTTGTGGTGCATGTGGACCGCGCCGACGTCCTCCATTGTATGCATATTTTGCTGGGGATAGTCGATAATTGCGGTCCACATGCGGCTGGGCTGCTCCCCCAATCTAGACACGCCACCGTGTCAGGGGCTGAGCAGCTCCTCCAAAATTGCCACTATTTTTTTGGTGTTTCTGTTTTGTTTGATTTGTAGTGTGTGTGCCTTTACCTGGCATTCTAACACTCTTTTGCACCTGTTATACCTCCTTCACAGGGTCTGATATGGGTGTGGCTCACAGTATGGTCTTGTTCACATTGCACCAGTATCCTTGCTGGGCAGTTGTGTGGAAGCTTTGCTGTGAGCTGGATTCCATCACCCTCAGACCCTGTTCACACCATAGTCAGAGTAGTGGTAGGAACCCTTTGCCATGCTGAGTGACCGTGACGTGGTGCATGAAGGGCTCCGATATTTTCCTGACCGGAACATATTGGCGAAAGTCTCAGCTTTTTAATACCTGCATTTATGACTTCCCAGTATAGTCAGTAGCTTATTTGTTTGGTGCATTTTCTCTTGGTGTCTCATATGATGCTTTGCTACATTCCCTGTAGCTTGTCCTTGTGGTGCATGTGGACCGCGCCGACGTCCTCCATTGTATGCATATTTTGCTGGGGATAGTCGATAATTGCGGTCCACATGCGGCTGGGCTGCTCCCCCAATCTAGACACGCCACCGTGTCAGGGGCTGAGCAGCTCCTCCAAAATTGCCACTATTTTTTTGGTGTTTCTGCCCCTACAGGGATGTATCCTACTGGGGTACCCATATTGTTGGGGGCAAGCTGGACTTGTGCCTGTGCACCCTGGGCTGGGTCCTGATCCGGCACCATTGGCGCCGGGGGATGATCTCCCGCTGCGTTCCCGTCCATAACGGTCGCTGTATCCTGCCGACTATGCCAAGTTGTAAGCCGTGTCCCGGGATGGGCTCCCCAGGTTACAGCGAAGTCACAGACAAGGAAAGCGACACTGACACCAGCTTTATATGCAAGAACAGAAACTTTACTTTGGCAATAGTAATAACACAAGTATAAACAGAATCAGTAATACCCCAGGCCCACAGTCACCGTCCCTGTCCGAGGGACAGGCCTAGCCCGTTGGCGCACACAGCAGAGCCTGAAAATCGTACTGTGCCGCTACAGAGGACACACCTAACCGGTGGCAGGCGCAGCAGAGCCTGCAAGTCAATTACTGCGCTGCAGTCCAGTACAGTAAGGCCTAACAAAAGATATCACCCTAGCTATCTAACTAATACAAGGCCTAAGCTAGTCTCTGTTACTTCAGGCGACACACAGTATCATATAATCAGTAACCAGGTGTACTGACCTGCGTCAGTCCGGGCCCGAGGATGCCACTTACCCGGGATGGCCACCAGCCTCTCAGCAACCGTGTGGCCTTGCTTTATAATAAGGCTTCTTGTCCACACACTGGAAATGGTCTTCCTGGGACAACCTCTCTTTCAAAGAGCTGGATCCAGTAAGGGGACAACAGCTACTCTCCATCCTCTGAGTGTCCATTCACTGCCGGACATTCGCAAGCCAGGATGGAATCGGATTCAGTCTCTCACAGCACAATCCTTCCACCATGTCAGATCAGCTCAGACTTCCTGGTTTTTCAGAAGAAACTTGCATGAGTCTTCATCTGCTTTGCAAATGCAGATCCCTGTAGCTGCAAAACAGTGGCCTCTAGTGCCCGGAATGCCAAATGACCGTTCCAACACAATCTCACACAATCACCATTCAAAATACAGGTGAATCTATTAAGCTAAAACATCACATGGATTGTAACACAAAATACACAATATACCTGCTGGAATGCCCCTGTGGCCTTCAATATATTGGCCGTACAATCCAGACAGTGAGAGAACGACTGAATCAACACCGTTGTAATATCCAATGACAATATCTAAAGCATGGTGTATCAAAACACTTTTCAGAAAGGCGTGGTTGTTTTGGCGGTTTGAAACTGACCCCTGTTGGTACTGTACCCCAGTCATATTCCCAACTATGTAGAAAGGAAATGTACTGGATATACAGATTCAATACCCTTGCCCCGTTTGGTTTGAATGAAACCTTAGAACACAGCCACTACTGAACCAATATTACAATACATTGATAACAAAGTAAATATAAGTAATAATAATAAAAACAAGATAAATGAAAATAACTCAAATATGAAAATACATATACTATATCTAGTACCACCAAAATTTGCTGCAAACATACCAATCCTTGCAACATAGGTGGACTACACATATTGCATTTTACACATCGTGTAAATACGTTGTATTTTGTATATCATTTTATTTTTAATCAAATCGCCTTGATATTTTATGAATTAATTTAGCGCCAATCAGGATTTAACTATACTCTTTATGTTATTGTATTTTGCTCTGAAATACACAGCATGGTGAACAGCCTGTCGGATCCGTCCTGCCGCAAGTGTGAAAGTAGCCTAATTTTTATATATATATATATATATATATATATATATATATATATACACTGCTCAAAAAAATAAAGGGAACACTTAAACAACACAATGTAACTCCAAGTCAATCACACTTCTGTGAAATCAAACTGTCCACTTAGGAAGCAACACTGAGTGACAATCAATTTCACATGCTGTTGTGCAAATGGGATAGACAACAGGTGGAAATTATAGGCAATTAGCAAGACACCCCCAATAAAGGAGTGGTTCTGCAGGTGGTGAACACAGACCACTTCTCAGTTCCTATGCTTCTTGGCTGATGTTTTGGTCACTTTTGAATGCTGGCGGTGCTTTCACTCTAGTGGTAGCATGAGACGGAGTCTACAACCCACACAAGTGGCTCAGGTAGTGCAGCTTATCCAGGATGGCACATCAATGCGAGCTGTGGCAAGAAGGTTTTCTGTGTCTGTCAGCGTAGTGTCCAGAGCATGGAGGCGCTACCAGGAGACAGGCCAGTACATCAGGAGACGTGGAGGATGCCGTAGGAGGGCAACAACCCAGCAGCAGGACCGCTACCTCCGCCTTTGTGCAAGGAGGAACAGGAGGAGCACTGCCAGAGCCCTGCAAAATGACCTCCAGCAGGCCACAAATGTGCAAGTGTCTGCTCAAACGGTCAGAAACAGACTCCATGAGGGTGATATGAGGGCCCGACATCCACAGGTGGGGGTTGTGCTAACAGCCCAACACCGTGCAGGACGTTTGGCATTTGCCAGAGAACACCAAGATTGGCAAATTTGCCACTGGCGCCCTGTGCTCTTCACAGATGAAAGCAGGTTCACACTGAGCATATGTGACAGACGTGACAGAGTCTGGAGACACTGTGGAGAACGTTCTGCTGCCTGCAACATCCTCCAGCATGACCGCTTTGGCATTAGGTCAGTAATGGTGTGGGGTGGCATTTCTTTGGAGGGCCGCACAGCCCTCCATGTGCTCGCCAGAGGTAGCCTGACTGCCATTAGGTACCGAGATGAGATCCTCAGACCCCTTGTGAGACCATATGCTGGTGCGGTTGGCCCTGGGTTCCTCCTAATGCAAGAGAATGCTAGACCTCATGTGGCTGGAGTGTGTCAGCAGTTCCTGCAAGACGAAGGCATTGATGCTATAGACTGGCCTGCCCGTTCCCCAGACCTGAATCCAATTGAGCACATCTGGGACATCATGTCTCGCTCTATCCACCAACGTCACGTTGCACCACAGACTGTCCAGGAGTTGGCAGATGCTTTAGTCCAGGTCTGGGAGGAGATCCCTCAGGAGACCGTCCGCCACCTCATCAGGAGCATGCACAGGCGTTGTAGGGAGGTCATACAGGCACAGGGAGGCCACACACACTACTGAGCCTCATTTTGACTTGTTTTAAGGACATTACATCAAAGTTGGATCAGCCTGTAGTGTGTTTTTCCACTTTGATTTTGAGTGTGACTCCAAATCCAGACCTCCATGGGTTGAAAAATTTGATTTCCATTTTTTTATTTTTGTGTGATTTTGTTGTCAGCACATTCAACTATGTAAAGAACAAAGTATTTTAGAAGAATATTTAATTAACTCAGATCTAGGATGTGTTATTTTTGTGTTCCCTTTATTTTTTTGAGCAGTGTATATATATATATATATATATATATATATATATATATATATATGGGAAATATATATATCTTTTTGATTCAATCCTCCTCCCCCCCTATTTCTTTGTCCTTGTCCATCATACGAATGAGGGCTATAACTTTATGCTATAACATTCGTTAGGTAAAATATGCATTGTTCCAATCATCCTTTCAACTAGATAGAACTTATATCTATTAGTATTTTTTTCTGCACCTCTCAATGATCCCAACTGGTCTGACGTATTGCGTTCCACAGGTGGAACGCACAGCCGAACTTCCGGTCTTTTGCGTCCCACAGGTGGAATGCATACCCTGATTTCCGGTCATGTGGCTGGAGGACATTGCACGGATCGAGTGAACACCAGGGCCTCCGGTCATGTGACCGGGGGGCAGGGCCTACATCATCTCCTTGAGGACTTTATCCCTCAATATGAATAAACATTGCTTCGGACGCCACCTTATTCCCACCCGTTCCCTTTCTTCCAAAGAGGGACTTTTTAAGCCACATGAGGCCATATTTATCATTAGCTCAAGTCAGAATAATGGAGTGAAAAAGTCTAAAATTTTTGCGCAATCTGTAAAACTGCACAAAAAATTTTTACTTTTTTCGGCTCTGCGCTATGTTCGCCAGTTTTCTGAAAGTGGGCGTGCTTTCTTATGTAAATATATCTCTAGACAGATTTACTATTGTGACTATTTAAAAAGTCGCGAAAAAGTCGCAAAAAAATGCGCAATTTCACTCCAGGGAGGACTATGCTTATCTTATGTGACTTTTTATTGGAACATGTAACTTTTCCATAAAGACGTGCGACTTTTGTAAAGTCGCTAACTGACGGATAAACTGATACCGTCAAACCTCATTTATTACAGTCTTAAAGGGCCGATCACAAATCTGACTTAGCTAAAACGGACTTTAGCCATATGTGAAAGTGGAGTGAGCTATCAGAGTAATGATAAATCTGGCCCATGGTCTTTATCTTTAAATATATTTTTAGATGAAAAAACGCACTTCCGGTGTCATTTAAAAAATCTGTTCTGTTTTTTTCATTGACACGTCTGTATGCCTCCTTTTTCTCAATTTTATAACGCATGCAGATTTAATAGCTTGTGAATCTGAAGAAATTGGAAACATGCATAAAACAAAGCCACTGGAATGATGTTTTCAAAACCAGAAACAAAAGCTCAAACCATTTGACCTTATTTATACTGACAGACTTGTCTATATAATTTTACCCATACCAGGACTCCAGGAGGCAGTAAATACACTGTGACTTTTACACATTACTATTCCAGATTAAGCTGTAGATAAAAGGAGAATTATGGATCAAATACAAATAGCAAGTTTCAGATAAAAGAGCTCATATTTCAAAGTGACAACAGATTTAAATGTACAGGAAACAAAACATACAGTAGATCTCTGTAATACACCCAGGGATCCTGTGTAAAACACACAGAGGAGACCAAACAGTACAACCCAGATCATGCATTTTGACTGACTGTCAGAGTTAGGCCTCATGCACACGACCGTATTTTTTCACGGTCCGCAAAACGGGGTTCCGTTGGTCCGTGATCCGTGACCGTTTTTTCGTCCGTGGGTCCTCCTTGATTTTTGGAGGATCCACGGACATGAAAAAAAAGTTGTTTTGGTGTCCGCCTGGCCGTGCGGAGCCAAACGGATCCGTCCTGAATTACAATGCAAGTCAATGGGAAAGGATCCATTTGACGTTGACACAATATGGTGCAATTTCAAACGGATCCGTCCCCCATTGACTTTCAATGTAAAGTCAGGAGTTAATATACCATAGGATCGGAGTTTTCTCCAATCCGATGGTATATTTTAACTTGAAGCGTCCCCATCACCATGGGAACGCCTCTATGTTAGAATATACTGTCGGATATGAGTTAGATCGTGAAACTCATATCCGACAGTATATTCTAACGGAGAGGCATTCCCATAGTGATGGGGACGCTTCTAGTTAGAATATACTAAGAACTGTGTACATGACTGCCCCCTGCTGCCTGGCAGCACCCAATCTCTTACAGGGGGCTGTGATCCGCACAATTAACCCCTCAGGTGCTGCACCTGAGGGGTTAATTGTGCATATCATAGCCCCCTGTAAGAGATCAGGGGCTGCCAGGCAGCAGGGGGCAGACCCCCCTCCCTCCCCAGTTTGAATATCATTGGTGGCCAGTGTGCGGCCGCCACCGCCGGCCCCCCCTCCTTACCTCTATTGTATCATCATTGGTGGCCAGTGTGCGGCCTCCCCCGGCCCCCCCTCCCTCTATTGTAATATCATTGGTGGCCAGTGTGCGGCCTCCCCCGGCCCCCCCTCCCTCCCTTTATTGTATTATCAATGGTGGCCAGTTTAATCGCTGGGGCTCCGATCGGTAACCATGGCAACCAGGACGCTACTGCAGGCCTGGTTGCCATGGTTACTTAGCAATATTACAAAGAAGCATCATACTTACCTGCTGCGCTCTCTGTGACCGGCCGGGAGCTCCTCCTACTGGTAAGTGACAGGTCTGTGCGGCGCATTGCCTAATGATCTGTCACTTACCAGTAGGAGGAGCTCCCGGCCGGCCACAGACAGCGCAGCAGGTAAGTATGATGCTTCTAATATTGTATGCAGAAGCGTCCTGGTTGCCATGGTTACCGATCGGAGCCCCAGAGCAATTAAACTGGGACTCCGATCAGAACTCTCCGCTGCCACCAATGATCGGGGGGGGGGGAGAGGGGAGGCCGCACACTGGCCACCAATGATATTAATACAATAGAGGGGGTGCCGGGGGGGGGGGGGGCGCACACTGGCCACCAATGATAATACAATAGAGGGAGGGAGGGGAGGCCGGGGGAGGCCGCACAATGGCCACCAATGATAATACAATAGAGGGAGGGAGGGGGGGGCCGGGGGAGCCGCACACTGGCCACCAATGATATTAATACAATAGAGGTGGGGCCGGGGGAGGGCCGCACACTGGCCAATAATGATAATACAATAGAGGGAGGGCCGGGGGAGGGCCGCACACTGGCCACCAATGATAATACAATAGAGGGAGGGAGTTGGGGGCCGGGGGAGGCCGCACACTGGACACCAATGATAATACAATAGAGGGAGGGAGGGGGGCCGGGGGAGGCTGCACACTGGCCACCAATGATATTACAATAGAGGGAGGGGGGGCCGGGGGGGGCGCACTGGCCACCAATGAAATTAAAACTGGGGAGGGAGGGGGGTCTGCCCCCTGCTGCCTGGCAGCCCCTGATCTCTTATAGGGGCTATGATATGCACAATTAACACCTCAGGTGCAGCACCTGAGGGGTTAATTGTGCGGATCACAGCCCCCTGTAAGAGATCGGGTGCTGCCAGGCAGCAGGGGGCAGTCATGTACACAGTCCGTAGTATATTCTAACTAGAAGCGTCCCCATCACTATGGGAACGCCTCTGTGTTAGAATATACTTGCGGATATGAGTTTTCACGAAGTGAAAACTCAGCTCTGAAAAAGCTTTTATGCAGACGGATATTCGGATCCGTCTGTATGAAAGTAACCTACGGCCACGGATCACGGACGCGGATGCCAATCTTGTGTGCATCCGTGTTCTTTCACGGACCCATTGACTTGAATGGGTCCGTGAACCGTTGTCCGTCCAAAAAATAGGACAGGTCCAATTTTTTTGACGGACAGGAAACACGGATCACGGATGCGGCTGCAAAACGGTGCATTTCCCGATTTTTCCACGGACCCATTCAAAGTCAATGGGTCCGCGAAAAAATACGGAAAACGGCACAACGGCCACGGATGCACACAACGGATGAGGCCTTACTGTTCCAGATTTCTTATAGTTAGAGATGAGCGAATCAAAGCTGACGTTCCGAATTTCTGGAAAAATGTTATTCGCACCGAAGCCGAATCTCCTCACGCTTCATGGTGGGATAACCCACAATGCCATGCATGCAGCCAATCAGCAGCCAGCCAGCCCTGTGTTGTCACAGCCCTATAAATAGCGATTTTTTTTTTATTGTCACATAGCGGGTACAATTGAGACGCGTTTTGGTTCAAAACATAAGCCTTTGGCCTCATCCACACGACCTTTTTTTTTTAAGGTCCGCAAAAACGGGGTCCGTAGGTCCGTGATCCGTGACCGTTTTTTCATCCGTGGGTCTTCCTTGATTTTTGGAGGATCCACGGACATGAAAAAAAAGTCGTTTTGGTGTCCGCCTGGCCGTGCGGACCCAAACGGATCCGTCCTGACTTACAATGCAAGTCAATGGGGACGGATCCGTTTGACGTTGACACAATATGGTGCAATTTCAAACGGATCCGTCCCCCATTGACTTTCAATGTAAAGTCAGGAGTTAATATACCATAGGATCGGAGTTTTCTCCAATCCGATGGTATATTTTAACTTGAAGCGTCCCCATAACCATGGGAACGCCTCTATGTTAGAATATACTGTCAGATACGAGTTAGATCGTGAAACTCAGATCCGACAGTATATTCTAACACAGAGACGTTCCCATGGTGATGGGGACGCTTCAAGTTAGAATATACTAAGAACTGTGTACATGACTGCCCCCTGCTGCCTGGCAGCACCCGATCTCTTACAGGGGGTTGTGATCCGCACAATTAACCTCTCAGGTGCCGCACCTGAGTGGGGTTAATTGTGCGTATCATAGTCCCCTGTAAGAGATCAGGGGCTGCCAGGCAGCAGGGGGCAGACCCCCCTCGGCCCCCCTCCCTCCCTCTATTGTATTAATTTCATTGGTGGCCAGTGTGCGGCCCCCCCGGCCCCCCTCCCTCCCTCTATTGTATTATTTTTATTGGTGGCCAGTGTGCGGCCCCCCCCCGGTCCCTCCTCCCTCCCTCTATTGTATTATTTTTATTGGTGGCACAGTGTGCGGCCTCCCCTCCGATCGGTAACCATGGCAACCAGACCGCTACTTACATACTTACCTGCTGTGCTGTCTGTGACCGGCCGGGAGCTCCTCCTACTGGTAAGTGACAGGTCTGTGCGGCGCATTGCTTAATGATCTGTCACTTACCAGTAGGAGGAGCTCCCGGCCGGTCAGAGACAGCGCAGCAGGTAAGTATGATGCTTCTAATATTGCTAAGTAACCATGGCAACCAGGACTGCAGTAGCGTCCTGGTTGCCATGGTTACCGATCAGAGCCCCAGCGATTAAACTGGGACTCCGATCAGAACTCTCCGCTGCCACCAATGATCGGGGGGAGGGAGGGGAGGCCGCACACTGTGCCACCAAAGAAAATAAGACAATAGAGGGAGGGAGTGGGGGCCAGGGGGGCCGCACACTGTGCCACCAATGAAAATAATACAATAGAGGGAGGGAAGGGGGCCGGGGGAGCCGCACACTGTGCCACCAATGAAAATAATACAATAGAGGGAGGGAGGGGGGGCCGTACTGGCCACCAATGAAATTAAAACTGGGGAGGGAGGGGGGTCTGCCCCCTGCTGCCTGGCAGCCCCTGATCTCTTATAGAGGGCTATGATATGCACAATTAACCCTTTAGGTGCAGCACCTGAGGGGTTAATTGTGCGGATCACAGCCCCCTGTAAGAGATCGGGTGCTGCCAGGCAGCAGGGGGCAGTCATGTACACAGTTCGTAGTATATTCTAACTAGAAGCGTCCCCATCACTATGGGAACGCCTCTGTGTTAGAATATACTGTCGGATATGAGTTTTCACAAAGTGAAAACTCAGCTCTGAAAAAGCTTTTATGCAGACGGATCTTTCGGATCCGTCTGTATGAAAGTAACCTACGGCCACGGATCACGGACGCGGATGCCAATCTTGTGTGCATCCGTGTTCTTTCACGGACCCATTGACTTGAATGGGTCCGTGAACCGTTGTCCGTCCAAAAAATAGGACAGGTCCTATTTTTTTGACGGACAGAGAACACGGATCACGGCCGCTGATGAACAACGGTGCATTTTCCGAGTTTTCAACGGACCCATTGAAAGTCAATGGGTCCGCAGAAAATCACGGAAAACGGAACAACGGCCACGGATGCACACAACGGTCGTGTGCATGAGGCCTTTCTCAAACAAAATTCATCACATCGAAAACAGGATTTAAATAGCCCGCCAGTCACAGGATATGACGTCAGGTTACCATGCAGATCACATACACAGAATACACATAAAAAAAAAAGGATTGAAAAAAGAAGCAGGAAAAAAACGCTATGAAAAACACTATGAAAAACACAAAGAAAAAAAAATCACTGACATGAAATAGTTCACAAATGCATGTATAATAACCTGCATTAAACATAGATCTATACATATATATTTGTGAATAAACGTATGTAGGGAATCCTTTTAAAACATCACTCAATATAAAAGTCTAAATTTCATCACGTTTTCTGTAAAGCAAAAGAAAAAGAATATATAAGTAAAAAAAATTACTGAACAAGGGACAACATATATCGTAAGAACTACATATTACAAAGGACTACATATTACAAAAAATCCCGGTTCAAGTTCTTTGGATCCAAAGTTTGCAATCTATGGATCCAGAAGGCTTCACATCTTTTCAGGATTTTAATCCTGTTACCACCTCTACGTGGGTGAGGAACCTGTTCTATTATTTGGAAGCGCAGTTGGGAAATGTTATGTCAACTGAAGTTCCTGCCATATTGAGTTCAAATAATTGGAAAAATCTTGTAAGGCCCGAATGCCGCCTCACCAAACATAAAAAATGTTGTCGATAAAACGACGCCAAATAACACAATATTTTTTAAAAAGTTCATTACAATAAATAAATTCTCTTTCAAACCATGACATGTAGCAATTTGCGTATGGCGGTGCGGTATTCAAGCCCATTGCGGTTCCCCGCCACTGCTGGTAAAATGTATCCTGAAACACTAAAATTATTCTCTTTCAGAGCAAGCTCCAGGAGTCGCATAAAAAAAGTTTTTTCCATTTCATTGTAGTAGAGGATGTCATTCCACTGCCCGTATTCCTTCATTATGCTCATTTGATTTATAAGGTTGTGAATTTCTCTGAGAAAATGATTGATGTCAAGTAAATAGGACGGTGCATTTTTGGTCAAAGGAATAAGAACTTCTTCCAAAAAAATGGCTGGTGGAGATGATATCGATTCAGTGGACGCCACTATGGGTTGTCCAGGAGGATGGGTAAGGGACTTGTGGATTTTTGGGAGCACATAAAATACGGGTGTTATTGGATATTGGTTCATCAAAAACCTGCCTAATTTAGCATCAATAATATTATTTTTTCTATACTCTTCCACAATCTTATTGAGCTTATCCTTAATTGAATACACAGGATTATTATCCACAGGACAGTAAGTATTGTTATCAGACAATTGACGCAAAATCTCTCCCACATAATATTCCTTGTCCTTCAGGACAAGGGCACTCCCTTATCCGCAGCTTTGAATATCAAAGAATCATCCTGTAATAAAGAATCCAAAGCCTCCCTTTCAGACCTGGTAAGATTATGTGATATGTGCATTTTACCATGTTTACATTAATTTAACAATTTATACATATCTCGTTGCACCAATGATACAAAAGTCTCCACAGGGTGATTTACCTTAGGAGGCTGGAAGTTACTTTTTATTCTCAGATTATGCTCCATTCACACGTCCGCAAAATGTGTCCGCATCCTTTCCGCAATTTTGCGGAAAGGGTGCGGACCCATTCATTCTCTATGGGGACGGAATGTGCTGTCCGCATCCACATTTGCGGATCCGCACTTCTGCATCCGTGCTTCCGTTTCCGCAAAAAAATAGAACATGTCCTATTCTTGTCCGCAATTGCGGACAAGAACAGGCATATTCTATTATGTCGGCAATGTGCGGTCCGCAAAATGCGGAACGCACATTGCCGCTTTCCGTGTTTTGCGGATCCGTGACTCCGTGTTTCCGCAAAACACATTGCGGACGTGTGAATGGAGCCTAAACTGTTGTAATGTTAAATTATTATCATCACGTCTTATTTCACTAGGAGAAATTGTATCACTGGTGCAAAAGTGCGCCTTCAAACGAACATTACAGAAAAAGCGTTGACAGTCCATTTTAAGTTCAAACGTATCCAGGGGTCCAGTGGGACTAAAGAATAAGCCTTTCTGTAACACCTTTAATTGTGTTGGACTCAAGTTCTGAGAAGAAATATTAAAAACTAGGGTTTCCTCTGTACCTGTGATCTCATTGCCCTCGGTGCATTGATTCCGCCTATGATGGCATCCTGCCCTTCTGGTTTTCTTGAATTGCGCTGTGCAGTAATTTTATTACTTATATATTATTTTTCTTTTGCTTTACAGAAAACGTGGTGAAATTTTTACTTTTATATTGAGTGATGTATAAAAAGGATTCCCTACATACGTTTATTCACACATATATACCATATATATATATATATGTATGTATAGTATCCAAAGGCAAGGCAGCACACCGGTCTTAGTGTAAATAAGTGTATATTTTATTCCAGCCCAATGCAACGTTTCAGCTCTTCAATGGAGCCTTTGTCAAGCAGTGACAACAGTGCTCAGATAGGTGTATATAAACAGGTGGTTATACAAATTCAAATCAATACAATTAATCAATCAATAAGGGTCCATTCACACATCCGTGTGTGTTTTGCGGAACCATGGATCCGCAAAACACGGACAGCGGCAATGTGCGTTCCGCATTTTGCGGACCGCACATTGCCGCCACTAAGAGAATATGCCTATTCTTGTCCGCTATTGCAAGAAATGGATGGGTCTGCAATTCCGTTTCCCAAAATTCGGAATGGAATTGCGGATGTGTGAATGGAGCCTAAACATGATTTTCCATGAAAAATACATTGTGAATATATAATACATGATTTCACATCACATGCATCAATAGTATATAATTCATTTCTATGTGATAATCCATATGTTCAAGAAATGGGACGTGGTATATAGTAAACAATATTGTGCTGAATGACCCCCATTCCTAATAGTTGATAAAGTGCACTTGTGCTAATTAAAAAAGGCTATACATATAATACTTCATGAGGCGCTCACCCATTTGATTCCAAATCATGTGTGCGATATACGGTGTTCCAACACAATCAATGCGCCTGCATTGAAAACAAATTCCCGTGCATGCGCAGACAGAATATGCCCGAAGTACTGCCCTTAGTTATCATGGACAGTGCAATGCAGTTTATTATACATGTATACATGCATATGTGAACAATTTCATATCAGCGAGTTTTTTTTTTTTTGTGTTTTTCATTGTGTTTTTTCCTGCTGCTTTTTTCAATCCTTTTTTCAATGTGTATTCTGTGTATGTGATCTCCATGGTAACCTGATGTCATATCCTGAGACTGGTGGGCTATCTAAATCCTGTTTTTGATGTGATGAATTTTGTTTGAGAAAGGCTCATGTTTTGAGCCGAAAAGCGTCACAATTGTACCTGCTATGTGACAATATAAGAAATCGCAATCTACCAGTGCGTGTCGGTCTTATCTTCATGTTTGTTCTGAGGACGCTGACCCTAGACATGTGCACCACGCCATTGGGAGAGCGAAGTACCGACTGTTTTTCTTCTGAGCCCTTTAAATAGCGTCAGCTATGTTAAATTCTGCCATTTACCAGTGTACTTAGTGCAGGGAGAGATGTCACTTGTAAAACGATTTACAAGTGCAGGGCAAGATTATTCAAGGTGTAGGGAAAGGATAGGGAGTAATCATTCCACAGCATTTATGTTAAATTGCATTCAATAGGGGAAGTTACAGCCTGGGTAATAGGAACAATCCTATTACACTTTGCTGCACATACTGGGGATCCAGATTCCCATTATACAGCTCTGTAATTCCAGCAAGTGCTGTTCGAAACAGGCATTAACAGGGTTTATTACAAGGAATTATTTCTACGTTTTATTTGCCCTGTGTAGTGCATTTTTTGGCTTGTATTAGTGGAAAAAAAGGGCTTATTAGCCGTTGTGTAGTGAATTGCTAAAATTACAGCCCTTTTTGTCGTGTATTAGTGGCAAAAGTAAAATATATTTGCCGTTCAGCGGTGCAGTTATATGTTCTAAAGCCTTTTGTGGAGTGTATTAGTGGAAAAAGAAAAAATATATTTTCCGGTCAGCGGTGCAGTTATATGTTTTAAAGACTTTTGTGGCGTGAATTAGTGGAAAGAGAAAATATATATTTGCCGTTTAGCGGTGCAGTTATTTGTTCTAAAGCCTTTTGTGGCATGTATTAGTAGAAAAAGAAAAAATATATTTGCCGGTCAGCGGTGCAGTTATGTTTTAAAGCCTTTTGTAGCGTGTATTAGTGGAAAAAGTAAAAATATATTTGCCGTTTAGCGGTGCTGTTATATATTCTAAAGCCCTTTTTGCCCTGTATTAGTGGCAAAAGAAAAATATATTCGCCGTTCAGCGTTGCAATTATATGTTGAAAAGCCTTTTGTGTAGTAGAAATGTGGAAAAAAATTAGAGCCTAATTGCCGTTCAGCGGTACAGTTATATATTCTAAAGCCCTTTTTGCCCTGTGTTAGTGGCAAAAGAAAATATATTTGCAGTTCAGCGTTGCACTTACACTCACCTAAAGAATTATTAGGAACACCATACTAATACGGTGTTGGACCCCCTTTTGCCTTCAGAACTGCCTTAATTCTACGTGGCATTGATTTAACAAGGTGCTGATAGCATTCTTTAGAAATGTTGGCCCATATTGATAGGATAGCATCTTGCAGTTGATGGAGATTTGAGGGATGCACATCCAGGGCACGAAGCTCCCATTCCACCACATCCCAAAGATGCTCTATTGGGTTGAGATCTGGTGACTGTGGGGGCCATTTTAGTACAGTGAACTCATTGTCATGTTCAAGAAACCAATTTGAAATGATTCGAGCTTTGTGACATGGTGCATTATCCTGCTGGAAGTAGCCATCAGAGGATGGATACATGTTCTCATTCTGTTTACGCCAAATTCAGACTCTACCATTTGAATGTCTCAACAGAAATCGAGACTCATCAGACCAGGCAACATTTTTCCAGTCTTAAACAGTCCAATTTTGGTGAGCTTGTGCAAATTGTAGCCTCTTTTTCCTATTTGTAGTGGAGATGAGTGGTACCCGGTGGGGTTTTCTGCTTTTGTAGCCAATCCACCTCAAGGTTGTGAGTGTTGTGGCTTTACAAATGCTTTGCTGCATACCTCGGTTGTAACGAGTGGTTATTTCAGTCAACGTTGCTCTTCTATCAGCTTGAATCAGTCGGCCCATTCTCCTCTGACCTCTAGCATCCACAAGGCATTTTTGCCCACAGGACTGCCGCATAATGGATGTTTTTCCCTTTTCACACCATTCTTTGTAAACCCTAGAAATGGTTGTGCGTGAAAATCCCAGTAACTGAGCAGATTGCCGTCTGGCACCAACAACCATGCCACGCTCAAAATTGCTTAAATCACCTTTCTTTCCCATTCTGACATTCAGTTTGGAGTTCAGGAGATTGTCTTGACCAGGACCACACCCCTAAATGCATTGAAGTAACTGCCATGTGATTGGTGTACTAGATAATTGCATTAATGAGAAATACAACAGGTGTTCCTAATAATTCTTTAGGTGAGTGTATATGTTGAAAAGCCTTGTGCATGCCACCTTGCCACTCTGTGGCCTCCTTATGCTGCTGCCACCTCCACACTATGTCACCTTGCCACTATGTGGCCTCCTGATGCTGCTGCCACCTCCACAATATGTTACCTTGCCACTCTGTGGCATCCTGATGCTGCTGCCACATCCACACTATGTCACCTTTCTACTCTGTTTTGTCCTGATGCTACTGCTACATCAACCTTATGTCACCATGCCACTCTGTGGGCTCCTCATGCTGCTGATGCCACCTCCACACTGTCACCTTGCCACTCTGTGCTCTCCTGATGCTGCTGCTACCTCCACAATATGTCACCTTGCCACTTTGCGGCCTCCTGATGCTGCTGCCACCCTCACACTATGTCACCTTGCCACTCTGTGGTCTCCTGATGCTGCAGCCACCTCCACACTATGTCACCTTGCCACTCTGTGGCCTCCTAATGCTGCTGCCACCTACACACTCATAGGGCCACTCTGTGGACTTTTCATGCTGTTCCCATCATCCCCACTTCATGACTGGACCGTACAACGGTTCCTGTCTATGTAACAGCTGTAAAGCCAGAGTAGGTCCCGATGATCAGAGGTAAATTTAGGTACCAGGGCGCTAAGATTTAACCACACTTTATTTTGGTATAAAACTAGACATAAACAAAGTGATCGGGTCTTAGTTTAGCTACGCGTTTCACCGACGCTTCTAAGACCCGATAACTTTGTTTATGTCTAGTTTTATACTAAAATAAAGTGTGGTTAAATCTTAGCGCCCTGGTAGTACTGCAATTTTTTACCTAAATTAAGGCTCCTTTCAGATCACCGTTTCTCCTTTCCATTCTCCGGCTCCGTTGACGAGCAGGAGAACGGAAAGGACGGATTCTGCAGATAACTGAAAACCTTACTGAGCGTAACGGAGCCTAAAGACCCCATAGACTATAATGGGGTCCGTTCGGTGTCCGCTCAGAATTAAAATAAAATAAAAGTATTAAACACCTAGAGGATCACTCGGCATTGAGGAAAGGCTATAACATTTGGATCTGAAGTACCCCGAGGGCTAAAGAAAAACTGCGCAATCTCACAGACGTATATGAGGAAGGATTTACCGTATGTGAGATTGCATATGACTAGTGTTGAGCGCGAATATCGCAACTTAGAGCATTCGCAAATATTTTGAATATAGTGCTATATATTTGTTTTTCGAATATTCATCTTTTTTTTACTTGAAAAATCGGCAATGTAATGATCAATACAGGTGTGGGTCAGAAAGGAATATATAGCACTATATTCGATATAGTGATATATATTCGTTTTTTAGAATATTCAGCATTTTGTCAAGCAATTTAAGCAGGGAGGAATCATGACTTCAGATGGAAAAAAATTTATAATATTCTAAAAAACTAATATATAGCACTATATCAAATATAGTGTCATATATTTGTTTTTTAGAATATTCGTCATTTATGAAAACGCTATATTGAATATAGTGCTATATATTAGTTTTTGACCCACGCCTGTATTGATCGTGTAATAGTCGCATATTAATTGACTGATTAACTGATTTTTCAAGTAAAAAAAAGTAGAATATAACGAATATTTGAATTCGCGAATATTCTACAAAATATTAGCAAAATATTGTGAATTCGAATATGACCCCTGCCGCTCATCACTACACACGACATGTGGAATTGAATCAAGGTGTAGAAACATCTCAAACATGATCAAGAGAAATGGGAAGCCCCAGAGCTAAATTTCCAGTGTCATAGCAAAGGGTCTAATTAGTTGTGTTCATGTGAAATTTTTATTTTATTTTATTTTTTTATAAATTAGCAAACATTTCTAACATTCTGTTTTCAGTTTCTCATTATGTGGTATTGACTGCAGATTGATAGGGGAAAACTTGATATTTTTTTATTTTAGCACAAGGCCGCAACATAAAAATTAAAAAAATGAAAGGATATGAAGACCCCTTCACTACAGAGCCACTTTCAAGTTAAATCCCAGGCCGATTTTTGCAAATCTGACATGCGTCACTTTATGTGCTAATAACTTTGGGATGCATTTACTTATCCAAGCCGTTCTTGTGACACATCATGTACCTCATGACAGTGATAAATTTGACCTTTATTTCACCTTTTTTTATAAAAGAATCCAAAATTTACCAAAAATTTAGAAAAATTCACAATTTGAATTTCTCTACTTTTAAGACACATAGTAATACCTCATGAAATTGTTATCAATGAACATTCCTCATATGCCTGCTTTATTGTGGCATAATTTTTGTAAATGTAATTTTATTTTTTTAGGATTTTTTTTAATTTTAGAAGCAATATCAAATTTTCAACAAAATTTCCAAAACCATTTTTTAAGCACCAATTCAGTTATAAAGTAATTTTGAGGGGCTTTTGTAATAGAAACCACTCATAATAGAAACTATTTTAGAAACTACGCCCCTCAAATTATTCAAAACCTATATTACAAACTTTGTTAACCCTTGAGGTGTTTCACAAGAATTAAAGGAAAATGGAGGTGAAATTTTTAAATTTCACTTTTTGGGTAGATTTGTTTTGTTAATCAATTTTTTCTTGCAACACAGCAAAATAAACCTCAAAATATATTACTCTGATTCTGCAATATACAGAAATACCCCATGGTGGTCGTAAACTGCTCAATGGGCACATTGCAGTGGTCAAAAGGAAAGGAACGCCATATGGATTATGGAGGCAGATTTTGCTAGAATGATTTTTAGGCACCATTTTGTATTTCAAGAGACCCTGAAGTACCCCTACAGTGGAAACCCTCAAAAAGTGACCCCATTTTTTAAACTACACCCCTTAAAGAATATATTAAGGGGGTTTCTGAGCACTTTGACCCCCTAAGCATTTTACGGAATTTGGAAACACTTGGCTGTGAAAATGAAAAGTTTCATTTCCTCCAATACAATGTTGCATTAGCCCCAAATTTTTCATTTTCACAAGGGGTAACAGAAGGGAAAGCACTCCATAATGTGTTACCCACTGTCTCCTGAATAAGGCATCACTATGTGGTGGTAAACTGCTGTGAAGGCACATTGCAGGACTCAGAACAGAAGGAGCTCCATATGGCTTTTGAAGCAGATTTTGATGGATTGGTTTGCGGGTGCCACTGGTTTTAGTTTTTTGAGCGATTGTCTTATGTGTGAGTTCATTTTTTGCGGGATGAGGTGACATTTTCATTGGTACCATTCTGGGGTACATAAGACTTTTTGATCGCTTGGTATTACACTTTTTGTAAGGAAAGGTGACAAAAAAAATGGCTGTTTTTGCATAGTTTTTTTTAAGGGGGCATATCATGTGATATTTTTATAGAGCAGGTTGTTACGGACATGGCAATACCCAATATTTTTGTTAAGTTTGTTAAGTTTTACACAGTGAAATCCTTTTTGAACAGAATAAAATTTGTTGCCATTTTTGTGTTGCCATTGTCTGAGAGACATATTTTTTGGGCGATTGTCTTAGTTAGGGTCTCATTTTTTGCGGGATGAGATGACGGTTTGATTGGTACCATTTTGGGATACATACTTGTATGCCTTTTTGATCGCTTGGTATTACACTTTTTGAGAGGTAAGGTGACCATAAAATGGCTGTTTTAGCACAGTTTTTTTTTTACGGCGTTCACCTGACAGAGTGGATCATGTAATATTTTTATAGAGCTGATCGATACGAACATGGCGATATCCAATATGTATACTTTTCTTTTTGTCCCTATTTTTTACAATTTTTTTTAATACATTTTGGGAAAAAGGATGCTTTTTTTTTTTCTTTACTCGAAACTTTAATTATTTATTGTGTAAAAGATTATTTATTTTTACTTTATTTTTTGTCCCACTATGGGACTTCAACTTTTGGGGGTCTGACCCCTCTCTAATGCATTACAATACATTTGTATTGTAATGCATTGGCTGTAAGTGTATTACACTGAGTGTAATACACTTACAGCTTGCTTGCCTGTGCGATCTAGGGGGCTAGATCTCACAGCCTTACAGGAAGGCAGCCACGATGCCTAAGGAAGGCATTGGGCTGCAGTCCCAGCCATCAGGTCCCTGTCACAGCAGCGCGGGGACCCGATGGCAGCTCCCTCCCTCCACAGACATTGCGAATGCCACGGTCAGTGTTCACCGCGGCAGTGTCGGCATTAGGGTCGGCATTGGTGTTTTCACCGATGCCAGCACATACAGCTATGAGTGACTGCCGGACCGCTGCAGCTGATCGGGCGGGCACAGCTCCTGCACCCGCTCAATCAGCGTGCCGTAGTACTATGGCTCTGGTATTTTTAACACAGTAGCCACTGTACTGGGTTAAAGAGGACCTTTCACCTCTCCTAAAAAGCCTATTTTAATAGCTCCATGCATTAGCCATGTAATAACAATTCTGGTGCATCTATTCTTATGTCTGTATGTTGTGCCATTTCTTTATTATTTCTACTAGAAGTTATAAATGAATTGCTAGCAGTCTGCAGTAAGGATACAGTGGGTTGGTAACCAGTTGGGTTTTTTTCCTACATAGTCTGAAAATGGCAGCACTAGCTGGATAGAGTGAGTCTGTGCAGGTACACACCCTCAATTGGTTACCACCCCTCTGTACCCTTACTGCAGACTGCTAGCAATTCATTCATAACTTCTAGTGGAAATAATACAGGAAAAGTACAACATAGACCCATAAGAATTGATGCTCCAGAATTCATATTACATGGGCAATGCATGAAGCTATTAAAACAGGCGTGTCAGGGGTGGTTAAAGGTCCTCTTTAACAAAATATTACTCATCTCCCCAAAAAAAAAGTTGCATTCATGGAAATTTTAAAATGTTATGGCTCTCAGAATAAGAGGGTGAAAAAAATGAAGAACCAAAAAATACTTTGTTACTACGACTAGAGTTGAGCGGACACCTGAATGTTCGGGTTCGACGGGTTCGGCCAAACTTCACAAAAAAGTTCGAGTTTGGGACCCGAACTTGACCCGAACTTGAGCCCGAACCTAAACTCTATTGAAGTCAATGCGGACCCGAACTTTGGAGCACTAAAATGGCTCTAAAAAAGTCATGGAAAGGGCTAGAGGGCTGCAAATAGCAGCAAAATGTGGGCAAGAGCATGGCAAGCGCTCTGCAAACAAATGTGGATAGGGAAATGACCTAAAATAACAAAATACATAAAAATAAAAAATAATAATCTTGATCTAGGAGGAGGAGGTCCATATGGAGTAGGAGGTTAAGGAGGCGGTGGATGTGGCGGTGTAGGTTGAAGGGGCGGTGGAGGAGGAGGAGGTAGCCAACACTGGTTTTTTGTTTTGTTTTATATTTTATTTTATTATTTATTTATTTTTTTGTTCAAATTTGGGTAGACCCCAAAACATTGGGAAATATAAAAAATAAAACAAAAAATGCAGTACAATAATGCCTGGGTGAGGCCAGTATACATGTCTATTCTGCACAAGGTACGGACAAGTCCTGTGGGATCCCTGCATGGTTCATTTTAATGAACGTGAGCTTGTCCATATTGGCTGTGGACAGGTGGCTGCGCTTCTCTTTGATAACCTCCTCCTGCCGTGCAAAACAAACGTTCAGACAATACACTGGCTGCAGGGCAGGCCAGCACCTCCAGAGCATAAAGGGCAAGCTCAGGCTATGTGCCCAATTTGGAGACCCAGAAGTTGAAGGGGGCAGACCCATCAGTCAGTACGTGTAGGGGTGTGCACACATACTGCTCCACCATGTTGCTTGTCCCCGTGATGTCCACGATCCAATTGAATATCTTCTCTATCAACTTTCAATGTTCTTTTATGCGCCTACCATGGTGATCATGGGTAACGAGTAAGAAAGGTATACCACACCCAAGGCAAGTCAATGGCTGCAATGTGATCGAGCGGAAATGTGAGACAAGTTGTTAAAGTGGAAGCATCAAAGTAAAGGAGGGGGCGCGCGGCAATTACTCACTCCCGACTCGGGGAGGTAGTGATAATAAATAACAATACAGGACTCTTAAGATGCCCTGTTATTGGAATGATTAAAAATTATAGGGAATGTCACTGTGGTATTTTGGATTTGGAAACTTTAGACAGGAGAGGCCCTGCTGCCACTTTGTTGACTCTAGATAACTTCTGCCTGATCTCACGTCCCCGTGACTAGTGATGTCGCGAACATAAAATTTTCAGTTCGCGAACAGCGAACGAGAACTTCCGCAAATGTTCGCGAACTGGCGAACCGGGCGAACCGCCATAGACTTCAATAGACAGGCGAATTTTAAAACCCACAGGGACTCTTTCTGGCCACAATAGTGATGAGAAAGTTGTTTCAAGGGGTCTAACACCTGGACTGTGGCATGCCGGAGGGGGATCTATGGCAAAACTCCCATGGAAAATTACGTAGTGGACGCAGAGTCGGGTTTTAATCCATAAAGGGCATAAATCAACTAACATTCCTAAATTGTTTGGAATAACGTGCTTTAAAACATCCAGTGTGTGTATACGATCAGGTATGATGTTGTATCGATCAGGTAGTGTAAGGGTTACGCCCGCATCACAGACATTGACAGACCAAACTCCCCTTTTAATGCACCGCAAACAGTTCATTTGCACAACCGCAAACTCCCCATTTGCACAAGGTTGGATACCAAGCTAGCCACGTCCCGGTGATGTCATTGAAGGTTTCTTCCTCCACCCAGCCACGTACAACACCAAGGGTCCCCGAAAGGTCAATTGAATTGATTTTTCGAACGGGGAGATGGTTAAAAAAACGCTGGCTCCCTCCCCTTTGTTTTTATCCACGGTGACTGCGTCTGCGCCGTGCAATTTACTGTCACACCCGATATGAGTGGTATTTTCTGTAGTACTATTCTCATCAGTTTAATCCCTCTAACGTCCCCAATCTGGGTGCCATTTATTGAATAGATTTTTCGAACGGGGAGATGGTATCAGTGGTTGGCACTGGCAGTGGGCACACTACAGTCAGTAGAAGCGGGCCTGACACACACTGGCAGCAGGCAAGCAACTGAAATTACACTAAAGTGTAAAAATTAAATGCCTTATTTATCGGCAAGCTACTGTGCCACCCGGTATGAGTGGTTGGCACTGGCAGTGGGCACACTACAGTCAGTGGAAGAGGGCCTGACACACACTGGCAGCAGGCAAGCAACTGAATTTAGACTACTGTCTAAAAATTAAATGCCTTATTTATCGGCAAGCTACTGTGCCACCCGGTATCAGTGGTTGGCACTGGCAGTGGGCACACTACAGTCAGTTGAAGTCGGCCTGACACACACTAGCAGCAGGCAAGCAGCTGAAATTACACTAAAGTGTAAAAATTAAATGCCTTTTTTATGCAAAGTCCTGTGCCAGCCGGTATGAGTGGTGGGCACTGGCAGTGGGCAC
Source organism: Bufo bufo (assembly GCF_905171765.1). NCBI lineage: Eukaryota > Metazoa > Chordata > Amphibia > Anura > Bufonidae > Bufo > Bufo bufo. The sequence continues at coordinate 512,569,880 of NC_053390.1, read as the reverse complement.
ACTACAGTCAGTGGAAGTCAGCCTGACACACACTGGCAGGCAACTAACCTTAGATTAAAGTGTAAAAATTAAGTGCCTATTTTTTAAGCAAAGTCCTGTGCCACTCGGTATGACAGGGGTGGGCACTGGCAGTGGGCACACTACAGTCAGTTGAAGTCGGCCTGACACACACTAGCAGCAGGCAAGCAGCTGAAATTACATTAAAGTGTAAAAATTAAATGCCTTTTTTAAGCAAAGTCCTGTGCCAGCCGGTATGAGTGGTGGGCACTGGCAGTGGGCACACTACAGTCAGTGGAAGTCAGCCTGACACACACTGGCAGGCAACTAACCTTAGATTAAAGTGTAAAAATTAAGTGCCTATTTTTTAAGCAAAGTCCTGTGCCACTCGGGATGACAGGGGTGGGCACTGGCAGTGGGCACACTACAGTCAGTTGAAGTCGGCCTGACACACACTGGCAGGCAACTAACCTTAGATTAAAGTGTAAAAATGAAGTGCCTTTTTTTTAAGCAAAGTCCTGTGCCAGCCGGTATGAGTGGTGGGCACTGGCAGTGGGCACACTACAGTCAGTGGAAGTCAGCCTGACACACACTGGCAGGCAACTAACCTTAGATTAAAGTGTAAAAATTAAGTGCCTATTTTTTAAGCAAAGTCCTGTGCCACTCGGGATGACAGGGGTGGGCACTGGCAGTGGGCACACTACAGTCAGTTGAAGTCGGCCTGACACACACTGGCAGGCAACTAACCTTAGATTAAAGTGTAAAAATGAAGTGCCTTTTTTTTAAGCAAAGTCCTGTGCCACACGGGATGACAGGGGTGGGCACTGGCAGTGGGCACACTACAGTCAGTTGAAGTCGGCCTGACACACACTAGCAGCAGGCAAGCAGCTGAAATTACACTAAAGTGTAAAAATTAAATGCCTTTTTTATGCAAAGTCCTGTGCCAGCCGGTATGAGTGGTGGGCACTGGCAGTGGGCACACTACAGTCAGTGGAAGTCAGCCTGACACACACTGGCAGGCAACTAACCTTAGATTAAAGTGTAAAAATTAAGTGCCTATTTTTTAAGCAAAGTCCTGTGCCACTCGGTATGACAGGGGTGGGCACTGGCAGTGGGCACACTACAGTCAGTTGAAGTCGGCCTGACACACACTAGCAGCAGGCAAGCAGCTGAAATTACATTAAAGTGTAAAAATTAAATGCCTTTTTTAAGCAAAGTCCTGTGCCAGCCGGTATGAGTGGTGGGCACTGGCAGTGGGCACACTACAGTCAGTGGAAGTCAGCCTGACACACACTGGCAGGCAACTAACCTTAGATTAAAGTGTAAAAATTAAGTGCCTATTTTTTAAGCAAAGTCCTGTGCCACTCGGGATGACAGGGGTGGGCACTGGCAGTGGGCACACTACAGTCAGTTGAAGTCGGCCTGACACACACTGGCAGGCAACTAACCTTAGATTAAAGTGTAAAAATGAAGTGCCTTTTTTTTAAGCAAAGTCCTGTGCCAGCCGGTATGAGTGGTGGGCACTGGCAGTGGGCACACTACAGTCAGTGGAAGTCAGCCTGACACACACTGGCAGGCAACTAACCTTAGATTAAAGTGTAAAAATTAAGTGCCTATTTTTTAAGCAAAGTCCTGTGCCACTCGGGATGACAGGGGTGGGCACTGGCAGTGGGCACACTACAGTCAGTTGAAGTCGGCCTGACACACACTGGCAGGCAACTAACCTTAGATTAAAGTGTAAAAATGAAGTGCCTTTTTTTTAAGCAAAGTCCTGTGCCACACGGGATGACAGGGGTGGGCACTGGCAGTGGGCACACTACAGTCAGTTGAAGTCAACCTGACACACACTAGCAGCAGGCAAGCAGCTGAAATTACACTAAAGTGTAAAAATTAAATGCCTTTTTTATGCAAAGTCCTGTGCCAGCCGGTATGAGTGGTGGGCACTGGCAGTGGGCACACTACAGTCAGTGGAAGTCAGCCTGACACACACTGGCAGGCAACTAACCTTAGATTAAAGTGTAAAAATTAAGTGCCTTTTTTTAAGCAAAGTCCTGTGCCACACGGAATGACAGGGGTGAGCACTGGCAGTGGGCACACTACAGTCTGTGGGCCTGCAGCTCCTCACACACAGGCAGGCCAGGCAACTGCAATATGTATATAAAGGAAAAAAAAAAAGCAGACTAATGTTGCAGCCCTAAAAAGGGCTTTTTGGGGTGCTGTCAGGACGCTGTCCTTACAGCAGAGATCAGATGAGTCTTTCAGGACTGGAGTGGACACTGAATTCAATCGCCTAGCTATCGATTTCCCAATTAAATCAGCAGCAGTTACAGTCTCCCTCCTCTCACTAAGACTGCAGCTTCAGAATGAATCTAAAATGGATGCTGTGCAGGAGGTGGGAGGGTCTGGGAGGGAGGGTATGCTGCTGATTGGCTGGAATGTGTCTGCTGACTGTGAGGTACAGGGTCAAAGTTTGCTCAATGATGATGTATAGGGGGCGGACCGAACATCGCATGTGTTCGCCCGGCAGAGGCGAACGCGAACAAGCTATGTTCGCCGGGAACTGTTCGCCGTCGGATAGTTCGGGCCATCTCTACCCGTGACGTCCACGATCCAATTGGATATCTTCTCTATCAACTTTCGATGTTCTTTTCTGAGCCTACCATGTTGATCACGGTTATCGTCGAATAAGGGTTCCACGCCGGAGAGGGAGCATGAGAAAGAGAGACCACATCCAAGGGAGGTTAATTGTTTCAAATTAAATATGATAGAGTGGAAATATGGGACAAAGTAATAAAGCGCAAATTTGGGACTAAATTGAATGAAAGGCGGTGGCGCACATGAATTAAAGGTCCTCTTAAAGAATTTCTGAAATTTTATTCCCTGTCACCTATGCAGAGCAGGGGTCTCTATCCTGCAAAATTTGAAAAATGTCACCTGACAATGTAACAGACTATTTTTTTAAATTTATGTTCCTGTCACCTATCACCTTTCTGCGCCTAACATGGTGATCATGGGTAGCGGGGAATCAGGGTTCCACGCCGGAAAGGTAGCGTGAGAAAGGGATACCACATCCAAAGGAGGTCAATGGCTGAAATGTGATCGAGCAGAAATGTGGGACAAGTTATTAAAGCGGAAGGATCGAATGAAAGGAGGGGACGCACGTCAATTAAAGACGAATTTTAGAAATTTAAGTCCCTGTCACCTATGCAGAGCAGGGGTTTTTCATTGGCAAAAATGGGTTAATGTCACCCACCAATGGAACAGATGATTTTTAAAAATTTCGGTCCCTGTCAGCTATGCAGAGCAGGGGTTTATTCACGGCAAAAATGGTAAAATCTCACCCAAGAATGTAACAGACGCATTTGCACCCTGCTCCCTCTTTTGCTGTGCTGGTGCCTCTGTGCGACCACCGCCTCTTCCTCTGAACTAGACAGGTCACGCACATGACCTTGATTCCATGTGGGGTCTAGTACCTCATCATCCTCCACATCATTTTCCACCCACTCTTTACCCCTGCCCTCCTTGTTGGTCTGCAGACTGCAAAAAGCCGCAGTAGTTGGCACCTGTGTTTTGTCATCATCCGAGACGTGCTGCGGTGGTCTTCCCATGTCCTCATCCTGAAACATAAGTGGTTGGGCATCAGTGCACTCAATCGCTTCCACTTCTGGTGCAGGGCTATGTGGATTGCCCACGGAAACCCTGCCAGCAGACTCATCAGAAAGCATAAGAGACTACTGAATGACTTGGGGCTCAGACTTCTTGCCTGATTTGCAAGGGGGTGATTTGAAAGACAGATGGCCATGGGCTGTAGGTGCCAACTCTGATCTTTCAGCAGGGGACTGGGTTTGAGACAATGCGAAGGAACTGTAGGCACGGTCAGCCCCCCAATCTACTATTGTCTGAACTTGTTGTGGCCTCACCATTCGTACTGTCCTAAATGCAGTGTAGGCCGCAAATGTACTTTCTAGCGCAAAAGATGAGCATTTGTCACCCAACAATGTAACAGACGAATTTGTGAAATGTATTTCCTTGTCCACTAGATAGAGCAGGGGTATATCACAGCTAAAAATTGGTGAATGTCACCCAACAATGTAACAGACAAATTAGTGAAATGTATTTCCCTGTCCACTATGTAGAGCAGGGGTATATCACAGCCAAAAATTGGTGAATGTGACCCAACAATGTAACAGACAAATTAGTAAAATGCATTTCCCTGTCCACTATGTAGAGCAGGGGTATATCACAGCCAAAAATTGGTGAATTTCACCCGACAATGTAACAGACTAGTGATGAAAGAGCACCAAAGTGTTCGGGTGTTCGGTCCGAACACATCGTGATATTCGTGCGCTCGGCCGAGCACCCGAGTCTAATGTAAGTCAATGGGAGACAACCAGGCACCCCCTGCTCGGATGAGGGGAGGGTGCCTGGACCATAGGAAAAGGTCTGAAAGTGATGGAAACACCTCTGAAATCGATCAGGAACAGCAGGGGGACCATGTCTGGATGCATCTTGGACACCAATGTCGCTGCTGGGAACCATGTTGTCCAAGTTGTACGCCACTTTTACAGACTGACAAAAAAAAAAAAAAAACCCCACCCCCACAACAAAAAAAATATTTTTTTAGAGGAAAAATTGTTAGGAAACTTTCTTTCCTGTAGATTCAATTGTATATACAGTGTAAGTGCTGCCAAAAATTTCAAGGAAGAAGCACTCCGATACAGCATGTATTTCACCTAAAGGAGGGCCTCATTCACATGGTGGTACAATTGTTCAGGTAGCAGGACTTCTACACGCATACAGCCTATGCACTAAGTGAAAGGGCTGCCAAAAATTACAAGGAACCGGCACTCCAATGCACCTTTTATTACACATAAAGGAGGGAATCATACACACCATTTAAAAATGATAATTAATGGCCTGCTGGTGACCCTCAAAAAACATTAGGAGCAAGGGCCTGCTGGTTACCCTCTAAAACATTACGGGTGAGGGCCTGCTGCTGAGCTGACCCTCTTAAATATTATGGTTGAGGGCCTGCTGGTGAGTAGAGATGTCCCGAACTAGTTCCCGGCGAACATCGCTTGTTCGCCGCGGCGGGCGAACATATGCGATGTTTGGTCCGCCCCCTATTCATCATCATTGTGTAAACTTTGACCCTGTACCTCACAGTCAGCAGACACATTCCAGCCAATCAGCATCATACCCTCCCTCCCAGACCCTCCCACCTCCTGGACAGCATCCATTTTAGATTAATTCGGAAGCTGCAGTGTCACAAATTTGACTAAGTTGTAATCGCAATGCGATTAATACAGGTTATATTAATCACATTTCGAATTCAACTTAGAGCTGGGTTCCTAATGGTTGTTGTATTGCTAGAATATAACGAAGATTGAGAATATAGTGCTATATACGTTATATTCGTCAATTCTAGCAATACAACCATTAGGAACTCAGATCTAAGTTGTAATCGCAATGAGATTAATACAGGTTATAAAATTCAACTTAGAGCTGGGTTCCTAATGGTTGGCGTTGCTATGGCTGGTGTCACCCGGTGCGGTAGAAAATTGTGTCACCCCTGCCCCCCCCCCCCCCCCCCCGAATCCATAATAAAGAGATAAAGAGAGAAAAAAAAAGAAGTCACTAAGTCAGCTCCAATCAGATATCTGCATAGACCCAGATTCTTGGTCTATGTGCAGATATCTGATTGGGGCTGACTTCTTATTTTCTCTTTTGCACATAAACGTTTAAACTATATTCCTTAGTAAAAATGACCAGTCCACACCATGTGGGTCTATAGTTATGAGGGCCCCCCTGAGCAAAGATTTGTAAATGTGGCCGGGTGGCCCCAGCCCACAGTTCAACCCAACCCCTTATGTCTCCAGGCCTGGGGCCGTCTCTATAATAATCCACCAGTAATTTATGAATGGGGTTAGGTTATTAACTTATTATTATTGGGGTATTATTAAAATAATTTGGTCTATAAAGTCAGAGCCGCTCTACCTACCTCCTCCTCCCGGCACCAGAGACTCCTGCAGGGCAGCTGCCGCGGCGCCCCACCACTCACCAGGCTGCAGTGAGTCACACCCCCGTCCCCCTTTACCACGTGACGGCGCGACGTGCTTGCTTGCTTGCGAAGTTTAGAAGTTGAACTTGTGAGTGAGAACTCCTGCGCCGGCGGGCCCCATCAGACTGGTGTCACCCGGTGCGGCCCGTACCCACCGCACCCCCCTTGCAACGCCACTGGATCTAAGTTCTAATCGCAATGCGATTAATAAAGGTTATATTAATCGCATTGCGATTACAACTTAGATCTGAGTTCCTAATGGTTGTATTGCTAGAATATAACAAAGATTGAGAATATAGTGCTATATTCGTCAATTCTAGCAATACAACCATTAGGAACTCAGATCTAAGTTGTAATCGCAATTCGCAATGCGATTAATACAGGTTATATTAATCGCATTGCGATTACAACTTAGATCTGAGTTCCTAATGGTTGTATTGCTAGAATTGACAAATATAGCACTATATTCTCAATCTTAGTTATATTCTAGCAATACAACCATTAGGAACTCAGATCTAAGTTGTAATCGCAATGCGATTAATACAGGTTACCACACTCTGCGTCAACTACGTAATTTTCCATGGGAGTTTTGCCATGGATCCCCCTCCGGCATGCCACAGTCCAGGTGTTAGTCCCCTTGAAACAACTTTTCCATCACTATTGTGGCCAGAAAGAGTCCCTGTGGGTTTTAAAATTCGTCTGTCTATTGAAGTCTATGGCGGTTCGCCCGTTCGCGAACATTTGCGGAAATTCACGTTTGCGAACAGAAAAATTTATGTTCGTGACATCTCTACTGGTGAGCTGACCCTGAAAAACATTGGAGGTGAGGGCCTGAAGGTGAGCGAACCCCATAAAACATTGTACCGAGGGCCTACAGGTGAGCAGACCGTATAAAACATTGGAGGTGGGGGCCTGAAGGTGAGCGAACCCCATAAAACATTGTAGTGAGGGCCTACAGGTGAGCAGACCGTATGAAACATTGGAGGTGAGGGCCTGAAGGTGAGCGAACCCCATAAAACATTGTACCGAGGGCCTACAGGTGAGCAGACCGTATGAAGCATTGGAGATCAGGGCCTCAAGGTGAGCGAACCCCATAAAACATTGTACTGAGGGCATATATACTGTATGGAGCAGGAGGAGGAGAACACAAGATTCAAACATATACCCTTTTTTGGAGGTGAAAAGGGTGCATCTGAATCTTGTGGATTGAGTACATTGTAAAGCATACATTTAAATTGCATGTTTGTTCCTTATTAGCTCAGCGTTCTTCTGGTGCAGTGGAGAAGTCAGGGGCAATCCAGGCCTTGTTCATTTTTATCTGAGTCAACCTGTCAGCATTGCCAGTGGACAAGCGGATACGCTTATCTGTTATAATGCCACCAGCAGCACTAAATACACGCTCAGACAATACGCTGGCGGCAGGGCAGGCCAGCACCTCCAAGGCATAGAGCGCAAGTTTGGTCCAAGTAGTTGTAAGGCACCGAGGGATCATTCAGGACGCTGACACGGTCTGCTATGTATTCTTTCACCATCTTCCAAAACTTTTCCCTCCGTTAGCCACTAGGCCGCTCTTCAGGGTGAGGTTGCTGGCGGGGTCATAAAAGTGTCCCATGCCTTGGACAGTGTTGCCCTGCGTTTGTTGGAACTGGTGTGTGTTCCCCTTGTCTCCCTTCCTCGGTTGCCTTCCTCGGTTGCCAAAGGAAGTACGGACTCTGCCGCCAGCATTGTCAGATGTAAATGTTTGGAGCAATTTCTCTACAAGGACCTTCTTGTATTGCACCATTTTACTTGCCCTCTCCACCTCAGGAATGAGAGATGAGAAGTTCTCTTTGTAGCGGCAGTCGAAAAGGGTGAACACCCAGTAATCCGTGTAGTCTAAAATGCATATAACGCGAGGGTCGCGGGAAAGGCAGCCTAACATGAAGTCAGCCATGTGTGCCAGAGTACCAACAGGCAAGACGTCTATGTCGACGTCAGCATGACTCTCCATCTCCTCATCCTCCTCCTCATCCTCTTGTGCTCATCCACGTCGAACCGGTGAAATTAAAGTTCCTTCGGTAGTACCCTCTGTAGCAGAGGCAACATTCTCCAGCTCCTCCTCCTCATGGTCCAATTCGCGCTGAGAAGACGAAATGTGGGTGGTCTGGCTATCACCCACACTAAAGTCCTCCCCCATTTCCATGTCTGCCACATTCAGAGCATCGTCCTTAATTGTGAGCAATGATCGTTTGAGTAGATACAGAAGTGGGATGCTTACGCTGATTATAGCGTTATCGCCACTAACCATCTGTGTGGATTCCTCAAAGTTTCTTAACACCTCACAGAGGTCTGCCATCAATGCCCACTCCTCGCTTGTGAATAGTGGAAGTTGACTCGGAACTGACCTCTGCCTCTCACAAAGCCTGGACAACATGCAGAACATAGAGTTCCAGCGCGTGCTCACGTCGCACAACAGTCGGTGAGCTGGAAGCCCCAAGCACTGCTGCAGCGTTGACAGAGCGGCTGAAGCTGTGGTCGACTTGCGGAAATGGGCACCCACGCAGTGCACCTTTACCAGTAGCTCTGTCAAATTTGGTTATGTTTTAATAAAGAGCTGCATCACTAAGTTTAATATGTGCGCTAGGCATGGCACGTGCATCAGGTTGTCGAGCTCCAAAGCCGCCACCAAGTTACGGCCATTGTCCGACACAACCATGCCTGGTTGTAGGTTGAGTGGCGATAGCCACAGCTCTGCAGCGGTGTGCTGTTTGTCCCCTAGGCAGATCAGCTTCAGCACGGTCTGTTGACGTTTCCCCACTGCTCCAGCTACCGACTGATGGCTAGAGGTAGAAGTGGTGGAGGTAGCGGGGGAAGAGGAGGAGGAGGAGAAGTGGGGGTTGGAGCCAGTAACATAGCTGCTAGCGGAGACCCTGATGGACATAGGGCCCACAATCCTGGGCGTGGGTAGCACCTGTGCCATCCCAGGGTACGACTCACTCCCGGCCTCCACAACATTCACCCAGTGTGCGGTCAGGGAAATGTAGCGTCCCTGGACACCACACTTGTCTATGTGTCTGTGGTGAAGTGGACCTTCCCAGTAACTGCATTGGTCAGGGCACGGGTGATGTTCTGGGACACATGTTTGTGTAAGGCGGGCATGGCACACCATGAAAAATAGTGGCGGCAGGCTGCGGAAGGCCTCAGTCTCCACAAGCCTATATGGCAACATTTCAAGGGCCAGTAATTTTGAAAGTTGCGCATTTAGAGCTATGGACAGTGGGTGGGTGGCTGGGTATTTCCGCTTGTGTTCAAATGCCTGGGGTAAGGACATCTGGACGCTGTGCTGGGACAGGGAAGTAGATGCATTTTCTGATGGTGCATGCAAAGGCCCAGGTGCAGGGCAAGGGGCATCCAGACCTGCGCCTTTGACAGGGGATTGGCCAGCAGTGCGTAATACAGGGGAAGAGGAGGCAGTGGGGTGGCCGGCAGACCCAGATTGTGGACCCAGGCATGCGGCCCACTGATTAGGGTGCTTGGATGCCATGTGGCGGATCATCCTGGTGGTGGTGAGGTTGCTGGTGTTCGCACTCCGGCTCATTTTGGTACGGCACAGGTTGCAATCTACCACTCTTTTGTCGTCTGCACTTTCTGCAAAAAAGCGCCATACTGCAGAGGCTTACGCATATGGGTGCTCGGTGTAACGGTTGCGGGCCTGTTTGGTGTGGGCCGACTTCTCCCTTTTGCCACCCCACTGCCTCTTACAGCTTGTTGCGGTGCTGCAGATCCCTCCCCGTCTGTACTGCTTTCCTTGCTCAGCTTTTCACCTTCCCAAGTTGGGTCAGTGACCTCATCATCCACCACCTCCTCTTCCACTTCCTCATCCCCATCCTCCTGACTTGACCTAAGCGCAAACTCAATGATTGACAACTGTGTCTCATCCTCATCCCCCTCGTGAACAAATAATTGATGTTCACCACCCTCATCTTCTTGACCCTGTGATGGGTCAAGAGGTTGTGAATCAGGGCACAAGATCTGTGCCTCTTCAAGCGTGCTTGGAGAGAGGGCCAAATCTAGTGAAGGCGATGAAAATAGGTCCTGGGAATGTCCGAGTGTGTTATCAACGGTTTGTCCGACTCCTGACTCTACATGGTGGGAGGAAGGAGGATGAGGGTGAGGATTCTGTGGACCAGAGTCTTTGCTAATAAGACTGGTCTTGGTGGAAGAGGGGCTGAAAGAATAATCTTCTGTCATCCAAACGACCACCTGGTTGCACTGGTCCGACTTGGACAGTGTTGTCCTGCGACGCCAAGTTAACTGTGAAATGAAACTGGGTACAGTGTTTTTTTTCTTTTTTCCAGTTTCACCGGCAGCTGGCATAGTTTCATTGTGCCCAGGGCCACAGCCTCTGCCTGAACCGTCAGCAACACACCCACTTCCCCGTCCCTTAGTGCTCGCCTTCTTCATATTAAAAGTTTTATTGTATAGATGTTGGACAACTTTGTTAAATTTGCCACCGGCAAAAAAATTTCACTGCTGGATTACTGTATATATGGTTGCAGCCTAAATGCAGACACAGATGTGACCTAAACCAGTGAAATTTGTCACAAATATAAATAATTATCTGATGAATTACTGTATATAACGGTTGCGGCCTAAATTCACGCACAGATGTGACCAAAACTAGTGAAATTTGTCACAAATTGAAATAATTCTCTGGTGACTAACTGTATATATGGTTGCGGACAAAATTCACAAACAGAAGTCACCCAAACTAGGGAAATTTGTCCCAAATAGAAATAAATCTATGCCGAATTACTGTATATAACGGTTGCGGCCTAAATTCATGCACAGATGTGACCAAAACCAGTGAAACTTGTCACAAATAGAAATAATTCTCTGGTGACTAACTGTATATATGGTTGTGGCCTAAATTCACGCACAGATGTGACCAAAAGTAGTGAAATTTGTCACAAATAGAAATAATTCTCTATTGACTAACTGTATTTATAGTTGTGGACTAAATTCACGCACAGAAGTCACCCAAACTAGTGAAATTTGTCCCAAATAGAAATGATTCTAAGCTGGAATACTGTATATAACGTTTGTGCATTGAGCGCGCACACAGATGTGGCACAAATTAGGTTAATTTCCACAGAAAAATAAATTTCTATGATGGAGCAGTGTGTATCTCAATAGCAGGCATACTCTAGTGAATAAGCCCCTTTTTATAATGTCTGCTAAACACACTGCTTTCTGATGGTGTACTGTAGATCTCACTAATATTTCTTTCTTTTGAAAGCTTTTTGGTACTGAACACAGCGATTTTCCAGCCCTTCCTGCAGACGCCAGTCCCTAATACTGCTGAATTTAACCCTTGTTAAAAAAAAATAAAGAAATGCTGCACTGCTGTCAAACACACACTTTAGTCATGAAGAGGACTGTTTTGTATTTTAAGAGCTTTATGGGAGTTCAATTGTTGTAATTTCAGCAAACCGCTATATGTCCCTGCCTACTGTCGGCTATCCCTGAAGCTGAATGATCCAAACACGGGACGTCGGCTCCTATATAAACTAGTACCACGTGTTCCGGCCAGCCAACCAGTGTAAGGCTTATAGCTAACATGGCTATGGCATAACACTGGAGGGAATTACTTACCTGAATGCTTATTGGATGCTTCAGGAGGCACCAAACATGCTGGGCGGAGACTCGAGCAATGCGACGAGCACACATGGTATTCGGCAGAGTACCGCCACGTGCCGAGCATAGCGATGCTCGAGCCGAACCAGTACTCGGCCGAGTATGCTCGCTCATCACTATAAGGCCTCATGCACACGGCCATGCCGTTTTTTGCGGCCCATGAACCGCGGATCCGCAAAAAACGGAAGCCGCCCATGTTGCCTTCCACAATTTGCGGAACGGTATGGGTGCAGGCAATATAAATGCCTATTCTTGTCCGCAAAGCGCGGACAAGAATAGGACATGTTACATTTTTTTAACGGGGCCGCGGAACGGAGCCATGGAATGCCGACAGCACACGGAGTGCTGTCCGCATTTTTTGCGGCCCCATTGAAGTGAATGGGTCCGCATCCGAGCCGCCAAAACTGCGGCCATGTGCATGAGGCCTAACAGACAAATTAGTGAAATGTATTTCCCTGTCTACTATGTAGAGCAGGGGTATATCCCAGCCAAAAATTTGGGATATCTGACTCAACAATGTCACCCAACAAATTAGTGAAATCACTTAAAATAATATAAAATATGTAAAAATAAATATTAATCTTGATTTAGGAGGTAGAGGTCCATATGGAGTAGGAGGTGTAGGTGGAAGTGGCTGTGAAGGAGGAGGAGGTAGCCAACACTGGTTTTTGGGTTTAATTTTATTATATTTTTATTTTTTAAATTAGGGTACACCTCAAAACATTGGGAAATATTAAAAATACAACAATGAGAAAGTGTGCTGGAGTATAACAATGGCTGGGTAAGGCCGGTATACATGTCTATTCTGCACAAGGTACGGACAAGTCCTGTGGGATCCATGCCTGGTTAATTTTAATGAACGTGAGCTTGTCCACATTGGCTGTGGACAGGCGGCTGCGCTTGTCTGTGATAACGCCCCCTGCCGTGCTAAACACACGTTCAGACAATACACTGGCTGAAGGGCAGGCCAGCACCTCCAAGGCATAAAGGGCAAGCTCAGGACATGTGCCCAATTTGGAGACCCAAAAGTTAAAGGGGGCAGACCCAACAGTCAGTACGTGTAGGCGTGTGCACACATACTGATCCACCATGTTGCTGAAATGCTGCCTCCTGCTAAGACGTTCCATATCAGCTGGTGGAGCTGGTTGTCTTTTCCACATTTCGGCCATGCTAAGCCTGCCTTCTGAGGTGCTGGCAGAGCCCCAGCTGCGTTGGCGACCTCTTCCTCCCCCTTTGCCTTCGCCTTTTGCTTCCACTGTGCCCCCGCTGTCAGGTTGGAATGCCATCAGCAGCGCGTCTACCAGCGAGCGCTTGTTCTCGCGCATCTTACGATCACGCTCCAGTGATGGAATTAAAGACGGTACGTTGTCCTTGTAATGGGGATCCAGCAGCGTAGACACCCAGTAATCAGCACAGGTTATAATGTGGCCAACTTGGCAGTCGTTGTGGAGACACTGCAGCATGGAATCGCTCGTGTGTGCCAGGCTGCCCAGAGGCAACGACAAGCTGTCCTCTGTGGTAGGTGTATCGTGTGTGTCCTCTGTATCCCCCCAGCCACGCACCAGTGATGGCCATGAGCTGGATTGGGTGCCAACCTGCTGTGAACACGGTTCCTCCTCCTCCATCTCCTCCTCCTCATCCTCCACCTAGTCATCCTCCAGAACTGTGCCCTGGCTGGACAATTGTGTACCTGGCGTATGTTGGTGCAGGAACCCACCCTTGGAGCCACTTGTGAATGACTGGCCTGAAACCCTTGTAAATGATCCCTCTTCTTCCTCCTCCTGTGCCACATCCTCTTCCATCATCACCCAAAGCGTTTTTTCAAGGAGGCATAGAAGTGGGACAGTAACGGTGAGAACGGTGTCATTGGCACTGGCCATGTTGAAGTACTAGAAACAGCGCAACAAGGCACACAGGTCTCGCATGGAGGCCAACTCATTGGTGGTGAAGTGGTGCTGTTCCGCAGAGCGACTCACCCATGCGTGCTGCAACTGAAACTCCACTATACCCTTCTGCTGCTCGCACAGTCTGGCCAGCATGTGCAAGGTGGAGTTCCACCTTGTGGGCACGTCACATATGAGGCGGTGAGCAAGTTGGCCGAAGTTACGCTGCAGTGCTGACAGGCGAGCAGCAGCAGGGAGAGAATGCCGAAAGCACGCCCAGGCAGCCCGCAATTTCTGCAGCAGCTCTGAAATATTGGGGTAATTTTTTAGGAATTTCTGCACCACCAGATTTAGCACATACGCCAGGCAAGGGATGTGCGTCAAACTGGCTAGTCTCAGAGTTGCTACGAGATTTCGCCCATTATCGCACACCACCAGGCCGGGCTTGAGGCTCACTGGCACCAACCACTCATCAGTCTGTTGCTCCAATGCCGTCTACTGCTCCTGCGCGGTGTGGGGTTTGTCACGCAAACAGATAAGTTTTAAAACTGCCTGCTGTCGTTTACCCCTTGCTGTGCTGAAGTTGGTGGTGAAGGTGTTATGCTGATCGGATGAGGAGGCGGTAGAGGATAAAGGAAGCAGAGTAGGAGGAGGAAGCAACAGGAGCCAAAGAGAAGTGCCTTGCAATCCTCGGTGGTGGAAGGACATGTACCAAACTGCTATCCGCCTCAGGCCCAGCCGCCACTGCATTTACCCTGTGTGCTGTTAGGGAGATATAATGTCCCTGACCATGCTTACTGGTCCACGTATTGGTAGTTATGTGGACCTGGCCACAGATGGCGTTGCGCAGTGCACACCTGATTTTGTCCTCCACTTGGTTGTGCAGGGAAGGGATGGCTCGCCTGGAAGAGTCGGCATTCAGGGCCAGGGATCGCGGGTGGGTAGGGGGGTACTTCCTCTTTTGCTCCAGTGTTTGGGAGATAGACAGCTGAACGCTTCCATGGGACATTGTGAAGATGCTTGGTGACCCAGGTGGTGGCGTTGTTGGCACATCCTCTGTTTGCGGGGTGGAAGGTGGCACTGTCACTCCAGAGAGGATGAAGAGGCAGAGACTGCAGCAGAAGAGGAAGCAGGAGGAGCCAGAGACCTTTCTTGGTTTTTGAGGTGTCTACTCCACTGCAGCTCGTGCTTTGCACTTAGATGCCTGGTCATGTGCTCAGGTTTAGAACGTTTATGGTTCGCTTCAGTCTATGATTGCACAGCGTGCAAACCACTCGTATCTTGTCATCAGCACATTGTCTGAAGAACGCCAGGGAACTCCTTGGAGCTGGCTTTGGTGTGCTCGGTCCCTTGGTGCGGTAGGCAGTAGCAGGCGTACTGTCTAGGGGACGGCCGCTCCGCTTTTGCACCCTGCTCCCTATTCTCCTGTGCTGGTGGCTCTGTGCGACCACCGCCTCTTCCTCCAAACTAGACAGGTCACTCGCATGACCTTGATTCCATGTGGGGTCGAGGACCTCATCGTCCTCCACTTCATCTTCTACCCAGTCTTCACCCCTGCCCTCCTTGTCGGTCTGCACACTGCAGAAAGCCACAGCAGTTGGCACCTGTGTTTCGTCATCATCCTAGATGTGCTGCGGTGGTCCTCCCATGTACTCATCCTGAAACATAAGTGGTTGGGCATCACATAAGTGGTTGGGCATCGGTGCACTCAATCTTTTCCACTTCTGGTGCAGGGCTATGTGGATGGCCCTGGGAAACCCTGCTAGCAGAGTCATCAAAAAGCAGAAGAGACTGCTGCATGACTTGGGGCTCAGACTGCTTGCCTGATTTGCAAGGGGGTGAGGTGAAAGACTGATGGCCATGGACTGCAAGTGCCAACTCTGATCTTTCAGCAGAAGACTGGGTGGGAGACAATGTGAAGGAACTGGAGGCACTGTCAGCCACCAAATCTACTATTGCCTGTACTTGTTGTGGCCTCACCATTCATAGAGCCGCATTCGGCCCTACCAAAGAACGCTGAAGGTTCTGTCGCCTACTCGCACCTGCGGAAGGTGTTTCACATGTGCGTGTAGCTGGCACAGATCGACCACGTCCTCTCCCTGCAACAGGAGCTCCAACAGCAGCACCACGACCGGGGCAACATCCCTTATTTGATGCTCTCCTCATTCTTTGCGTTCACCAACCAACCTAAACAGATGGTTTATGTCAGGCGACAATGTAACCGCCAATAGTCAATAATTAAGTTCACTGACAGTAAGGCAGTGCCGGTGTCATAAGAGGAAAAAAAAATTGAGGTCACACAACAGTGTGACAGGCAAATTTTATGCAATTACTTCGCGGTCACAAAAAATGTTAATTTGTCAACCAACAATGTAACAGCAGTATTGACTAGTTGTATTGGACTGTCACAAATGCAGCAAAGGCCGCAAATCTAGTGTCTTGCACAAAATGGGTGTTTTTTTTAAACCAGAATATAACAGCAGTATTTAATGCTTGTATTGGACTGTCACAAATGAAGCAACGGCCCCAAATGTAGTGTCTTGCACAAAATGTTTTTTTTTTTAAAACCAGAATATAACAGCAGTATTTAACGCCTATATTGGACTGTCACAAATTCAGCAAAGGCCACAAATCTAGTATATTGCATAAATTGGGTGTTTTTTTTATACCAGAATATAACAGCAGTATTGACTAGTTGTATTGGACTGTCACAAATGCAGCAAAGGCCGCAAATCTAGTGTCTTGCACAAAATGGGTGTTTTTTTTAAAACCAGAATATAACAGCAGTATTTAACGCTTGTATTGGACTGTCACAAATGAAGCAACTTCCCCAAATGTAGTGTCTTGCACAAAATGGGTGTTTTTTTAAAACCAGAATATAACTGCAGTATTTAAAGCTTGTATTGGACTGTCACAAATGCAGCAATGGCCCCAAATTTAGTGTCTTGCACAAAATGGGTGTTTTTTACAAACCAGAATATAACAGTAGTATTTAACGCTTGTATTGGACTGTCACAAATGCAGCAAAGGCCGCAAATCTAGTGTCTTGCACAAAATGGCAGTTTTTTTTAAAACCAGAATATAACAGCGGTATTTAACGCTTGTATTGGACTGTCACGAATGCAGCAAAGGCCGCAAATCTAGTGTCTTGTACAAAATGGGTGTTTTTTTAAAAGCAGAATATAAAAGCAGTATTTATCGCTTGTATTGGACTGTCACAAATGCAGCAAAGGCTGCAAATCTAGTGTCTTGCACAAAATGGGTGTTTTTTTAAAACCAGAATATTTCTGCAGTATTTAACGCTTGTATTGAACTCTGACAAATGCAGCAAAGGCTGCAAATCTAGTGTCTTGCACAAAATGGGTGTTTTTTTTTAAAAACCAGAATATAACAGCACTGTTTAACGCTTGTATTGGACAGTCACAAATGCAGCAAAGGCCGCAAATCTAGTGTCTTGCACAAAATGGGTGTTTTTTTAATACCAGAATATAACAGCGGTATTTAAAGCTTGTATTGGAATGTCAGAAATGCAGCAAATGCCGCAAATCGATTATCTTGCAGAAAATGATTGTTTTTTTTAATACCGTAATATAACAGCAGTATTTAACGCTTGTATTAGACTGTCACAAATGCAGGAAAGGCCGCAAAGGTACTTTATGTAGAAAAAAATAAGATTTTTTCAACCATAATTAAACATATGGATTTAACAGATTTTCTTTCACTATCACAAATGCAGTGCAGGGCGCAAATGTACTTTTTAGCAAAAAAACTATTTTTTGTCCCCACAGAATTTAACAGAGATTTACTTGGATTGTACTTTACAGAAAAAAAAGGAAATTTGTTACCCCCTGGGTCCCTGAACTCACAGACGGATTCCCAATATTATTTTCCCTTCCCCTGGCACATATGGTATATGTTGCCCACTGAACTAAAAGAACAAGGTTAAATTATTGTCCCTGGCACATATGCAGTGCTGGTGCACTGAACTTGCACAAAATGGCCGCCGACGCCCACCTAACTAACAGACGGATAAAACGCATTTTTCTGTGTCACTGGGCTCAGGGCAGGGTACAAAGCACTGCACACACAAGACAAAATTGCAGTAGATCGCAGAGTTGTGATGTTATATCAGATAGAAAATTTCTTTCCTATTCTCTCCCTCACAGCAGCAGCATCCTATTCTTACACTAGTAAGAGCAGAGTGACGTGCGGCACTACGTGACTCCAGCTTATATAGAGGCTGGGTCACATGCTGCACTGGCCAATCACAGCCATGCCATTATTAGGCATGGCTGTGATGGCTTCTAAGGGCACACAAGTTAAATGCTTGTTGATTGGCTGCTCTGCAGCCTTTCAAAAAGCGCCATTAAATAGCCGAACAACGAACTCGAACCTGAACTTTTACTGAAAAGTTCGGTTTCGGGTCCGGGTTCCAAAAATCCTAAAGTTCGGTACGAACCCGAACTTTACAGTTCGGGTTTGCTCAACCCTAACTACGACCCAATCTAGTCTTGTCATTAAGGAGTTAATAATATTCAATCAGATTCTCATTAACACCTAATTTGGGGTTAAGCCTTGGTTAACCGTTGATTTTAATGGTGTCATTGGATACTGTGGTCTGTACAATGCTTTCTTCCACTTGGAGCGTAGAGCAGATGTAAGGAATACTGTAAACACAGCTGCTGTAATTGCTTCCTACTGTAGGCATGAAAAGATTGCACAAAGCACAATCTACACAGCATGTACAGTAGCAACAGTGTATATTTCAAAGGAAGTTTAACTGTTATCCTCTTTTACTGCTCACTGAGATAATTAAGTCATTTTATTCTGATGTATTGAACAGACTTTTCAAAATAGAGACACTAGCTGTTAGAATGACAAGCTACTTATGTCTGCAACTGAATGAGCCAAGACGTGGAAGTGTTGTACCCTGTACTCAGTGCCACTGTTTGTAGACTTGAAGAGTTGGAGAAATCTACTGAAGGTATTACATTTTTAGAGATTTTTGATAGTACATACCCTTCTTTAGTCCAGGGCATTTGGCCTTTTAAATGGGTTTTTCAGGACTCTAACATGCCTCCCACCCATTTCCGATTCATCGAAACCTTCCCATATTTTGGCTACTGTCCTGTGGTCCCAAGAGGGCGGCGGTGTGTCCTAATATCAAATGTAACTGTGTCCTGAAAATGCATATAGAGTTGAAAACAATGGTAAAGTATACAGCCGTCAGCTTCCTGCTCCACTATTTCCCTGTGCTCTCATCGCACCTGCTGAGCTGAACAGAAGAGGGCACAAGCCAGGGAATGATATGCTCCTTTCATCGGGGAAACAGGGCTGGGTGAGTAATACTTTTTTATTTTATTAAAACTACAGAGGCAGAACTATTGTGAGGGGGCATTAAGGGGGCAACACTGTTGTAAGTGGGCACTAATAGAGCCACACTATTGTAAGGGGGGAATTAAGGGGGCAGCACTATTACTGAGGGGAGAACTAAGGGTGTGCCACTATTATAAGTGGGCAACATTATTATGATAGGGCACTAAGGGAGCATTCTACTGTGTGGGGGCACTTAAGGGGAATAACTAATGCGAGGGGGCACTAAGGCGACATTCTACTATGCAGGGGACACTAAGGGAGTATAACTACTGTTTGGGAGAACTAAGGGTGCATAACTACTGTGAACGGGGCATTAACAATGGTGGATCATATTATGCGCATTTTGGGCGGCAACCTGGGGTCTGAGGCATCTGAGGTGCTCATGGCCACCCAAACCTCCCACACAAGGCATCAGACAATCACAAATTAAATGAGCGGGGGCTTCAGCACTACACAAACAATAGCAAGGGAAAGTGGAAGGAGTGACTGTAACATTTGACACAATGTTTGCAAGGTCCTAATGCTAGCATCAGGATGTTCTGTATGGAGCTCAAAGTTGGATCCGCCTCCCTCTTGCCATGCTGCATGTGTGTCCTCCTCCTCTCCCTGCCACTACAGTGGCCACAGACAGTGAATAGAAGGTAAGGGAGGTATGATACTAAATTCTGTGTGGGGCAGGGGTGTTATACTATATACTTTGTGGGGCTTTGGGTGTTATACTACATTACTATGAGGGAATGGGGTGTTATACCATATACTAAAGGGGCTGGGGTGTTATACTATATACTATGAGGAGCTGGAGGTGTTATACTATATATTGTGAGGGGCTAAAGGTGTTATAGTATATTGTGAGGAGCTGGGGGTGTTATACTATATACTATATATTGTGAGGGGGTATACTATATTGTGAGTGGCTGGGGTTGTTATCCTATATACCATTGTTTCTTTGCAGCACATACTTATGACACCCTTACATGAATCAGTTTTGGGAATGAGTGTTCCAATGAACATTTGGTTCCAATAATTGTCCCAATACTGAGCCTACGTAAAAGGGTCCTTAGGCTAAAATATTGTCTAAGACAGTAATCAATCTAATATCATTTATTTATATTAGACAAAGGTACAAAAAGTCCCATTCAGTATATGACTGTTGTATTTTCGTTTGGGGGCTGGTGAAATGCTCTTTGTCTAAGTAAACACTTAGAAGTGTAATAATTACGGTACTAGTTATTTATTTCAGATTGGAGGCCGAAATCAATGTAAATGATTAGCTTTGTCGTTTAAATAGGACTTTACTAACAAATAGGCAAAAAGCTAAGTTTTGAAGTACATAAGTGATGCACTCAAGATGTTAAAATCAATTATCAATTCAATAACTCCAATTCATTTTACATTATTGAAATCAATAAAACAGTGTAAATGCAGACATTATTGGACATGAGAGTTTTGTTGGCATATGGTTTAGTATGTGATATGTAAAACTAGGCAAAAATACAATAAATAAATAAAAAACTATTAACCCCTTAGTGACCAACTTGTTTTGGGCCTTACTGACCAAGTGTTTTTCTTCCTTTTTTCATTGTTGTGTTCCAAGAGCTATAACTTTTTTTTATTTTTCCGTCTATATAGCTTTATGAGGGCTTGTTTTTTGTGGGACAAGTTGTAGTTTTTAATGGCGACATTTTGGGGTACACATAACTTTCTTTTATTAACTCTTTCTCGGAGGGAGATAGGAAAAACAGCAATACTGACACTTCCTTTTTACGTTAAAAACGTTCCCTCTCCACAATTGGCACTCCTCTTTATAGGCATTGAGTCAATCCCGTTTGAATTTAGAACTATTTTTGGGCATATATGCATTGCGACACGTCACCTTATTGCCTCTCATTGGAAATCTAACCAAATTCCTAAGGATCTTGACGTCATTAAATTGGTCGAAGACAACTGTTGGTATGAAGGAGTGGCTGCATCAGCTCTCTTTAAAAAAGAGAAATTTTATAATCAATGGGGAGTATGGTTGAAGAGTAACTTTCACGTCAATTCTAGTATAGCATATTCACTAGCCCTATAACTTAGGCTATGAATGGTTCATAATAATATTCCCCAATCTATTCATATTATTTTACAATTGTCATACTCATGATATATTATATACCTGTGTATACACATATTAATGTACCACTTTATGTTATGTTATTTTAAGTTATAGTATACTGACTTTCATTGTGAAATTTATCCATTTACAATGGACATTATCACTATATCTGGTTCATTCATTATGTATTATTTTGTTATCCTACACCCCTTCCCACTTCCTTCCTCCCCTTCCCTTATTTCCTTCTTCCTCCCTCTCCCTAATTCATCTATCCCCATCTTCCCCTCCCTCTCCTGCCCTTTACATTTCTTTTATGACTTTGTATGCATTCTATGATGGATTTGTACAGTTGTCATTATTTTTGTTCATCCGCAAAACCTCAATAAAATTTCATGTTTCAAAAAAAAAAAAAAACGTTAAAAAATTTTTTCGGTATAAATAACATAATATCTTTATTCTCTGGGTCAGTACGATTACATTGATACCAATACATAAAGTTTTTTTTTACGTTTTGCTACTTTTTTGCAATAAAACACCTTTTTTTAAAAAGAAAAAAATGTTTTTGCATTGCCGCTTCCCTTTTTTCTTTTTCTTTGTATGGATTTGTGTGAGGGCTTAATTTTTGCGGGACAACTTGTATTTTTCATTGGTATCATTTTGGAATGAAGGGTACTTTTTGATCGTTTGTTATTACGTTTTTACGTGGCAACTAAGAATAAATTAGCAATTCTGTCTTTTTTTATATATTTTTTTTTTTACGGCGTTTACTGTAGGGGATAATTTACATGATATTTATGTAGTACAGGTTGTTAAGGATGCGGAAATACCAAACATATGGGGGAGGTTTTTTTGCAATTTTTTTCATTGAAAAGGATATTTTCAATGGAAAAAAAAGCGTAATTTTTTTTTATGGGATTTTTTTATAGAATTTTTTTTTTTTTTTTACCACTTAATAGTCCCACAAGGGGAATAAAACAGACAGCTTTTTGATTGTAAATTGCTCAAGGCTGGTCTGGGGCCTACATCAGGGGACCTGTGCAGCGCTTAGACTGGGCCACTATAAAAAAGCGGCGCCCCAGCCTAAGGCCCCTTAGTGACCGCCATAAAAAAGCGTATGGGTGATCACTAAGGGGTTAAAGGAGTAGGTTATAGCTCAGCCTCCCAGACACAGGCATGATAATAATAATAAATTAACACCATCATGCAATTGCTGAAGACATTTAACATGAACCTGTGGTAAATATCCAATCGGCGCATGTGCTGGGAACAACATCAGGCCAGCATGTACAGTATCAGCATTGGATGGAGATGGAGAACTCATTAAATCCACAGGGGAGATTTATCAATATGGGTGCAAAGGAAAACTGAAGTAGTTGGCCCTAGGAACCAATCTGATTGAGCCTTTCATTTTCCAAAGGAGCTCCGAACAATGAAAGGTGGAATCTCACCACTGTCTTTTTAAAGGGAACTTGTCACCTCTACTATGTTTCCCTCACTGAGAGCAGAATTGTATAGTGACAGACCCAGTAATTTTACATTAATGACAGGTCAAACCTCACAGTGCTGGTGCACTCTGTGAGGAACAGGAGTCCGATAAGACCCATGACCCCACCTTCCCTGGCCTCCTGCCAATGACTGGCAGGTTTCTTTGATGTTACACATAGGAAAGACACCTGCCATTCATGGGTGAGAGGTGTTGAAGGACAAGCCATGAGTCTCATGAGACTCATCTACCTTGCAGAGGTGGCGTGCACTTTGAGGTTCGTCCTGTAGGTACTGTAAAAGTACTCAATTCTAGCCCTGAATAAACATAGCACCGTACATTGTATAGTGAATATGCTTGGTATTGCAGCTCAATCCCATTTACTTGTTTGGGACCGAGCTGCACAAAAGCTGTGTGACCAATGAATGGGACATCATTGGCCAAGGAAGAGGACCCTTCAAAGAGCTGTTTAGCAGGAGTCCTGGAAGTCAGACCCACAGAATCAGATACTGATGATGTGTAATTACAGGCCACTCCATTCACTTCTATGGGACAGCTCATTGGGGGGGGGGAGGGTGCGGGGTGTTGGACCCCCGCCGATGTGATATTGAGGACCTATCCTGAGGATAGGTCATCAATATTAAAATCCCTGAAAACCCTCTAATAAAAAGAATATGTACAGTAATTTTTTTAATTGTTTTTTTAAGTTTACCAGTTATGTACAGTGACTGCACAGATACTGCTCTCTGGGACTTCACATTTATTTTTAGTCAAACAAGAACTGTCAAGAATGCAGCGCTACATTTTTATCTTGTCAGTATAAATCAACGCATGGCACACCAAAAATTTTGATTGCTTCTATCTTCCTTATATTCTTGCAAGACAAAATACAAAATACAAGAATTAGTGTGACAGTACTTCACTTTGTGATGTAATCACCTCAAGCAAACAATTACATTTTTCATAAAGAGTGGCAACATATTCCATAGCCCTCTACAATCAGAAGGTACATATATAGACAAAATCGGACATTAAAGGGTAACACACTAATCAACAGTTCAATCAATAACTGTGTGTGCCTTGTTCACAAGAGCTGACAATTTACTAGGAAATAGAATTATATGAGCAGAGGCTTAGCGAGGGGGGCAGACAGGGCAGAGGCGCAGAGGCTGGGGGGTGTACTCCCCCATCAGTTATTTTCACTGGGCATAACTACAGTGAGGGGCCACAAGACATGACTATGATAGACTTTATTAGGTGGGACTGGGGGAGTATAGTTAAGCCCTAGGCAGAGTTAGAGGAGTGGCTTAGTGTAAAACTACTGCCTCTTTAAAGAGGACCTTTCATCGGTCCAAACATTGTGAACTAAGTATCATGACATATACAGCGGCGCCCAGGGATCTCACTGCACTTACTATTATCCCTGGGCGCCGCTCCGTTCTCCCGCTATGTCCTCAGGTATGTTCGGGGACTTGATTATAGTAGGCGGAGACTTAGGGGACTTGGTTATAGTAGGCGGAGTCTGCCCTTGTCCTGTGGGCGTCTCCTTCTCCTAGGCTGTAGCGCTGGCCAATTGCAGCGCAGAGCTCACAGCCTGGGAGGTTTTTTCTCCCAGGCTGTGAGCTCTGCGATGCGATTGGCCAGCGCTACAGCCTAGGAGAAGGAGACACCCAGCAGAACAAGGGCAGTCTCCTCCTACTATAACCAAGTCCCCGAACATACCGGAGGACATAGCGGGAGAACGGAGCGGCGCCCAGGGATAATAGTAAGTGCAATGAGATCCCTGGGCGCCGCTGTATATGTCATGATACTTAGTTCACAATGTTTGGACCGATGAAAGGTCCTCTTTAAGTAATTTTGAGTTGCACAGGAGGGATTTGCTGGCCCCACTTTTTACAGTTTGACCTGCCTTCTGTCAATGTAAACCTGTCTACATCATGAGGCCACCTTTTGTTTTTTCCAGGACCACTTAAAGTGGGTAGTCCGCCCCTGGTGTTATCACGTTACAAAAGAATCTTAATGATAATTGCCAACAAGCGTTCACAGGAATGCTCGTTAGCGATTATCTGGCGGTGTAAATGTACCACCGATTAACCTGATCAGCGAGCGAAACACTCATTTATCGACTAATCTAATCGTTTGTGCATACCCAAAAATCTTTGTTTGCCGACAACAGATTGTGCTGTGTAAACACGATCTGCTGTCGGCAAAGAATGGGTCAGTATGGGGAAGAGCGATGGCATTAGTGATCGCTCCTACCCATATCTGCAGGAGATCATTTACATGAAGCGGTCTGCTCCACCAGCGAGCAGCAGATTGTCCGGAAGGAACGCTTCCTTCCTGATGATCTGCTGCTCTGTCGTCCCGTGTAAAGGGACCTTAAGAATAAACATGACGATCTGTAGGATTCAAACAGCAATGTCCTTTATTCACAGAGACCCTTTGGATCCTTTTGTTGATATCTTGAGGTGCATTATAGGCTTTTCTATGAAAAAAACAAGAGTGTAATTAGGCTTTATGAGAGCCACAAAATGTGTATGATTTGGCAGATTTATACACGGACTAATACTGTAATTAGCAAAGACTGGCTGGCTTAATTGGATTATTGTTATTGTCCATATCTCTAACATAGTTGTGACAGTTACTTGTGAAGAGACATCTTGATCAAGTGACAGATTGTTGTGGGAAACAGGAGGAGCTATTCCAAATGCCTGGAGCCCCGTATTAATTAGTACTCAACATTTCTGCCCATTTTAAAATATTTAATAGGCCGGATAAAATGCAATTATCGTAATGTCATCTTAGAAAGTATTTATGCTTTAAAGGAGTTTTCTGGGAATACAATATTGATGGCCTATCCTCAGTAATCAATATCTGATCAGTGGGAGTCCGACCCCTGATACCCCCAGCCAGAGTCCATGTCTATTGTCTTCTCCTCACTGTGAAACATACTGACACTAAACTTAAGCTGCATTTACACAGGCCGAGGAGCAGACGATTGTTGGAAGGAAGCTTTCCTTCCTGACGTGATGCTCGTGATTACAGATTACATGCAGCAATCACCTCGACAGTATGAGAACAAGAGACTGCTACCAGTGGATTGCCAGCACCCAGGGCAAGCCAAAAATTTGTCCCTTCCCCCCAAGCCTATGGGCACGCCCCTTTTAACAGATAATGTAGTAGATCACTTGCAGTCCTACGTAACTCCACAGATAATACAGTGATAACTCTCTGAATACAGATAATGTGGTAGATGGGTGTGAGGCCCCAGAATTCAGAACACACACAGTGTGACCTGAAGTCTGGGGCCAGGCTGCTACAATGTGGGCCAAATTCCCCCCAACCCTACCATGAAACAGATATTTGGATGGACATTACATACATCGCTATTAACCACCTCCGGACCGCCTAACGCAGGATCGCGTTCCGGAGGTGGCAGCCCTGCGCACAGTCACGCATATATGCGTCATCTCGTGAGACGCGAGATTTCCTGTGAACGCGCGCACACAGGCGCGCGCGCTCACAGGAACGGAAGGTAAGAGAGTGGATCTCCAGCCTGCCAGCGGCGATCGTTCGCTGGCAGGCTGGAGATGTGTTTTTTTTAACCCCTAACAGGTATATTAGACGCTGTTTTGATAACAGCGTCTAATATACCTGCTACCTGGTCCTCTGGTGGTCCCCTTTGTTTGGATCGACCACCAGAGGACACAGGTAGCTCAGTAAAGTCCCACCAAGCACCACTACACTACACTACACCCCCCCCCCCCCGTCACTTATTAACCCCTTTATTAGCCCCTGATCACCCCTGATCACCCCATATAGACTCCCTGATCACCCCCCTGTCATTGATTACCCCCCTGTCATTGATCAACCCCCTGTAAAGCTCCATAAGACGTCCGCATGATTTTTACGGATCCACTGATAGATGGATCGGATCCGCAAAACGCATCCGGACGTCTGAATGAAGCCTTACAGGGGCATGATCAATGACTGTGGTTATCACCCCATATAGACTCCCTGATCACCCCCCTGTCATTGATTACCCCCCTGTAAAGCTCCATTCAGATGTCCGCATGATTTTTACGGATGCACTGATAAATGGATCGGATCCGCAAAACGCATACGGACGTCTGAATGAAACCTTACAGGGGCATGATCAATGACTGTGGTTATCACCCCATATAGACTCCCTGATCACCCCCCTGTCATTGATTACACCCCTGTCATTGATCAACCCCCTGTAAAGCTCCATTCAGATGTCCGCATGATTTTTACGGATCCACTGATAGATGGATCGGATCCGCAAAACGCATCCGGACGTCTGAATGAAGCCTTACAGGGGCATGATCAATGACTGTGGTTATCACCCCATATAGACTCCCTGATCACCCCCCTGTCATTGATTACCCCCCTGTAAAGCTCCATTCAGATGTCCGCATGATTTTTACGGATGCACTGATAGATGGATCGGATCCGCAAAACGCATACGGACGTCTGAATGAAGCCTTACAGGGGCGTGATCAATGACTGTGGTTATCACCCCATATAGACTCCCTGATCACCCCCCTGTCATTGATTACACCCCTGTCATTGATCAACCCCCTGTAAAGCTCCATTCAGATGTCCGCATGATTTTTACGGATCCACTGATAGATGGATCGGATCTGCAAAACACATACAGGCGTCTCCCTGGAGCCTTCCAGGGGGGGTGATCAATGACTGTGGTGATCACCCCATATAGACTCCCTGATCACCCCCCTGTCATTGATCACCACCCCTGTCATTGATCACCCCCCCTGTCATTGATCACCCCCCTGTCATTGATCACCCCCCCTGTCATTGATCACCCCCCCTGTCATTGATCACCCCCCCTGTCATTGATCATCCCCCTGTAAGGCTCCATTCAGACATTTTTTTGGCCCAAGTTAGCGGAATTATTATTTTTTTTCTTACAAAGTCTCATATTCCACTAACTTGTGTCAAAAAATAAAATCTCACATGAACTCACCATACCCCTCACGGAATCCAAATGCGTAAATTTTTTTAGACATTTATATTCCAGACTTCTTCTCACGCTTTAGGGCCCCTAGAATGCCAGGGCAGTATAAATACCCCACATGTGACCCCATTTCAGAAAGAAGACACCCCCAGGTATTCCGTGAGGGGCATATTGAGTCCATGAAAGATTGAAATTTTTGTCCCAAGTTAGCGGAACGGGAGACTTTGTGAGAAAAAAATTAAAAATATCAATTTCCGCTAACTTGTGCCAAAAAAAAAAAATTTCTATGAACTCGCCATGCCCCTCATTGAATACCTTGGGGTGTCTTCTTTCCAAAATGGGGTCACATGTGGGGTATTTATACTGCCCTGGCATTCTAGGGGCCCCAAAGCGTGAGAAGAAGTCTGGTATCCAAATGTCTAAAAATGCCCTCCTAAAAGGACTTTGGGCACCTTTGCGCATCTAGGCTGCAAAAAAGTGTCACACATCTGGTATCGCCGTACTCAGGAGAAGTTGAGGAATGTGTTTTGGGGTGTCATTTTACATATACCCATGCTGGGTGAGAGAAATATCTTGGTCAAATGCCAACTTTGTATAAAAAAATGGGAAAAGTTGTCTTTTGCCAAGATATTTCTCTCACCCAGCATGGGTACATGTAAAATGACACCCCAAAACACATTCCCCAACTTCTCCTGAATACGGCGATACCACATGTGTGACACTTTTTTGCAGCCTAGGTGGGCAAAGGGGCCCATATTCCAAAGAGCACCTTTAGGATTTCACAGGTCATTTACCTACTTACCACACATTAGGGCCCCTGGAAAATGCCAGGGCAGTATAACTACCCCACAAGTGACCCCATTTTGGAAAGAAGACACCCCAAGGTATTCCGTGAGGGGCATGGCGAGTTCCTAGACATTTTTATTTTTTGTCACAAGTTAGTGGAAAATGCTGATTTTTTTTTTTTCATACAAAGTCTCATATTCCACTAACTTGTGACAAAAAATAAAAACTTCCATGAACTCACTATGCCCATCAGCGAATACCTTGGGGTCTCTTCTTTCCAAAATGGGGTCACTTGTGGGGTAGTTATACTGCCCTGGCATTCTAGGGGCCCAAATGTGTGGTAAGGAGTTTGAAATCAAATTCTGTAAAAAATGACCTGTGAAATCCGAAAGGTGCTCTTTGGAATATGGGCCCCTTTGCCCACCTAGGCTGCAAAAAAGTGTCACACATTTGGTATCTCCGTACTCAGGAGAAGTTGGGGAATTTGTTTTGGGGTGTCATTTTACATATACCCATGCTGGGTGAGAGAAATATCTTGGCAAAAGACAACTTTTCCCATTTTTTTATACAAAGTTGGCATTTGACCAAGATATTTATCTCACCCAGCATGGGTATATGTAAAAAGACACCCCAAAACACATTCCTCAACTTCTCCTGAATACAGAGATACCAGATGTGTGACACTTTTTTGCAGCCTAGGTGGGCAAAGGGGCCCATATTCCAAAGAGCACCTTTCGGATTTCACAGGTCATTTTTTACAGAATTTGATTTCAAACTCCTTACCACACATTTGGGCCCCTAGAATGCCAGGGCAGTATAACTACCCCACAAGTGACCCCATTTTGGAAAGAAGAGACCCCAAGGTATTCGCTGATGGGCATAGTTAGTTCATGGAAGTTTTTATTTTTTGTCACAAGTTAGTGGAATATGAGACTTTGTATAAAAAAATAAAATAAAAAAAAATCATCATTTTCCACTAATTTGTGACAAAAAATAAAAAATTCTAGGAACTTGCCATGCCCCTCACGGAATACCTTGGGGTGTCTTCTTTCCAAAATGGGGTCACTTGTGGGGTAGTTATACTGCCCTGGCATTCTAGGGGCCCAAATGTGTGGTAAGGAGTTTGAAATCAAATTCTGTAAAAAATGACCTGTGAAATCCGAAAGGTGCTCTTTGGAATATGGGCCCCTTTGCCCACCTAGGCTGCAAAAAAGTGTCACACATCTGGTATCTCCGTACTCAGGAGAAGTTGGGGAATGTGTTTTGGGGTGTCATTTTACATATACCCATGCTGGGTGAGAGAAATATCTTGGCAAAAGACAATTTTCCCATTTTTTTATACAAAGTTGGCATTTGACCAAGATATTTATCTCACCCAGCATCGGTATATGTAAAATGACACCAATTATTGTAGTGTATTATTATTATAATGGCCCCCTCTTTATTATTAATATAATGGCCACATCTTTGCTATTAATATAAAGGCCCCCTCTTTATTATTAATATAATGGCCCCCTCATTAGTATAATGTCCTCGGTCCTCCGCTCTCTGCTCCGCCCCCACCCCCATAGTGCCCTGCTTGCTAACCCATAGATGACCTTAACTGAGTCCAACGGAAACAAAAATAGGGCTTGGGTGGAGATTTACGCAGGACCAAACCAACTAAAATAATTAATACATAAGCCCCCAAAACTCCTTAAAATTATCAATTATAAAAGATGAGGTAAAAACTGGGACAGGGGGCTGTGCCACCATGTGTCCTCCAGGCTAGCCTCTCTGGGGGAGCTTATACCTTATTCAATCTGCAGGAGAATGCAGAAGACAAATCAGCACCAAATTGTGTGGATTTTGACGGTACATTCAACAGTGTATACAAACTGAAAAGACTAGCGTGGTATTAGCAGGAGGTGCTCAAACCCACATGCAGTTGTGCATATATATAGGGGAGCAAATCCTGCACTTGTGGCCCGTTGCTAATGGCGATCCCCAGCAAAAATGCATACAGTGGAGGATGCCCGCAGTGAACCACAAGTACCACAATAGACATCCTACACAAGGTAGCAATTGTGTGGATGTCATAATCAATATAACAATATAACAAATTAATAGCAAAGACAGGTGCACTCTGCGGTCTTACTAAACCCTCAAACTGATTTTAAAATTGAGAGATTAGTCAACATGTCCTACGGTGTAGGACATGTCTAAGCCCGGGCACCACGCCAAGGTTTCTCAAGTAGCCCGGGACCTAACACTCGCAGACTCCTCCCTCCTCCCATTACAAGCACGGTTACATGCTGGTGGTAACTGGTGAGTTGTTTGTGAGTCGGCCTCATGCTCCTGTAATTTGCCCACTAGCTCCTGGTATTGCCCATACGGCTCAGTTAGGAGAGTGTTAGGTCCCGGGCTACTTGAGAAACCTTGGCATGGTGCCCGGGCTTAGACATATCCTACACTGTAGGACATGTTGACTAATCTCTCAATTTTAAAATCAGTTTGAGGGTTTAGTAAGACCGCAGAGTGCACCTGTCTTTGCTATTAATTTGTTACATTCAACAGTGCCAATTTTCCTGCAGACAATGCAAAAAAGATTTTTGAAAAAGCGAGGGTTGTGAAATCCTCCATCTGCAGGTAAATCCACAGCGATGGGGTTAATTGCATTTTGTTTGTAGATTTTGACACTAACTAAAGCCGCCAACAGTCTGCGGCATCTGATTTCATGTTCCACACAGTTGGCCTCACAAAATGCAAGTAGGGTGTGGATATTTGATCAAATCCCGTCCAGCCGCAAATCAGCATTGAAAATTTACTGCATTTCTACTACGTTTCAACATGCGATTATACATGTGTGATAGTTGGGGACACCGAACACTGCTGTATCATTTAACCCCTTCAGGACCTTGGACGAGAATGCTCGTCCTAACTTGCAGGTACTTAACGCACTAGGACGAGCATTCTCGTCCTAGGGTTAACGCGCTGCCCCACAACTGCTGCCGCGATCAGTAGCAGGGGCCCGGCTGATACTGACAGCCGGACCCCTGCTGTATCTGCCAGCATCGGTGAAAACACAGATGCCGGCCGATTAACCCACTGTATGCCTCAGTCACGCTGACCGCAGCATACAGGGGATTTGCGGCAGCTTGTACATCCCCATCGGGTCCCCGTGCCCCAGGGCTGGGTCTCCTAGGCAACTGTTAACGTCTTACAGTGTAAGACACTAACATTCAATATAACACAATACAGATGTATTGTGCTGCATTCAAACAGGGATCAGACCCTGTCCAATAGTGGGACAAAAAAAGTGAAAAAGAAGTGAAAAAAAAGAAAGTTTAAAAAAAAAAGTTTTTCTTTTACCCAAATAAAGTTAAAAAAAATTGTCAAAAATAGGAAAAAAATATATTAACTAACATATTAGGTGTCGCCGCGTCCGTATCGACCGGCTCTATAAGCATATCCCATTACCTAACCCCTTAGATGAACACTGTAAAAATAAAAAAATAAAAACTGTGCTAAATAAACAATTTTTTGTCACATCACTAAAAGTATAACACCAAGCGATCAAAAAGGTGTATGCCCGCCAAAAAAGTACCAATCTAACCGTCACCTCATCCCGCAAAAAATGAGCCTCTACCTAAGACAATCACCCAGAAAATAAAAAAAACTATGGCTCAGAATATGGAGACACTAAAACATCTTTTTTTTTGTTCTAAAAATGCTGTTATTGTGTAAAACTTAAGTAAATAAAAAAAGTATACATATTAGGAATCGCCGCGTCCATAATAACCTGTTCTATAAAAATATCACATGACCTAACCCCTCAGGTGAACACCTTACATCATAAAAAGTGTAATAGCAAGCCAATCAAACCGTCATCTCATCCTGCAAAAATGGTATCCTACCTAAGATAATCGCCCAAAAACTGAAAAAACTATGGCTCTCTGAATATGGAGACACTAAAATATGATTTTTTTTTTGTTTAAAAAATGATATTATTGTGTAAAACTTAAATAAATAAAAAAAAGTATACATATTAGGTATTGCCACGTCCGTAATGACCGGCTCTATAAAAATACCACATGACCAAACCCCTCAGGTAAACACCATAAACAAATAAAATAAAAACTGTGTAAATTTTTTTTATTTTTTGTCACCTTACATCACAAAAAGTGTAATAGCAAGCGATCAAAAAGTAAAACGCACCCCAAAATAGTGCCAATCAAACCGTCATCTCATCCCGCAAAAATCATACCCTACCTAAGATAGCCCAAAAACTGAAAAAACTATGGCTCTCAGACTATAGAGACACTAAAACATTTTTTTTTTGTTTCAAAAATGAAATCATTTTGTAAAACTTACAGAAATAAAAAAAAAGTAGGCATATTAGGTAAAAAAATATATAATAAAAACGGTGTAAAAAAAAGCAATTTTTTGTCACCTTACATCACAAAAAGGGTAATAGCAAGCGGTCAAAAAGTCATACACACCCCAAAATAGTGCCAATCAAACCGTCATCTCATTCCACAAAAATCATACCCTACCTAAGATAATCTCCCAAAAACGGAGAAAACTATGGCTCTCAGACTATGGAGTCACTAAAACATGAAAATCATTCAGCGGGCATCCTGTCACAACGCCGGGGGGGGGGGGATCATGTGACCCCCCCCGTATCGGCGATCACCGCAAACCGCAGGTCAATTCAGACCTGCTGTTTGCGGCTTTTACCTGCGGTTGCGGCGGCGGCGGGCGGTGCCATCGGGTCCCCATGCGGCTGTAGGGGGGACCCTATGGCATGGAAGGCAGCGCGATGTCTAAGGAAGGAATCGCGCTGCCTTCCGGTGAAGAGCCTGTGAGATCCAGCCAGGGCCGGTGCAAGGATTTTTGCACACACAAGCGAAGCTACATTTTGGCGCCCCCCCCCCACACAACTTGGTAGAGGTGATGTAAAAAGGAGGGCGTGATGTGACATGGAGGGGGATGAGAAATGTGACATGGAGGGGGATGAGAAATGTGACATGGAGGGGGGAGAAATGTGACATGGGGGGATGAGAAATGTGACATGGAGGGGGATGAGAAATGTGACATGTGGGGGGATGAGAAATGTGACATGGAGGGGGGAGAAATGTGACATGGAGGGGGGAGAAATGTGACATGGAGGGGGATGAGAAATGTGACATGGGGGGATGAGAAATGTGACATGGAGGAGGATGAGAAATGTGACATGGAGGGGGATGAGAAATGTGACATGGAGGGGGATGAGAAATGTGACATGGAGGGGGATGAGAAATGTGACATGGAGGGGGATGAGAAATGTGACATGGAGGGGGTTGAAATGTGACATGGAGGGGGTTGAAATGTGACATGGATGGGGTTGAAATGTGACATGGAGGGGGGAGAAATGTGACATGGAGGGGGGAGAAATGTGACATGGAGGGGGGAGAAATGTGACATGGAGGGGGTTGAAATGTGACATGGAGGGGGAGAAATGTGACATGGAGGGGGATAAATGTGACATATCTGGTGTCACAGTAGATTACATTTAAAAAAAAGAAAAAAATTTGACTGTGCATAAATAGCAGTCAGTTGCCTGCACATGTGTGTGTGTTTCGTGCCCTGCAAGTGCATAGTCTCACCAGCGCAACTCAAATCTGGTGTCACAGTAGATTACATTTTAAAAAATATATAATTTTGACTGTGAATAAATAGCAGTCAGTTGCCTGCACGTGTGTGTGTGTTTCGTGCCCTGCAAGTGCATAGTGTCCCCAGCGCAACTCAAATCTGGTGTCACAGTAGATTACATTTAAAAACAAAAACAACAATTTTGACTGTGAATAAATAGCAGTCAGTTGCCTGCACGTGTTTGTGTGTTTAAGGCCCTGCTGCAAGTGCATAGTGTCACCAGCGCAACTCATATCTGGTGTCACAGTAGCTTGCACGCATAGTACAACTAAACTAATCTAAAAAAATGACAGGCAGAGGCAGGCCACCCCGCAGGGCCCGTCGTGGTGCTGTGATTCCCTTTGGCCCTAGAATAATGCCCAGTGTTCAGAGGCCACGTACCCTGAACTCCAAAAGTTCTGAGGACATAGTTGACCGGGTAACACAGGACACCCAATCTTCTACAGCTTCCGCTCGGAACCTTGACGCACCATCCTTCTCCAGCTCAGCTTCGGGCACCTCTCAAGTTACCACTCACCCGCCTGCCACCACCAACACTAGCACCACAGCTGCTTCACTTGATCTGTCAGAGGAGTTATTTACACATCAGTTGGAAGAAATGAGTGATGCGCAACCATTATTGCCAGAGGATGTAGATAACAGGGATATGTCTCAGTCCGGCAGCATTACACACATGGACGTACGGTGTGATGATGATGATGTTGTACCCGCTGCTGCTTCCTTTGCTGAGTTGTCAGATACAAGTGAAGCGGTTGATGATGACGATGTGTCACGTGGATGTCACGTGGGTCTCCGCTCGAAGAGAATAAGAACAGGGGGAAAGTTCAGATGGGGAGACAGAGAGGAGGAGGAGACGAGTTGGAAGCAGGGGGAGGTCGTCACAAGGAGCTAGTGGCACAGTCAGACAGCATGCATCGGCACCCGGGGTCAGCCAGACAGCACGCCAATCAACGCATGCTGTTGCCACCACCAGAATGACGGCATTGCAGAGATCAGCAGTGTGGCATTTTTTGTGTGTGTCTGTCTCTGACACCAGCGATGCCATTTGCAACCTGTGCCAAAAGAAACTGAGTCGTGGGAAGTCCAACACCCACCTAGGTACAACTGCTTTGCGAAGGCACATGATCTCAAATCACAAACGCTTACGGGATCAACACATGAGTACAAGCAGCACACAAACTCAAAGCCGCCATCCTCCTCCTGGTCCAACATCTTCAGCCACGTCAACCACTGCTGTCCTCCTTGCCCCCTCTAAACCATCCACCACTCCGTCTCTCGCCTTGAGCAGTTCCTGCTTATCTGCCCACAGTCAGGTGTCTGTCAAGGACATGTTTGAGTGTAAGAAGCCAATGTCACAAAGTCACCCCCTTGCCCGGCGTCTGACAGCTGGCTTGTTGGAACTCTTAGCCCGCCAGCTTTTACCATACAAGCTGGTGGAGTCTGAGGCCTTCCAAAAATTTGTAGCTATTGGGACACCGCAGTGGAAGGTACCCGGCCGAAATTTCTTTGCACAAAAAGCAATCCCCAACCTGTACTCGATTGTGCAAAAGGAAGTAATGGCATGTCTGGCACACAGTGTTGGGGCAAGGGTCCATCTGACCACTGATACCTGGTCTGCAAAGCACGGTCAGGGCAGGTATATCACCTACACTTTGCATTGGGTAAACCTGCTGACGGCTGCCAAGCATGGAATGCGTGGCTCTGCAGAGGAGTTGGTGACACGGCCACGAATTGCAGGCAGGCCTGCTGCCACCGCCTCTACTCCTCCTACTCCATCCTCTTTGCTAACCTCCTCGGCTGAGTCCTCTTCTGCTGCTGCGTCTTGCTCCACCTCAACGGCACCCCCCCAGGGGCTATTCCACATCCCGGATATGACAGTGTCACGCCGTCTTGGGGTTGACTTGCCTGAAAGCAGAGAGTCACACCGGACCAGCACTCCTGTCCGCCCTGAATGCACAGGTGGATCAGTGGCTGACTCCGCACCAACTGGAGATCGGCAAAGTGGTGTGTGACAACGGAAGCAATTTGTTGGCGGCATTGAATTTGGGCAAGTTGACACATGTGCCGTGCATGGCACATGTGTTGAATCTGATTGTACAACGCTTTGTGCATAAGTACCCAGGCTTACAGGACGTCCTCAAGCAGGCCAGGAAGGTGTGTGGCCATTTTAGGCGTTCCTACACGGCCATGGCGCACTTTTCAGATATCCAGCGGCGAAACAACATGCCAGTGAGGCGCTTGATTTGCGACAGCCCGACACATTGGAATTTAACACTCCTAATGTTTGACCGCCTGCTCCAACAAGAAAAAGACGTCAACGAGTATTTGTATGACTGGGGTGTTAGGACAGCTTCTGCGGAGCTGGGAATTTTTTTGCCACGTTACTGGACGCTCATGCGCATTGCCTGTAGGCTCATGCGTCCTTTTGAGGAGGTGACAAACCTAGTCAGTCACACCGAAGGCACCATCAGCGACATCATACCATTTGTTTTCTTCCTGGAGCGTGCCCTGCGAAGAGTGCTGGATCAGGCCGTAGATGAGCGTGAAGAGGAAGAGGAAGAGTTGTGGTCACATTCACCACCAGAAACAGCCTTATCAGCATCGCTTGCTGGACCTGCGGCAACGCTGGAAGAGGAGTGTGAGGAAGAGGAGTCAGAGGAGGAATGTGGCTTTGAGGAGGAGGAGGAAGACCAACCACAGCAGGCATCCCAGGGTGCTCGTTGTCACCTATCTGGTACCCGTGGTGTTGTACGTGGCTGGGGGGAAGAACAGACTTTCAGTGAGATCACTGAGGACGAGGAACGGGACATGAGTAGCTCGGCATCCAACCTTGTGCAAATGGGGTCTTTCATGCTGTCGTGCCTGTTGAGGGACCCTCGTATAAAAAGGCTGAAGGAGAACGACCTGTACTGGGTGGCCACGCTACTAGACCCCCGGTATAAGCAGAAAGTGCCTGAAATGTTACCGAATTACCGCAAGTCGGAAAGGATGCAGCAGTTCCAAAATAAATTAAAATGTATGCTTTACACAGCGTATAAGGGTGATGTCACAGCACAATGGGAATCTAACAGGGGAACAGGTGAAAGTAATCCTCCTACCACGACCACGCCGGCAAGGACTGGACGTGATGTTGATAGAGGACATGCAGAGCTTTTTAAGTCCTACGCATCGCCACAGCCCTTCGGGCTCCACCCTCAGAGAACGACTCGACCGACAGGTAGCAGACTACCTCGCCTTAACTGCAGATACTCTGAGAAGCGATGAACCCCTTGACTACTGGGTGTGCAGGCTTGACCTGTGGCCTGTGCTATCCCAATTTGCAATAGATCTTCTGGCCTGCCCCGCTTCAAGTGTCCTGTCAGAAAGGACCTTCAGTGCAGCATAAGGTATTGTCACTGAGAAGAGAAGTCGCCTAAGTCAAAAAAGTCTAGATTACCTCACCTTTATTAAGATGAATGAGGCATGGATCCCGAAGGGACTGACAGTGGGCGATACATTTGACTAATAAAGGCCTGGTGATGAGATGAGCTGCCTGGGCTAAAAATGGCCCACACGCTGCTGTATTTTATCTCTGCATGCCGGATGACTTGAGTGACTTATCTGCCACCAACTAGGGTTCAAGCCAAAATGTTTTAGTGCACTTTCTGCCTGCCTGGAAAACATCAATTTTTCTGGCCGCTGCTACAGCAGCAGCTGCAACAATACCTCATTTTTCAGGCATGTGTACATGCCTAATTTTTCTGGCCTCTGGTGCTGCACTGTTGTTGCAAAAACAAAAACAAAAAAAAGGCACATACATGTGTCAATTCCCCTTCGTGATCGTCACCTTGTTGTGGTGAAGGGGCTTGCGTATCTGTCACGAACCGTCAGGACAGGTAGTGAATCCTCTGCACCAGAGAGGCGATGGCGCGGGTTGTACTAGAGGACCGGTTCTAAGCAGTTACTGGTCTTCACCAGAGCCCGCCGCAAAGCGGGATGGATTTGCCGCGGCGGTAACTACCAGGTCGTGTCCCCTAGTAACAACTCGACCTCTCTGGCAACTGATAAGGCGTGGTACACAGGGAGAAGGCAAGAGCGTAGTCGGACGAAGCAGCGGTCAGGGCAGGCGGAAAAGGTTCAAAGGCGAGTGGACGGTAGCAACGGGTACGGCAACAGGTAAGGCAAACTAACATCATAGGGAACGCTTTCTCTGAGTACAAGGCGCAAAGATCCGGCAGAAGGCTGTGGGAGGAGAAGGTATAAATGGGCAGTGCACAGGTGCAGCCTAATTAAGTCAGCACTGCATCTCACAACCTTAACCCTTAATAACCCCTTTGGATCAGGCACCAATCACTGGTGCACTGGTCCTTTGAATCTAAGAGTCCCGGCGTGCGTGCGCCCTAGAGAGCGAGGACGCACATGCCGAGACGCTGGAGTGCTGCCTGGGAACATACGCTGTGAGCGCTCCGAGACCAGCAGGGGACCCGGAGCGCTCAGCGTAACAGTATCACAATGAAGCGACCACCTCTATGAGTGTGTTGGCAATGGCAATGTTGGCACACCCCAGATGATAAGGTCGTTGCTTCATTGTGAACAGACCAAAAGCGATCGGCTGGATAATTTTGCATAGAAAAAACATACATTTTCTTTGTGATCATCTAAAGTGATCATTAAAGTCTACTGGGCCAACAATGGGCCCACACTGCAGAATCATTGTTTTCTGGGTCACTTAACTGTCACTGAACTACCTCAGCACGACCATAGGCTTTGAAAAACCGCCATCGCCTGCAATCTCCCAAACGTGCGCACGAGCACAGTCATCACTACACCAAGATTGATGCATAGAGGAATAAAATTTATGTCATGAGTGTGTCAACTATTGACAACTCTTTGCGGTTGTCTAAAATCTATTCCATACACGTCCCCTGATAGGGGATGTAACAGGGATTAAACTGATAGGAATAGTACCACTTAACACACCACTCATATCTGGTGGCACAGTACATTGCACGGTGCATGCGCAGTGCCCCAAATTGGAACTAGGAGGACCAACCAAGCATCTTTTTCCATCTCTCGGTTCCTAAAATCTATTTCATACACCGGCCCCTTATAGGGGACGTAACAGGGATTAAACTGATAGGAATAGTACTACTTAACACACCTTATAATAATAATAATAATAATACTAGTGGACGTAACAGGGATTAAACTGATAGGAATAGTACTACTTAACACACCACTCCTATCTGGTGGCACAGTACATTGCACGCGCAGTGCCCCAAATTGGAAGTAGGAGGACCGACCAAGCATCTTTTTCCATCTCCCGGTTCCTAAAATCTATTCCATACACGTCCCCGTAACAGGGATTAAACTGATAGGAATAGTACTACTTAACACACCTTATAATAACGCAGAGAGAAGCAACGCAGAGAGAG
Source organism: Bufo bufo (assembly GCF_905171765.1). Lineage (NCBI taxonomy): Eukaryota > Metazoa > Chordata > Amphibia > Anura > Bufonidae > Bufo > Bufo bufo. The sequence goes on along the minus strand of NC_053390.1, from coordinate 512,530,437 downwards.
GAGTCTGAAGAAGAGGAGTCAGATGAGGAAGGTGGCTTTGAGGAGGTGAAAGACCAACCACAGCAGGCGTCCCAGGGGGCTTGTTGTCATCTTTCGGGGACCCTTGGTGTTGTACGTAGCTGGGTGGAGGAAGAGACCTTCAATGACATCAGTGAGGACAAGGAACGCGACATGGCTAGCTTGGTATCCAACTTTGTGCAAATGGGGAGTTTGCGGTTGTGCAAATGGACTGTTTGCGGTTGTTTGCGGTGCGTTAAACGGGGAGTTTGGTCTGTCACTGTGAAGCGTGCATAACCCTTACACTACCTGATCGATACAACATCATACCTGATGTTTTAACCACCTCCGGACCGCCTAACGCAGGATCGCGTTCCGGAGGTGGCAGCCCTGCGCAGAGTCACGCATATATGCGTCATCTCGCGATGGGCGAGATTTCCTGTGAACGCGCGCACACAGGCGCGCGCGCTCACAGGAACGGAAGGTAAGAGAGTTGATCTCCAGCCTGCCAGCGGCGATCGTTCGCTGGCAGGCTGGAGATGTGTTTTTTTTAACCCCTAACAGGTATATTAGACGCTGTTTTGATAACAGCGTCTAATATACCTGCTACCTGGTCCTCTGGTGGTCCCATTTGTTTGGATCGACCACCAGAGGACACAGGTAGCTCAGTAAAGTCCCACCAAGCACCACTACACTACACTACACCCCCCCCCGTCACTTATTAACCCCTTATTAGCCCCTGATCACCCCTGATCACCCCATATAGACTCCCTGATCACCCCCCTGTCATTGATCACCCCCCTGTCATTGATTACCCCCCTGTAAAGCTCCATTCAGATGTCCGCATGATTTTTACGGATGCACTGATAGATGGATCCGATCCGCAAAACGCATCCGGACGTCTGAATGAAGCCTTACAGGGGCATGATCAATGACTGTGGTGATCACCCCATATAGACTCCCTGATCACCCCCCTGTCATTGATTACCCCCCTGTAAAGCTCCATTCAGATGTCCGCATGATTTTTACGGATGCACTGATAGATGGATCGGATCCGCAAAACGCATCCGGACGTCTGAATGAAGCCTTACACGGGCGTGATCAATGACTGTGGTTATCACCCCATATAGACTCCCTGATCACCCCCCTGTCATTGATCACCCCCCTGTCATTGATCACCCCCCTGTCATTGATCACCCCCCTGTCATTGATCACCCCCCTGTCATTGATCACCCCCCTGTCATTGATCACCCCCCTGTCATTGATCACCCCTCTGTAAGGCTCCATTCAGATATTTTTTTGGCCCAAGTTAGCAGAATTTTATTTTTTTTTTCTTACAAAGTCTCATATTCCACTAACTTGTGTCAAAAAATAAAATCTCACATGAACTCACCATACCCCTCACGGAATCCAAATGCGTAAAATTTTTTAGACATTTATATTCCAGACTTCTTCTCACGCTTTAGGGCCCCTAGAATGCCAGGGCAGTATAAATACCCCACATGTGACCCCATTTCGGAAAGAAGACACCCCCAGGTATTCCGTGAGGGGCATATTGAGTCCATGAAAGATTGAAATTTTTGTCCCAAGTTAGCGGAACGGGAGACTTTGTGAGAAAAAAATTAAAAATATCAATTTCCGCTAACTTGTGCCAAAAAAAAAAAATTTCTATGAACTCGCCATGCCCCTCATTGAATACCTTGGGGTGTCTTCTTTCCAAAATGGGGTCACATGTGGGGTATTTATACTGCCCTGGCATTCTAGGGGCCCCAAAGCGTGAGAAGAAGTCTGGTATCCAAATGTCTAAAAATGCCCTCCTAAAAGGAATTTGGGCACCTTTGCGCATCTAGGCTGCAAAAAAGTGTCACACATCTGGTATCGCCGTACTCAGGAGAAGTTGGGGAATGTGTTTTGGGGTGTCATTTTACATATACCCATGCTGGGTGAGAGAAATATCTTGGTCAAATGCCAACTTTGTATAAAAAAATGGGAAAAGTTGTCTTTTGCCAAGATATTTCTCTCACCCAGCATGGGTATATGTAAAATGACACCCCAAAACACATTCCCCAACTTCTCCTGAATACGGCGATACCACATGTGTGACACTTTTTTGCAGCCTAGGTGGGCAAAGGGGCCCATATTCCAAAGAGCACCTTTAGGATTTCACAGGTCATTTACCTACTTACCACACATTAGGGCCCCTGGAAAATGCCAGGGCAGTATAACTACCCCACAAGTGACCCCATTTTGGAAAGAAGACACCCCAAGGTATTCTGTGAGGGGCATGGCGAGTTCCTAGAATTTTTTATTTTTTGTCACAAGTTAGTGGAAAATGCTTATTTTTTTTTTTTTTTTTTTTTCATACAAAGTCTCATATTCCACTAACTTGTGACAAAAAATAAAAACTTCCATGAACTCACTTTGCCCATCAGCGAATACCTTGGGGTCTCTTCTTTCCAAAATGGGGTCACTTGTGGGGTAGTTATACTGCCCTGGCATTCTAGGGGCCCAAATGTGTGGTAAGGAGTTTGAAATCAAATTCTGTAAAAAATGACCTGTGAAATCCGAAAGGTGCTCTTTGGAATATGGGCCCCTTTGCCCACCTCGGCTGCAAAAAAGTGTCACACATCTGGTATCTCCGTAATCGGGAGAAGTTGGGGAATGTGTTTTGGGGTGTCATTTTACATATACCCATGCTGGGTGAGAGAAATATCTTGGCAAAAGACAACTTTTCCCATTTTTTTATACAAAGTTGGCATTTGACCAAGATATTTATCTCACCCAGCATGGGTATATGTAAAAAGACACCCCAAAACACATTCCTCAACTTCTCCTGAATACGGGGATACCAGATGTGTGACACTTTTTTGCAGCCTAGGTGGGCAAAGGGGCCCACATTCCAAAGAGCACCTTTCGGATTTCACAGGTCATTTACCTACTTACCACACATTTGGGCCCCTAGAATGCCAGGGCAGTATAACTACCACACAAGTGACCCCATTTTGGAAAGAAGAGACCCCAAGGTATTCGCTGATGGGCATAGTGAGTTCATGGAAGTTTTTATTTTTTGTCACAAGTTTGTGGAATATGAGACTTTGTATGAAAAAAAAAAAAAAAAAAAAAAATCATCATTTTCCACTAACTTGTGACAAAAAATAAAAAATTCTAGGAACTCGCCATGCCCCTCACGGAATACCTTGGGGTGTCTTCTTTCCAAAATGGGGTCACTTGTGGGGTAGTTATACTGCCCTGGTATTCTAGGGGCCCAAATGTGTGGTAAGGAGTTTGAAATCAAATTCAGGAAAAAATGAGGAGTGAAATCCGAAAGGTGCTCTTTGGAATATGGGCCCCTTTGCCCACCTAGGCTGCAAAAAAGTGTCACACATCTGGTATCCCCGTACTCAGGAGAAGTTGAGGAATGTGTTTTGGGGTGTCTTTTTACATATACCCATGCTGGGTGAGATAAATATCTTGGTCAAATGACAACTTTGTATAAAAAAATGGGAAAAGTTGTCTTTTGCCAAGATATTTCTCTCACCCAGCATGGGTATATATAAAATGACACCCCAAAACACATTCCCCACCTTCTCCTGAGTACGGAGATACCAGATGTGTGACACTTTTTTGCAGCCTAGGTGGGCAAAGGGGCCCATATTCCAAAGAGCACCTTTCGGATTTCACAGGTCATTTTTTTACAGAATTTGATTTCAAACTCCTTACCACACATTTGGGCCCCTAGAATGCCAGGGCAGTATAACTACCCCACAAGTGACCCCATTTTGGAAAGAAGAGACCCCAAGGTATTCGCTGATGGGCATAGTGAGTTCATAGAAGTTTTTATTTTTTGTCACAAGTTAGTGGAATATGAGACTTTGTAAGGAAAAAAAAAAAAAAAAAAAAAATCATCATTTTCCGCTAACTTGTGACAAAAAATAAAAAGTTCTATGAACTCACTATGCCCATCAGCGAATACCTTAGGGTGTGTACTTTCAGAAATGGGGTCATTTGTGGGGTGTTTGTACTGTCTGGGCATTGTAGAACCTCAGGAAACATGACAGGTGCTCAGAAAGTCAGAGCTGCTTCAAAAAGCGGAAATTCACATTTTTGTACCATAGTTTGTAAACGCTATAACTTTTACCCAAACCATTTTTTTTTTACCCAAACATTTTTTTTTTATCAAAGACATGTAGAACTATAAATTTAGAGCAAAATTTCTATATGGATGTCGTTTTTTTTTGCAAAATTTTACAACTGAAAGTGAAAAATGTCATTTTTTTGCAAAAAAATCGTTAAATTTCGATTAATAACAAAAAAAGTAAAAATGTCAGCAGCAATGAAATACCACCAAATGAAAGCTCTATTAGTGAGAAGAAAAGGAGGTAAAATTCATTTGGGTGATAAGTTGCATGACCGAGCAATAAACGGTGAAAGTAGTGTAGGTCAGAAGTGTAAAAAGTGGCCTGGTCTTTCAGGGTGTTTAAGCACTGGGGGCTGAGGTGGTTAAAGCACGTTATTCCAAACAATTTAGGAATGTTAGGTGATTTATGCCCTTTATGGATTAAAACCCGACTCTGCGTCAACTACGTAATTTTCCATGGGATTTTTGCCATGGATCCGCCTCCGGTATGCCACAGTCCAGGTGTTAGTCCCCTTGAAACAACTTTTCCATCACTATTGTGGCCAGAAAGAGTCCCTGTGGGTTTTAAAATTTGCCTGCCTATTGAAGTCTCTGGCGGTTCGCCCGGTTCGCCCGTTCGCGAACATTTGCGAAAATTCTGTTTGCGAACTGAAAATTTTATGTTCGCGACATCTCTAGTGTAGTTTCTTAGATGGGGTCACTTTTATGGAGTTTCTACTCTAGGGTTGCATCAGGGGGGCTTCAAATGGGACATGGTGTAAAAAAAAAACAGTCCAGCAAAATCTGCCTTCCAAAAACCGTATGGCATCCCTTTCCTTCTGTGCCCTGCCGTGTGCCGGTGAAGTAGTTTACGACCACATACGGGGTGTTTCTGTAAACTACAGAATCAGGGCCATAAATTTTGAGTTTTGTTTGGCTGTTAACCCTTGCTTAGTAAAAGTTAAAAAAATTATTAAAATGGAAAATCTGCCAAAAAAGTGAAATTTAGAAATTGTATCTCTATTTTCCATTAATTCTTGTGGAACACCTAAAGTGTTAACGAGGTTTGTAAAATCAGTTTTGAATACCTTGAGGGGTGTAGTTTCTTAGATGGGGTCACTTTTATGAAGTTACTACTCTAGGGGTGCATCAGGGGGGCTTCAAATGGGACATGGTGTAAAAAAAAACTGTCCAGCAAAATCTGCCTTCCAAAAACCGTATGGCATTCCTTTCCTTCTGCGCCCTGCCGTGTGCCCGTACAGCGGTTTACAACCACATATGGGGTGTTTCTGTAAACTAAAGAATCAGGGCCATAAATATTGAGTTTGGTTTGGCTGTTAACCCTTGCTTTGTAACTGGAAAAAAATTATTAAAATGGGAAATTTGCCAAAAAAGTGAAGTTTTGAATACCATTTTTGGATGGTTTCTATTATGTAAGCCTCGCAAAGTGACTTCAGACCTGAACTGGTCCCTAAAAATTGGGTTTTTGAAAATTGTATTATAGAAGTAGAGAAATTGAAACTTGGAAATTTGACATTTTTTACAAATTTTTTTTACTTCATTTTACCAGTGTCATGAAGTACAATATGTGACGAAAAAACAATCTCAGAATGGCCTGGATAAGTCAAAGCGTTTTAAAGTTATCACCACTTAAAGTGACACTGGTCAGATTTGCAAAAAATGGCCAAGTCCTTAAGGTGAAATAGGGCTGAGTCCTTAAGGGGTTAAGGTGAAAAATGGCAGGGTCCTTAAGGGATTAATGTCCACAGTGCAGACAAAAACAGCCAACCAAGGAGACCCTGTGCAGGTCCAACAAGAGATGGTCCAACAGATACCACACTTTTTCGATAAATATTAAGGCCGAATAAATGCTTTGTCTCCATGTAATGTGATGTACTGTAGGTATGCAAGAAATATGCAGCATTAGTGGTGAAACCTACAACATCCCAAATCCTAAAAGGCATTTACAGCCTTAAAATTTCCTATAAATGCGCTCTTGCTGATAAAGATTTTTGGCACATTTATGTGTGACATGATCCTTATTTATTACCTCATCTGGTATGAGTTAGGCCAGCTGACACTGACTGTCACACACTGTCAGTGTCGTGTCGCTCACACACAGGCTGCCGCTGCACTCAGCCCTGAAGCGGTAGCCATCTTCTTCTTAAGTTCTTCTCGCTCCGCAGTGTCTGGATGGTGGGCTGAGCCTATATCAATGGTGATTCATCAGGGCGCGCGCTCCTTCAGCTGAAAGTTTACCGCTCCTCGCTCACTCTGCGCAGTGCATCAGAACAGAGCGAAAACATTAAAGGGAACCTGTCACCTGGATTTTGTGTATAAAGCTGAGGACATGGGTTGCTAGATGGCTGCTAGCACATCCGCAATACCCAGTCCCCATAGCTGTGTGTGCTTTTATTGTGTAAAAAAAACCGATTTGATACATATGCAAATTAGCCTGAGATGAGTCCTGTCCCTGAGATGAGTCCTGTAGGTGAGATGAGTCAGGGACAGGACTCATCTCAGGTTAATCCGCATATGTATCAAATCGTTTTTTTTACACAATAAAAGCACAGAGAGCTATGAGAACTGGGTATTGCGGTTGTGCTAGCGACATCTAGCAACCCATGTCCTCAGCTTTATACACAAAATCCTGGTGACAGGTTCCCTTTAAGTCAGTGATTTTGCGCCAGTGGCCAGCCAGCACCCACCTGCAGTCTGGCACCCGGGGCAACGCCCCCCCCCCCCCCATGCTACGCCACTGATTGCTACTGCTTTTGTCATGTTCCATGATTTTATGGTTCATTATCATTAGGGTTATGTAATCTTTGCATTGCATTGTACAGGGAGTGCAGAATTATTAGGCAAGTTGTATTTTTGAGGATTAATTTTATTATTGAACAACAACCATGTTCTCAATGAACCCAAAAAACTCATTAATATCAAAGCTGAATATTTTTGGAAGTAGTTTTTAGTTTGTTTTTAGTTTTAGCTATTTTAGGGGGATATCTGTGTGTGCAGGTGACTATTACTGTGCATAATTATTAGGCAACTTAACAAAAAACAAATATATACCCATTTCAATTATTTATTTTTACCAGTGAAACCAATATAACATCTCAACATTCACAAATATACATTTCTGACATTCAAAAACAAAACAAAAACAAATCAGTGACCAATATAGCCACCTTTCTTTGCAAGGACACTCAAAAGCCTGCCATCCATGGATTCTGTCAGTATTTTGATCTGTTCACCATCAACATTGCTTGCAGCAGCAACCACAGCCTCCCAGACACTGTTCAGAGAGGTGTACTGTTTTCCCTCCTTGTAAATCTCACATTTGATGATGGACCACAGGTTCTCAATGGGGTTCAGATCAGGTGAACAAGGAGGCCATGTCATTAGATTTTCTTCTTTTATACCCTTTCTTGCCAGCCACACTGTGGAGTACTTGGACGCATGTGATGGAGCATTGTCCTGCATGAAAATCATGTTTTTCTTGAAGGATGCAGACTTCTTCCTGTACCACTGCTTGAAGAAGGTGTCTTCCAGAAACTGGCAGTAGGACTGGGAGTTGAGCTTGACTCCATCCTCAACCCGAAAAGGCCCCACAAGCTCATCTTTGATGATACCAGCCCAAACCAGTACTCCACCTCCACCTTGCTGGCGTCTGAGTCGGACTGGAGCTCTCTGCCCTTTACCAATCCAGCCACGGGCCCATCCATCTGGCCCATCAAGACTCACTCTCATTTCATCAGTCCATAAAACCTTAGAAAAATCAGTCTTGAGATATTTCTTGGCCCAGTCTTGACGTTTCAGCTTGTGTGTCTTGTTCAGTGGTGGTCGTCTTTCAGCCTTTCTTACCTTGGCCATGTCTCTGAGTATTGCACACCTTGTGCTTTTGGGCACTCCAGTGATGTTGCAGCTCTGAAATATGGCCAAACTGGTGGCAAGTGGCATCTTGGCAGCTGCACGCTTGACTTTTCTCAGTTCATGGGCAGTTATTTTGCGCCTTGGTTTTTCCACACGCTTCTTGCGACCCTGTTGACTATTTTGAATGAAACGCTTGATTGTTCGATGATCACGCTTCAGAAGCTTTGCAATTTTAAGAGTGCTGCATCCCTCTGCAAGATATCTCACTATTTTTGACTTTTCTGAGCCTGTCAAGTCCTTCTTTTGACCCATTTTGCCAAAGGAAAGGAAGTTGCCTAATAATTATGCACACCTAATATAGGGTTTTGATGTCATTAGACCACACCCCTTCTCATTACAGAGATGCACATCACCTAATATGCTTACTTGGTAGTAGGTTTTCGAGCCTATACAGCTTGGAGTAAGACAACATGCATAAAGAGGATGATGTGGATAAAAAAAAATTTGCCTAATAATTCTGCACGCAGTGTATTGCTGCATAAGTTTGTCCCTCTTGTCTCCCTGTATATTGCACTGTTCTTGAAGCCCCCTCCCTCCTTCTTGCCAATAGTAGCCATTGTATGTTATATAGTATCTGCACTGGGTATTTTGGAAGATACATGCAACGGTGCTTGAAAATTTGTGAATGACCTAAAACTACATCAGATTTTCCAGAAGTCCTAAAGTAGATATGGATAACAAATAAGTCAATAATATTTATTTATTGAGGAAAATTATCCAATATAACATGTCTGTGATAATCAAAAGTATGGGAACCTTTGCTTTCCGTATCTGGTGTGGCTCTCTTGTGCAGCAATAACTACAATTAAACATTTTCGGCACATCAGCTTGGAGGAATTTTAGCCCATTTCTCCATGCAAAACAGCTTCAACTATGTTACTGTATATTGGTGGGTCTCCTCCCAAGAACTGCTTGCTTCATGTCCTTCCACAACATTTCTATTGGATTGGACTTTGACTTGGCCATTCCAAAATTTTAACTTCATTCTTCCTAATTGTTCATTGGTATATTGCCTTGTGTGCATTGCCTTGTTGTCTTGCTGCATGACCCGCATTCTCTTGCAATTCCACTCATGGACAGATTTCCTGACATTTTCTTTGAGAGCTTACTGTTATAATTCGGAATTCATTGTTCCATCAATCCTAATCTAGATGCAGCAAAACAAGCCCATGCCATGATACTACCACCACCATGTTTCACTGATGAAATAAGGTTTTTATGCTGGAATGAACTGTTTTCCTTTCTCCAAACATAACGCTTTTCATTTAAACCAAAAAGTTTTTTTTTTTTGTCTCATCCGTCCAGAAAACATTGGTCCAATAACCATCTGGCTTGTCCAGGTGATCTTTATAAAACTGCAGACAAGCAGCTATGTTCTTTTTGGATAAAAGCAGCTTTGTTGGTCGTGGTCCTCCAAATGCTGGACTTGCGAGCATTAAAATGAGCTAATGTGAGATAGGCCTTTAGTTGCTTAGTGGTTACCTTGGATTCCTTTGTGACCTTGTGGAGTAGAACACGCCTTATTCTTGGCCACATTTTTGTTGGTTGATCATTCCTGGAGATGGTAATTATGGTCTTGAATTTCCTCTATTTGTGCACTGTGGCGGAACCCGCCTCGCCACTGGGCATTGGAGAGGCCTGGCTACCCGCCTCCTACCTACTGACTATGGCCCCTGGTGAATTTGTACGTTGAATGCAATTTGGGCATGTGGTATTTTGTATTGCTGTGTTTTGTGGACTGTATATATCTTGCTCTTGCTGTAATGTTTGCTAGGTTATAGGCATGGCTGTTCTGTGCCTCTTCTCCTCCCCCTTTTTCCTGTCCCATTGTTTCCCCGGCAGGGTGTTGTCGCAGGGACACTGGGAGACCAGTTTAAACCAGCTGCTCTGTCCCTCCTCAATCTCCCATCAGCCCTTGCTATTGTCTGGCCCCACCCTTCCTGGTACCATAGTCCTATGTGCCCTATTGTATGTAAATGAGGCTGTTGGGGGGGTTTAAAGTGGGTGTGCTATGTCTAAATAAAGTCAGTTCCTGTTTTAACCCTCAAGGTGAAGTGTCGTCTCATTCTTGGGGGAGGATTTATGGTATGCTGTCCCAGTTTGACTGCTAGGAGTGAAAACCTATTCGTATGGTTTCCTATTCAACTGTCTACAGCATTCATATGCTTGAAGAGGATTTATATGCTTCTTCGGTTCGGTGATTGTGGTGTCTGCCAGAGGGCTTGGAAACCTCAGGAAACGCTAGGAGCACCCGTCAACGGAGGTACTCAGTCGGGGTGCCAGGTGATCCGTTACATGCACAATCTGTCAGACTTTGTATTGGTGGAGCCCTCACTCTTTAGCTATGGTTTTGTAACCTTTTCCAGCCTGATAAGCATCAACATCTATTCTTCTGAGGTACTCTGAAATATTCTTTGTTCGTGTCGTGATAAACCTCCAAAACATGTGTTGTGAATATCAGACTTGATCCCTGTTCTTACAAACAGTTTGCACATTCACACTTGACTCTCATCCCATTGATCATATGGTTTACATATCACATAATTTTTCTCAATAAATAAATGACCAAGTTTAATATTTTGGCTCATTTGTAAGATTTGATTATCTTTATCTGCTTTTAGGATTTGTGTGAAAATCTGATGCAGTTTTAGGTCAAATTTATTTAGAAATATATAACATTCTGAAGGTTTCACAAACTTTCAAGCCCCGCTGTAGTTGGCAGTTGACTATAATGGGTGGACTATTTAGAGCTAACCCATTTACTGGTATAAAATAATAATAGGGAAAAACAATTTTTTTACCTACATTTATTTAATTCACAGCAATTTTTTGTTATGTAGGACAATTTGTATTTTTAATGGCCCCATATCATTTTACTTACCTTTTATTGGAAAATATGAAAAAAATGATTTTTTTGTGGGTTTTCTTTTTACAGCATTCACTGTGCACTAAAATGACAAGACAATGAATGATTGATCAATTTGTATAACATTTTTGGGGGAGCATGATACACGACCCAAAAAAAACCAATAGATTGGCTATTTTTTACTGTTACACTGTTCACTGATCTGGGCAAATGTTTTTATATTTTATTGGTTTGGACATTTTTGGATGTGGCAATATCAATGATGTTTATTTTTTTATTCTTTATTTTTATTTATAAATGCATGTATATGTATATTTTATATAGACTTATATAGCCTTTTTTTTTACTTTTCGGTCATTTTTAGTCCCTTAGGGACTGATTGTTTGTACCATGTACTGCAATAGAATATTATTGCAGTCTATGGGATTTTTACTGTCTGCCTCAGGCAAGTCTTTGCTGGCAGCTTGCTATGACAGGCATGGGAGCCTTCACAAGGCCCCAGGCTGCCTTAGTAACCAATTGAAGACCTGCAATTTTCACGGGGTGCTCCGATCGGTGGGCCAGAGGGAGTCCCCTCCCTCTGTCTGACCTCACAGATGGCATTGTCGCTACTGACAGTGGCATTTGTGGGGCTAAATGATAAATATCAGTATCATGTTCAGGGGTTACGCAGAACCACTGAATGTATGACAACTGTTTGCAAACAAGACATAAGGACACAGAATATGCAAAAACTAACACTTTATTAAACAAAGGGTACAAGATAAAAACATAATCGGAATCAAACTGGACATAAGGGTAGGGAACATTGTAGGCTTAGTCTCACCCGACCAGTGTCCCTACCTTCTTGGATGATCTGTCCTAAATGACAGCCCCCAACTAGTTGACAGTCCCTATGCTGGCTAAGTGCAGGGACCTAGTCCGAGTTAGAACTGCAGAGACTTTTTCACACTGCCGAAACCCAAGCATACCAAACAGACACAAATCAAGGTTACAAGTAAACCAGATCAAAAACACAGAATCAGGATGCGAATCAGGATCAAGACAAACTGGAAACCATGCGGATCTGGATACACACAGGAAGCATGACATTCACGGACAGAACAGAAATTAACCAAAGACATAGCAAAAACTTATCAGATATCACAGACATCGATGAACAATCAGGCTGACCAGACGAGTCAGGGTCGAGTCACAAACACTCTGGTCAGGGTAGTATATGCCCTGCACACAGCTTTCCTGGAGACAGAAGACCAACTGATCTCCCAGGCACACAGCTCACAGGTCTAAATAGCAGAGTGATTAGGACACTTGACCACCTGATGTTCAGACACGCAGACTAGGGAAACCTTAACCCTTACATGAACAAACACAGAGAGCATACAAGTAACAGGGAACAGTTCCCACACACCCAAAGAAGTCCGCAGCCAGCACGTACAACACAAGCAACCAGCCTACATGGCAATGCGGTGTCACAATGAACAATCAGAGTTACTATATCCAATCCTGATCACTGTTGGCGGGAGCATGCTGTATTATACAGCTGGCACAAGCCGTGTATAGAGTGAGCTCCATACAACCGATTAACCCATATGACGTATAGGTATGTCATACGGAATTAAGAGGTTAAAGCATATATCCAGTTGTGAACGCAAAATATATATGTAAATTGGTATCTAAAGTTGATGCATATCAGCATGCTATTTATCCTTCCTAAGGGCTACTGTTTGGCAGCTTTTTAGGTCAACTTACTCGGAGCTGCAGTGCCTACAGGGAGACTGAGGTAGTAGGCGACACACCTTCTACCCTATCATTGGTTCAGGATGCTGCCTTATCTCTCCTCCCTTCAACATTGCCTCTTCAGATTGGCTGCTGTGTATAAACACAAGTCTGTCCACTATTCCAGGCTTACCAGGAAGTCAGGGCACAGAGCAGGGTTGCCACCCAGAAATGTACTTTTTCTGGACAAGGTAACCCAAAATCACGGACAGCTAACATTTTTTACGGACAAATTGGAAAACCACGATGAATAATAAAGATTATAAATAATACATGTCTATTGTTTAATATACTGATAAGAACTCATTACTAGGATTTACTGTGAACTGTAAAATGATGAAAATTAACACCAAAATAATCCAGCCTAAAAAAAATCATGGACACATCTATTTTTGTTCACGGACACTGGGAAAAAGTAGCTTATTTCTGGACGGTTGGCAACCCTGGCACATGATGATTCTAAAGTCTACAGTACTAAGCCACCCTTCAAGAAAAAGATGACTACATAATTGCTAAATATATGCTAAAGAAATGAGCCTTAATACTGGAGAATATGGAGAATTAATATACAATATATCATAGGTAATATTCTAGAACAAGTAAACTTAATAAGAAACTGATCATTTCCACTTCTTTACAAAGTCCAACAGGTGCGGAAGTAAATAAATGTTAGTTTTGAACATATATTTTATTTTTCTAACAGAATAATTGACCCAAATTTCAGTCATTTAACCCCCACCTTAGTACCATAAATGCAAATCCCCTATATGAAAGGCCTGGATAGTGAAGACGAATGGCGCCAACTTGCCACTTATGTAATATAATGGGACAAGCATTTTGGATAGACCTCAAGAAAGATTTTTAAAATCTTTAACACTGATTCTAATTGCTATGAGCATTTTGCTTCTATCCTTATATTAGATCCCGCAGGCATAAGAAAGCTGTTTAAAAACAGCTCATGAAGCAAAGCCCAGGTGACAGCACAGGGCCAGAAACCTACTTGCTAACATCTGTTTGTAGTTTTGAGTTGAACTTACAGCATTGTTATATGGGATGAAAACTTTTGAATGCAAGACAAACCTTTTTAACTACTTACAAGTATTGGTGCAATATTATTTTGCTGCATAATACAGATTTATTTCACACTTTCTCCTTGCTGCATATGATTGGAGGTTAAATGAGGTTCAAATCAATTGTTTTACATTTTTTTCTTTTCTGTAGCATATTAGTTACAGTCATTTAGCACTATCGTTAATCTAGTGCTGAGCTTATAAAATCATGTTGCCAGCTGTCCTAAGGATAGGTCATCAATATTGAAGTCCCGGAAATCTCTTTAACTGATGAGCAAACTTTTCAAAAACTCGATTCGGCAGCTTCGCAGAAGTTTGACAATAAATTTTATTTGTTACGAATTAATTTATCACAAATCACTATGTTAAAACCCCATTCAGCCTCTCAATCAATGGGACCATTTTTAACAAGCAGAAGTGCATTTGTCTAACGGACATTAAAAACGGAAATACGCTAGTGCAATATGGTCTATTGGGTTTAAAAAATATATATCTCTCAACTCATCCACTTGGCAGTCCGCTCACCACGTCATCATGCTGGGATGTGTATAATATACAGTACAGACCAAAAGTTTGGACACACCTTCTCATTCAAAGAGTTTTCTTTATTTTCATGACTATGAAAATTGTGGATTCACACTGAAGGCATCAAAAACTATGAATTAACACATGTGGCATTATATACATAACAAACAAGTGTGAAACAACTGAAAAAAAGTCATATTCTAGGTTCTTCAAAGTAGCCACCTTTTGCTTGGATTACTGCTTTGCACACTCTTGGCATTCTCTTGATGAGCTTCAAGAGGTAGTCCCCTGAAATGGTTTTCACTTCATAGGTGTGCCCTGTCAGGTTTAATAAGTGGCATTTCTTGCCTTATAAATGGGGTTGGGACCATCAGTGGCGTTGAGGAGAAGTCAGGTGGATACACAGCTGATAGTCCTACTGAATAGACTGTTAGAATTTGTACTATGGCAAAAAAAAAAAGCAGCTAAGTAAAGAAAAATGATTGGCCATCATTACTTTAAAAAATGAAGGTCAGTCAGTCAGCCGAAAAATTGGGAAAACTTTGAAAGTAAGGGCTATTTGACCATGAAGGAGAGTGATGGGGTGCTGCGCCAGATGACCTGGCCTCCACAGTCACCGGACCTGAACCCAATCGAGATGGTTTGGGGTGAGCTGGACCGCAGAGTGAAGGCAAAAGGGCCAACAAGTGCTAAGCATCTCTGGGAACTCCTTCAAGACTGTTGGAAGACCATTTCAGTAGACTACCTCTTGAAGCTCATCAAGAGAATGCCAAGAGTGTGCAAAGCAGTAATCAAAGCAAAAGGTGGCTACTTTGAAGAACCTAGAATATGACATATTTTCAGTTGTTTCACACTTGTTTGTTATGTATATAATTCCACATGTGTTAATTCATAGTTTTGATGCCTTCATAGTCATGAAAATAAAGAAAACTCTTTGAATGAGAAGGTGTGTCCAAACTTTTGGTCTGTACTGTATATATACCATATTTTTCGCTTTATAAGACGTACTTTTTCCCCAAAAAAGTTGGGGGGAAATGACAGTGCGTCTTATAAAGCAAATGGTGCAATTTTATTACATTGCTGACACTGATACATTGCCAGCCGCTATGCTGCACAGTGCGGCCTGCGATGTATCAGTTACAGTTTACCTCTCTCATGCAGGGTGGGAGGAGGGGCTGGAGGCCGGCAACAGGACCAGTGATGCTGAAGATAATGTCATCACAGGTCCTGGCAGATGCGCCAATCTAACCTGGGAACTATACCATTCTTTGTGTAGCTCCTTTACTAGATGTACAAGACCTATGATGGCATCATCACAGATCCTTTAGCTTTCTCTACTGATAATAGGGATATTATACTGGAGCTGAACAGTAATGAGTGTAATTAGAGAGCGGGGCCTTTGGTTCACTGCAGGGCCCTTTTTCGCCACAGACCCTATAGTAGCTGCATGGTCTCCCTCTATTAGTGGTACACCACTACCGATCAGCTGTTCTGCAGTAGATTTATGGTATCGGAACTATACAGCTCTGTCCATTGTGCAGTGAATGGATCTGGTTACAGTAGAGCTCCTCCAAATGAAGTGAATGAGAGCAGCACCGCAGTTAGCAGCTCCATCCACTATACAATGGACAGAGCTATGTTTTTCTGAAGCAGCTCATAGGTGGGGGTGCAGAGTGACGGACCATTGCTGATCAGATAATGATGGATTATCCTGAGGATAGGTCATTAATAATAAAGGAGTGGACAACTCTTTTAAAAGGGGTATTCTGGTTGTTGGAAGTTATCCCTTATCCCCTATACCATAGGGAACCCCACCAATCATGAGAACAGGAGCCCCGTATCCCCCGCATCTCCCCTGAAATGAATGGAGAGGCCGCATGCATGCCCAAATGGCTATTTTTATTTCTATAGGAATTCTGGAGATAGCCGAGTCTCTGAAACTCCCATAGAAATTAACAGAACGGCCACTCACATGTGTGAGCAGCTTCTTCGTTCATTTCTGGGGGCTGCAAGGGGTACAGGGTCCCCGTTCTTGTGATCAGTGGGGGTCTTAGAGTTAGGACCCCCCACCAATCTAATAGTTATCCCAATACATGCAATTCACTTTTATTTATAGGATGTTACCATCATAATTATCCCAATACATGCAGTTCACTTTCATTTAAATGATGTTATCATTAGTGATGAGCGAGCATGCTCGGCCGAACTGCTGTTTGGCTCGAGCATCGCTATGCTCGGCAGATCTGAGTGCTCGGTCTAATAATTTGGGTGCTCGAATACAATTTAATACAATGGAAGTCAATGGGAGAACCCCAGGCACCCCCTGCTCAGAAGAGAAGAGGGTGTCTGGTTCATAATTTTTTTTTTTTAATTGATAGAAACCCCATCAAAATGGTTTGGCTCAGCATTAAGAGGATAGCTGGATGCGTCTTAGACTCCTATTATGTACGACATACAATAAACAACCACACAAAGGCTGTATGCCAAAAGCCAGGTATGTGCAAGACATCAATCTATCCATGAGAGAGATAACAGCCAGCATACCTTACAATGGTGCACTATGAGATATTCCAAACCAGCTCTTATCTGACTGAGAACCAGTAAACCTCAAGACAAATTATACTCGTGTGCTCAGCCGAATACTTTGGTGCTCGCTCATCACTAGTTACCATCATAGACTTGGCCTTTCAACTGCATACACCATAAAACATCTTAACTGTTGGGTAGGAACAATGGCATCCAAACCCATTGGTGGAATGTACGCTTGGTCAGAGTCTAGTGAGATACAGAAACATGTTTTATGTTTCATGTTATACAGAACTTGAAACGTATCTAGTCCTGTAGGCCAAGATTACTCAGAAGATTCATGCCATATAGGGACAAACCACTCTCAGTCCACCTTGGCATGGATAATGTGAAAGTAAATAAATTTTGATTGATTTTGAACATGTATGAACACAAGTTTTGCTGCTGTCAGCTGTGTTATGTCAGCACTTTTGGACAAGTGACCTGATTTTAAATATAGACCTCTTTAGGTCATTCTCTGTATACAGCTTGGACTCTAAGACATCCCATTCTCGTGACACATATGGTAAGGTGTTGTATAATAAATTTAGACTGTAAAGGGGTACCAGGCTTTGTTGGTATAAATAATCCATCCTGAGACGCAGGAGTAAGGAGACTCTATTGAACACCATTCACTTGTGTGTGCATTTTGTCTTCTCCCGGCTGGTAACTCTCCTTATGTTTCCTCTTTAGGGTCCATTCACACGTCCGTAGAATGTGTCCGCACCCATTCCACAATTATCCGGAATGGGTGCCGACCCATTAATTCTCTATGGGGCAGGAATGGATGCGGACAGCACACAGTGTGCTGTCCGCATCCGCATTTCCAGAGCGCGGCCCCGAACTTCAGGTCTGCGGCTCCGGCAATTGCAGACAAGAATAGGCAGTTCTATGGGGGTGCCGGCCGGGTGTATTGCGGATCCGCAATACACTACGGACGTGTGAATGGACCCTAAAGGAGATTTCAACCTTAATTTGGCAGCTACAGACAATGATGTTATCCTAACTCTAGGATATTGAAAATATTAGCATTAACAATAATGTTTAAATATCTGTATAGAATATATCTGTATAGAATACATGGGCATCTATTTTCATACACTTTAGAGAAAATCATTTAAATGCATATTGAAAGTCTATATAAATAAATATGATAAAGCAACTTAAAGTAAAAAAAAAAGAGCCTAAACTAAATTTTCTTAACAGCTTAGTGGTAAATAGCAACTGCAATAAAAGAAGAGGATAAACTTTACAAGTTCTTATGGAATTCGCATTAATGCTCTAGAAATAAGTGCTGTGTGTGTGCGTCTGTAATAACCATAATAGATAGACTTTATCGAGCAGTGGTATAGCATTATTTATTTATACTGGGATTCAAGTCAGTTCAAGCAATATCTTTTGGTTTTATCACTGTAACAGATGCAAAGGAATAAAAAGTTCCTTTGCTTCACTTTATTTTATGTTGCGCACTAGTTGAGTCATTTTGTTACAAGTCAACCTCATTCTGATAATTGGTTTCAAACCTTGAAGGCTTGGCAGAAAGTTGTAAACTTAAGCATAAGAAAAAGTTATCCAATTTAATGAACGTGAATTAACTGCTGCCAACTTGCACAACATGGGCCTGTCATTTAGATTGTTTTGGATCACAGATGGAAATTAGAAAAACCACAATAAATGCGAAACCTTTGAAAGTCAATGAAGATGTCAAAGGCATTATTATTGTGTACCATTTGCTGACTGATAAATCTGATTAAAGATGCATCAGTGACAAATAATGTATCATCTATTTCTTAACCTGTTTATGACAGCAGCTATGCGTTTTTATGGCGGTCATTAACGGGCCTTATTCTAGGCTGCTGTAAAAAATCACTACAAAGGTCTCCAGTGCAGTTGAGAGCAGGAGCCAAGCTTTCATATGACACCCAGGCTCCTATTCTAATGGGCCATATTGGCAGAAGTGACTGCAGGATCTAAGTGGCTTAAAGGGAGCTCCCTCTGTCAGGTATCAACAACCTGCAAGGGAGATCACGGGTGTTGATGTCTTTGCATGGCAGGTCTATCAGAGGCCTCTCAGTATTCTACTGACAGAATAATACACTGTACTACATAAGTATTTCAGTGTATTAAAGGATCACATGTCAAAGTCCCCTTTTTTAAGGGGTTTTATTGTGCAAAAATAGTAAAGCATGATTCATGGGGTGTGCTTAGTTTTTCACACAGCTTTTCTATTTTGTCTTCATTTTTGTTAAACACATATGGAAAAGGTGGAATCTGTTGTGTGTTGTTCATCTGAGGTTGAATCTACCTAATTTTAAGACCTTCTAAAGACCCAACCAATGCTTTGGAATTATGTCTTGATATGTCATAGAGTTCAAAAAGGGTATGCCTTGTTTTCCTCATGACAGTATATAAATATAGTAGATTACATTTTGGGATGCATGAACGTTTGCCCCCCAAATCAATTCCACTGGGGCATTTAATATACTCCATTCTGACACTGCCTGCTTTAAAAATCATATGACAATGCATTTTTTAGGTTTTGGGACATATATGAGATAAGGCATTTATAGATATGCATGTATGACTTCAATAAGGAGATATGTCAAGAAGCTGATAAATGAGCTGGAATTGCAGGAATACCTGGAATACATACATATGGTGAGTGGAGGACAATTTCAGATGGCTAAGCATTTTGAAATGTTAAATATCCTTTGATCAAATAGAAAGATGACAGCAGATCACTAAGCAATATAAAGGTGACACTTTCCGAATGAAACATAAAACATCTAGTTCGCAGGGTTTAAATATTTACATGAATTTACATTTTTTTTGCTTGTGGATTCTTAAATTTCCTTTTTGAAATAAAGGTCACTGTAAAATAATCTATAACAGAAACTCACCTGATCGGTATAGAGATCCTGTCTTGGAATACAATAGGAAGCTTGAGGCACATTGAAAGCTGATAAAAAGATAAATCAGCCTCTGGCATACTGCCTTTTCAGCAGGGTTTTCAAATGCAAAGTTTTACGCCACAACTCTGCTGTAAAATTCAGTCTCAAAGTAAGCCAACCAATAATAGGTATAATGTAACGCTGAATTCACATGGCTGTGTGCAGGCTGTGAAATACGGTCCGTGTGAGGTCACATTTCCCCGACCAACCACAGCTCAAGTGAGTCAAACTCACAACATCGTAGTTAGAGATGAGCGAAGTTATAAAAAATGTGATTCTGGTGCTTTGCTGAAGTTCACAAAGCAATTCAATTTGTTCTGAATTACTTAGTCACGAATTGCATTCCATTGTATGAAGCAGGCGCAATGACAGAGAATGGCGATCGGGCCCCCCCCCCCCCCTTCATTAAACCCTTCAGATGCTGCATTCAACAATGATCTCAGTATCTGACAGTCATCTTGAGGCCTTTCAGGGGTTAATGTGATTGTCATTGCGGAGACGGCTTCTCTGCAAGCAAATGGATGAGGTGAGTATGTATTTTTTTGTTTTGTTATCACCATTTCAGGGAAAATTGATTCATTACCATGAAGCTTGAGGAAATTCGGCTTCCTGACTAATTACATTTTTCCTGAAATTTGGATCAAAGTCCACTTCGTTAACTTATATTCGCTCAACGCTAATCGTAGTGTTCTATGATGCTCTAAGTTTCAGCCTAACCACGGGTCTAATGTCCCATACTCAAAACATGCTGAGATCACTATAATGCAGTGAGTTCAGCTCACATCAGCACGTGAGCCACGTTCGGTCAGGGAAATGTGGCCATCACATATATTGCATTTCACAAACTGTAAATGTAGCCTGAGAGCAGATTTACACCTCACAATTGTTGGGCCGATTATCTGGAACAAACTACTTACTATTATCGTTCCGAATAATAGGCCCACGTAAATGTGTTGCCAATCACCCACTAAACAAACAAAAGTCTCATTCATCAGGTGAATTCATTTATAGAGCACATTAAATCATTGTTTCTAGGCAGCAGATTGCGCTGTATGAACATATGACAGCGTAAAAAAAAAACTGTCAAAAATACACACACTGTCATCTTTTCATGTTCATTTATGCATCCTCTTTCTGGCCATCAATCTGTTTAGTGGCCATTTTGCATCGGTTTTTAACTGCCATTAAAAATTTATGATTTTCATTGGGTTTTTAAGTTAACCCCTTAGGGACGCATGACGTACCGGTACGGCATGTTTCCCGAGTCCTTAAGGACCCATGACATACCGGTACGTCGGAACAGGATGCCCGCTGAAATCATTAAGCGGGCATCCTGTCACAACGCCGGGAGGGGTCATGTGACCCCCCGTAACGGCGATCGGTGCAAACCGCAGGTCAATTCAGACCTGCGGTTTGCGGCTTTACCTGCGGTTGCTGCGGCTGTGCGGCGGTGCCATCGGGTCCCCATGCGGCTGTGGGGGGGACCCGATGGCATGGAAGGCAGCGCGATGTCTAAGGAAGGCATCGCGCTGCCTTCCGGTGAAGAGCCTGTGAGATCCAGCCTCCTGGATCTCACAGGCCGTATGAGTAATACTCACTGTATTACTCATACAGCCAATGCATTCCAATACAAAAGTATTGGAATGCATTGTAAAGGAATATACCCCCCAAAGTTCAAGTCCCAAAGTGAAAAAAAAATAAAAAAATTGTTTTCCCCCCAAAAAATAAAAGTTTCAAGTAAAAATAAACAAAAACGTCATTTTCCCCAAATAAAGTTTTAAAAAAATTGGTAAAAAATAGAAAAAAAAAAAGTATACATATTAGGTATCGCCGCGTCCGTATCGACCGGCTCTATAAACATATCACATGACATAACCCCTCCTCCTGCAAAAATCATACTCTACACAAGGTAATCGCCCAAAAAAACGGAAAAAATTATGGATCTCAGACTATGGAAACACTAAAACATGATTTTTTTTGCTTCAAAAATGAAATCATTGTGTAAAAATTACATAAATAAAAAAAAGTATACATATTAGGTATTGCCGCGTCCGTATCGACTGGCTCCATAAAAATATCACATGACCTAACCCCTCAGATGAAAACCGTAAAAATATTTAAATAAAAACTGTGCTAAATAAACAATTTTTTGTCACCTTACATCACAAAAAGTGTAATAGCAAGCGATCAAAAAGTCACACGCACCCCAAAATAGTGCCAATAAAATCGTCATCTAATCCCGCAAAAATCATATCCTACCCAAGGTAATCGCCCAAAAACTGAAAAAAACTATGGCTCTCAGACTATGGAAACACTAAAACATGATTTTTTTTTGCTTCAAAATTGAAATCATTGTGTAAAACTTACATAAATAAAAAAAAGTATACATATTAGGTATCGCCGCATCCGTGACAACCTGGTCTATAAAAACATCACATGATCTAACCTGTCAGATGAATGTTGTAAATAACAAAAAATAAAAACGGTGCCAAAACAGCTATTTCTTGTTATCTTGCCTCACAAAAAGTGTGATATAGAGCAACCAAAAATCATATGTACCCTAAACTAATACCAACAATACTGCCACCCTATCCCGTAGTTTCTAAAATGGGGCCACTTTTTTGGAGTTTCTACTCTAGGGGTGCATCAGGGGGGCTTCAAATGGGACATGGTGTAAAAAAAAAACTGTCCAGCAAAATCTGCCTTTAAAAAAACGTATGGCATTCCTTTCCTTCTGCGCCCTGCCGTGTGCCTGTACAGCTGTTTACGACCACATATGGGGTGTTTCTGTAAACTACAGCATCAGGGCCATAAATATTGAGTTTTGTTTGGCTGTTAACCCTTGCATTGTTACTGGGAAAAATTGATTAAAATGGAAAATTTTCCCAAAAATTTTAATTCTGAAATTTCATCTTCATTTGCCAATAACTCTTGTGGAACACCAAAGGGTTAACAACGTTTGTAAAATCTGTTTTGAATACCTTGAGGGGTGTAGTTTCTTAGATGGGGTCACTTTTATGGAGTTTCTACTCTAGGGTTGCATCAGGGGGGCTTCAAATGGGACATGGTGTCAAAAAAAACAGTCCAGCAAAACCTGCCTTCCAAAAACTGTATGGCATTCCTTTCCTTCTGCGCCCTGCCGTGTGCCGTACAGCGGTTTACGACCACATATGGGGTGTTTCTGTAAACTACAGAATCAGGTCCATAAATATTGAGTTTGGTTTGGCTGTTAACCCTTGCTTTGTATCCGGAAAAAAATTCTTAAAATGGAAAATCTTCCAAAAAAGTGAAATTTTGAAATTGTATCTCTATTTTCCATTAATTTTTGTGGAACACCTAAAGGGTTAATGACGTTTGTAAAATCAGTTTTGAATACCTTGAGGGGTTTAGTTTCTTATATGGGGTCATTTTTATGGAGTTTCTACTTTAGGGGTGCATCAGGGGGCTTCAAATGGGACATGGTGTAAAATAAAAACAGTCCAGCAAAACCTGCCTTCCAAAAACCATATGGCATTCCTTTCCTTCTGCGCCCTGCCGTGTGCCCGTACAGCGGTTTACGACCACATATGGGGTGTTTCTGTAAACTACAGAATCAGGGCCATAAATATTGAGGTTTTTTTGGCTGTTAACCCTTGCTTTGTAACTGGAAAAAAATTATTAAAATGGAAAATCTGCCAAAAAAGTGAAATTTTGAAATTGGATCTCTATTTTCCATTAATTCTTGTGGAACACCTAAAGGGTTAACAAAGTTTGTAAAATCAGTTTTTAATACCTTGAGGGGTGTAGTTTATAGAATGGGGTAATTTTTGGGTGGTTTCTATTATGTAAGCCTCGCAAAGTGACTTCAGACCTGAACTGGTCCCTAAAAATTGGTTTTTTGAAAATTTCGGAAAAATTTCAAGATTTGCTTCTAAACTTCGAAGCCTTGTAACATCCCCAAAAAATAAAATATCATTCCCAAAATTTTACAAACATGAAGTAGACATATGGGGAATGTAAAGTAAAACTATTTTTGGAGGTATTACTATGTATTATAGAAGTAGAGAAATTGAAACTTGGAAATTTGCAATTTTTTCCAAATTTTTGGTAAATTTGGTATTTTATTATAAATAAAAATGAATTTTTTTTACTTCATTTTACCAGTGTCATGAAGTACAATATGTGCCGAAAAAACAAGAATTCTCAGAATGGCTTGGATAAGTCAAAGCGTTTTAAAGTTACCAGCACTTAAAGTGACACTGGTCAGATTTGCAAAAAATGGCCAAGTCCTTAAGGTGAAATAGGGCTGAGTTCTTAAGGAGTTAAAACCCTAACCCCTGCAGTGCCTTCATTATATATATTATGCCCCCATAGTGCCCCTATTTGTGCTTCCTGTAGTTTAATGGCCCTATATATATATATATATATATATATATATATATATATATATATTTATATTTATTTATATATATTTATATATTTTTATATATACTGTATTTATACACTCACCTAAAGAATTATTAGGAACACCATACTAATACGGTGTTGGACCCCCTTTTGCCTTCAGAACTACCTTAATTTTAAGTGGCATTGATTCAACAAGGTGCTGATAGCATTCTTTAGAAATGTTGGCCCATATTGATAGGATAGCATCTTGCAGTTGATGGAGATTTGAGGGATGCACATCCAGGGCACGAAGCTCCCGTTCCACCACATCCCAAAGATGCTCTGGTGACTGTGGGGGCCATTTTAGTACAGTGAACTCATTGTCATGTCCAAGAAACCAATTTGAAATGATTCGAGCTTTGTGACATGGTGCATTATCCTGCTGGAAGTAGCCATCAGAGGATGGATACATGTTCTCATTCTGTTTACGCCAAATTCGGACTCTACCATTTGAATGTCTCAACAGAAATCGAGACTCATCAGACCAGGCAACATTTTTCCAGTCTTCAACAGTCCAATTTTGGTGAGCTTGTGCAAATTGTAGCCTCTTTTTCCTATTTGTAGTGGAGATGAGTGGTACCCGGTGTCACGAATTGGAGGTCCCGGGAGAGACCACCGCGTCGTCAAGCAATAAACAAATGGAAATCAGGTACAGACACATAGGAGTTTATTGCACAAACAAAAAACAGGGAAGGCAGCACAGACAAAACAAGAGCTCTATGTACCGTCAGCACAGTGGGAGAAAACCCCCACTGCGCAACTGTCTAGTAATACTCCAGAGGGGCGTGACTAAGCAACTCCTGATATTCACTAGAGCCCTAGAAGGTAGGGTTAGGCTTTGCCACAGGAAGTTGCCAGGGTCCACTCTGGAGCGTGAACTAGACAGTGACAGCAGGAACAAATGGACAACAGGTACCAGGAGGTACCGACGGCACATAGGCAAACATAACAGACAGGCAAATACAAAACAGGGCAACTAATAATACAAGCAGGAGTTCATGCAAGGGAGCAGGAGTGGCAATGAGCAGAGAAGGACTTGCTCCACCAGTAGTAAATTGCATGGCCTTGCGCATGCCACTCTGCTACAAAGGCTAGCTGAACACAGACATATGAATACACACAAAGTAACTAAAACATAACTGGCAGAAACAGATAACAGAAAGACAGGAAAGAGGACGTTAAAGAGGACGGGAATGAACAAGTAGGGAAACCCTGTCATGGTCTTACCTGCTTGCTGCTCTCCTTCGTTTGACATGTGCTGGCGGCCATCTTGGGTTCTGGGTTTCTTGTAGCCTTCCACCCTGCGGCTCCTCCTTCCCCTGGGAGGAGCTGGATGCCTAGCTCATATATATAGGAGGTCTGTGGCTTCAGTTCCTTGCTTGGTCCTCCTGTGTTCACATGCTTCTAGACTGCTGCTGCTTCTGGTTCCTGATCCTGGCTTCGTCTGACTACCCTGCTGGTTCCTGATCCTGGCTTCGTCTGACTACCCTGCTGGTTCCTGATCCTGGCTTCCTCTGACTACCCTTCTGGTTCCTGACCTCTGGCTTCGCAACGACTCTGCTCGGTTTCACCATCCGTTTGGACTTTTGCTTTACAGCTTTATTTTCAATAAAGCCTTCTTATTTTCACTTATCTCTTGTTGTACGTCTGGTTCATGGTTCCGTGACATTAGGACCAAGCCATGAATTCTGACGGTACAGGGCCATCCTCGCTACCCACGCTGGTTGCCAGACTTGATCAGCAGGATCACCTGTTGGGTCGGTTCGCTGTGGCGTTGCAAACCCTGCTTGAACGCACGGCTCATTTCGCTCCCGTTGCCGATGGGTCGGTTGTCGCTCCTGGGCTCGCTCCTACTGCCGCTCCGGTTGTTGCGCCAGAGTCTACCCCGACACCTGTTGTTGCGCCTGCGGTGTTTCGGGGTATGACCGGTTCTGCCCCTCTTCCACAGCGCTTTGGGGGAGAGCCAACTCAGTGCCGAGGTTTCCTTAACCAGGTGGGCATTTATTTCGAGTTGCTGCCACATGCCTTTCCTACTGAGAGATCAAAGGTGGGCTTCTTGATCTCGCTGCTCTCGGACAAGGCCTTGGCCTGGGCCAGCCCTTTATGGGAGAACAACAATCCGGTGGTTGTCGAGTTTTCCGGTTTTGTTGCTTCTCTTCGGAAGGTATTCGATGTGCCGGCTCGTGCTGCCTCTGCTGCGAAGCTTCTTATGTCCATCAGACAGGGTTCACGATCCGTAGCTGAATACGCCATTGAGTTTCGTACCCTGGCAGCAGAGGTGGGCTGGAATAATGAGGCTCTGGTCGCTGCTTTCTCTCATGGTCTCTCGGATGCCTTGAAGGATGAGGTTGCAGCTAAGGACCTACCAGTTGAGCTCGAGTCTCTTATTTCTTTCCTGATTTTGATTGACACCAGACTCAGGGAGAGACCTTCCTTTAAGGAGAACCTGCGGAGGTCTTCTAACAGATTGGTGCCTACGTTTGCTGTCCCACCCGTGCCTCCCTCTCCTCCCACGCCTCCTGGGGATGACTTGTCTGGGGGTGAACCCATGCAGCTGGGGTTTGCTCGCCTGTCCGAGGGGGAGAGGGCACTCCGGAGACGCGAGGGCCGATGCATGTACTGTGGTCTCGGTGGGCATTTTCGGTTGGCATGTCCGAACCGTCCGGGAAACGCTCGTACCCTGAGATCCTGTCGGGGGCAGATCTTGGGTGGAGTCTCCTCGTCCCCGGTTTCCCGTGTTGACAAACCACTGATCACTGTTGTCCTCTCCTGGGTCGGGGGCTCGGTGACGACCCAGGCGTTGGTGGACTCTGGTGCTGGTGGTTTGTTCATTGATAGTGTGTTCGCTGCCGCCAATTCCATTCCTCTGCAGGCTCGAGGTTCCCCACTGGCTCTTGAGGCGATAGACGGCAGACCCCTTCTGCCGCCACACGTGACTCATGAGACCCTTCCAGTGGGGATAGCCATTGGTGCCGTTCACAGAGAGTCGGTCTGCCTCCAGGTTATTTCGTCTCCACACTACTCGGTGGTCTTGGGGTACCCCTGGCTCCAGAAGCATAATCCGACTTTCGATTGGAGATCGGTCGAGATCCTCTCGTGGTCACCGCAGTGTGGGGCTAGTTGCATCCATGGGTCTGTCAAGTTGCTGTGTACTTCCTCGGACTCTCTGTTGCCTCCTGAATACGAGGAGTACCGGGATGTATTCGATAAGGTGCGCGCGGTTGCCCTACCTCCGCACCGCCCATACGATTGTGCCATAGAGTTACAATCTGGTGCCGTTCCTCCTCGTGGCAAAGTCTATCCACTGTCGGTAGCGGAGAATGAGGCCATGGAGGAGTACGTGAGTGAGGCGCTTTCACGCGGACACATTCGCAAATCTTCGTCCCCGGCAGGGGCTGGATTTTTCTTTGTGAAAAAGAAGGGCGGTGAGTTGAGGCCTTGCATCGATTACAGGGGTCTCAATCGCATCACGATCAAGAACGCTTACCCGATACCCTTGATTTCCGAGCTGTTCGATCGCCTTAAAGGGGCCACGGTCTTTACCAAACTCGACCTGAGGGCGGCATATAACCTGGTAAGGATCAAGGCGGGCGATGAGTGGAAGACCGCGTTTAACACCAGGACCGGTCATTACGAATCCTTGGTTATGCCCTTTGGGTTGTGCAATGCGCCCGCAGTCTTTCAGGAATTCATCAACGATGTTTTCCGTGACCTGTTGCAGCAGTGTGTGGTAGTCTATTTGGATGACATCTTGGTATATTCTGAATCCATGGAGGCCCACATTCTGGATGTCAGACGAGTGTTGCAACGGTTACGAGAGAACAAGCTGTTCGGTAAGCTTGAGAAATGCGAATTTCACCGATCCCAGGTAACCTTCTTAGGTTACATCATTTCCGCTGAGGGGTTCTCCATGGATCCTGAGAAGGTTTCGGCTGTCTTACAGTGGCCCCAGCCCAGTGGTCTTCGTTCCCTGCAGCGCTTTTTGGGCTTCGCCAATTATTATCGGAAGTTCATCAGGGACTTTTCCATGCTGGCCAAGTCTCTCACGGATCTGACCAGGAAGGGCAGTAATTCCCAGGTCTGGCCGCTCGAGGCCATCCGAGCTTTTGAGGCCCTAAAGTCCGCCTTTGTGTCGGCTCCGATTCTGTCGCATCCCAACCCTGGGTTGCCCTTTGTCCTCGAGGTGGACGCGTCTGAGACGGGAGTAGGCGCCCTTCTGTCTCAGCGTAGAACACCAGAGGGTCCTCTGCTTCCTTGTGGGTTTTACTCCCGGAAACTGTCTTCCGCGGAGTGCAACTATCAGATTGGTGACAGGGAGTTATTGGCCATCGTGCAGGCCCTTAAAGAATGGAGGCACTTGCTCGAGGGTTCGGTGGTTCCGGTTCTCATCCTGACGGACCACAAGAATCTGACCTACCTTTCTGAGGCCAAGAGATTGACACCACGTCAGGCCAGATGGGCTCTGTTCTTGTCACGTTTTAATTACGTGGTCTCCTACCTACCCGGTTCCAAGAACATCAGGGCGGATGCCTTATCACGGCAGTACTCCGAGCTGTCCAGGGAGGAGTCGATTCCGACTTCGGTCATACCTCCGAATCAGATCCTGGCCGCCATTCGCACCAGCCTGACCTCTCCCCTGGGTGAGCAGATTTTGGCGGCTCAATCTGGTGCTCCCTCTGGGAGACCCAACGGCAGATGTTTTGTGCCTGAGGAGTTGCGCACTCGGTTGTTGCGAACCTACCATAACTCCAAGACCGCGGGGCATCCTGGAAAGAATCAGCTGTCCTGGGCTGTTTCACGTCTGTTCTGGTGGCCTTCCCTACGTTCCGACATCGCCGCATATGTAGCGGCATGCTCCGTTTGTGCCCAGAGTAAGTCCCCTCGGCACCTTCCGTTGGGCCTTCTGCAACCCATAGCCACCGGGGAGCGCCCATGGTCACACCTGGGGATGGATTTCATTGTGGACCTCCCTGCATCCCGAGGCCATACGGTCATTCTCATGATTGTGGATCGGTTTTCCAAAATGTGCCACTGTGTTCCTCTCAAGAAGTTACCCTCTGCACAAGAGTTGGCCACGATTTTTGCCAGGGAGGTCTTCCGGTTGCACGGGTTGCCTAAGGAGATTGTGTCGGATCGGGGGAGTCAGTTTGTGTCCAGGTTCTGGCGCGCCTTTTGCTCCCAGTTGGGGATTCATCTCTCCTTCTCCTCGGCCTACCACCCTCAGTCCAATGGGGCCGCAGAACGATCCAATCAGGCCTTGGAGCAATTCCTTCGTTGCTATGTCTCCGATCACCAAGACAATTGGGTTGACCTCCTGCCTTGGGCTGAGTTTGCCAGGAACACGGCGGTGAACTCTTCCTCTGGGACGTCTCCCTTCATGGCCAATTATGGGTTCCAACCTGCCGTGTTACCGGAGGTATTCTCTCCCCAGGATATTCCGGCTGTGGAGGATCACCTTTCCGTCCTACGTGGTTCTTGGGTACAGATCCAGAAGTCCCTTGAGGTCTCTGCGCAGCGCCAGAGACTCCAGGCTGATCGCAGACGAGCGCCTGCTCCTTCCTACCAGGTCGGAGACCGTGTATGGTTGTCCACCCGCAACCTCAAACTTCGAGTGCCCACTCCCAAGCTGGCGCCTCGCTTTGTTGGTCCCTTCCGAGTGCTTCGCAGGGTAAACCCGGTAGCCTATGCCCTTGCGCTTCCTCCTGGCATGCGGATCTCCAACGTGTTTCATGTCTCCCTGTTGAAGCCACTGGTGTGTAATCGTTTCACTTCCTCGGTTCCTCGGCCTCGTCCGGTCCAAGTGGGCAATCGTGAGGAATATGAGGTGAGCAATATCCTGGACTCACGCCTGGTCCGCGGTCGGCTGCAGTTTTTGGTCCATTGGCGTGGTTATGGTCCAGAGGAGCGTTCCTGGGTTCCCTCCGCAGATGTCCATGCTCCTGCCTTGCTCCGAGCCTTCCACGCACGCTTCCCTCAGAAACCGTTTTGTGCTCCGCGGAGGAGGGGCCCTTGAGGGAGAGGTACTGTCATGGTCTTACCTGCTTGCTGCTCTCCTTCGTTTGACATGTGCTGGCGGCCATCTTGGGTTCTGGGTTTCTTGTAGCCTTCCACCCTGCGGCTCCTCCTTCCCCTGGGAGGAGCTGGATGCCTAGCTCATATATATAGGAGGTCTGTGGCTTCAGTTCCTTGCTTGGTCCTCCTGTGTTCACATGCTTCTAGACTGCTGCTGCTTCTGGTTCCTGATCCTGGCTTCGTCTGACTACCCTGCTGGTTCCTGATCCTGGCTTCGTCTGACTACCCTGCTGGTTCCTGATCCTGGCTTCCTCTGACTACCCTTCTGGTTCCTGACCTCTGGCTTCGCAACGACTCTGCTCGGTTTCACCATCCGTTTGGACTTTTGCTTTACAGCTTTATTTTCAATAAAGCCTTCTTATTTTCACTTATCTCTTGTTGTACGTCTGGTTCATGGTTCCGTGACAAACCCACAGAGCACAGACAGACACGGATCCCATGGGTCAGCAGCATGGGAGAGAGAGTACAAACCAGGAGCAGGACAGGACAACACACACCAGGAGAGCTGACCCAGAACTGAGGAAACCTCAGCCTTATATACAGGTTCCATGGGTGCAGCAGAGAGGCCACACCCATGGAGCAGACAGAGGATTAACTCCTAATAAGAACACAGGGGAGTTAACCCATAAAGAACCACAAATGACACACAGGAACGAAGCTGCAGCGAGAGCATAGACAGAAGGTCACAGCCAGAGGTAACGACTGTGACACTCCCACCCCTCAAAGCCCCCCCCTCTCCTCCCCAAACAGAAAAGGATATGAAGTGGGGCAACAAACCAAACAGAACCAGGCAAGGGGACAGAAATCAAAGGGGTGACGAGGTACAAAGGCAGGAACACACACGATGACCGCAACCAGCCCAACCCCTGAAAACCAGCCTACACGGAGGGTCCGCAGCCAGTACGCCAGGGGAAGACAGCCAGCCAACACGGCTACACGTCAAGTGAACCGCACCAAGAAGTTACCTCCCCCTCCACTCTCCCTCCGGAGAATGACATATCTGCCAAGAACTGATTGGCCAGACATGCAGACACCCCCTTCCGGAGGAGTGGGACCAGGAACGGGAACCAGACTGGAATACAAAGAAAAATCGGAATCAAAGGGGTACAGAGGTACACAAGCAGAACACATAAGACGACTGCAGCCAGCACGCAGCCCCTAGCAACCAGCCTACACGAAAAATGCAGCCAGTACGCCAAGGGGAATGCCGCCAGCCTACACGGCCACAAAAGTCACGGTGAACTGCAGTGTGCTAACACCTCCCCCTCCACTCTCCCTCCAGAGAATGGCATGTCTGCCAAGAACTGATTGGTCAAACATGCTGACACCCCCTTCCGGAGGAGTGGGACCAGGAACGGGAACCAGACTGGAATACAAAGAAAAATCTGAATCAAAGGGGTACACACCCCCTTCCAGAGGAGTGGGACCAGGAACGGGAACCAGACTGGAATACAAAGAAAAATCAGAATCAAAGGGGTACAGAGGTACACAAGCAGAACACATAAGACGACCGCAGCCAGCACGCAGCCCCTAGCAACCAGCCTACACGGTAAACGCAGCCAGTACGCCAAGAGGAATGCAGCCAGCCTACACGGCCACAAAAGTCATGGTGAACTGCAGTGTGCTAACACCTCCCCCTCCACTCTCCCTCCGGAGAATGGCATGTCTGCCAAGAACTGATTGGTCAGACATGCTGACACCCCCTTCCGGAGGCCAGGACCAGAAGCAGATACCTGCGCCGATAAAGGAAAACACGGCCGTAGGCAGAACTGCAAGCTAAAAGGCTACACCGGACGTCGCCCCTGGCAACCAGCATACACGGAAAACACCGCAGCCAGTACACCAAGGCAACCAAATCCGATACCTAAAGGTAGCATAAAGAAGGAAATACAGAATGCACACACACACCACAGATAAGCAGAAAACAGAACAAAAAAAAACTCTGTGAAAGTTCACTTGTTCATTCTGTCACGAGTTGGAGGTCCCAGGAGAGACCACCGCGTCGTCAAGCAATAAACAAATGGAAATCAGGTACAGACACATAGGAGTTTATTGCACAAACAAAAAACAGGGAAGGCAGCACAGACAAAACAAGAGAAAACCCCCACTGCGCCACTGTCTAGTAATACTCCAGAGGGGCGTGACTAAGCAACTCCTGGTATTCACTAGAGCTCTAGAAGGTAGGGTTAGGCTTTGCCGCAGGAAGTTGCCAGGGTCCACTCTGGAGCGTGAACTAGACAGTGACAGCAGGAACAAATGGACAACAGGTACCAGGAGGTACCGACGGCACATAGGCAAACATAACAGACAGGCAAATACAAAACAGGGCAACTAATAATACGAGCAGAAGTTCATGCAAGGGAGCAGGAGTGGCAATGAGCAGAGAAGGACTTGCTCCACCAGTAGTAAATTGCATGGCCTTGCGCATGCCACTCTGCTGCAAAGGCTAGCTGAACACAGACATATGAATACACACAAAGTAACTAAAACATAACTGGCAGAAACAGATAACAGAAAGACAGGAAAGAGGACGTTAAAGAGGACGGGAATGAGCAAGTAGGGAAACCCACAGAGCACAGACAGACAGACACGGATCCCATGGGTCAGCAGCATGGGAAAGAGAGTACAACCCAGGAGCAGGACAGGACAACACACACCAGGAGAGCTGACCCAGAACTGAGGAAACCTCAGCCTTAGGCCTC
This sequence comes from Bufo bufo, assembly GCF_905171765.1. NCBI lineage: Eukaryota > Metazoa > Chordata > Amphibia > Anura > Bufonidae > Bufo > Bufo bufo. Next base: position 512,497,435 of record NC_053390.1, on the reverse strand, counting down.
ATGCACACGACCGTTGTGTGCATTTGTGGCCGTTGTGCCGTTTTCCGTTTTTTTTCGCGGACCCATTGACTTTCAATGGGTCCGTGGAAAAATCGGAAAATGCACCGTTTTGCAGCCGAAACCGTGATCCGTGTATCCTGTCCGTCAAAAAAATATGACCTGTCCTATTTTTTTGACGGACAACGGTTCACGGACCCATTCAAGTCAATGGGTCCGTGAAAGAACACGGATGCACACAAGATTGGCATCCGTGTCCGTGATCCGTGGCCGTAGGTTACTTTTATACAGACGGATCCGAAGATCCGTCTGCATTAAAAAGCTTTTTCAGAGCTGAGTTTTCACTTAGTGAAAACTCAGAACCGACAGTATATTCTAACACAGAGGCATTCCCATGGTGATGGGGACGCTTCAGGTTAGAATATACTAAAATAACTGTGTACATGACTGCCCCCTGCTGCCTGGCAGGTGCTGCCAGGCAGCAGGGGGCAGCCCCCCCCTGTAGTTAACACATTGGTGGCCAGTGTGGCCGGCCTCCCCCCTCCCTCCCCTGTAGTTAACTCATTGGTGGCCAGTGCGGCCGCCCCCCCCCCCTCCCCTGTAGTTAACTCATTGGTGGCCAGTGCGGCCGGTCCCCCTCCCTCCCCTGTAGTTAACTCGTTGGTGGCCAGTGGGCCCCCCCTCCCTCCCCTGTAGTTAACTCGTTGGTGGCCAGTGGGCCCCCCTCCCTCCCCTGTAGTTAACTCGTTGGTGGCCAGTGGGCCCCCCCCCTCCCTCCCCTGTAGTTAACTCGTTGGTGGCCAGTGGGCCTTCTCCCCTCCCTCCCCCTCCTAATTAAAATCTTCCCACTATCATTGGTGGCAGCGGAGAGTACCGATCGGAGTCCCAGTTTAATCGCTGGGGCTCCGATCGGTAACCAGGTCTGTGCGGCGCATTGCTTAATGACCTGTCACTTACCAGTAGAAGGAGCTCCCGGCCGGACGCAGACATCGCAGCTCGCAGGTAAGTTTAATGGTTCTACAAATTGCTAAGTAACCATGGCAACCGGGACTGCAGTAGCGTCCTGGTTGCCATGGTTACCGATCGGAGCCCCAGCGATTAAACTAGGACTCTGATCGGTGCTCTCCGCTGCCACCAATGATAGGGGGAAGATTTTAATTAGGAGGGGGAGGGAGGGGAGAAGGCCCACTGGCCACCAACGAGTTAACTACAGGGGAGGGAGGGGGGGGGGCCCACTGGCCACCAACGAGTTAACTACAGGGGAGGGAGGGGGGCCCACTGGCCACCAACGAGTTAACTACAGGGGAGGGAGGGGGGCCGGCCGCACTGGCCACCAATGAGTTAACTACAGGGGAGGGGGGCCCTCTGGCCACCAATGAGTTAACTACAGGGGAGGGGGGGGGCCCGCACTGGCCACCAATGAGTTAACTACAGGGGAGGGAGGGGGGGGCCGGCCACACTGGCCACCAATGTGTTAACTACAGGGGGCAGTCATGTACACAGTTCTTTTAGTATATTCTAACCTGAAGCGTCCCCATCACCATGGGAAAGCCTCTGTGTTAGAATATACTGTCGGATTTGAGTTTCACGATGTAACTCAAATCCGACGGTATATTCTAACATAGAGGCGTTCCCATGGTGATGGGGACGCTTCAAGTTAAAATATACCATCGGATTGGAGAAAACTCCGATCCGATGGTATATTAACTCCTGACTTTACATTGAAAGTCAATGGGGGACGGATCCGTTTGAAATTGCACCGTATTGTGTCAACGTCAAACGGATCCGTCCCCATTGACTTGCATTGTAATTCAGGACGGATCCGTTTGGCTCCGTGGATACGCCAAAAATCAAGGAAGGCCCACGGACGAAAAAACGGTAACGGATCACGGAAAAACGGAACCCCGTTTTGCGGACCGCAAATAAATACGGTCGTGTGCATGAGGCCTTATATACAGGTTCCATGGGTGCAGCAGAGAGGCCACACCCATGGAGCAGACAGAGGATTAACTCCTAATAAGAACACAGGGGAGTTAACCCATAAAGAACCACAAATGACACACAGGAACGAAGCTGCAGCGAGAGCATAGACAGAAGGTCACAGCCAGAGGTAACGACTGTGACACCTGGTGGGGTCTTCTGCTGTTGTAGCTTATCCACCTCAAGGTTGTGCGTGTTGTGGCTTCACAAATGCTTTGCTGCATACCTCGGTTGTAACGAGTGGTTATCTCAGTCAATGTTGCTCTTCTATCAGCTTGAATCAGACGGTCCATTCTCCTCTGACCTCTAGCATCCACAAGGCATTTTTGCCCACAGGACTGCCGCATACTGGATGTTTTTCCCTTTTCACACCATTCTTTGTAAACCCTAGAAATGGTTGTGCGTGAAAATCCCAGTAACTGAGCAGATTGTGAAATACTCAGACCGGCCCGTCTGGCACCAACAACCATGCCACGCTCAAAATTGCTTAAATCACCTTTCTTTCCCATTCTGACATTCAGTTTGGAGTTCAGGAGATTGTCTTGACCAGGACCACACCCCTAAATGCATTGAAGCAACTGCCATGTGATTGGTTGACTAGATAATTGCATTAATAAGAAATAGAACAGGTGTTCCTAATAATTCTTTAGGCGAGTGTATATATATATATATATATATATATATATATACACAGTGCCTTGCAAAAGTATTCACCCCCTTGACTTTTTTGGTGTTTTGGTGCCTCACAACCTGGAATTAACATGGATTGTATGAGGATTTGCATCATTTAATTTACAGAACATGCCCACAACTTTAAAGATTTAAAAAAAAAATTATTGTAAGGCAAACAACAAATAGGACAAAATAACAGAAAAAGTCAATGTGCATAACTATTGATCTCCTAAAGTCAGTACTTTGTAGAGTCACCTTTTGCAGCAATCACAGCTCCAAGTCACTTTGGATAAGTCTCTATGAGCTTGCCACATCTTACCACTGGGATTTTTGCCCATTCCTCCTTGCAAAACTTCTCCAGCTCCTTCAAGTTGGATAATTTGCACTTGTGAACAGCAATCTTTAAGTCTGACCATAGATTTTGTATTGGATTGAGATCTGGGCTTTGACTAGGCCATTCCAACACATTTATATGTTTACCCTTAAACCACTCAAGTGTTGCTTTAGCAGTGTGTTTGGGGTCATTGTCCTGCTGGAAGGTGAAACTCCGTCCTAGCCTCAAATCACGCACAGAGTGGGACAGGTTTTGCTCAAGAATATCCCTGTATTCAGCACCATCCATCTTTGCCTCAACTCTGACCAATTTCCCAGTCCCAGCTGCTGAAAAACATCCCCACAGCATGTTTCACTGATGGTGTTCTTTGGGTGATGTGATGTGTTGGGTTTGCACCAGACATAGCATTTTATATGATGGCTGAAAAGTTCAATTTTAGTCTCATTAGACTAGAGCACCTTCCTCCAAATATTTTGGGAGTCTCCCACATGCCTTTTCGCAAACTCACAACATGCCTTTTTGTTTTTAGCTGAAAGTAATGTCTTTCTTCTGGCCACTCTGCCATAAAGCCCAACTCTATGGAGTGTATGGCTTATTGTCATCCTATGTACAGATACTCCAGTCTCTGTTGTGGAACTCTGCAGCTCCTCCAGGGTTACCTTAGGTCTCTGTACTGCCTCTCTGATTAATGCCCTTCTTGTCCGGTCCATGAGTTTTGGTGGGCGGCCATCTCTTGGCAGGTTTGCTGTTGTGCCATGTTCTTTCCATTTGGTTATGATAGATTTGATGGTGCTCCTGGGGATCATCAAAGATCTGGGTATTTTCTTATAACCTAACCCTGACTTTTACTTCTCAACAACATTGTTCCTTACTTGTTTGGAGAGTTCCTTGGTCTTCATGGCAGTGTTTGGTTAGTGATGCCTCTTGCTTAGGTGTTGCAGCCTCTGGGGCCTTTCAAAAAAGGTGTGTATATGTAATGACAGATCATGTGACACTTAGATTGCACACAAGTAGACATCATTTCACTAATTATGTGACTTCTGAAGGTAATTGGTTGCACCAGAGCTTTTTATGGCCTTCCTAACAAAGGGGGTGAATACATACGCACATGCCAATTTTCTGTTTTCTATTTCTAAACAATAGTTTTATTTATATATTTTTCTCATTTCACTTCACCAACTTAGACTTTTGTGTACTGATCCATCACATAAAATTCAGATTAACAAAACATGGAATTTAAGGCTGTAATGTAACAAAATACGAAAAAAGTCAAGGGGGGTGAATACTTTTGCAAGTCACTGTATATATTTATATATATGCCCCTTTAATGCTAGGGCTACACAACGACATGTGTCGCTCAACATTTTGTCTCAACAATTTTTATAATAATAATTTATGGTGTTGCACTGTGACATGCTGCAACTGCGAAGCAACAGTCGCAGAACAATCCATCTTGGATGGATTTTTTGCAACTGTAATTTTTCAGTCACAGCATGTCACATGTCGCAGTGCAACACCATAAACTATCATTAGAAAATATGTTGAGACAAAATGTTGCGCGAAACATGTCGTCGTGTAGCCCTAGCATTAAAGGGGCATATATATATATATATATATATATAGGGCCTGTAAACTACATGAAGCACATTAATGTCGCTCGACACGTGTAGCAGTGTAGTTGTGCCCTATGTGTTGTGCGACTTATTGTCATCGTGTAGCCCTAGCCTAAAGCTGACCTACAGCAGTGAAGAAAAATGGCTGGGTTGTTATGGAAACCTAGAGTAAAACTGTGTGTATGTGAAGACTAAGGTCCTGCAAGCTTCTATTGGCTGATAAGGGACATGTGACCGTGTGTATGGCAGTTGGGATATGAAGAGAAAGAATTGCAGGCTTGTATTGGCTAATGCAGGTCATTTTTTGGAAATATCTCAGGAACAGTATGTCCTAGAGAGCTGTGACCCCCACAAGATTTCTTTCCAGGTAGCAAGGGATGCGTATACCAAGTTTTGTTGAAATCGATGGTTGCGTTTTTGAGTGATCGTGAAACATACATACATACATACATACAGTTGCAAGAAAAAGTATGTGAACCTTTTGGAATGATATGGATTTCTGTACAAATTGGTCATAAAATGTGAAGGATCTTTATCTAAGTCACAACAATAGACAATCACAGTCTGCTTAAACTAATAACACACAAAGAATGAAATGTTACCATGTTTTTATTGAACACGCCATGTAAACATTCACAGTGCAGGTGGAAAAAGTATGTGAACCCTTGGATTTAATAACTGGTTGAACCTCCTTTGGCAGCAATAACTTCAACCAAACGTTTCCTGTAGTTGCAGATCAGACGTGCCCAACGGTCAGGAGTGATTCTTGACCATTCCTCTTTACAGAACTGTTTCAGTTTAGCAATATTCTTGGGATGTCTGGTGTGAATCGCTTTCTTGAGGTCATGCCACAGCATCTCAATCGGGTTGAGGTCAGAACTCTGACTGGGCCACTCCAGAAGGCGTATTTTCTTCTGTTTAAGCCATTCTGTTGTCCATTTACTTCTATGCTTTGGGTCGTTGTCCTGTTGCAACACCCATCTTCTGTTGAGCTTCAGCTGGTGGACAGATGGCCTTAGGTTCTTCTGCAAAATGTCTTGATAAACTTGGGAATTCATTTTTCCTTCGATGATAGCAATCCGTCCAGGCCCTGACGCAGCAAAGCGGCCCCAAACCATGATGCCCCCACCACCATACTTCACAGTTGGAATGAGGTTTTGATGTTGGTGTGCTGTGCCTCTTTTTCTCCACACATAGTGTTGTGTGTTTCTTCCAAACAACTCAACTTTGGCTTCATCTGTCCACAGAATATTTTGCCAGTACTGCTGTGGAACATCCAGGTGCTCTTGTGCAAACTGTAAACGTGCAGCAATGTTTTTTTGGACAGCAGTGGCTTCCTCCCATGAAATCCATTCTTGTTTAGTGTTTTACGTATCGTAGATTCGCTAACAGGGATGTTAGCATATGCCAGAGACTTTTGTAAGTCTTTAGCTGACACTTTAGGATTCTTCTTCACCTCATTAAGCAGTCTGCGCTGTGCTTTTGCAGTCATCTTTACAGGACGGCCACTCCTAGGGAGAGTAGCAGCAGTGCTGAACTTTCTCCATTTATAGACAATTTGTCTTACCATGTACTGATGAACAGCAAGGCTTTTGGAGATACTTTTATAACCCTTTCCAGCTTTATGCAAGTCAGCAATTCTTAATCGTAGGTCTTCTGAGAGCTCTTTTGTGCGAGGCGTCAGTCACATCAGGCAATGCTTCTTGTGAAAAGCAAACCCAGAACTGGTGTGTGTTTTTTAAAGGGCAGGGCAGCTGTAACAAACACCTCCAATCTCATCTCATTGAATGGACTCCAGTTGGCTGACACCTCACTCCAATTAGCTCTTGGAGATGTCATTAATCTAGGGGTTCACATACTTTTTCCACCTGCACTGTGAATGTTTACATGGTGTGTTTCATAAAAACATGGTAATATTTAATTCTTTGTGTGTTATTAGTTTAATCAGATTGTGATTGTCTATTGTTGTGACTTAGATGAAGATCAGATCACATTTTATGACCAATTTGTGCAGAAATCCATATCATTCCAAAGGGTTCACATACTTTTTCTTGCAACTGTACATACATACACACACATACAGTATATACATCCTTCTTTTTATATATATATATATATATATATATCCAAAGAAAGCAAAGATCAGGGCAGCACACCTTTTTTCTCAGTTCAAGACAGGAGTGCCAGCAGTACAAACTTGACCGCAGTGATAAGCATAAAATAAGAAAAAAAATTTAGCACCTCCCCACATTTTTCACCATTTAGATGTGCTACTTTTTTAAAAATATATATTTATATACACACACACACATTCTCTTGAACACGAGGGGACACTCCTCGAACCAGTAATTCACTGGATGCCGCAGGATCTGACGTCATGTGATGTCATAACACTGGGAACCCAGATCTTCCTGTATCCAGGGAATAGGAAGGGTTCAAAAAGTGAGTGTCCCCATGTGTTTAAGTGGATGAGGTATTTTTATTTTATTTTAACTCCTGAAAGACCCTAGTAGCCGTCTTTAATAACCATGAGACAGGTGCACTCCTGTCCATACGGCCATTAAAAATATTCACATTGATTTTAATGGGGTCTGTCTGGCTGTGAAAATTGACAAAAATAGGACATGTCCTTTTTTCTGACGGCCGCTATTCACTGACCCCATTGATTTCATTTGGTTGTGAAAATGCTCATGTGACGACCATTAAAGGAAACACTGTTGCAGCCGTTTTTTCGAGGATTTTGATAAAAGTGTCAATCCATGCACTAAATTTACCATCCAGCCTGAGGAACTTTAATAAATCAGATGCAACAGATTATCTGACAGACTTTCTGACCAATAATTTTGTTATGCACACCAACTATTAGTCTGATTGGCCAGATATTGGACAGATAATCTATTGGTGTAATACAGGTTTAAAATTAGGGTATCTATAAGATAACACCACGCAACAAAAAAACACTCTGCAACTGGGCAAAAAAACATTTGTCCTATACTAAATCGAGTTTACGGATTACAAATTCTAAGTCAGAATTGTTGTAACACATCACGAAATTTTGCTATGCATAAGTATGCCTAAATGAATTAAGCACTTGGAAAGCATTGAATAATTTTGAACAGAAAGAGTTTTACTCCAACAATCTGGCTTCACGTCAGCAGAGAATCAGTCTCTTCATGCCATAGCAAAGAATCTGGCTTCATGTCAGCAGAGAATCAGTCTCTTCATGCCATAGCAGAGAATCTGGCTTCATGTCAGCACAGAATCAGTCTTCATGTCATAGCAGAGAATCAGGCTTCACGTCACCCACCACTGGAACAGGCCACTGTCACACATTTAGGCCCCGGCACCCAGACAGAGGAGAGCGGTCCCGTAACAGAGAATCTGGCCTTATGTCAGCGCAGAATCTGTCTTCATGTCATAGCAGAGAATCAGGCATCACGTCACCCACCACTGCAACAGGCCACTGTCACACATTTAGGCCCAGGCACCCAGGCAGAGGAGAGAGGTCCCGTAACAGAGAATCTGGCCTTATGTCAGCGCAGAATCTGTATTCATGTCATAGCAGAGAATCAGGCTTCACGTCACCCACCACTGGAACAGGCCACTGTCACACATTTAGGCCCAGGCACCCAGGCAGAGGAGAGAGGTCCCGTAACAGAGAATCTGGCCTTATGTCAGCGCAGAATCTGTCTTCATGTCATAGCAGAGAATCAGGCTTCAAGTCACCCACCACTGGAACAGGCCACTGTCACACATTTAGGCCCCGGCACCCAGACAGAGGAGAGCGGTCCCGTAACAGAGAATCTGGCCTTATGTCAGCGCAGAATCTGTATTCATGTCATAGCCGAGAATCAGGCTTCACGTCAGCCACCACTGGAACAGGCCACTGTCACACATTTAGGCCCAGGCACCCAGGCAGAGGAGAGAGGTCCCGTAACAGAGAATCTGGCCTTATGTCAGCACAGAATCTGTCTTCATGTCATAGCAGAGAATCAGGCATCACGTCACCCACCACTGGAACAGGCCACTGTCACACATTTAGGCCCCGGCACCCAGACAGAGGAGAGCGGTCCCGTAACAGAGAATCTGGCCTTATGTCAGCGCAGAATCTGTCTTCATGTCATAGCAGAGAATCAGGCTTCACGTCACCCACCACTGGAACAGGCCACTGTCACACATTTAGGCCAAGGCACCCAGGCAGAGGAGAGAGGTCCCGTAACAGAGAATCTGGCCTTATGTCAGCGCAGAATCTGTCTTCATGTCATAGCAGAGAATCAGGCATCACGTCACCCACCACTGGAACAGGCCACTGTCACACATTTAGGCCCAGGCACCCAGGCAGAGGAGAGAGGTCCCGTAACAAAGAATCTGGCCTTATGTCAGCGCAGAATCTGTCTTCATGTCATAGCAGAGAATCAGGCTTCACGTCACCCACCACTGGAACAGGCCACTGTCACACATTTAGGCCCCGGCACCCAGACAGAGGAGAGCGGTCCCGTAACAGAGAATCTGGCCTTATGTCAGCGCAGAATCTGTATTCATGTCATAGCAGAGAATCAGGCTTCACGTCAGCCACCACTGGAACAGGTCACTGTCACACATTTAGGCCCAGGCACCCAGGCAGAGGAGAGCGGTCCCGTAACAGAGAATCTGGCCTTATGTCAGCGCAGAATCTGTATTCATGTCATAGCAGAGAATCAGGCTTCACGTCACCCACCACTGGAACAGGCCACTGTCACACATTTAGGCCCCGGCACCCAGACAGAGGAGAGGTTCATTCAACTTTGGGTTGCCCCGCAATATAATGGTAAAATGAAATTAAAAATAGTATCGAATGAGGAAGTGCCCTGGAGTAGAATAATATATTGTTAAGGGGAGGTAGTTAATATCTAATCTGCACAAGGGATGGACAGGTCCTGTGGGATCCATGCCTGGTTCATTTTTATGAACGTCAGCTTGTCCACATTGGCTGTAGACAGGCGGCTGCGTTTGTCTGTAATGACGCCCCCTGCCGTGCTGAATACACGTTCAGACAAAACGCTGGCTGCCGGGCAGGCCAGCACCTCCAAGGCATAAAAGGCTAGCTCTGGCCACGTGGACAATTTGGAGACCCAGAAGTTGAATGGGGCCGAACCATCAGTCAGTACGTGGAGGGGTGTGCACAGGTACTGTTCCACCATGTTAGTGAAATGTTGCCTCCTGCTAACACGTTCCGTATCAGGTGGTGGTGCACTTAGCTGTGGCGTGTTGACAAAACTTTTCCACATCTCTGCCATGCTAACCCTGCCCTCAGAGGAGCTGGGCGTGACACAGCTGCGTTGGCGACCTCTTGCTCCTCCTCTGCCTTCGCCTTGGGCTTCCACTGGTTCCCCTGTGACATTTGGGAATGCTCTCAGTAGCGCGTCTACCAACGTGCGCTTGTACTCGCGCATCTTCCTATCACGCTCCAGTGTAGGAAGTAAGGTGGGCACATTGTCTTTGTACCGGGGATCCAGCAGGGTGGCAACCCAGTAGTCCGCACATGTTAAAATGTGGGCAACTCTGCTGTCGTTGGCACTGCAGCATGTAGTCGCTCATGTGTGCCAGGCTGCCCAGAGTTAAGGACAAGCTGTCCTCTGTGGGAGGCGTATCGTCATCGTCCTGCGTTTCCCCCCAGCCACACACCAGTGATGGGCCCGAGCTGCGTTGGGTGCCACCCCGCTGTGAACCTGCTTCATCCTCATCCTCCTCCACCTCCTCCTCATCCTCGTCCTCCTCGTCCTCCAGTAGTGGGCCCTGTCTGGCCACATTTGTACCTGGCCTCTGGTGTTGCAAAAAACCTCCCTCTGAGTCAATTCGAAGAGACTGGCCTGAAAGTGCTAAAAATGACCCCTCTTCCTCCTCTTCCTCCTGGGCCACCTCCTCTTCCATCATCGCCCTAAGTGTTTTCTCAAGGAGACATAGAAGTGGTATTGTAACGCTGATAGCGGCGTCATCGCCACTGGCCATGTTGGTGGAGTACTCGAAACAGCGCAACAGGGCACACAGGTCTCGCATGGAGGCCCAGTCATTGGTGGTGAAGTGGGTCTGATCCACAGTGCGACTGACCCGTGCGTGCTGCAGCTGAAACTCCACTATGGCCTGCTGCTGCTCGCACAGTCTGTCCAGCATATGCAAGGTGGAGTTCCACCTGGTGGGCACGTCGCATATGAGGCGGTGAGCGGGAAGGCCGAAGTTACGCTGTAGCGCAGACAGGCGAGCAGCGGCAGGGTGTGAACGCCGGAAGCGCGAACAGACGGCCCGCACTTTATGCAGCAGCTCTGACATGTCGGGGTAGTTGCGAATGAACTTCTGCACCACCAAATTCAGCACATGCGCCAGGCAAGGGATGTGCGTCAAACCGGCTAGTCCCAGAGCTGCAACGAGATTTCGCCCATTATCGCACACCACCAGGCCGGGCTTGAGGCTCACCGGCAGCAACCACTCGTCGGTCTGTTGTTCTATACCCCGCCACAACTCCTGTGCGGTGTGGGGCCTGTCCCCCAAACATATGAGTTTCAGAATGGCCTGCTGACGTTTACCCCGTGCTGTGCTGAAGTTGGTGGTGAAGGTGTGTGGCTGACTGGATGAGCAGGTGGAAGAAGAGGATGAGGAAGATGAGTAGGAGGAGGAGGAGACAGGAGGCAAAGAATGTTGCCCTGCGATCCTTGGCGGCGGAAGGACGTGCGCCAAATAGCTCTCCGCCTGGGGCCCAGCCGCCACTACATTTACCCAGTGTGCAGTTAGGGAGATATAGCGTCCCTGGCCGTGCTTACTGGTCCACGTATCTGTGGTTAGGTGGACCTTGCCACAGATGGCGTTGCGCAGTGCACACTTGATTTTATCGGACACTTGTTTATGCAGGGAAGGAACGGCTCTCTTAGAGAAGTAGTGGCGGCTGGGAACAACATACTGTGGGACAGCAAGTGACATGAGCTGTTTGAAGCTGTGTGTGTCCACCAGCCTAAATGACAGCATTTCATAGGCCAGTAGTTTAGAAATGCTGGCATTCAGGGCCAGGGATCGAGGGTGGCTAGGTGAGAATTTACGCTTTCTCTCAAATGTTTGTGAGATGGAGAGCTGAACGCTGCCGTGTGACATGGTTGAGATGCTTGGTGACGCAGGTGGTGGTGTTGGTGGTACATCCCATGTTTCCTGGGCGGCAGGTGCCAACGTTCCTCCAGAGGCGGAGGAAGAGGCCGAGGCGGCAGCAGCAGCAGAAGAGGCCGAGGCGGCGGCAGCAGCAGAAGAGGCCGAGGCGGCAGCAGCAGAAGAGGTAGCAGGGGGAGCCTGAGTGACTTCCTTGTTTTTAAGGTGTTTACTCCACTGCAGTTCATGCTTTGCATGCAGGTGCCTGGTCATGCAGGTTGTGCTAAGGTTCAGAACGTTAATGCCTCGCTTCAGGCTCTGATGGCACAGCGTGCAAACCACTCGGGTCTTGTGGTCAGCACATTGTTTGAAGAAGTGCCATGCCAGGGAACTCCTTGAAGCTGCCTTTGGGGTGCTCGGTCCCAGATGGCGGCGGTCAGTAGCAGGCGGAGTCTCTTGGCGGCGGGTGTTCTGATTTTGCCCACTGCTCCCTCTTTGCTACGCTGTTGGCTCGGTCTCACCACTGCCTCTTCCCCTGAACTGTGAAAGTCAGTGGCACGACCTTCATTCCATGTGGGGTCTAGGACCTCATCGTCCCCTGCATCGTCTTCCACCCAGTCTTGATCCCTGACCTCCTGTTCAGTCTGCACACTGCAGAAAGACGCAGCAGTTGGCACCTGTGTTTCGTCATCATCAGAGACGTGCTGAGGTGGTATTCCCATGTCCTCATCATCAGGAAAAATAAGTGGTTGTGCGTTAGCGCATTCTATCTCTTCCACCCCTGGGGAAGGGCTAGGTGGATGCCCTTGGGAAACCCTGGCAGCAGAGTCTTCAAACAGCATAAGAGACTGCTGCATAACTTGAGGCTCAGACAGTTTCCCTGATATGCATGGGGGTGATGTGACAGACCGATGGGCTTGGTTTTCATGCGCCATCTGTGCGCTTTCTGCAGAAGACTGGGTGGGAGATAATGTGAACGTGCTGGATCCACTGTCGGCCACCCAATTGACTAATGCCTGTACCTGCTCAGGCCTTACCATCCTTAGAACGGCATTGGGCCCCACCAAATATCGCTGTAAATTCTGCTGGCTACTGGGAACTGAGGTAGTTGGTTCACTAGGACGTGTGGCTGTGGCAGAACGGCCACGTCCTCTCCCAGCACCAGAGGGTCCACTAACACCACCACGACCATGTCCACGTCCGCGTCCCTTATTAGATGTTTTCCTCATTGTTCCTGTTCACCACAATTTTGATAATGGCAAATTTGGGAATGCTTTTTCAACCCAGAACAAAAAGTCTGCTTTGACGGTCACTACAAATAACTTGACCAGCTAAAACACTGCAGATTTGGTTGAATAGAGATGTGAGACCTGTTTTTTTTTGCGCTGTGTGACAGGTATAGGTTTAATCACAGAATCACACTTCTATCAGCACGCTAGCGTGTGTCTTAGGTTTTTCTGAATGACACTATCAATAACTTCAATGTAAGATTTTCTTTTTGGGATAGATTTCAAGTAGGCCTGAAATACCACAAACTAGTTATTTTCAGAATGGCAAATTTGGGAATGCTTTTTCAACCCAGAACAAAAAGTCTGCTTTGACGGTCACTACAAATAACTTGACCAGCTAAAACTGTGCAGATTTGGTTGAATAGAGATGTGAGACCTGTTTTTTTTTGCGCTGTGTGACAGTTATAGGTTTAATCACAGAATGACACTTCTATCAGCACGCTAGCGTGTGTCTTAGGTTTTTCTGAATGACACTATCAATAACTTCAATGTAAGATTTTCTTTTTGGGATAGATTTCAAGTAGGCCTGAAATACCACAAACTAGTTATTTTCAGAATGGCAAATTTGGGAATGCTTTTTCAACCCAGAACAAAAAGTCTGCTTTGACGGTCACTTCAAATAACTTGACCAGCTAAAACTGTGCAGATTTGGTTGACTAGAGATGTGAGACGTGTTTTTTTTTGCGCTGTGTGACAGTTATAGGTTTAATCACAGAATGACACTTCTATCAGCACGCTAGCGTGTGTCTTAGGTTTTTCTGAATGACACTATCAATAACTTCAATGTAAGATTTTCTTTTTGGGATAGATTTCAAGTAGGCCTGAAATACCACAAACTAGTTATTTTCAGAATGGCAAATTTGGGAATGCTTTTTCAACCCAGAACAAAAAGTCTGCTTTGACGGTCACTACAAATAACTTGACCAGCTAAAACTGTGCAGATTTGGTTGAATAGAGATGTGAGACCTGTTTTTTTTTGCGCTGTGTGACAGTTATAGGTTTAATCACAGAATGACACTTCTATCAGCACGCTAGCGTGTGTCTTAGGTTTTTCTGAATGCCACTATCAATAACTTCAATGTAAGATTTTCTTTTTGGGATAGATTTCAAGTAGGCCTGAAATACCACAAACTAGTTATTTTCAGAATGGCAAATTTGGGAATGCTTTTTCAACCCAGAACAAAAAGTCTGCTTTGACGGTCACTACAAATAACTTGACCAGCTAAAACTGTGCAAATTTGGTTGAATAGAGATGTGAGACCTGTTTTTTTTTGCGCTGTGTGACAGTTATAGGTTTAATCACAGAATGACACTTCTATCAGCACGCTAGCGTGTGTCTTAGGTTTTTCTGAATGACACTATCAATAACTTCAATGTAAGATTTTCTTTTTGGGATAGATTTCAAGTAGGCCTCAAATACCACAAACTAGTTATTTTCAGAATGGCAAATTTGGGAATGCTTTTTCAACCCAGAACAAAAAGTCTGCTTTGACGGTCACTACAAATAACTTGACCAGCTAAAACTGTGCAGATTTGGTTGAATAGAGATGTGAGACCTGTTTTTTTTTGCGCTGTGTGACAGTTATAGGTTTAATCACAGAATGACACTTCTATCAGCACGCTAGCGTGTGTCTTAGGTTTTTCTGAATGACACTATCAATAACTTCAATGTAAGATTTTCTTTTTGGGATAGATTTCAAGTAGGCCTCAAATACCACAAACTAGTTATTTTCAGAATGGCAAATTTGGGAATGCTTTTTCAACCCAGAACAAAAAGTCTGCTTTGACGGTCACTACAAATAACTTGACCAGCTAAAACTGTGCAAATTTGGTTGAATAGAGATGTGAGACCTGTTTTTTTTTGCGCTGTGTGACAGTTATAGGTTTAATCACAGAATGACACTTCTATCAGCACGCTAGCGTGTGTCTTAGGTTTTTCTGAATGACACTATCAATAACTTCAATGTAAGATTTTCTTTTTGGGATAGATTTCAAGTAGGCCTCAAATACCACAAACTAGTTATTTTCAGAATGGCAAATTTGGGAATGCTTTTTCAACCCAGAACAAAAAGTCTGCTTTGACGGTCACTACAAATAACTTGACCAGCTAAAACTGTGCAGATTTGGTTGAATAGAGATGTGAGACCTGGTTTTTTTTGCGCTGTGTGACAGTTATAGGTTTAATCACAGAATGACACTTCTATCAGCACGCTAGCGTGTGTCTTAGGTTTTTCTAAATGACACTATCAATAACTTCAATGTAAGATTTTCTTTTTGGGATAGATTTCAAGTAGGCCTCAAATACCACAAACTAGTTATTTTCAGAATGGCAAATTTGGGAATGCTTTTTCAACCCAGAACAAAAAGTCTGCTTTGACGGTCACTACAAATAACTTGACCAGCTAAAACTGTGCAGATTTGGTTGAATAGAGATGTGAGACCTGTTTTTTTTTGCGCTGTGTGACAGTTATAGGTTTAATCACAGAATGACACTTCTATCAGCACGCTAGCGTGTGTCTTAGGTTTTTCTGAATGACACTATCAATAACTTCAATGTAAGATTTTCTTTTTGGGATAGATTTCAAGTAGGCCTGAAATACCACAAACTAGTTATTTTCAGAATGGCAAATTTGGGAATGCTTTTTCAACCCAGAACAAAAAGTCTGCTTTGACGGTCACTACAAATAACTTGACCAGCTAAAACTGTGCAGATTTGGTTGAATAGAAATGTCAGGTCTATTTTTTAGGCGCTGGCTGACAGGCTCAACTTGCCCCTGATGTAATATATGGCCAAAAAATAACCACACTGTTGATGGTTAAATGCACTTGGGTAACACAGGCTTAGCCTGCAGCTGATGTAGTATATGGCCAAAAAATAATCAGACTGTTGATGGTTAAATGCACTTGGGTGAAACAGGCTCAGCCTGCAGCTGATGTAGTATATGGCCAAAAAATAACCAGACTGTTGATGGTTAAATGCACTTCGGTGACACAGGCTCAGCCTGCAGCTGATGTAGGATATAGCACAAAATAACCACACTATCGATGGTTAAATACACTTGGTGATAGCTCGTGCTGGCGCACCACAAGTCACAAAATGGCCGCCGATCACCCCAGAAAAAAAGTGATCTAAAAATGCTCTGGGCAGCCTCAAAAAAGTGAGCAAGTCAATAATAGCACTTCAATGATCCACAGCTGCAGATCGATCACAGAATGAAGTCTTTTGGAGGAGTTAATCTGCCTAATCTCGCCCTAACGTCGCAGCTGCAACCTCTCCCTATGCTTGAATCAGCAGAGTGACGTGCAGCGCTACGTGACCCAAGCTTATATAGAGGCTGCGTCACATGCTGCACTGGCCAATCACAGCCATGCCAATAGTAGGCAAGGCTGTGATGGCCTCTTGGGGCAAGTAGTATGACGCTTGTTGATTGGCTGCTTTGCAGCCTTTCAAAAAGCGCCAAGAAAGCGCCGAACACCGAACCCGAACCCAGACTTTTACGAAAATGTTCGGGTTCGGGTCCGTGTCACGGACACCCCAAAATTCGGTACGAACCCGAACTATACAGTTCGGGTTCGCTCATCCCTAGTAGTAAACCGTGTATGAAAATGTAATGGAATAAGGGTACTTTCACACTAGTGTTTTTCTTTTCCGGCATAGAGTTCCGTCCTAGGGGTTCTATACCGGAAAATAACTGATCAGTTTTCTGAATCTGTCTGATCAGATTCTGAATGGAGAGCATTCCATTCAGGATGCATCAGGATGTCTTCAGTTCCATTTTTTTTTTCCTTTTCAATACTGCAGCATGCTACGGTTTTATCTCCGGCCAAAAAAAACAGAACACTTGCCTGAATGCCGGATCCGACATTTTTTTCCCACAGGAATGTATTAGTGCCGGATCCGGCATTTAAAATATTGCAATGCCGGACCCGTCCTTCTAGTCTGCACATGCGCAGACCGAAAATGTAAAAAATAAATAAATGCCAGATCCGTTTTTCTGGATGAGAACGGAAAGACGGATCCGGCATATCAATGCAGTTGTAAGATCAGTCTGATCAGTCTTACAAATGCCATCAGTTGGCATACGCTTTGACGTAACTGCTTGCTGCATCACTCTGCCGCAAGTGTGAAAGTACCCTAACAAAATTTTTAAAAGTCTCATTTTTCAGTTTAAAAGTCTTACTTGAAAAAGGCCCAGTACTATTAAACGTGCTTCAGGCATCTGCTTTTGCATTTGTGAACGGTCATATTTTCCCATTGCAAAAACCAGCAGTAGTCCCCCATCATGTTGGTATTCCAACGGCCTTGATACCTGTTCTCCATTGTAGAAATATCTTTATGGAACCGCTCTCCATGTTAGTTACTTGCGTGTTCCAAATTGAGTGGGAAAAAGTCAAGATGGGAATGTAAGAAATGCACTTTCAATGACATTCAACAGGCAAGTTCATATGCTGTAAGCATGTTGTCTACTAATTCAGCATAGTTTGCAGCTCGAAGTTCTGCACTACTACCACAAATGCATCCCAAGCTGCAAGACGCACTCACTTTTGTCAGATTCTTGCGCTGATCATAAGTAGTGTATTTGCCACATATGTAGCAGAAATTGTCTGGATCATTAACACATTTGCGTTTATCCATCTTAAGTTTCAAAACTGATAGCACTATAATAGATCACTTTATCAAAATCTGTCCAGCTTGCCTTACAGTCAGGTCCATAAATATTGGGACATCGACCAAATTGTAACATTTTTGGCTCTATACACCACCACAATGGATTCGAAATGAAACGAACAAGATGTGCTTTAACTGCAGACTGTCAGCTTTAATTTGAGGGTATTTACATCCAAATCAGGTGAACGGTGTAGGAATTATATCAGTTTTCATATGTGCCTCCCACTTGTTAAGGAACCAAAAGTAATGGGACAATTGGCTTCTCAGCTGTTCCATGGCCAGGTGTGTGTTATTCCCTCAATATCCCAATTACAATGAGCAGATAAAAGGTCCAGAGTTCATTTCAAGTGTGCTATTTGTATTTGGAATCTGTTGCTGTCAACTCTCAAGATGAGATCCAAAGAGCTGTCACTATCAGTGAAGCAAGCCATCATTAGGCTGAAAAAACAAAACAAACCCATCAGAGAGATAGCAAAAACATTAGGCGTGGACAAAACAACTGTTTGGAACATTCTTAAAAAGAAGGAACGCATCGATGAGCTCAGCAACACCAAAAGACCCGGAAGACCACGGAAAACAACTGTGGTGGATGACCTCTTTCCCTGGTGAAGAAAACAACAGTTGGCCAGATCAAGAACACTCTCCAGGAGGTAGGTGTATGTTTGTCAAAGTCACCAATCATGAGAAGACTTCACCAGAGTGAATACAGAGTGTTCACCACAAAATGTAAACCATTGGTGAGCCTCAAAAACAGGAAGGCCAGATTAGAGTTTTCCAAACGACATCTAAAAAAGCCTTCACAGTTCTGGAACAACATCCTATGGACAGATGAGACCAAGATCAACTTGTATCAGAGTGATGGGAAGAGAAGAGTATAGAGAAGGAAAGTGTAACGGTCACGTACACACACACACACAGGGGGGAGGATAGTGACCACTGCGCTCCACCCTCACCCGTGGCCCTGCCTACTTGCCTCACGAGTCCTGATGACAGGGGACAACTGGACGGCAGTCCCTAACTTAGTATACGTGCGGGAAGGACAGACAAGACAAATAACGGATAGTGAACGGACCGGGTCAAAACCAAGAGGACAACGCAGTACAGAGGGATAAGCAAAGAAAGGTCAGGAGAAGCCAAGGTCATAAATACCAGGAGAGTCGAGAAGTATCAAAGGAGTCCGCAAAGAATAGTCAGGTGGAAGCCGAGGTCAATATACCAGGAAGGATGCGCAGTACAGGAGGAGCAGGCAAAAGATCATCAGGGAACAGGATCAGGTAAGTACACAGGTATCCAACAACTGCCAGGAACCTAAATTAACAGACAACCTGTGGCCAGCAGGCTGCCTGTATTTATAGTGGGGAGTGAGGGTCATGTGACGTGGCCAGCGTCACATGACCGACAGACCGACCAGTCGAGAACCGAGTGATCAGCTCGGCGCTCAAGGCAGACCTAGGAGCAGTGAGCCTCCCAGCTAGCAAAGCCGCCCTGGGAACGAGGTCAAACACAGATCCTCGCTCCCGAAGCTAAGCAGCAGGTCTGCGGCTGATGGGAGACCGAGTGTGCCTTCGGCACCCCGTTACAGAAAGGAACTGCTCATGAACCTAAGCATACTGCCTCATCAGTGAAGCATGGTGGTGGTAGTGTCACGGCGTGGGCATGTATGGCTGCCAATGGAACTGGTTCTCCTGTATTTATTGATGATGTGACTGCTGACAAAAGCAGCAGGATGAAATCTGAAGTGTTTCAGGCAATATTATCTGCTTATATTCAGCCAAATGCTTCAGAACTCATTGGATGGTGCTTCACAGTGCAGATGAACAATGACCCAAAGCATACTGCAAAAGCAACCAAATAATTTTTTAAAGGAAAGAAGTGGAATGTTATGCAATGGCCAAGTCAATCACCTGACCTGAATACGATTGAGCATGCATTTCACTTGATGAAGACAAAACTGAAGGGAAAATGCCCCAAGATCATGCAGGAACTGAAGGCAGTTGCAGTAGAGGCCTGGCAGAGCATCACCAGGGATGAAACCCAGCGTCTAGTGATGTCTATGCGTTCCAGACTTCAGGCTGTAATTGACTGTAAAGGATTTGCAACCAAGTATTAAAACGTGAAAGTTTGATTTATGATTATTATTCTGTCCCATTACTTTTGGTCCCTTAACAAGTGGGAGGCACATATGCAAACTGTTGTAATTCCTACACCGTTCACCTGCTTTGGATGTAAATACCCTCAAATGAAAGCTGGCAGTCTGCAGTTAAAGCACATCTTGTTCGCTTCATTTCAAATCCATTGTGGTGGTGTATAGAGCCAAAGATTTTAGAATTGTGTTGATGTCCCAATATTTATGGACCTGACTGTATATTATTACTGCTGACATCAGCCTGAGTGCATCCGAACAGGTCTGGACATGTCCATTGGAATATCTTCCAATATAATGCATTAATATTATAACTGAATAGGCTTTGCATGTATAACTTAAAATCTAGACGTGTCAGGCAAATTCCAAGTTCATATTTAGAATCGGCGTGCTCATTTTAGTATATATCACATGTTTTTCTCTCAGTAGCAAAATCATTGTTGCGCAGTGTTAAATCTGGAATCGTCAATCTTTTTATGTTTGTCCTACAGTTCACTGAATGTATAAAGAGCTTCAGTGTCGTCTAGGATCAATTATCAGTGAGCAGCTGAAATTAGACCTGTATGGCTTATGTCTCCTCCCAGTTCACACCTACTGTACCTGCAGGTTCTCTGGTAACAATGTGTATTAGCAACCCAACTCCTGCAGCACAGACAGCACTGTACGAGCATACAGCCAAGTAACACAGGTAAGCATACTATTTATACTATATATCTACTGCATGTACACTGCTGGCATTGACATATTCAGGAAACGTGTGATCTGCGCACTTCACTTGGCTCTCTCTAGTGACCTCAAATACAGAGATTGAAGTTCAGGTTTCATATATATTCTGCCACACTGTGCTTATAGAACCAATACTTAATAGGAGCAGTAAGCTAGGAGCATCAATAATGCAAAGTACTCTCTCAGTGCAAAACAAAAACAGATTGAGGAATCTTAGAAACCTAATTAATTTCAACTTTAGGGATTTTACCAGTTGCTCAGATTCAATGATATTTCTCTTGGGAATAGTTCAACTGATTCTTTGCATTTTGGAGAAACACTTAAAATACAACAAAAAACAAGAGCATAGGAAATAACATTCTGTAATAAAGACACATCTTTGGGAGCAGTCAGGACCATCAAAGACCATTATGTATATCTAATCCTTAGTGTTTTCCGCTCTGATGAAAAACACTGGATTGGGTGCGCTTTTGCACTCTGTAGCCATTGGGAAACTATATTCTCATTAGGTTTCTTTGCTGCTGACCTAGATCTCAATGAGACTAAATGAGGATTGTAGACAGTTTTATTCTACAAAAGAAATCAGTTTTATTTAAAAAGGCACTGCTTCCCAAATGAGAATGCTGGCGAGTTTTTATTTAATTTATTTTACAATTAGACTGCTTCTTTTATTTCCGATTAAACAAGTGCATTTTTTACGCTTTTATATAGCGTTACTATCTTCTGCAGCTCTTTACAGACATTAGCATCATACTGTCCCCAATGGGGCTCACAATCTAAGTTCCCTATCAGTATGTCTTTGGGGTGTGGGAGGAAACCGGAGTGCCCAGAGGAAACCCACACAAAGACGGGGAGAACATACAAACTCCAGGCAGATGTCCTTGGGTGGATTTGACTCTAGGACCCCAGCGCTGACATATTCTGCAATTCTGTACAAAAGTTGGACACCAAAAATAGGGCACCAATTAACCTATGTTTTTGAAGCGTGGGAAAAAAAACCTGGCAAAGACAGAGGAAACATGAAGACTCCATGCAGATGTTGCCCTTAATTAGATGCAAACACAGGACTCCAGTGCTGCAAGGCAACAGTGCTAACCACTGGGCCACATGGTGCCCCTACTTTAAAAGTAGACTTTTTCTAGATATAGAGAATTATATCATCACTGGTCTCTTAGTATTATTAGACCTACTATTTAGACAGTCAATCACTGCCTGAAAAGATGATTAAAATAAAACTAAAAATTCTGTATTATGGTATTACAGAAAAATTGGTGGGATAATCTCCCTCTTTACAACAGTTTTACACAAGCAGAATGGTGATCTAGATTATTGAATTCTCGAACAAGGGGTCACCATCGCCACCATCCACTGATATTATAATTTATATGCAGTGCAGTGGGACGGTACTCTCAACCCCCCCCCCAAATTCAGATCACCAAGGATTGTGGGCTACTAAACAGATGCCAGGACAGTATTGTATAAACCCGACACCTGTAAAATAAATGGAACTATGCAGGCGTCTATTATCCCTTTCTTCTTGAAGACCACCTGTGAGTTACTGTAACAAATGGCTGTAGCAAACGGCTGGGTGATTACTAGCAGGATTGCAGGTATGTGTATCATCGTATCATCGAGTCCTGGTTATATGTGTCAAGCTGTTAGCTACCTGTTATAGGGAACTGCAATTTCACTATGAGTCTCAGTGGATTATCAGGAGCAGCACAGTAAAGGACTGGTATCTGTAAAGATTAAATTAACAGAAGCTGGATACACAAGTCCATGTCTCCCAGTCTGCTGCGCTGGTATGGCCGTTGCGCCCCTGCTGCATCGTGCTCCTAATAAAGGCAATTACTCTGCCTCTCAGGTGTGTGCACACCTTGTGGAGCCAATCACCGCACTAGTACTGAGTGCACATCACCGCACTAAGAATGCAGGAGCATCTTGAGTATATAGGGGGATCCTTAGGCAATTTCTGACCAGGTTGAATGTGGACTTCTGTCACATATAGAATGAAGCTGAGTATGTAAACTGCCCTCATATGGGTGAAAAAAACTGGTGGTGAAACAAGCATAATTGCAGCTCTCTATTGGGGGTAGCTGACAGCTGGAGACATATAACCAGGGCTCGGTGATACACATACCTGTGATCTTGGTAGTAATCACCCAGCAATTTGCTACAGCCATTTGTTAGAGTGGCTCACAGCCTATACACAGCTATAGGGAGGAGCCTACTCTGCAATATACCTCTGAACTGTGCCTATTGCTGCTATATGTACTGAGCCTCCTATCATCTCTTCAGTAAAGAGACTTATTTATTGTAACCAAATGGGCCTGGTCTTTGACTCCACCATCATACGTCCGCCATAGCTATATCTGCCCTCCTGTCTTGCACCTATCTACCTAATATCAAGGGCACCCCAGCCACCATCAGGCAGAAGCCCCAACACTAGGGTTTGCACCCCTCCATTCACTGCACAGCCCCAGAGAGTGTTAGAGTGAGGACAGCCCATGTGAACCACCACCTCTCCTATCAGGGCTGCAACTACCATTCCTCTCCTCCCAGCTCTTCCCCTACGAGTCGCTGAAGTTACACACAAGTTGTGTGAAATTTGTTCTTTAACAGTAGAACAGTTGCAAAGTTACCAGTACTCTGTTGCTGGGGGCTGGAGGACTGTGCGCCTTAACACAAATCTATCAGATTGTAACCAAGATAGTTGAAAACTATTGCCCATGTCTTCTCTGTCATTATGGGTCACAGGAAGGCTACCCTACTACAGCTTGCCAAATGTATGATGATAACCTGGAGCCTCTAAGGGTCATGGCAACCTCTAAGCTAGTACCTTTCTCAAGAATAATCTCCTGACTACCCAGTGCTGCATGCCTAGTGTGTTTATGCATTTGCATTTCAGTTACAGTATGGTTACAGACCAATGTGTTGGTAATATAATTCAAGTCCAAAGTACAGTATATTATATGGACTAAAGGTGGTCAGTCAGGCGAAGACAGGAGTGTCTCCCTGATTACTGCTCATTGAACAAGACAAATAAACTAAAGGGGGCAGTAACTACTAAAATATGACTTTTAATGATTAAGGAGTAAAACAACGGCCCCTACAGACACACAACAAATAAGATACAAACATACACAAACTGGTACATCAAAAGTGACCAGTAACTAGAGAAATTGGTAGGTATGAATGATGGACTGGACCAGGATGGCAGGCCGAGCACGGCTGTGTCACAAGTGAATTGGTAAGCCCTAGTGACTCCCTGCTTGGCCTGGTCCGCCCTATAACCAATATCCTCGGGACGGGGTCCAAAAAGCCCCGCAAGGGGTGTCCCAGACAGGAACTCCTAACCTATATAGATGACCCTAATAAGGCCCTCACAGGTAGGAAGAGAAAAAATTGTGTCCAGAGGAACAAGGAAAACACACCAATTTACCAAAGTAAGCGTAACCCCACCACAGAATTATCCACAAGGGAGGATAAGGTGAAAGGAATACTCAAGTGACCCGACGCGTTTCTTCACACAGAGTATGCCCCAGGATTCATCAGGGGACACGGGGCAGTACTACAGTCAGGTTACGGCTGAATCTAAAGGTTATATCAAATACAGAAACCAAATAAGTAAGACAGCATATACATGCCCCCACACCATGGAGGCCAGTAACTTACTTTTGTATGGCAGCGGTCAGGCGTATGGCTCCAATTCCACCAGGAGACTGTGACCCAGGGTGGTGGTGTCCACAGTGGTGGGGTGACCGGCAGTTGTTGTAGTGAT
The DNA here is from genome assembly GCF_905171765.1 of Bufo bufo. Taxonomy (NCBI): domain Eukaryota; kingdom Metazoa; phylum Chordata; class Amphibia; order Anura; family Bufonidae; genus Bufo; species Bufo bufo. The sequence continues at coordinate 512,473,124 of NC_053390.1, read as the reverse complement.
AGACGCTCTTTTTTATAGAGCTGTGGGGCCATGAGGGACCTCAGAGCGAGGTTTCAAGAGAGGGGGTACCCTGATAGGACCCTCAGACTGGCGTATGAGAAAACCAAATCACGGACTCGGACAGAACTTCTCCATCCTGTAAACAGCAGGGAGAAGGAATCTCAAGGTACTGTCCGGGTGATAGGAACATTTGATGCCGCGGCCTCTCAAGTGAGGGGGATTCTGTCACGACATTGGAAGACACTTCTCATGGACCCTGACCTTTCGGATGTGCTGGGCCCTGGGGCATACTCTGTGTGAAGAAACGCGTCGGGACACTTGAGTATTCCTTTCACCTTATCCTCCCTTGTGGATAATTCTGTGGTGGGGTTACGCTTACTTTGGTAAATTGGTGTGTTTTCCTTGTTCCTCTGGACACAATTTTTTCTCTTCCTACCTGTGAGGGCCTTATTAGGGTCATCTATATAGGTTAAGAGTTCCTGTCTGGGCCACCCCTTGCGGGGCTTTTTGGACCCCGTCCCGAGGATATTGGTTATAGGGCGGACCAGGCCAAGCAGGGAGTCACTAGGGCTTACTAATTCACTTGTGACACAGCCGTGCTTGGCCTGCCATCCTGGTCCAGTCCATCATTCATACCTACCAATTTCTCTAGTTACTGGTCACTTTTGATGTACCAGTTTGTGTATGTTTGTATCTTATTTGTTGTGTGTCTGTAGGGGCCGTTGTTTTACTCCTTAATCATTAAAAGTCACATTTTAGTAGTTACTGCCCCCTTTAGTTTATCAGTATATTATATGCATTACAGATACTTTAACTGGAACTTTTAGTAGCAGTACACATATCAACTTGAACAACATTACTCAAACCTGTTGGTCTCTCTCTAATTGGTACCCACTGCATCATCATACTTGCAGGAGGGCGGTTACAGACTCTGGTCTGTGTTACAGTGTCCCCTGTAGATGCATTGCCTTGATTCCTCCTACCTCACCACTCATTATCTCAGTCTAAGTATTGCAATCAGTCCTTAAACTGGTTCTACACCTTTGAAACAATTTTCAGCAGTCCCCACTACTTGCTGGACATGTGGAAAGAATCATGCTTACCTGCTCTCTGATGCTCAGTTCTGGCTCCTTCAGTTTATCACTCACCGGTTCCCTGCTTGTCAACTTCTGGAATGGATGGGAGTGATGTGTGCCGCTGCAGACAATAAATGGAGCACTGGGTCATGTGCTGCTTGAGGGACATGTCATTGCTGTGGCTAGTCAATGGCTGTAGTGACACACATGACTACTTTCCACTCCAGAAGTTGACAAACAATGAACTGAAGTATGGTGAAGAAGAAGCTGGAACCGAGCAGTGGGGAGCAAGAAAGTATGCTTCCTACCACAGGTCTGTTGTGGGGGGCTGCAAAAAATTGCTTCAAAGATGGACAATCTCTTTAATACTTTGCTGAACTTTTACAAAGCTCTGGCAACAAAACCATAAAGTGGTCAATGGTTACATGCCACAGCAGGTAACATGTGTTATTTTGAGTTCAGGCAGTGGCAGCTCATTAGAAGCGCATGTCGTCTACTAAGGCCACCAGATTTGTAAGTAGGGACAACAGCAGCATCATGATGACTTTTCCATGCTGTTTATATTGGAGCAAATGCTAACACTGATGCAATAAGGGGTGGTGGATAAACAGCTTCCATGTCTTGGTCACTACTGTGTGGCTGTCAGGGACCCACACGGACAATGTTCTGTGCATGTGGAAATGGAACAGGACGAGGAGCTAGGATTTGAAGAGGAGGATGAGAAGCAGTTGATAGTGGAGGGAAACATGGACTTTTCATACACACATCCAGGTGATGAGGTTTACACACATTCTGGCAGACATGCAGTTGATGATGACTATGCTAACAATAGCAGTGTAGGGCAGACACTGGTTTCCCACACACTGTCGAGCATGGCAAGCTGAATGATTATGTGTTGGCAAGAGTATTGTAAACATCAAACAAAGGGATGGCTTGCATAGCCATGCTTTTAGATCCTTGCTATAAAAGGAAAATGGGCAAATTATACTGCTTCTGAAAGGGAGGCAATGGGGCAAATTACCAGAATACTCTCTATACCCAGCTGCCTCTGACAGCGCCAGAGCAGCACCAGTAGCAGCTAATATACTTTGCTGAACATTGAGGTTTTCATTTGCCGCAGAAACCTGAAACACATTAGCAAACTGATACGCACTGCCTGAACAACCAGGTTCAGTCATACTTGGACTGTGCCCCTTCTCCAAGAAAAGCCTTGATCGCTGTTCCCATGGACTTATTAATGACTAGACTGCAGCAGTGGCAGGAACTGGCCAGGTTTGCCACTGTCATGTAGACTGTCCAGTGTCTTCAGTGCAGCAGGTAGCATCATCACACTGAAATGATCAATATTGTCCTCCACAAGTATGGGAAACATTACATTTGCGAGAATGAATCAGGTGTGGATACATGAGGATTTACACACACCTCCAGCTGATGCAGATGAATAGATCTGCCTTTGCAGACAGTAAGGACTAGCTAGTCATTATTAGCCCAATGATGCTACTACCTCTGTCTGCCTGTCCACCATGTTCCGTCGTGTACTGCAACTACTTACAGCAATTACATTTCCTGCCGCTACTACTACCCCTACACAGATGCATATCTCCTGCCTTTTCCATCACTTTCAATACTGTACTGCTGCTGGGAACCCTACACTGCACATTATAGCAAATCTGAAACTGCTTCCAAAAGAAAAATAATCAGGCACATTGCTACACGTGAATTTATTTCTTTAAAACTCACCAAATCTGTTGCTACTCCCCAAAAAGGCTACAACTTTTTTGTTTTTCATCAATGTACTTGTATGAAGTCTTATTTTTTGCAGGACAAGTTGTAGTTTTCAATGCACCATTTGGGTACATGTAATGAAGGCAGCTGTTTAGCTTAAAACCCCCTTTCTTTACGTCAGTAAATAAGAGTATTAGTGGCCACTAAGGAATTAAAGGGTTTTCTGGGTTCAGGGCCGATTCTTGGTGATAAGCTGCTCTTTATTTATAGACTACATATAAGTGAAGCATAGGAGCATTTCCTTGTTCCGATGCTCCCCCTTGTCACACTGCATTGGGCAGAAAAATTATCTTTTTGTTCTGTGCCGGTGACATTACGGGCTTCTCATCACTTCCGTCTAGCAGTGAGCCAGTGACGTCAGATGGGTGTTCTCTAGCTCTGCCGGAGGCTGTTTTGGAAGTGGGTACTATTCAAAGTTGCATGGAAAACCCCTTTAAAGTGCATAAACTATGCAGGCTACCTTCAGTTTACTCATAGCTATTATATCCCTTTCACTGTGATATTACTAATGCTTTCATGGTGTTAAAAAGCTAAAAGGGGTTCTCTGTGAATATTACTTTAGTATAAATATATTACCAAATACATTTCATTAGCTATAATGATTCATTTTGTCTAGGGAGCAATCATTAGGAGAAATAAAATGGCTGCCGTCCTATTAGCAAAACCTGTCCTAATCACACAGGAGTACAAGTTACTTTACAACACTGAGGTAAAGAGCTGCCTCATCCTCATCTCTGCTCTACTTGTCAGGGATTATGATCCTGAATACAGATGATAAGATCTTCAGCTGAATCTCTGTAGGAATGGAGTTTACGAGGAGACATGAAGTACAGAGAGAATGGACAGGACAGGTAATGTGGGGCTGTGGTAATGGAGACTACATACAAGTGCTGCTGCTCATTGTCTACATCCCCACCTCCTCCCTGTACGTCATGTCTCCTAACTCCATTCCTACAGAGATTCAGCTGAAAATCATATTAAACGGTATTCAGGATCATAATCCCTGACAAGAGAGGAAGATGGCGCAGCTCTTTAACTTGTCCTCCTCTGTTATTAGGACAGGTTTTGTGTGAACTAGTAGGATGGCAGCCATTTTATTCTTCCTAATGATTGCTCCCCAGACAAAATGACCCATTATAACTAATGAAAGGTATTTGGTAATATATTTATAATGAAGTAATATTTAAGTATTTTCATTTTCTTAATTCCCGGAGAACCCCTTTAAAAGGGGTTGCATACAGACCTAGGAGACCTCTTCAGGGCAGCCAGGGCACTTTATATTCAAACCAAATTTGTTCAGGCAGAATAGAATCTGAAGGCCAAATCGATAGAATCTGAACCAACAAAAAATTCAGGAACTTCACCCATATGATATTCAACAGATCTAGAATATGCATATTTTAATAAAAGATTGAGATGTATCAATTATAAATAAATGCTCAAGTATTAAAGGCTATGTATACCCTCGGAGGCAATTTTTTTATGATTGCATTTTACTTATTTTGGGATAAAAAAAATTTTTTTATTTGGTCTTTATTAAAAATATTGAGACGTTCTGTCACAAAGGGTTAACTGTTTTTCTAGCTGTGTGAATCTTACTTTTTACTGTTTTTAAGACCCTGTTAGCTGGCAGTGGATGCGCCGAATTTATGTAGAGGCGCCGGCCTCTACATAATTTCAGCCCATCTACAGCCTGTCTAAATCTTTGCCAGCTCCCTTGCTGGTGTAGATTTAGACCATTTTCTATGCCTAAAACGGGAGTAGAGAATTATAAATGAGATGGGACTGCCAGACCACCCCTTTCCCCACCCCCATCATGCTCCTTTTTTTAGATCTGGTGTCAGCGGGTAAAAAGTCACAGATTAAGGCGCAAATAACCTTTGTGCTGCAATCTGTAACAGATATACAGTGTTTAGTATCTCTAAATTACTAAACACTTATTTTAGCCACATTCTTTTCAGTAAGATAAGAAGTGAGCTGTAATGAGTGTTTATAAAGTCAGAGAGCAGAGATAAGGAGCACGTCAGGTTAGCTGGCTGACGTAACAAAGAGAAAATCCAGATCCTGCTACTAGAGAAACTCAGCCATGTAAAAAGAAAAGGATTCTAAATTTTCAATAAAGCCCAATTTTAAGAAAATGTATATAGCCTTTAAATAGACAATAAGGGAGATTTATTAAAACGTATACAGGAAAACGGGCCTAGTTGCAACCAATCAGATTCCATTTTTCAGAGCTACTTTGGAAAATGAAAGGTGGAATCTGATTAGTTGCTGTGGGCAATTTAGCTAGTTTTCCTTTACACCATTTTTGATAAATTTGTTTTGTCTGTTCTGTGTTTTTACAGTATAATTACACTAAATAGCTATTTTCATATAATTATTTATATCATTTTCCAGAATTTGTAGCTATGGGTGCATATGCCAGTAAATTTCATGAAAGTGGTGGCACAATTCTTCTAGAATCAACAGATCCTTCTCAATCAAACTGGATTACAGCACATGCGGAAATCTGTAAAAGTAAGTAGTAGCAAAAGCCTTTCTGCTTTTTTGGAATTAACTTCATAGTTACCCATTACCTTAGAGATCAGCTTGTCTGACAATAAAGTGGGCGTCCAGTTTAGAAAACCCAGTTTCATATATCCTATTAGGGGATCCTGAGTTAATAAAGGGGGTCTTCTGTTCAGGATCCTCATATTTTGGCCAGAGTGGAGAGGGAATACAATTAGCGTCTTTGACTCGTTCTGACTTGTCCTTCAGTGAAATGTTTTGTGATCTGCTTATTGTTAACTCCTTCAAGCGACAGCCAGTTTGGACCATATGCCGGAGCCCCATTGTTCAAATCTGACATGTGTCAGTTTATGTGGAAATAACTTTGGAACGCTTTTACTTATACAGGCCATTCTGAGACTGTTTTATTATGACACATCATGCTTTATGTTAGTGGTGAATTTTAGTTGATACATTTTACTTTTATGCATAAAAAAATCCCAAAGATTCAGAAAATTCAGAAAAATTCGCTATTTTCAAAATCAGAATTTCTCTGCTTTTAAGACAGATAGTGATATTTCATAAAATAGTTATTACTTCACATTTCCCATATGTCTACTTTATGTTGGCATCATTTTTTAAAAGTCATTTTATTTTTTCAGAAAGTTAGAATGCTTAGAAGTTTAGAAGCAAATTTTAAAAACTTTAAGAAAATTTCCAAAACGCACTTTTTTAAGGACCATTTCAGTTATGGAGTCACTTTGTGGGACTTACATAGTAGAAACCACCCATAAATGACCCAATTTTAGAAACTACACCCCTCAAGGTATTCAAACAGATTTTGCAAACCTTATTAACCCTTTAAGTGTTCCACAAGAATTAAAGCAAATTGGAGGGGAAATTTAAAAATTTCATTTTTTTGTTCAGATTTTCCAATTAAATCCAATCCTCCTGTGACACAGCAAGGGTTAACAGTCAAATAAACCTCAATATTTATTACCCTGATTCTACAGTTTACAGAAACACCCCATATGTGGTTGTAACCTGCAGTATGGGCACATGGTAGGGTGCAGAGGGAAAGGAGCGCCGTATGGTTAATGGAGGGCAGATTCTGCTGGTATTGTTTTCAGGTGCCTTGTCACATTTGAAGAGACCCTAAGGTACCCCTAGAAAGAAAACCAGCAAAAGTGACCCCATTTTGGAAACTACACTCCTCAAGGAATAAATCTAGGCGTGAAGTGAATGCTTTGATCCAACAAGCGTTTTATAAAATTTAAAAAACACATGGCTGTAAAAATGAAAAATTAACTTTTATTTCCAATATAAAGTTGCTTTAGCCCCAAATTTTTCATTTTCACAAGTGGTAACAGGAGAAAATGCACCCCACAATTTGTTATGCATTTTTTCCAGAATACAGGAACACACTATATGTGGTCATAAACCGCTGTTTGGGGACACGGCAACACTTCAGAAGGGAAGGAGTGGCATCTGGATTTTCTAACATGTAATTTGCTGAAATTAGTTTAGGGCCCATAACATTTTTATTTTTTTACTACCAATGTAGCTGTGTCAGAGTGTTTTTTGCGGGACAAGCTGTAGTTTCTATTGGTATCATTTCTGGTTACATATGTCCTTTTGATCACTTTTTCTACCATTTTTTGTGGAGGTGAAGTGGGCAAAAATGGCAATTCTGTCAGTGTTTTTTATTTTTTATGGGGTTCTTCTTGTGGTAAATATTATATGATTATTTTATTCTGTGGGTTGATACAGTTATGGCGATACCAAATTTATATAGATTTTTTATGTTTTACTACTTTTATAGCATAAAATCCCTTTTGTGTTAAAAACAAATGATATTTTGCATTGCCATAGTCTAAAGTCCAAAACATTTAAATTTTTTCACCAATGTAGCTTTATATGGGCGTGTTTTTTGCAGAACGAGCTGTAGTTTCTATTGTTATAATTTTTGGGTACATATGTCTTTTTGATCACTTTTTATACCATTTTTTGTGGAGGTGAAGTTGGCAAAAATGGCAATTCTGTCAGTGTTTTTTATTTTTATTTTTTATGGGGTTCCTCTTGTGGTAAATATTATATGATTATTTTATTCTGTGGGTTGATACAGTTATGGCGATACCAAATTTATATAGTTTCTTTTATGTTTTACTACTTTTTCAGCATAAAATCCCTTTTGTGTTAAAAATAAATTATATTCCAAAACATTTAAATTTTTTCACCAATGTAGCTGTATGGTATTAATGTTTTAAAATGAATATAGACTATGTATTGGATTTTTATTCCATTATTTGTATAATGTGATATAATGTGATATATAAGGTATTATGTCTGCCATGTTGGCAGAACTAGTACTGATGCATTTGGACTCGGCACTGTCAAATTCCCTTTCTGTAATTTTGTGTTATAAAACTAAATAAACAAATTTATTATAAAAAATAAATAAATGTAGCTGTATGGGGGCTTGTTTTTTGCAGGACGAGCTGCAGTTTCTTTTGGTATCATTTTGGGGTACATATGTCTTTTTGATCACTTGTTTTTTGTGGACATGAGGTGACAAAAACAGCAAAAGTAATTTTTTCTACATTATTTTTTACGGCCTTCACCGCACAGAATTAGTAATATGATACTTTGATAGATCAGGTCGTTATGGACGCGGCGATGCCAATTATGTGTATTTTTTTTATTTTATTTCATTTTTTAATGACATAAATGAATGGATATGAGAAAAGACAATTTTTATTTTATTTCTATTTAAATTTCTTTTTATTTTTAACTTTTTTTTACACTTTTTTTTATTTATTTATCAAGACCCATCTGGATCTTGAAGATCCAGTCGGCCTGATCACTATACAGTGCATTGCAATAGTCATTTATTGCAATGCACTGTATAGTCAGTTCTACACTTACACTAAAGCTGATCAGACCCTCAGGGCCTGATCAGCCTTAGATACATGGCAGCCCGGACACCTTTGCAAAGCGTCAGGTTGCCATGGTAACCATCCGGCCGCTGCTATCACAATAGCGGCGGCCCGATGGAAGAGAGGGAGCTCCCTCCCTCTTAACCCTATGGATGCCGCGGGCAGCTACTGACCATGGCATCTATGGGGTTAAACGGTGCCAGCACCGATTTTGCCCATTGCAGCAGAGTGTTAGCTGTAAGTTACAGCAGACACTCTCTGCTGATGGCAGCGGCTCCGTTCCTGAGCCGCTGCCATCACAGTGAAGCCGGCTACATGGAGCAATGGGGGCATATGGGGGGCATTATCAGAGGCACTGTGGGGACACAGACATGATCATGGGCACTGGGGGCACACAAGGGGTCAGGGCCGGCGCCACCAGTAAGGCAACTTAGGCAGTCGCCTAGGGCGCCATTTAGCAGGGGGCGCCCGTTGCGGACGGTGTAAAAAATAAAAAAAAAAGTTGGTTATATAAGTTTGGGCGGCTGGCCGGTGGCGCCCCTCATGCTGCGCCTCCTGAGCGGCTGAGCGCTTGCCACTCTAAAGAATCTCCGGCCGCCGGTTCAGTGCTGCGCAGCCTGCCTGCGCCTGCTGTGTCTGCTCTGTGCTACTGCTGTTGTTAATGTAGCGTGGCCGAGCTCTGTTTGGTCCGCGGTACAGGAGCTTTTGTTTCCTGTACCCGGCCGGACTGACAGGAAGTGCTCACTTAGTGTGCACTTCTTTTCAGTCCGGCCGGGTACAGGAAACAGATGCTCCTGTACCGCGGACCGAACAAAGCTTGGCCACGCTACACTAGAGGTGACAAGGAAGGGAGGGAGGGTGGTGTGGGTGTGGGGGGTAAAATGAGAGTTACAAGGGGGGTAGAATGAGAGTGACAAGGGGGGGTAGAATGAGAGTGACAAGGGGGGTAGAATGAGAGTGACAAGGGGGGGTAGAATGAGAGTGACAAGGGGGGGTAGAATGAGAGTGACAAGGGGGGGTAGAATGAGAGTGTCAAGGGGGGGTAGAATGAAAGTGACAAAAAGAGAGGGGTAGAATGAGAGTGACAAGGGAGGGTGGGTAGAATGAGAGTGACAAGGGAGGGTGGGTAGAATGAGAGTGACAAGGGAGGGGGGGAGAAGAGAGTGACAAGGGAGGGAGGGGGGGTGAAGAGAGTGACAAGGGAGGGAGGGGGGGAGAAGAGAGTGACAAGGTAGGGAGGGGGGGGAGAGTGACAAGGGAGGGAGGGGGGGAGAAGAGAGTGACAAGGGAGTCCCCAGAGCCAGAGACCAGATCATCTTATTGTCCTGGTGGTAAGTAGACAATGCAATATATTTATTATTTACTTGTTTAATTATTAATACTACATTGGAAACTAATTTACCTCACATTTAGGGTTCATTCACACATTCGTGTGTGTTTTGCGGATCCACAAAACACGGACAGCGGCAATGTGCGTTCCGCATTTTGCGGACCGCACATTGCCGGCACTAAGAGAATATGCCTATCCTTGACAAGAATAGGACATGTTCTATTTTTTTCAGGATCGGAATTGCGGATCCGGGTCCGCAATTCCGGATCGGGGCTGCACGTCGTGCGGCCCCATAGAAATGTATGGGTCCGCAATTCCATTCCGCAAAAAGAGACAGCTACAAGAAGCTGGATTAACCGTAAGGGAAACATAGCAGTTCTTTTAATTTAAAAGCTGAGAAAGGGGTGGAACATATGTGATGTCATGATATGGGCAGATCATCTGATAAGGCGGGGGGGCGGCAATTTTTATCTTGCCTAGGGCGGCAAAAATCCTTGCATCGGCCCTGCAAGGGGTCTTACCTATTTTAACACTAAAGCGCTCCGATTGGTTAGTCTGCAGAGACTAACCAATCTGAGTGCTTGCTGGCAAGGGACCACTATGATTGGTCCCTTGCCGGCTTCCCTGGTAGGTCTGCTCTCGGGGAGAGCGGAGACTCCGGGGCTGTGACACTTTATAGTGTCACAGCCCCAGTAAGCAGTTTGGACATCACTGTACATCCAAATGCAGTAAGTCACTTGCAATTTGGACGTACAGTAACATCCAAATGCGTGAAGGGGTTAAGGGACCCTACTAACAAGTCAGTTTCTCTATGAATTCCTATGGGAGCCTCAATGTCAGTCTCATAGGAATCAATAGAGAAGTAACTGACTTCCTGTCCTGTGTCAGTTGGAGATCAGAGAGTTGGTCACATGGCATCACTTTCTAGCAGGTCACAGAATAAACATTTTGCCAGGAGTTCTACTTCAAATGCACACGTTCAGGATATATGTGCGGACAATCCGCACTGAAATCTGAAGGTGTTTGCAGGGAAATCCGTGTGGTCAATCTACATCAATTGGTGCGGATTTGCATGCGGATCACATGCTGATTTTACTGTCCCCATTGAGTGAATGGAGAAAAAATCCGGACAGGAAAAATAAATTGACATGCTGTGGATTTCAAAATCCGCACTATAAAAATCAGCATTGTGTGCAAGAGAAATTCAAATTCTCCTAGAATACATTGTACATGACTTTTGGATATTCCACACGCAAAATCCACACACAATCCTGATTGTGTGCATTTAGACTTAAGGTTATGTATCAAGACACAAAATAGACGTGCTATATTTAGCCTTATTACATAAAAGCAGCTGATGTACAGTAAAGTGCTAGAATATTGGGGAAGAGGGGGGCTGGGGGGCGGAGATTTGTCCTGCAGCCCCAACCAACCCTCAGCCTATCACAGCATGATGTTGCAAGCAGGGTTGAGCCAAGGATGTTACAAAAAGCTGATAAAGAACCAGAGCAGCCAATATGCCAGAAGAGGACTAGAATATGGCCTCAGAAGAGCATGCCTAGACTAGAATGACTAGAATACGGGCGCCTGAGGTACCTCACTAGTGACTTAATGCATTCTGAGTATGTAACTTTATTAACCACCCATTGAAACAACAAATCTTGAGTTAGTGTGAACCGAGAGCAAGGCAGGTGTTTTGGGCTCCGCAACCAGAAAAGAACGCACATGTAGTGGTCAAGTGCAAGAAAAATGCATTTACTACGGTTTAAGAAAAGCAAGTTAAAGGTAAAAGAACAGGGAGAAGGACAAGCAAAATACACAGTATAGTATGAACAATTCAAGGCAGATTCTGCAATAGTTTCCACTTTTACTACATCCACTTCTGCAGTACGGACACTGAATGAAGAATATTCCCAAACTATCCCTAACTGACCCTAACTTCACAGTTGGGTGCGCACCCCATTTTTCCCAGTGGTCCAGCTGGATCTCTTACAGTCCGTAGAAGCGCACGGTGGGGCCCAATGTCGTTCCTTTCTTTGATAGGGAAGCGTCCTCTCCTCGCGGTTATCACGATATCCGAACCAATGAAATCCTCCTCAGCAGGCAGGGAAACCAAATGGATGCAATGGAGTCCAACAGCAGGTATCACTCAGCACACTGCCAGTCCTGCAGAATCCATACACTGAGGTGTGATGTAAGCTGGGGCTTTGCAGCTACTGTCCAGTACTCAACAGCACTGCCAGTCTCTAACTTTGGTGGCAAGATACACAGTCACAATGACAGTTTCAATGATTAGCCACTGAGCACGGTCCTTTCAGCGTGGCTCCCCTAAACGTACTGTCTCTTTATATTCCGTCCGCCTCTGGACTGAAATACATACAGCTTGGCTGCACAAGAAAGTCCTCTGATATCTCCACACACTCTCAATACAGCACAGACACCTGTCTTTTCTCTTGCCAAGATGGCTGCTGTTCTCTGTCTTGTCACATCCTGCTTCTCTTCTCACACTCTGTCTGCAAACAGGCAGGCCGACATCATTGGGGCGTGTCACTACAGCATCATATTACAATGGCTTCCGTCTTAAAAGACTAGAATGACAGAAACACAGGAACACATATACATTCAACTTTAACACAGTTTAAACAGACTAATGAAACTTGGGACATCATTTGGCTGTTTCTTACATCAGTCTCAAAACTTTTTGCCACAACTGTAATCAAACCTACTTCCAGCAGTCTGGATTGAAACTGAAACCTTCTCCTCCTAAATACTTAATTTGGCCAGTGTTTCACAAAGTGATATTGTAGTATCTGGCTTCCCAACTCTATGCCTGTCATGTCAGTGTCCAGCATCCTCCTGGTCTCCTACGTCAGCGGTTGCCTATACAGGACAATTTGAGGGTATATTCTGGTTTAGAAATGGGTTCATGTAGCATAATGTATAGTTCATCACTGTAGGTATAAGTGCATGACTCACTAACAAAATTAGCACCCTTTGATTAGTAAATGGATAGTTCCACCAATTATGCCTTTGATTTTTAGTTTAGGGATATGTTAATTCTGTAGAATAAAGGTTACTGCTGTTGTTAATTGTATTATTAGACTAAAGTAACTGCTGCTGGCCTTTGCCATTCCAGTATGTTGACAAGGCCTCCATGGTTTTACAGCTCTTATGCAGTTGAGATGAGCGAAGTATTGGAAAATTCGATTCAGTTGCTTTGTTGAATTTTACAAAAATAAATAAATAGCTTCATGACTAATAACTAGAGATGAGCGAATTTTTCAAAAATTCGATTCGACCGGTTCGCCGAATTTTCTGAAAAAATTTGGTTAGATCCAAATTTATTTGTGGCGAATTGTGTTAAAAAAATGGCTATTTCCTGGCTGCAGAGAGCCTTTATAGTGGTATAGAGCACTGTGCCTTGCAGTTTTAACACGCATAGGGAGCATGGCAGCAGTAGCATCAGGAGGCCACAGAGTTGCACAAAGACAGTGTGGAGGTGGCAGTAGCAGTGGCATCAGGAGGAGGCCAGAGAGTAGCACAATGACAGTGTGGACGTGGCGGCAGCATTAGAAGGCCACAGAGTGGCAAAGTGACATAGTGGGGAGGTGGCAGCAGCATCAGGAGGCCACAGAGTGGCAAGGTGACATAGTGTGGAAGTGGCAGCAGCATGAGGAGGCCACAGAGTGGCCCTATGACATAGTGGTGAGGTGAAAGCAGCATCAGGAGGCCACAGATTGGAACAATGACAATGTGGAGGTGGCAGCAGCAGCATCAGGAGGCCACAGATTGGCACAATAACAGTGTGGAGGTGGCGGCAGCATCAGAAGGCCACAGAGTGGCAAGGTGACATAGTGTGGAGGTGGTATGAACATCAGAAGACCACAGATTGACAATGTGACATAGTGTGCAGGTGGCAGCAGCATGAGGAGACCACAGAGAGACAAGGTGACATAGTGTGAAGGTGGCAGCAGCATCAGGAGACTGCAGAGTGGCAAGGTGACATAGTGTGGAGGTGGCAGCAGTATAAGATGGCCACAGAGTGGCAAGTGTGGAGGTGGCAGCAGCATGAGGAGGCCACAGAGTGGCCCTATGACATAGTGGTGAGGTGGAAGTAGCATAAGGAGGCCACAGATTGGCACAATTACATTGTGGAGGTGGCAGCAGTAGCATCAGGAGGCCACAGAGTGGCACAATGATAGAGTGTGGAGGTGGCGGCAGCAACAGCATCAGGAGGAGGCCACAGAGTGGCACAATGACACTGTGGAGGTGGCGGCAGCATCAGGAGGCCACAGAGTGGCAAGGTGACATAGTGTGGAGGTGGCAGCATGAGTGGCAAGGTGACATAGTGTGGAGGTGGCAGCATGAGGAGGCCACAGAGTGGCAAGGTGACATAGTGTCGAGGTGGCAGTAGCATCAGGAAGTCACAGACTTTTAAGGTGACATAGTGTGGAGGTGGCATCAGGAGACCACAGAGTGGCAAGGTGACATAGTGTGGAGGTGGGTGGCAATGACAGTACAAGCTGAAGATGGTGGGTGAAAGAAGGAGCACTTGGCATCATGTGTGGCATCAGACGGGTGGCAGCATCAGAATAGAAGCTGAGGCAGGTAGCCAGAAGAAACCGGTCTCTTTTGTCAAAGCGTTGGTGTGGCATCATGGATGATCTAGTCTGATGCATCAGGCATTGGTGGTTGGAAATCCTGGCTGATCCATGCCTGATTCATCTTGACAAAGGTCAGTCTCTCCACATTTTAGGTTAGTTCTTTTGGGGTAACTATGGCCCTCGCCGCACTAAACACCCGCTCTGATACCAAACTACTGGCCAGGCAGGACAGCTTTTCCAGGGCAAACTCGGCCAGTTGCAGCCACAAATCCAGTTTTGGCTGCCCAGTAGTTCTGCAGATCTTCAATGACGGCTGGCAGGGTGCACTCCAAGTATGCCACCCCCTGCTGGTTCAGGTTCAGGTTCTGATCTATGTCTAGCATGGTGAGTAGTTTAATCACTGCTCATCAGCTACTATAGACTCTAGGCTGCTGCTGATGGAGCTGGTACTGCTCCTGCCACCCCACCCCTCCCCAGTAGCCATGGCAGTGGAACGTGAGCACAGAGGACCCCCCGGTCAGACCTGCAAGAGGATGGACGATGGTGCAGATAGGCAGCGGCCAACTGACTACATAGGATATCTCTATTGTAGTTCAGTTTGTTCTCCCTCTCAGCGGGTGTAAAAAAGGCCCCCATTTTGGACCGATAGCGAGTGTCCAATAAGGTGGAGAGCCAGAAGTCATACCTCTGCTGAATGCTGACAATTCGGCTGTCACTACGCAAGCAAGTGAGCATGCATTGGGCCATTTGTGCAAATGACTCGGAGGGACTCCCTGTCCCCATCTCCACTGCATACTGCCACAGTGTGTCTGGGTCCTCTGCCTCCTCTTCCTCATCACCCTGTATCTCCTCTGGCTTCTCCTGCTTCTCCTCTCCTGTCACCTGTGTAGAAAAACCACCCATTTTGGTACACATTGCTTGTGCTCCAATGTCCTCCTCCTCCTCCAGTTCAGCCCCCACAGGGCTCATGTGGCCGTGAGATCTAGGCACCATGTCTCCAGTCCCCTGACCAGCCAGATTTACCAGAATCTGTTCCAGGACATGAAGCAGTGGAATGGCATCTTTCATCCCGTAGTCCTGGCGACTGACAAATAACGTGGCCTCCTCAAAGGACCTGAGCAAATGGCAGATGTCATGCATGAGCTGCCACTGGCTGACATCGAAGTAACACAGGGGAGTACTCCTGTCTGCTTGGATCATCAAGAAATTGTTGATGGCCTTTTTCTGTTCGTTTAGTCGGTCCAACATATGGAGGGTGGAATTCCAACGGGTGGAAACGTTACATATAAGCCTATGTTGGAGGATGCCGTTCTGCCGCTGCAGATCAAGGAGGGTGTGCTTTGCGGTTTACGAGTGGCTGAAGTGCATGCAAAGTTTCCTGGCCATTTTTAGGATGTCTTGCAGATGGGTGGAAGACTTAAGGAACCACCTGACAACCAGATTGAACACGTGTGCCATGCAGGGTGCATGGCTCAGCCCTCCTTGATGCAGCGCCGACACCATGTTCTCCCCATTGTCGGTCACCATGGTTCTGATTTTCAGTTGTCGTGGAAAAAGCCAGGATTCGATTTCTTCATGAAGGACACAGAGTAGTTCCTCCCCTGTGTGACTCCGTTCACCCAGGCAAACGAAATGCAGAACAGCGTGACACTGCGGTGCCCTGTACATGTGGTAAGCTGGAGGGGCACTGTGAATTGTCCCTGCAGTGGAGGCTGAGGGCACAGTGGAGGATGAAGAGGAAGATGCAGACATTGTTGCAGGACCAACAGCGTGACAACATGGAGGCGGAAGCAGGTTACCTGGCCAAGATGCTGGTGTGGCCGTGCAGGAACCACATTCACCCACTGGGCCATAAAGGACATGTATTGTCCTTGACCGCAGTTACAGCTCCACATCTCGGCGGTGCCGTGGACTTTGGCAGACACCGACAGGCTCAAGGACTGGCACACCTTCTGTTCTACATGTGTGTGCAGGGCTGGTACTGTCTTTTTGGCAAAGAAATTACAGTTTGGGACTCTGCACCTCGGCTCAGCACAAGCCATCAGTTCTCTGAAAGGTGCAGAGTCCACCACTTGGAAAGGGAGGGACTGCAGCACCAGCAACTTTGACAGGAGCACGTTCAGCCTTTGCGCCATTGGATGAGTGCACACATACTGTTGTCTCCTGGCAATGCTTCGGTTATTGATTGCTGATGGAATGACTGACAAGGAGTAGGAGGGCGAGGAGCAGGACCATCAGGGCCAGGAGATGATGGGAAGGACAGACAGCTCTCTTCGGCTGAGGTGGTGGAGCCTTCACTGCCTGAAACCGGGTGCATGCCACTGGGTGATGCTGCGGTTTCAGAGGCAGGCTGGACCACCACATCAGAGCCACGGTTCTCCCAGGCCACTTTATGGTGACGCTGCATATGTTGACTCAGGGCCATGGTGTCAACATTGGCACCCTGGCCACGCTTCACCTTCTGCTCACAGATTCTACATATGGCCATGTTCACCTCCTTCGGCGGCTTAACAAAAAACTGCCACGTCGCCGAGTAGGTGATTTTACTCCCAACACTACTCACTGACTGACTGCTATCACCGCTGCATCTGTAAACCCGTGCACCGCTACTTCCCAGGCAGGTAGACTCCTGTGAAGCGGGTGGTCTACCACGGGCACGTTTGGCTCCCGACCTCCAACTGCTGCCACCCTGCTGACTCCCAGCCATGCCAGCGACTTGCTGGCTCCGCCACTGGCACACGGGCAAGCTCCCACCCTCTATTCCCGATGATGAAGCCCCTAATTCACCCGGCTCCCAAGTGCGATCAGCTACATCATCATCATCGAGTAGCTGCTGACTGTTTTCTAGTAGTTCGTCCTCACTGTATAGTGGAGTTGAGCCCACAGCATACAATACTTCTCTGGCTGAGGGAACAGAAAAGGACAGAGGCAGGTTGAGGACAGTTGAGGGCACAGGGCCTGCTCCTGGGCCATGCCAACTAAGGGTTGTATCTGATCAACCCACTGTCTCATGGCTGGGGGTGTCTGATGTCACATGCGACGAAGTCGAAGATCGAGTCAACCATTCAAGAACAGCTGGTTTGCTGGTCAAGGCACGACCGTTAGCTGACACTGGGATCTCAGGCCTCTCGACGTAAACCCTGCTGCCACAGCCCCTTACTCTGCTGCGACCTGTGCCTGCGCCATAAGCATTTAGCCATATGCCACTCCCCTGTGCAGGGCCTGGCACTTCTCTGTCTGACATACTGTTAGATCAAATAAATAAATAATAAGGAAATGAAAACACCCCAAAAAAGGTAAGTAATTTTCTCACTTCACCACACAACGGCTAATAACCCCTTTTTTCCCACTATTACATGACAAAAAGGGATTTATAACATATAACTGCACCACTAAACGGCAAACATATTTTTCTCTTGCCACTAATACACGCCACAAAATGGCTATAGAACATATAACTGCACCATTGAATGGCAAATATATTTTTCTTTTTCCACTTATACACGCCACAAAAGACTTTAGATCACATAACTGCACCGCTGAACGGCACATATATTTTTATTTTGCCACTTATACATGCCACAAAAGGCTTTTTATCATATAACTGCACTACTGAAAGGCAAATATATTTTTCTTTTGCCACTAATACACGCGACAAAAGGCTTTAGAACATATAAGTGCATAGTATGGGTGCTAGGCAGGAGATGTTGGTACTGTGGCCAGCAAATGGTTTTGAAGTCAACAACCAGACAGATGTAACAGAATAAACGTCTGTCTTTACTGAAGTGCAGAATAAGGGTTGTACAGTAGTTCTTCCAACAGTCTAGATAGTCTTCAGAGAAGGTGATTCTCTGTAGCTTTTGGTCCTGTAAGGAGTGAGCACATGTCACAGTGTGGCAGGCGCAGCACTATGAAGTGCCTTTTGCACTGTGGCATTAGAAGAATTTTGATATCTCTGACTGTTAGTCTAACCAAACTGTCTATTACTCTGTAATTCCTCTAGCGCCATTCTATGGGAACAGTGATAGAGTTGAGCGGACACCTAGATGTTCGGGCTCGATGGGTTCGGCCGAACTTCACAAAAAAGTTTGAGTTCGGGACCCGAACGTGACCCGAACTTGACCCGAACTTGACCCCGAACCTGAAACCCATTGAAGTCAATGGGGACCCAAACTTTTGAGCACTAAAATGCCTCAAAAGAAGTCATGGAAAGGGCTAAAGGGCTGTAAATGGCATAAAAATGTGGTTAAGAGCATGGCAAGTGCTCTGCAAACAAATGTGGATAGGGAAATGACATAGAATAACATAAAATATGTAAAAATAAAAAATAATAATCTTGATCTAGGAGGACAAGGTCCATATGGAGTAGGAGGTTGAGGAGGCAGTGGATGTGGCGGTGTAGGTGGAAGCGGCGGTGGAGGAGGAGGAGGTAGCCTACACTGCTTTTTGGTTTTAAATGTATATTTTTTTTTTTTAATTAGGGTACACCCCAAAACATTGGGAAATATAACCTGTGATAACCCCCTCCAGTCGCACATCCCCGTGATGTTCACGATGCAATTGTATATCTGCTCTATCAACTTTCGATGTTCTTTTCTGCGCCTACCATGTTGATCACGGTTAGCGGCGAATCAGGGTTCCAGTCCGGAGAGGGAGCATGAGAAAGAGAGACCACATTCAAGGGAGATCAATAGATAAAATTTAATTGTTATCAAGTGGAAATGTGGGACAAATTATTAAAGCAGAAGAATTGAAGGAAAGGAGGGGGCGCGCGGCAATTACCGACTCCCGACTCGGGGAGGTAGTGACGATAAATAACAATAAAGGACTCTTAAGATGCCCTGTTTTTGGAATGATTAATAAAAAATTATCGGGAATGTCACTAGGGTATTCTGGATTTGGAAACGTTAGACAGGGGAGGCCCTGCTGCCACTTTGTTGACTCTAGATTACTTCTGCCTAATTGCACGTCCCCGTGACGTCCACGATCCATTTAGATATCTTCTCTATCAACTTTCGATGTTCTTTTCTGAGCCTACCATGTTGACAGGGCCGTCTTTAATATTGATTGGACCCTGGGCAAGGATTTCCTTGGGCCCCCTGGATCCCGCCTTCCCACACCCTAGCATGCAATCACGCCCTCCACCACAACATATTATATGTGCACATTGAGCAGCAGTAGTGTATGGTTGCTAATCACTGCAGTATTATTTATTTAGGGACTGTAAGGCCTCATGCACACGACTGTGCCGTTTTTTGCGGTCCGCAAAAAACATAAGCCGCACGTGTGCCTTCCACAATTTGCGTAACGGAACGGGCATCCCATTGTAGACATGCCTATTCTTGTCCGCAAAACGGACAAGAATAGGACATGTTCTATTTTTTTTGGCGGGACCAGGGAACGGAGCAACGGATGCGGACCCAAACAACGGCCTAAGCACATGCAGTCTCAGGAGTGGTCCAAACCATGCCCCTGCCTTGCAGCCTCACAGGAGTACAGGACCAGTATCTGTACACGTATGTATGGCATAATTGGGATGCACATCACACATGACATGACACAGGTCTTTACCAGACACATTATTATTGCCACATGTGTCACCTGCCACTACCGACTGTACAGCCGTTCAGAGTTCAGACAGTTCACAGTTCCACTTCCTTCAGAAAAGCGAGCCTGCCGTGCACTCCAGCGACTTACAGATAGAGGCAGTGGCGTTGCTATGGCTGGTGTCACCCTTTGCTCAGGGGGGGCCCTCATGGTGTGGACTTGTCATTTTTTTCTAAGGAATATAGTTTAACCGTTTATGTTCAAAAGAGAAAAAAAGAGGTCACTAAGTCAGCTCCAATCAGATATCTGCATAGACCCAGAGTCTTGGTCTATGTGCAGATATCTGATTGGAGCGGACTTCTTATTTTCTCTTTTGCACATAAATGGTTAAACTATATTCCTTAGTGAAAATGACCAGTCCAGTCCACACCATGAGGGCCCCCCAGGCCCCCCCTGAGAAAAGATTAGTAAATGTGGCAGGTGGTGGCCCCAGGCCACAGTTCAGCAGACAGAGAGAACCCAACTCCTTTGTCTCCCGTCTCTCTAATAATCCACCAGTAATTTAAATAACCCCATTAGTGGGGGATTATTATAGAGATGGGAGACAAAGGGGTTGGGTTCTCTCTGTCTGCTGAACTGTGGCCTGGGGCCACCACCTGCCACATTTACTAATCTTTGCTCAGGGGGGGCCCTCTTGGTGTGGTGTGGACTGGACACACCATGAGGGCCCCCCTGAGCAAAGAATAGTAAATGTGGCAAGTGATGGCCCCAGGCCACAGTTCAGCAGCAGAGTCAGACAGAGAGAAGAACCCAACCCCAGCCCTTGTCGCCTGGGGCTCTCTATAATAATCCCCCACAAATTTATGAATGGTCGGATCTGGTGACCTGACCGGTTTCTTCTAATATAAAATAAAGTCAATCAGTGGCGTAACTAGAACTGACTGGGCCCCACACCAAATTATTGAATGCCCCCCCCCCCCCCCCCTCATGGGCCCCAGTCTTGCAGCTAGTCAAAATCACTCACTCAGACCAGGCCCTGCTGCGACTTTCCCACACATATACTGCATATCATGTCACTGTATATAATACTATTGTGGGGGCCCTTTTACAATTTAGTCCTTATCTCAGGTAGGCCCCTTTTGAGTTCAGGCCCCGCAGTAGCTGCGTCCCCTGCTTCCACTATAGGTACGCTCCTGCCTTTCACAATATTACAGCTATACACACTATACAATGCCAATAAATATAATTAGGGAGAGTTTACATTTCCGTTTCATTTTCGGTTCTTCTGATGTGTCAGAAGAACAGAAAAAAAAAAAAAAACTGGATGTATCTTGTAATAAAAAAATAAAAAAAAGGATCCTGTAAACAAATAGATCCTGTTGCATCCATTATGCACATTTGGCATCCGTTTGAGCCATTTCTGAGATCTGTTCTATCAGACGGAAAAAAGTACTGCGTACAGGAGTTTTCTTTCTGTCCAAAAAAACGGATCTCAGGTAGAAATGGCTCAAACGGATGCCAAATGTGCATAATGGTTGCAACAGGATCCATTTGTTTACAGGATCCTTTTTTTTTATTTTTTATTACAAGATACATCCAGTTTTGTTTTTTTTTCGTTCTTCTGACACATCAGAAGAACCGAAAATGAAATGGAGATGTGAACTCTTGCTTACTTGAATACAAAGAAAAAAAATAGCATAACCAATTTCAAGCAAGTACAGGAATAGCATCCACTGGGCAGTGTATTTCCCCTATGCATCCTCAGTATGGGGCTGAATGTATAAATATACACAGACATTCATTATATAGTCTTAGGCCTGTTTCTCATTTCACATATGCATTTTATGCATTGAAATTTCCACCAAATGCCTCCACTGGTGAGATAACTCGGTTCTGTTACATATATATACAGTATAATAGATAGATAGGAGATAGATAGATAGATAGATAGATAGATAGATAATCACATACATACACTTGCCTTTTATGCAGGCTAGATGGATTTGTCAGGCTGTGGAGGATCCAGAAGAGCACATGTCTGGGTGCCTCCTCCTCAGAGAGCAGTGCAGCCCCCCCTCACTCTGTCCCGACTAGACACTGACAGCAGAGCAAAGAGCACTACTGCCCTGCCGTAATATGACAGTAAGTGAAGAGGAGCAAACTGGGGGGGGGGTTCTTAAGGAAGCTCCAGGGAGATTTTTTTAAGGTAGCAGCATAAGTGCTGCTGTTATCTTCAGTGCGGCCCTCCACTATACGCTGCCTGAAGTTTACATCATAGTACATGCAACCCTGCCCTGCTGACACCCCTGCTACTGCTCCCGGGCCCCTTCTAAGCTCGGGGCCCCGAAGCAGCTGCTTCCCTGATAGTTACGCTCCTGAAGTCAATATATATATGCCTATGCGCAGCGTGCCACTGCTTTTTGCTTACCTCCTCAGTGCTGTCCTCCCCTCCTGGCGCGGCAGTGGCAGGTCGACTCTGGCTGGCTGCCTGACTGTACTATTATTAGGTAGGTCAGGTCAGCAGGTCAGTGACTTGAGACTGGTCTGGTTCTTGTCTGGTAAGTGGTCACGTCACGTGAGGCTGTGACTCACTCACCACTGCCACCCAATCCCTTTAGCCCCCGGACCGGAGGCGGGGACTTAGTCCCTGCTGATGCCTGCTCCGCCGTGGCGCTTCACCAGGCTGCGGTGACTCACACAAGAGACACACCCTTTTACGACGTGAGTGACGGGGGCGGGGGGCCGAAGTGCTTCGCCTTCGCTGTAAGTTCAAGTTGTCTAGTCTGTGAAGAGTAGACTGTCTGTGCTGCACTGCTGCATATTAGATATACATAGAGTCAGAGTCGCGAGTTGGGCCAGGGCCCCCATGAGCTACTGGGCCCGGGGCAGCTGCCCCTTTTGCCCTGCGGCAAAGACGGCCCTGCATGTTGATCATGGTTATCGGCGAATCAGGGTTCCACTCCGGAGAGGGAGCGTAAGAAAGGGATACCACATCCAAGGGAGATCAATGGCTGCAATGTGATCGAGCTGAAATGTGAGACAAGTTATTAAAGCAGAAGGATTGAATTAAAGATGAATTTTACAAATTTAATTCCCTGTCACCTATGCAGAGCAGTGTTTTTTTATCGCCAGAAATGGGTTAATGTCACCCACCAATGTAACAGATGATTTTAAAAAATTTTGGTCCCTGTCACCTATGCAGAGCAGGGCTTTATTCATGGCAAAAATGGTAAAATGTCACCCAAGAATGTAACAGAAATGTAACAGACAAATTATTGAAATGTTTTTACCTGTCTGCTAGGTACAGCCGGGGTATATCACACCCAAAAATTGGTGAATTTCACCCGAATATGTAACAGACAAATTAGTGAAATGTTACCTGTTTACTAGGTAGAGCAGGGGTATATCACAAACAAAAATTGGTGAATTACATCCGAATATGTAACAGACAAATTAGTGAAATGTTACCTGTCTACTAGGTAGAGCAGGAGTATATCACACCCAAAAATTTGTGAATTTCACCCGAATATGTAACAGACAAATTAATGTTTTTTTTTTACCTGTCTACTAGGTATAGCAGTGGTATATAACAGCCAGAAATTCTACAAATCTGTACAAATAAAAAAAAATTTACTTCATTTATGAGGAGGAAGTTCATATGGAGTAGGAGTTTGAGGAGGCGGTGGATGTAGCAGTGTAGGTGGAAGAGGCGGTGGAGGAGGACGAGGTAGCCAACACTGGTTTTTGGTTTAAATTATTATTATTATTTTTTTTTTTTAAATTAGGGTACACTCTAAAAGAGTGTGAAATATCCAAAATACAACAATGATCAATTGCGCTGTAGTATAACAATGGCTGGTATACATGTCTATTCGACACAAGGTACGGACAAAATCCATGCCTGGTTCATTTTAATGAACGTGAGCTTGTCCACATTGGCTCTGGACAGACGGCTACGCTTGTCTGTGATAACGCCCCCTGCCGTGCTAAACACACGTTCAGACAATACACTGGCTGCAGGGCAGGCCAGCACCTCCAAGGCTTAAAGGGCAAACTCAGGCCATCTGCCCAATTTGGAGACCCAGAAGTTGAAGGTGGCAGACCCGTCATTCAGTACGTGTAGGCGTGTGCATACATACTGCTCCACCATGTTGCTATAATGCTGCCTCCTGCTAAGATGTTCCATATCAGCTGGTGGTGCTGGTTGTTGTGGCGTGCTGGCAAAGCTTTTCCACATTTCGGCCATGCTAACCATGCCATCTGAGGTGCTGGTGGTGCCCCAGCTGCGTTGGCGACCTCTTCCTCCTCCTCTGCCTTCGCCTTGTGCTTCCACTGTGCGCCCGCTGTCAGATGGGAATGCCACCAGCAGCGTGTCTAGCGGGAAGGCCGAAGTTACGCTGCAGCGCTGACAGGCGAGCAGCAGCAAGATGAGAACGCCGAAAGCGTGCATAGACGGCCCGCACTTTCTGCAGCAGCTCTGACATATCGGGGTAATTCTTAAGGAATCTCTGCACCACCAAATTCAGCACATGCGCCAGGCAAGGGATGTGCGTCAAACCGGCTAGTCCCAGAGCTGCTACGAGATTTCGACCATTATCGCACACCATTAGGCCGGGCTTGAGGTCTGTTGTTCAAGGCCTGTCCACAGTTCCTGCGCGGTGTGGGGTTTGTACCCCAAACAGATACGTTTTAAAACTGCCTGCTGTCGTTTACCCCTGGCTGTGCTAAAGTTGGTGGTGAAGGTGTTACGCTGCCCGGATGAGGAGGCGGTAGAGGATGAGGAAGCTGAGTAGGAGGAGGAAGCAACAGGAGGGAAACTGAAGCACCCTGCAATCCTCGGTAGTGGAAGGACATGCGCCAAACTGCTATCCGCCTCAGTCCCAGCCGCCACTGCATTTACCCAGTGTGCTGTTTTGGAGATATAATGTCCCTGACCGTGCTTACTGGTCCATGTGTCCGTAGTGAGGTGCACCTTGCCACAGATGGCGTTGCGCAGTGCACACCTGATTTTGTCCCCCACTTGGTTTTGCAGGGAAGGGATGGCACGCCTGGAAAAGTAGTGGTGGCTGGTCGCGACGTACTGTGGGACAGCCACCGCCATAAGGCTTCTAAAACTCTCTTTCTCCACCAGACGGAATGACAGCATTTCAAAGGACAGTAATTTTGAAATGCTGACATTCAGGCTCAGGGATCGCGGGTGGGTAGGGGGGTACTTCCTCTTCCGCTCCAGTGTTTGGGAGATGGAGAGCTGAACGCTTCCGTGGGACATTGTGGAGATGCTTGGTCATCGTAAAACATAAGTGGTTGGGCATCGGTGCACTCAATCTGTTCCACTTCTGGGGCAGGGCTAGGTGGATGGCCCTGGGAAACCCTGCTAGCAGAGTCATCAAAAATCAGAAGAGACTGTTGCATGACTTGGGGTTTAGATTGCTTGGCTGGTTTGCAAGCGGGTGAGGTGAAAGACTGATGGACATTGGTTGCAGGTGCCAACTCTGATCTTTCAGCAGGAGACTGGGTGGAAGACAATGTAAAGGAACTAGAGGCAACCCAATCTACTATCGCCTGTACTTATTCTGGTCTCATTATTAGTAGAGCCAACATTAGGCCCGACCAAATACCGCTGAAAGTTTTGTCGCCTACTCGCACCTCAGAAAGGTGTTTCTTGTGCGTGTAGCTGGCACATATCGACCACGTCCTCTCCCTGCAACAGGAGCTCCACCAGCAGCACCACAATCGGGGCCACGTCCCTTATTTGACGCTCTCCTCATATTTCTCAAATTTAGGATCTTGCACAAAATGGGTGTTTTTTTAATAACAGAATAGAACAACAGTATCTAACGCATGTATCTCACAATGATAGATGCAGCAAAGGCTGCAAAATTACGATTTTTGCCCTAAATGGGTGTTTTTTTAATAGCAGAATAGAACAACAGTATCTAAAGGGTACAACAGTATCTAAAGGGTGCATCTCACAATGACAGATGCAGCAAAGGCTGAAAAATTATGATTTTTGCCCAAAATGGGTGCTTTTTTAATAACAGAATAGCACAGCAGTATCTAAAGTGTGTATCTCACACTGATAGATGCAGACAAGGCCGCAAATTAAGATTTTTGCCCAAAATGGGTGTTTTTTTAATACCAGAATAGCACAGCAGTATCTAAAGCGTGTATCTCACACGTACAGATGCAGACAAGTCCGCAAATTAAGATTTTTGCCCAAAATGGGTGTTTTTTTAATACCAGAATAGCACAGCATTATCTAAAGCATGTATCTCACACGTACAGATGCAGACAAGGCCGCAAATTAAGTATTTTGCCCAAAAAGGGTATTTTTTAAAACCCAGAAAATTATAGCAGGCCAGCACCTCCAAGGCTTAAAGGGCAAACTCAGGCCATCTGCCCAATTTGGAGACCCAGAAGTTGAAGGTGGCAGACCCGTCATTCAGTACGTGTAGGCGTGTGCATACATACTGCTCCACCATGTTGCTATAATGCTGCCTCCTGCTAAGATGTTCCATATCAGCTGGTGGTGCTGGTTGTTGTGGCGTGCTGGCAAAGCTTTTCCACATTTCGGCCATGCTAACCATGCCATCTGAGGTGCTGGTGGTGCCCCAGCTGCGTTGGCGACCTCATCCTCCTCCTCTGCCTTCGCCTTGTGCTTCCACTGTGCGCCCGCTGTCAGATGGGAATGCCACCAGCAGCGTGTCTAGCGGGAAGGCCGAAGTTACGCTGCAGCGCTGACAGGCGAGCAGCAGCAAGATGAGAACGCCGAAAGCGTGCATAGACGGCCCGCACTTTCTGCAGCAGCTCTGACATATCGGGGTAATTCTTAAGGAATCTCTGCACCACAGTATCTAAAGGGTGCATCTCACAATGACAGATGCAGCAAAGGCTGAAAAATTATGATTTTTGCCCAAAATGGGTGCTTTTTTAATAACAGAATAGCACAGCAGTATCTAAAGTGTGTATCTCACACTGATAGATGCAGACAAGGCCACAAATTAAGATTTTTGCCCAAAATGGGTGTTTTTTTAATACCAGAATAGCACAGCAGTATCTAAAGCGTGTATCTCACACGTACAGATGCAGACAAGTCCGCAAATTAAGATTTTTGCCCAAAATGGGTGTTTTTTTAATACCAGAATAGCACAGCATTATCTAAAGCATGTATCTCACACGTACAGATGCAGACAAGGCCGCAAATTAAGTATTTTGCCCAAAAAGGGTATTTTTTGAAACCCAGAAAATTATAGCTGTATTTCTATGTTAAATTGCACACTGACTAATGCGGCAGAGGCCCCAGATGGAGGGTATTGCAAAAAATGGGTGTTTTTTAAAACCCAGAAAATTATTGAAGTATTTCAAGTTTGTTTTAACAATAACAGCAGAATAGAACAACAGTATCTAAAGGGTATATCTCACACACACGTACAGATGCAGACAAGGCCGCAAATTACGATTTTTGCCCAAAATGGGTGTTTTTTTAATACCATAATAGCATAGCAGTATCTAAAGTGTGTATCCCACAATGACAGATGCAGCAAAGGCTGCAAAATTAAGATTTTTGCCCTAAATGCATGTTTTTTTAATAGCAGAATAGCACAGCAGTATCTAAAGCGTGTATCTCACACGTACAGATGCAGACAAGGCCGCAAATTAAGTATTTTGCCCAAAAAGGGTGTTTTTTAAAACCCAGTAAATTATAGCTGTATTTCTAGATTAAATTGCACACTGACTAATGCGGCAGAGGCCCCAGATGGATGGCATTGCCAAAAATGAGTGTTTTTTAAAAAACTGAAAATTATTGAAGTATTTCAAGTTTGTTTTAACAATAACAGATGCAGCAAAGGCTGCAATATTAAAGCGAACCTTTCATCTCATTTTCACTTTATAAACTAGCAACAGTACCTTATAGATTATCTTCAGTGTGTTCTTATACATGTTAGTGCCGCTTTCCTGCGCTGTTTATTCTTGAAAAAATCATTCTTAAAAAAATCATCAC
The DNA here is from genome assembly GCF_905171765.1 of Bufo bufo. Classification (NCBI taxonomy): domain Eukaryota; kingdom Metazoa; phylum Chordata; class Amphibia; order Anura; family Bufonidae; genus Bufo; species Bufo bufo. The sequence goes on along the minus strand of NC_053390.1, from coordinate 512,445,357 downwards.
GCAACAAGTCAAGGGGGTATCCCTTCCCTCACCTCTGGCTGTACCTCCCCTGCCCTAACCCCGCCTCTATGCTCTGTAATTGACAGCCGGCTCAGTCGCCGGGACCGCGCTTGTGAATCCTGCGCATGCGCCGTTCTCCTCATTCGCCGCGCGATCCCGTCTTTCTTGCGGACACAAGCGCGATCCTGTAACAGAAGCCTGAAGATAGGGGAGCGCGCGCACGGGAGGGAGAGCAGACAGGAGAGCAGACAGGCAGGCATTGCGTACGGCGCATGCGCGATTCTGTTACAGGATTGCGCTTGTGTCCGCAAGAAAGACTGGATTGCGCGGCGAATGAGGAGGACGGCGCATGCGCAGGATTCACAAGCACGGTCCCGGCGACTGAGCCAGCTGTCAATTACAGAGCATAGAGGCGGGGTTAGGGCAGGGGAGGTACAGCCAGAGGTGAGGGAAGGGATACCCCCTTGACTTGTTGCGTGACTGTTGGAGCAGGAAATGTGAACTTTATAATATGATTTTTTCAAGAATAAACAGCGCAGGAAAGCGGCACTAACATGTATAAGAACACACTGAAGATAATCTATAAGGTACTGTTGCTAGTTTATACAGTGAAAATGAGGTGAAAGGTTTGCTTTAAGTACTTTGCCCAAAAAGGGTGTTTTTTTAATACCAGAATAGAACAGCAGTATCCAAAACTTTTTTCTCACACTGACTGATGCAGACAAGGCCGCAAATTAAGTATTTTGCCCAAAATAGGTGTTTTTTGAATAACAGAATATGACAGCAGTATATAACGCTTGAATTTCACATGTACAGATGCAGCAAGGGCTGTAAAATTGAGTATTTGCCCAAAAAGGGTGTTTTTTATAACCCAGAAAATTATAGCTATATTTCTAGCTTAAATTGCACACTGACTAATGTAGCAGAAGCCCCAGATGGAGGGTATTGAGAAAAATGGGTGCTTTTTAAAACCCAGAAAATTATTGAAGTACCGTATATACTCGAGTATAAGCCGACCCAAGTATAAGCCGAGGCCCCTAATTTTACCCCCCAAAAAATGGGAAAAATTATTGACTCGAGTATAAGACTAGGGTGGGAAATACAGCTATAATGCAGAGTGTATGTGTATATAATGCACACACTCTACATTATATACACACATCTGCAAGAGGGTGACTCCCTGTATTTAATGCAGAGTGTGTGCATTATATACACACACACTCTGCATTAAATACAGGGAGCCATCCACAGATCTCCCCCCTAAACAGTGCCATCCACAGATCTCCCCCCTAAACAGTGCCATCCACAGATCTCCCCCCTAAACAGTGCCATCCACAGATCCCCCCTAAACAGTGCCATCCACAGATCCCCCCTAAACAGTGCCATCCACAGATCCCCCCTCCCCTAAACAGTGCCATGATGGCACTGTTTAGGGGAGGGGGGGATCTGTGGATGGCACTGTAGGGGGATCTGTGGATGGCACTGCCATCCACAGATCCCCCACAGTGCCATCCACAGATCCCCCTATCGTGCCATCCACAGATCCCCCTACAGTGCCATCCACAGATCCCCCTACAGTGCCATCCACAGATCCCCCTCCCCGACGCTCACAGCAGTATATTTAAACTAATCAGTAACCTTTAACTTTGGATATCGATTCTTACTTTGTCTTTTCTCCGGTAATAGCAGGCAGTGCGGGGAGCGGCGCTCACTCACTGACGTCACGCGCCTGCTCCCACTAGGCGGCGCAGGCGCGTGACGTCAGTGAGTGAGCGCCGCCCCCTGCACTGCCTGCTATTACCGGAGCTAAGACCTAGACTCGAGTATAAGACGAGGGGGCTTTTTGAGCACAAAAATATGTGCCAAAAAACTCGTCTTATACTCGAGTATATACGGTATTTCAAGCTTTTAACAATCACAGATGCAGCAAAGGCTGCAATATTAAGTACTTTGCCCAAAATGGGTGTTATATTTTTTACTAACAGAATATGACAGCAGTATATAACGCTTGAATTCCACACTGACAGATGCAATAAGGGCTGTAAAATTGAGTATTTTGCCCAAAAAGGTTTTTTTTTAAAACCCAGAAAATTATAGCTGTATTTCTAGCTTAAATTGCACACTGACTAATGCGGCAGAGGCCCCATATGGAGGACATTGCTAAAAATGGGTGTTTTTTTAAAAAACAGAAAATTATTGAAGTATTTCAAGTTTGTTTTAACAATAACAGATGCAGTAAAGGCTGCAATATTAAGTACTTTGCCCAAAAAGGGTGTTTTTGAATGACAGAATATGACAGCAGTATATAACGCTTGAATTTCACACGCACAGATGCAGCAAGGGCTGTAAAATTGAGTATTTGCCCCAAAAGGGTGTTTTTTAAAACCCAGAAAATTATTGCTCTATTTCTAGCTTAAATTTGACACTGACAAATGCTGCAAAGGCACCAGATGTAGAATATTGCCAAAAATGGGTGTGTTTTTAAACCCAGATTATTATTGCAGTATTTCAAGCTTGGATTTGAATGTCACAAAAGCACATATGCTGTGCTGGTGCACTGAGCTTGCATAAAATGGCCGCCGCCGCCCACCTAACTAACAGACAGATAAAAGTTATTTTTCTCTGTCACTGGTCTCAGGGCAGGGTAAAAAGATTGTGCACTGCACCCACAAAACTAAATCTAGGTAGATCGCTCGGTTAACAAGCACTTCTGATTAAAGATTCTTTCCTATTCTCTCCCTCACAGCAGCAGCATACTCTCCCTACACTAGTAATAGCAGAGTGACGTTCAGCGCTACGTGACTCCAGCTTATATAGAGGCTGGGTCACATGCTGCAATGGCCAATCACAGCCATGCCATTAGTAGGCATGGCTGTGATGGCTTCTAAGGGCACAAGAGTAAGGGCTCTTTCACACTTGAGTTGTCCGGATCCGTCGTGCACTCCATTTGCCGGAGGTGCCCGCCGGATCCGTAACAACGCAAGTGAACTGAAAGCATTTGAAGACGGATCCGTCTTAAAAATGCGTTCAGTGTTACTATGGCAGCCAGGACGCTATTAAAGTCCTGGCTGCCATAGTAGTAGTGGGGAGCGGGGGAGCAGTATACTTACAGTCCGTGCGGCTCCCAGGGCGCTCCAGAATGACGTCAGAGCGCCCCATGCGCATGGATGACGTGATCCATGTGATCACGTCACCCATGCGCGTGGGGTGCCCTGACGTCACTCTGAAGCGCCCTGGGAGCCGCACGGACGGTAAGTATACTGCTCCCCCACTCCCCACTACACTTTACCATGGCAAACAGGACTTTAGCGTCCTGGGAGCCATGGTAACCATTCAGAAAAAGCTAAACGTCGGATCCGGTAATGAGCCGAAACGACGTTTAGCTTAAGGCCGGATCCGGATTAATGCCTTTCAATGGGCATTAATTCCGGATCCGGCCTTGCGGCAAGTGTTCAGGATTTTTGACCGGAGCAAAAAGCGCAGCATGCTGCGGTATTTTCTCCGGCCAAAAAACGTTCCGTTCCGGAACTGAAGACATCCTGATGCATCCTGAACGGATTTCTCTCCATTCAGAATGCATAGGGATAATCCTGATCAGGATTCTTCCGGCATAGAGCCCCGACGACGGAACTCTATGCCGGAACAGAACAACGCAAGTGTGAAAGAGCCCTAAAACGCTTGTTGATTGGCTGCTCTGCAGCCTTTCAAAAAGTGCCAATAAATCACCGAACACCGAACTCGAACCCAAACTTTTACTGAAAAGTTATGGTTCGGGTCCGGGGTCCAAAGATCCTAAAGTTTGGTACGAAACCGAACTTTACAGTTCGGGTTCGCTCAACCCTAAACAGTAAGTTTAAAGAGCACACCAAATGCTTCAAATAACTTCTTTATTAACTTCAACTTTTCTTCATATATAAGACTGCCGCCTCCGCAGCAGATAGTCCATTTGCAAAACACGTGTTGAAAAGATATCAGAAAATGGCGGTATGCATAAGATGGTGGTTCAACTGTTTAATCTTGTCAATCAACGTAAAATGGTGGATATATTTCTCTCTTGAGTATCTGTACTCTCACTTTAAGTTATTTAAGCACTTTATGAGGTCTAACTAATAGTTCACTTGCAGTATGCAGTTAGCAGTGACTATTTGCAGATTGGTTGAGTATGATCTGGTATTGCAATATGGAATCTGAATGCTTGCAATTTGTAGCTTGCAATTCGTATTTGCAATTTGTATTTGCAATTGAATTTGCTGGAACTGTAAGTAAACACACATATAACTGGTTCAGCATACAGTTCTAATCACAATACTAACAGTAGGAACATCATATAACTGTTTTAAATACCTATTTTGGCCTCTCCTGCTTCCATAAAAACATAGCTCTCAGTGAAGTGAATGTCTCTTCAGCTCCTGTCTCTGGTGAATAATGATTCTAGCAGCAGGAGCTGGGGGAATTCCTAGACAGGCTGTGTGTGAGGCTGGCTGTGATTGGTGAAAACTCTTGCTGTATGAGAAGCTGGCTGTGATTGGTCTAGACTTCTGCCTAGCAACAACAGATTAACACTATGCTTTCTGTTGTTTCTGCTGTGTCACTGAGCTTACCTTACATTACAAAATGAATCTTAAAGGCATATTATCTTTTTCTGCTTCTGTGAACACAAAATATAACAGTTATATGACATCCAAAAGATGATGTCACAGTAAATAACTCTGCTTTTGTCTTTAACACATAAACAAAGGAACTGTTTTAAGTCTATTGGCAGGTCTAGCTGTATACACATATAAGCTATACTAGCAACCTAGGACAGGTCCTAGCTGGCCAGTTACACACAGCTCTAACCTTCCTCTGCTAATGCTGTACTAACTTAGACTGAATGAGGGGTGGACATAATGAGTCCTCCTCCCAGCTTTCTCTAGTGGCTTCCTCAGGGTTCATTAACCCTGTAAGACCAAGACAAAAACTGTGCTGAATATACATAACATTCAATGACAACCAACACTAAGCAAACAATGTGCAAGTACTCTCGGCTCTGGGGTACTGCACCTACAATAAATAATCTTACCTAGAAGATCAGGCATCACTGCTTTGGTTGTTCTGGGAAGGCTCTGTTGACTCGGCTGCAGTGTTGATGTTACGTTAACAATACGTGGCTACTGCAGTGCCCTGTTGAGGCCAATGATTGGGTGCAGTAGCCACGTGTTGTCAACATGAAATCACAACTGCAGACGGGTGAACAGAGCCTGGCCTGGAAAACTGGAGGGACAGCGCAGGATCTGCTAAGTAAGTAATGATATTCTTTTTTGCAGACACTGAAGTTCGGGTTTGGGTTAGGTGTTCTGTATATTTTATTATTTTCCCTTATAACATGGTTATAAGGGAAAATAATAGCATTCTTAATAAAGAATGCTTATTAAAATGTGGCTTTAGGGGTTAAAATATATATATATATTAACTCACTTCATCCTGTTGTTCGCGCAGCCAGCATCATCTTTTCTTCTTCTTTCAGGACCTGCCAAAGGACCTTTGATGACATAATCGTGCTCACCACGTAGTGAGCGCGGTGATGTCAGTGCAGGTCCTGCTGAATGAAGATAGAAGATTTCTCATACGTCCAGACGTCACCATGTATCACGTTGGCCAGGTGCGGTGAAGTCATCACTAATTACTGATGACATCACCAACCTGGCCAGTGTGATGACACGTCACACATCAGCCCGCTACATTTGGCACATTTTCTTCAATCAAGATGGCCGCGCCGCCCTCTCCACAAGCGAAAGGATGAAATGAGTATGTATATGTTTTTAACCTATGATTAACCCCTGAAAAGCCTCAATGTGACTGTCAGATGCCGGGGTTAAGTGACATGGGGCGCTGCAATCGCTACATACAATGGAATGCAATTCGTGACAAAGTAATTCGTAACAAATCGAATTTCTTTATGAACTTCAGCCAAATCAAATTTTTTATAACTTTGCTTATCTCTAGTTATAATTCTATAACTCTATTTTGTTGGATTTTAATGTGCAAAAATGGAAAGCAAGGAGTGATAGCTCTGATTTCACATTTCCTGTTTTTGGCATTTTTTTTATTACTGGACAACCTATTTACCCATTCCCGACCACCTTACACATATATACGTTGGAATCCGGTATTTAATTATGGCATCCGCTCGCAAGTGAAGGAGGCACCATAGCCGCCCAGTGCCTTCTGTTTTAAATGTTACCATGGCATCTGGGACTAAGGATGAGCGAACCAGTTCGTATTGAACAAGGATCAGTCTGAATTTTGCTATTTTTCAGATGACAGATGAACACGAATCTTGTAAGGTTTGTTTTGAATTACTCACATAGTGCCATTTTAGTGCACATGTCGGCAGAAAAGAAGCACTAGGGAGGAAGAAGGGTTCTCACATGATCCCGAGAGGAAGTGGTGGGAGGGCTTGCCATGATTGACAGACAGCCTGGATGAGCCAATCAGTCCTGCAGGAGGCAAGGAGGTGCCCTAGCAGAACATCATTCTGTGCTGGGCTGTAAATGAGGGACAGTCAGAAATCAATCAAACTTGTATTCTATTGCCAGGGACTTTGAACAGAAAGGTAAGAATTACGAAGAAGAAAAGTTGTGTGTGTATAATAGGGAGGCAGAGAAGCTGTCAGTCAGGGAGTGAGAAGAGAGGGGCTGTGGCTGCTGTGCCTCCTAGCGGAACTGCAAACCTCAAAAGCAGCTTCCTGCAAGGACATTACTTATTTTTTCCCCTTTTCACAGATATCTTTTTTTTGTTTAGGGGGGTGCAATAAGCAAAAATTGTACAACATGTGTTCGACCATCAATCTAGCACAGAATATAGAATACTAGTCATCTCAGGTCATCTCACATTTTTAAATGTTTTTTTGTTTTAGTTTAAAAAAGCATTTACAGTGATTTAAAATGAAATGTATTATCTCCTGTAAGAAGGTACCTGGAATCATCGCGGATGGAAGATATGTGTCACCGAGGTTCCTGGCCTCGGTGAAGTAAGAGCCGGTATTTTATGTGTCAGCATCAGCTATTGCTAATTGACACCATGAGATTTAGCATGGCTGTCATAGCTGATCCGGGACGGCTATTACTGGGAGTATTAAAAGTGCTGGGTGGGTGACTACTCCCCATGTTCCAGGCCGGGTTTTGCCAGGCATAAAAACCAGCCAGCACTGCCAAGTGTGGTGGCTTTACCTCCTTCTGACAGTCGAGCTCAGGAGTCTGTGTGCTGTGAACTGAGGGCTGTGCTGGGATTTGAGGTTTGAGCCGGGCTGGAGGACTCAGGCCCCTCTACAGGTAAACAGGCCGCCTAAGGACTTGATGAGGCTGAACTGCTAACAGGGTGTGAATTAACACCCAGGAGAAAAGGTGACTTTTATTGTTTATGGACTTTCCTTGTGTGTGAACAAACACCAAGCCACCTGCGTTTTGTGAAACACCTTATCTGCATTTTGTTATACACCAATGTGTGAATAAACACCGCTGTTTGATTCAAGAACTGTGTACTTTGCCTCTATACTGCATCCGCTAGTCCTAACTACCAGACCGAATCCCCACAATTAGTGGAGGATGCGGGCAAACGCAGTGAGCGTGAATGGGTTTGCATTTTTGGTCACAGTTGCATGTCGTACATCAAACCAGCTATATTTCAACCTGTACCCACGACAAAATGGAGGTTGTTGTGAAGGCCCTCATGGAGGCTAATTTGCAGCAGTGGGAGACCAACCTGCAACAGCGGGAGGCTAGTAAGCAGCAGCAAGAGACCAACCAGTTGCTGCAACAACACGTGATGACTTTGCAGACAGCAGAAGCAACCCCAAGCGTCCACGATGCCCGGAAATCAGTCCGTGCAGCGATCCCCAAGATGACACCCGCAGATGACATTGAAAGTCTGCCCCGAGACCAGTGGGCTGAGGCTCCTTTCCTGGTATCAGAGTCCCAGCAGGTGTATTTCGACTTGCCGGACGATTAAGTGGCCAACTACCCGAAGGTAAAGGGTGAGATTTTGGCAAGAATGGGGGTGAATGTGTTGGTCCGGGCCCAGCGGGTACATCAGTGGGTGTTTAAGCCGGCTGAGCCTGCAAGACCCCAGTATTATGACTTACTCCACCTTTTGCAAAAGTGGCTACAGATTGATGTGCTGAGTCCCACGGCTATGCTGGATAGACTATTGGCTGACATATTCCGGAGGGTGCTGCCACCCCCTCTCTGGATCGGCCAGGTATCTCCTGGAAATGCCCTGGAAATGGTGGACCTGGTGGAACGCTATGAGGCCACCAAGAATCTCAAGGGGGGTTCTTTTGGGTGGAGGACAGGCAAACTCCAGAACTCCCCACCCCTGGCCCACCAGTATGAGCCAATAAAACCCCCCGGGAGGTTCCCCCTATGGGCCAGGCCCAGTTAATCTGCTGCCGGTGTCAGGAACCTGGCCACACCAAGGCTGAGTGTCCTCATCGGGTTGAGCCCATGGACACTAATTGTGGTTACCGACAATCGCTATATGCTAGGAAACTGTGTGGCAGAGGTACCCTTGAGGCTCTAGACCACTTGTGCCAGGTGGATGTGGAAGACACTCAAGAGGAGGCGCTGCTGGACTCAGGGAGCTTGGTGACCCTGGTAAGGGCTACCCTGGTGCGGTCCGCTGAGTATACCAGCTGGAAAATTGGGGTGATGTGCATTCATGGAGACTTGAAAGACTACCCCACCGTGCTGGTGTCTCTAACCATGGTGGCCGGCAGGTGGACCCACTATGAACTCATAATACGGAGAGACTTTCCAGGTTTCCCTGCCCTATGGCCGGTTGTAAGAGTTAAGGATACCCCTGAGACAGGAATAAGCCCAGGAGATTGGCCTTGTTCAGGGGGACGGCCAGAACCCTGGGAATTTGAGGCCGAAGGGCCAGCAGTAGGGGTGGCCGCCACTTCGGTGGAACAGGGGGAGACAACCCCGGGTAGGGTAATGGTGGGAGACATGGAGGAGATGCCACCCGGTCCTGGGTTGGCAGACCTCAACGTCTCCGGGGAGAATTTCGGTACAGCCCAACGCCAAGACCCAACCCTATCCCAGGCATGGGATAATGTGGTAATACTTGATGGTGTACCCCAACAACCTGTGACCAAGTCGTTGTTTCCCCATTTTGTGGTCCACCAGAATATGCTATATCGGGTAAACCAGCTGCGGGGTGAACCTGTTGAACAGTTGGTGGTGCCCGGGGCCTATCAAAAATTTGTGTTAGAGTTAGCCCACCAACATATTTTCGGGGGTCATCTCGGACTGCAGAAGACACAGGACCGGATACTGCAACGGTTTTACTGGCCCAGTGTCTTTGGAGAGGTGGATGACTTTTTAAGTCTTGTCCGACCTGCCAAACCACTAGCCCCCAGCACCTGTTCCGCAGTCCCTTAGTGCCCCTCCCAATTAGCGAGGTACCATTTGAGAGAATCGCTATGGATCGTAGGCCCAGTACCGAAGTCCACTAGGAGGCATCAACACATCTTGGTCGTCCTGGCACGCCACTCGGTACCCAGAAGCGGTGCCACTGTGACATACATCGGCCAAACTCATAGCAAAAGAGTTAATTGAGATGTTTTCCCAAGTGGGGATACCCAAAGAGGTTCTGACTGACCAGGGGACTCCTTTTATGTCCAAGGTCATGTGGGAGCTCTGTAAGTTGTTGAATGTCAAACAGATATGGACATCCGTCTATCACCCGCAAACTGACGGCCTAGTAGAAAGGTTTAATCAAACGTTAAAAACTATGTTAAAACGAGTAGTAGCTAAGGATGGAAAGGACTGGGACCTCCTTCTGCCCTATCTTACGTTCGCAGTGCGAGAAGTGCCCCAGGCCTCTACTGGGTTCGCGCCCTTCAAACTATTATATGGCAGACATCCACGTGGTCTGTTAGACATAGCCAAATAGGCATGGGAACAACAACCCACACCATATTAAAGTGTTGTTGAATACATCACCCAGATGCAGGAACGTATGGAAACCGTGTTGCCGCTAGTAAAGGAACATATGAAGGCAGCTCAGCGAGCTCAAAGTCGGGTTTATAATCGGCAGGCTCGGGTCCGGATCTTTAACCCGGGAGATTGGGTTTTGGTTCTGGTACCGACAGTGGACAACAAGTTACTGGGTAGGTTGGAGGGACCCTACGAGGTACTCGAAAAGGTTGGAGAAGTAAACTACAAGGTACACCAGCCAGGCCGGCGGAAGCCGGAGCAGGTGTACCATGTGAATTTACTCAAACCATGGAAGGATAGGGAGACCAGTACTGACAATAGCCCGCGACCGAGTTTTCTAGGGGGAGAGGTTCCGGCCCCTAAGTCTGATGTAAGGGAAGCGGTTGCCACAGTGAAGATTGCTGACAGCCTCTCCTCTAAACAGACTCAGGAGGCCAGGGAGTTCATCAACAGGAACACAGATGTATTCTCAGACCTCCCTGGATGCACTTCCATAATCCATCATGACATTATCACTGAGCCTCAGGCCAAAATCCGTATGTAACCATACCAGGTACCCGGCAACAGGCCATCTCTGAGGAAGTACAACTAATGCTGCAACTAGATGTCATGGAGGAGTCTGGAAGTGAGTGGGCCAGCCCTATAGTACTGATACCCAAACCGGACGGGACGTTGCGGTTTTGTAACGATTTTCGAAAATTAAACGAGGTATCTAAGTTTGACGCGTATCCCATGCCCCGGATAGACAAGATGATTGAGAGGTTAGGACAAGCCCAGTATTTTTCTGTTTTGGACCTCAACAAAGGGTACTGGCAGGTACCCATATTGGAGGCTGCCAAAGAGAAAACGGCCTTCATCACACCAGAGGGGCTGTACCAGGGGTGTTACTCTTTGGTCTGCATGGTGCCCCTGCCACTTTCCAAAGGCTAATGGACATTGTGCTCCGACCACATTGTAGGTACGCTTTGGCTTACCTTGACGATATTGTCATCCACAGTACTGACTGGGAAAGTCACCTGCCCAAAGTGCAGGCGGTAGTAGACTCCCTTTGAGAAGCTGGACTAACCGCTAACCCAAACAAATGCGCGATAAGGTTAGTGGAGACAAAATACTTGGAGTATGTCATTGGCGTGGAGTGATCAAACCCAAAGTAAACAAAATAGAGGCAATAAGAAATTGGCCCCGACCTGTCACCACTAAACAAGTAAAGTCGTTCCTAGGAATGATAGGCTGTTACATGAGATCTGTTCCCCACTTTGCCACTATAGCCACGCCATTGACAGAACTCTTGAAGGGATGAAAATCAGTGATAGTTCGCTGGGATGAGCGGGCGGAAAAGGCTTTTTCCACTTTGAAGTCGGCCCTGTGCGGGTCACCGGTTTTGGTGACGCCCGACTTCAATCGGGAGTTCGTGGTACAGACAGATGCCTCCAAAGTAGGCCTCGGTGCTGTACTTTCTCAGGAAGTCAACAGGGAGGAGCATCCCATTGTCTTTTTAAGCCGCAGGTATAGTATAGTGGAGAGAGAGTGCCTGTCTATCAAGTGGGCACTTGAGTCTCTCAGCTACTCTTTGTTAGGGAGAAAATTCTGCCTGGTGACTGACCACTCCCCTCTCAAGTTGATGAGCCAGGCCAAAGAGAGAAATGGCCGAGTCACCAGGTGGTTCCCGTCCTTACAGAACTTTAAGTTCTCCGTGGAACACAGGGTAGGCCGGATGCAGGGAAACGCGGATGCCCTATCCCGGGTATACTGTATGGCAGGTGTTCACCCCCTCAGGGTTGAACAAAGGGGGGGGGGGGGTATGTAAGAAGGTAGCTGGAATCATTGTGGATGGAAGGTATGTGTGACCGAGGTTCCTGGCCTCGGTGAAGTAAGAGCCGGTATATTATGTGTCAGCAGCAGCTATTGCTAATTGACACCATGAGATTTAGCATGGCTGTCATAGCTGATCTGGGACGGCTCTTCCTGGGAGTATTAAAAGTGCTGGGTGGGTGACTACTCCCCAGGTTCCAGGCCGGGTTTTGCCAGGCATAAAAACCAGCCAGCACTGCCAGGTGTGGTGGCTTTACCTCCTTCTGACAGTCAAGCTCAGGAGTCTGTGTGCTGTGAACTGAGGGCTGTGCTGGGATTTGAGGTTTGGGCCGGGCTGGAGGACTCAGGCCCCTCTAAAGGTGAACAGGCCGCCTAAGGACTTGATGAGGCTGAACTGCTAACAGGGTGTGAATTAACACCCAGGAGAAAAGGTGACTTTTATTGTTTATGGACTTTCCTTGTGTGTGAACAAACACCAAGCCACCTGCGTTTTGTGATACACCTTATCTGCATTTTGTTATACACCAATGTGTGAATAAACACCGCTGTTTGATTCAAGAACTGTGTACTTTGCCTCTATACTGCATCCGCTAGTCCTAACTACCAGAGCGAATCCCCCACTCCATATACACAGTTAAATTTTTTGGGGGGGGTATTTAATTTAATTAAACTAGCATATGGGTGATCAGTACACCAATACACATGGTAGGGCAACAATTTGCCTGTGAGTGTTAATGTGAAAATAAGCGTCAGGTTTCATTCGCCAGTTTCCATTTATTCTATATTCACAAGGTTGGAATTTAATTTTTTGGGGGATTGATCAATTTAATTAAACCAGAATTTACGTGGTCACTACGCAGGGTAGGGCAACAATTTAGCTGTAAGTGTTAACGTGAAAATAAGTGTCAGGTCTCAATCTTCAGTTTCTGTTTGTTCAATTAAACCAGCAATGAGGTGATCAGTACACCAATACACAGGGTAGGGTAACAATTTATCTGTAAGTAATAATGAATTTAGGCCTATATCCATTTCCAATTAAATTTTTGGGGGGAGGTTGCTGAAATTATTAAAACCAGCATATACGTGATTACTACACCAATACACAGGGTACCGCACGATATTATCTGAGAGACCCAAAAATGTCAGAGCTACGGAAGGGTTCCAAGTGAAAGATCCAGAGCCAGAATGTGGGTAGCAGCATCACCATCTATCCGGCCACAAGTTTCCTTGGTGGCTTTAGAAAGGTGCAACATTATCATTGAGGAGAAAGAAGATGAGATTGTGGATTGGATGGCTCACTCGTCCACTCACTCGCAGCAGGAAGACGTGGAGGTGACTTTGGAGTCTGACACTGTGCCGTGGAGCCAGGGCTCACAGAGTTTTTCCTACTCCTCCTCCTTGAAGCCCCAAGGAAGGCTTTCAGTGGATTCCTCTCAGTTTTCACTGCCTCTTCCTAGTGGGGCACCTTCCTTTCTCCTAAGTGGCAAGAAAACCCCACTACACCCTATGGCAGATAGTCAAGAGAGTCTCTCTGTTGATGACTTGTATGAGAACAGACAGTGTTTGTACTGCCCTGAAGAGGAGGTTGAGAAGGAGGCTGCCGACCCCAGGCATAGCTGTGTTGGTGATGTTAGTAGGGGCACCCGTAGCTGCGGTATTAGAATTGGGGGCAGCAACAGTGGCAGTCAGGACAAATAAAGAGCAGGGGTGAAAGAACCCACCCAAATATCCCACAGTCTGACAGAAGCGGCAGGAAGACTGAGGACTCCAATGACGATTGTGTATTAGACCAGACTGAGGTGGAGGCAACCTCACAGGAGAAGCATTATAGTCGCAACAATAAAGAGCAGAGGCCACAGCCCGGACAACATCCGCTTTGGGATCTAGTGATGCCGCTGATGCTGTGGTAGGACAAAAATGTGCCAGAGCAAAGCCGAGCTCAGCTGCCTGTAGCTTTGCACGAGTATCTCCTGTTTGGCTTTTTTTTTTTTCGCACTGCCAGAAAGCATTGCAAACTGTACAAGAGTAAAATAAAATGTGGGCAGGCAAACAGAAACGTAGGCACCACTGCTCTATTGAACCATGTGAAGCGGCATCACCTCATCTCATGGCTAAGGAAAGGTGGCTGCCAGCCACTGCCTCTGAATATCATCTGCCCCTGATAAGGGACAATTTCTGGAAGTTTTGGAGTAAGAAAAAGCATAACAAATGCCATGGCACAGTATGTTATAAAAAACGCTGTATATTAATATGATTAAAACATGCATTTACCCATAGCTCAGTGAAGCTGGATGGTGTGTATAGCAACCTTGGCCTTCCTGAATGATCCGAGGCTGCCACATATTAGTTCCTCTGGAGCCTAGCATTGGAGTCTATGAGAGAAGCAATCTAATGATTGTTTGTTTAAGTTCCCTAATGGCACTATTAAAAAATGTAAAAAAAAAGTTTTTAAAATTATAAAAAAAAAAAATATATATATAAAAATTCGATTTACCCCCCTTTACCAAAAATTACAATTATAATACATAAACAATTAAAAAGAAAAATTTATATAAGAATATTTATCCCATACAGCAAAAATGGCGAAATAGAAAAAAAGTAAAAATGGCTATTATGCTGTTTTTTGGTCCCTTGGCCTCCCACAAAAAAATGAATAAAAATGTGATAAAGTAATACACACCCCAAAGTACACATAAGGCTACTTTCACACTTGCGGCAGAGTGATCCGACAAGCAGTTTTTTTTACAGGTCTGCGCATGCGCAGACTGGAAGGACGGATCCGGCATGCCGGTATTTTTAATACACTAATACATTTCAATCTGGCATTCCGGCAACTGATCCGGAATTTTGGATGGAGAGAATACCACAGCGTGCTGCAGTATTTCCTCCACCCAAAACGCCGTTCAGTGACTGAACTAAAGACATCCTGATGCATCCTGAACGGATTTCTCTCCATTAAGAATGCATGGGGATGAAACAGATCAGTTATTTTCCGGTATTGAGCCCCTATGATGGAACTCAGTGCCGGAAAAGAAAAACGCTAGTGTTAAAGTACCCTAAAATGTGCCGTCACCCAGATCCGTACACATAATAATAAAAAGTTATGGAGGTAAGAATACGGTGATGCAAAAAAAATACTAGTTTTTTCCAAAGTTTTTATTTTTTGCAGTATCAAAACATAAAATTATACATATGTGGTATAGTTGTAATCATAAAAAATAAACTTATTATAAAAATATAAATATATAAATATAGAAAATCCTTATTGTATCTTTATAAGCGCTGCACCTGTGTTTGCAGCGCTACAAAGTCTCAGTCATATATCTATGCTGGGAGGAAAGGCTCACAATTTTAATCTAAATTCATGTAATATATGCTGTATTGTGACTTAATAAATAATTTATAAATCGGACCAGATGTATAGCAGCAGATATTGAGTGCTCACTATATTATATTATAATTTCCAAACCCCCCACTGTGGTTAGGGTGAACCACACCTTAGTTTGAGCACCTACCTTAGCTGTCTGAAGGGTGAGCCACTATAAACCTATACCATTTATTCAAGCACTATCACCTGATAGTTGAGCCCCCCTTCTGAACAACTATGGATATCTGGAGCTATATTGAAGGTCAGAAATTACGGATAGATACATATTCATTTGAGGAATCAAATATAAGGGAAAATACTGCAGATAGATCCATGACGGAGACCTTTAGAGAACTAGAATTTCTACTCATCAAACAATTGAAACAAAGATGGGAAATTAAATCTCTAAACCGTCATTTGGAACAAGGCATTGTACCAAAGGGATTGAGACTCTCTAAGGTACCAGCACAGGATCTCTGCAGTGTTAGTTTCAACAAAGAATGGGAAGATTTACTCAAATCACAATCTGTATTACTTGTGCAACTTATTATCAAAAGGAGAATAACAATATTAGAGGAAATATCTGGTAAAATAGAAGCACTAAGAGAAACTGTTGATAAATTCCCTAAGAATGAAATATTTAAAAACTGGCATGATAGAATATGTAAACAATTGGGTACAGTGGAACAAGAAATTATCTAAAAAAAAAGTAGAAAAATTTTAAATTTGGTAAAAAATGATAGAGAGATGGACAGAGATAATACAATAGAAGATCGTCCAAATATTATCAAAACGCCAAACCAAAGAGAAAGAGACACAAATGAAGAAAGAACAATACAATACAATATCCCTATCACCAATAGATACGAGACACTGAATAATCCCCTTTTTTTAGACCGCACACCCCCACATCACAGGATTCGGACAAGATCATCCAGACAATCACCACGGGATCACCATTATACAACACCAGCCACAGGACACAATTACAATTTGAGAGACAGGGAGGAAACACAGAGGAACAACCAGAATCAATATTCTCAGAGAGCACACCAAACACGGAATCAGCACGCACCCCACAACAGCAGAGAGAATTATGTAGAGAATTATCACAAACACCAGCACAATCACAATTTAGAAACCCGAAAACACGAAGAGGCAAGAGAAGGAAGGGAAAGGATAAATCACAGGAGACACTAGTTGAGGAGGATGACTCTATAATAAATTTAAGTTCAGTCACTTTAACCCCGGCACAACATGCACTGTTGAACAAAGGTTTGAAATTTGCCCCCACGGCCTCACTAAGTAAATTTGACACATATATAGGGATAGAGAAATTCAGAAGTAAATTATGTCTAAAAAAATACTTTTTGAAGAACCCTATAAATACAATAGGGATAACACAAGGAAAATATATACATACGAATCTCAAAGTAAAAAGTAAAACATACCCAAGACATGAAATGGGACAGGACATTATTACATTTAAGAAAAATATAGCAGCTGATATAAGAAAAATCAAAAAGGATTCAAGAAGATTAAATAATTTAAAACCCCATGAAATTCATGCAATCAAACCATTGCAACAAAATGATAATATAACCATACGCCCAGCGGACAAAGGGGGGGGCAATTGTGATTCTAGACACATGCAAATATAACATAGAATGCAGAAGACAATTAGAAGATAAAGAAACATATTTAAAATTACAAAAAGACCCCATGTCAGGATTTGTGGAATCCTTGGAGGTATATGTAGAACAAGGTGTGACAAAAGGACTTTTAAATACACAGGAATCCAAATTTATCATGGGAACACCCAAACGAACACCAGTTTTCTACATTATACCGAAGGTTCATAAAGATCCACTGAATCCTCCAGGAAGACCTATTATTTCTGGTATAGGATCATATACATCAAATTTATCCCAGTATTTAGATAGACTACTGCAACCAGTGGTAAGGAAGACATTCACCTATATTAGGGACACTACACAGATAGTGCAGATTATAGAGAATCTTGAATATGAATCAAATTGGATTCTTGGAACCCTTGATGTCAATTCCTTATACACTATAATTAAACATGAGCAGGGATTAGAAGCTCTAACACAACAATTAACATTATATGGGAAATATCTGCCGGACCAGGTAGAATACATAGTGAAAGGGGTACAACATATCCTTAATCACAATTATTTTGTATATGATTCTGATTTCTTTCTCCAGATGATGGGCACCGCCATGGGCACAAGGTTCGCCCCCAGTTATGCCAATTTGTTCATGGCACAATGGGAGGAAGAATATATAGCACCCATACTGGGGGCGGACTTGGTGCTCTGGCGAAGGTTCATCGATGATGTGATTTTTATCTGGAGGGGAACGGAGGAACATTTAGCATTATTTTTGAACCATATAAATCGGAATGAGAATAATATAAAATTTAGTTCTAAAATCCATAAAAAACAAATAGAGTTCTTGGATCTAACTATTATGGTGGAAGATGAAAAATTAATCTGTCAAACATATCAAAAAGAGATAGCGAGGAACAGCTATATCCTTTATACAAGCTGCCATCTCCCGAGATGGCTGCTGAATATCCCTAAGGGACAATTCAGAAGACTACGGCACAACTGTACAAGGGAAGAGGACTATATGAAAGAGGCTATATCCATGAAAGAACAGTTCCTAACAAAAAAATACCCTCCGCAACAAATAGAAAAAGCTCTAGTGGAAGTGAAAGATATGAACAGAAAAATATTCTTTGAAGAAAAAATAGGGACCAGAATAGAAATTGACCCCAAAATAGGGGACCCAATTAGAATTGTCTTACCCTATAGTGCACAATACAGGAAGATTGAAGCCATTATTAAAAACCATTGGCATCATGTCACAAATGATAAATTAATAGGACCATATTTAACAAACGGTCCTCAAATAGTATACACGAAAGCACCCAATCTGGCCCTTTAAAGTAGCACCAACCATAAAAAATAAAAAGGAAAATACCCATAAAAATTATTTCAATTTGAAGGGTTTCTACAGGTGTAACACCTGTAGTAATTGTAAAAAGACAAAATTTCCGAAAAAGACAAGCTTAATCTCTTCCACATCAAACTCATTCTCGTATGAAATAGATACCTTTTTATCATGTAATACATCAAACGTTTTATACATGATAGAATGTCCCTGTAAAAAACAATATATAGGGTGGACAAAAAGGCTACTAAAAGTTAGGATCGCTGAACATATGACTAAGATCAGAACAGGATACGAAAAGCACTCATTGTCCAATCATTTTAAGTATCACCATAATCAGGATCCCTCCCTATTAAAATTTATGGCATTCGAAAAAATAGATATACATTGGAGGGGTGGTGATAATATCGCTAATATGTCAAGACAGGAGGCAAGACGCATTTATGATTTTAACACACTATTACCTGAGGGTCTCAATGCGGATTTTGAAATATTCGGTTTTCTGTAGATCATGGGGTGGGTGCCCCTGGCGGACGAGATATCGGTGTTTTTGCTATAAAACTGGCACCCCGATTTCTCCTTCGCTGGGAGTCCCCACCCCCCATATATCACTACGAACATGAATCACAGATGAATTCAGAATAATCTCGATTATATATTAATATTTTAATTAAATTAATATTTTAGTATATTTTAGTATTAAAAACCTTTTCAGAAAATCCTTTAACAAATATACAGAATCTATATCGAATTTTATAATTTTATATATATAAAATGTTTATTGAAATGTTTGTTGGTAATTTTATGAAAATAATAAATACATTTTTAGATTATAGAATGATATTTATTACAGAACTATATAGTACATATGAGCTAGATTTGTCCGATGTATATGATATATATCAATGTATATATTTGTAGTAGAAATGTCCTGATTAAACAGTATGAAGAATGACTCCAAAAGCATCTCACTCCAAACCAGATTTCGGAATGAGCCCCAATTAAGTAAAAGAGGTGTAACCCGTTTTAGGGTATATAAGGAAGTAAAGATGGATCTCATAACCAGCTACTAAGGAAGAGGTCAGAGACCTTGAAACGCGTATAGCAGATGGGATCCTTATATTGAAAGAGACACCTCACCATACCGGAATCACCAGCTGATCAGCATGCAGAGTTATGGACATAACCGCATAGACGGTAACTGATATTATTCCTGACTCACCATAGGAGCCTCGAACTGATCTACAAGTGAGGACTCCCTGACGCCCTGACCTCGTGGAGTGCCGGTAAAACACAAGACGCCAGCTACACGTGGGGCGCATAGAAGTCAGTTGTAAGCAGGTTTTTCATCTACCATAACGATACTGCAGAGTGGAGCTATTGGAAGCTATCCTATAGCGCTATAAAGAAACCGGGTGAGTGCACTGACCTGTGGTGGGACGCCACCACGGACTGATACGCACAAGCTGGACCCCAAATAGTGAGTAATATTGAACTTTACACTCACGAAGATACCGCATGAAATTGTGAGCCTTTCCTCCCAGCATAGATATATGACTGAGACTTTGTAGCGCTGCAAACACAGGTGCAGCGCTTATAAAGATACAATAAGGATTTTCTATATTTATATATTTATATTTTTATAATAAGTTTATTTTTTATTTTTAATTTTTCAATTTTTATTGATATATATCTGGAATAACAAATTGCGATATTTTATATCAGACTGAGCTATATAATATACTGTTCAATTTTAATCTAAATTCATGTAATATATGCTGTATTGTGACTTAATAAATAATTTATAAATCGGACCAGATGTATAGCAGCAGATATTGAGTGCTCACTATATTATATTATAATATTATATATTATAATTTTTGTGGACTGTAGGGAGATGGAATTGGAGATGCCGGGAGCGCCCGCCGCTCCCTAGGATATCCGGTATGCGGGCGCTCCCGGCATCTCCTCTTTTTTATGGCGGCCTAATCTAAGCACTGCATGAGTCTCCTGGGCAGTGGAGGGCAGAAGTCCAGCTCTCAAATGAGAGGCAGAAAAACCCATCCAGTCCGTTTAACTAAATAAAAAGAAAAAAGTGATTAGTCTGCAAAAACATTTAAAAATATTTGTGTTGGGTGATTTGGTATGACTTTCTACAAACCGGATTCCAAAAAATTTGGGACACTATACAAATCGTGAATAAAAACTGAATGCAATGATGTGGAGGTGCCAACTTCTAATATTTTATTCAGAATAGAACATAAATCACGGAACAAAAGTTTAAACTGAAAAAATGTACCATTTTAAGGGAAAAATATGTTGAATCAGAATTTCATGGTGTCAACAAATCCCCAAAAAGTTGGGACAAGGCCATTTTCACCACTGTGTGGCATCTCCCCTTCTTCTTACAACACTCAACAGACGTCTGGGGACCGAGGAGGCCAGTTTCTCAAGTTTAGAAATAGGAATGCTCTCCCATTCTTGTCTAATACAGGCCTCTAACTGTTCAATCGTCTTGGGCCTTCTTTGTTGCACCTTCCTCTTTATGATGCGCCAAATGTTCTCTATAGGTGAAAGATCTGGACTGCAGACTGGCCATTTCAGTACCTGTATCCTTCTCCTACGCAGCCATGATGTTGTGATTGATGCAGAATGTGGTCTGGCATTATCTTGTTGAAAAATGCAGGGTCTTCCCTGAAAGAGATGACGTCTGGATGGGAGCATATGTTGTTCTAGAACCTGAATATATTTTTCTGCATTGATGGTGCCTTTCCAGACATGCAAGCTGCCCATGCCACATGTACTCATGCAACCCCATACCATCAGAGATGCAGGCTTCTGAACTGAGCGTTGATAACAACTTGGGTTGTCTTTGTCCTCTTTGGTCCGGATGACATGGCGTCCCAGATTTCCAAAAAGAACTTTGAATCGTGACTCGTCTGACCACAGAACAGTCTTCAATTTTGCCACACTCCATTTTAAATGATCCCTGGCCCAGTGAAAACGCCTGAGCTTGTGGATCTTGCTTAGAAATGGCTTCTTCTTTGCACTGTAGAGTTTCAGCTGGCAACGGTGGATGGCACGGTGGATTGTGTTCACTGACAATGGTTTCTGGAAGTATTCCTGAGCCCATTCTGTGATTTCCTTTACAGTAGCATTCCTGTTTGTGGTGCAGTGTCCTTTAAGGGCCCGGAGATCACGGGCATCCAGTATGGTTTTACGGCCTTGACCCTTACGCACAGAGATTGTTCCAGATTCTCTGAATCTTCGGATGATGTTATGCACAGTTGATGATGATAGATGCAAAGTCTTTGCAATTTTTCGCTGGGTAACACCTTTCTGATATTGCTCCACTATCTTTCTGCGCAACATTGTGGGAATTGGTGATCCTCTACCCATCTCGGCTTCTAAGAGACACTGCCACTCTGAGAAGCTCTTTTTATACCCAATCATGTTGCCAATTGACCTAATTAGTGTTAATTGGTCTTCCAGCTCTTCGTTATGCTCAAATTTACTTTTTCCAGCCTCTTATTGCTACTTGTCCCAACTTTTTGGGGATTTGTTGACACCGTGAAATTTTGAATCAACGTATTTTTCCTTTAAAATGATACATTTACTCGGATTAAACGTTTGATCTGTCATCTACGTTCTATTACAAATAAAATATTGACATTTGCCATCTCCACATCATTGCATTCAGTTTTTATTCACAATTTGTTTAGTGTCCCAACTTTTTTGGAATCCGGTTTGTACAAAAAAATTACGTCTTAGTGTACCTTCTGGCAAGCTTGCACCTACATTTATTGGACCGCAATAAATCTTGTCTGTTATTTATCCAGTATATTTTTGTCTCCAGCTGCCTTCATAATTCAGAATCCATGACATTTTCCCATAAGACTTTGCTCAAAAGATATGTTCTGCCTGCAATTCCTCCACCTAAACCTCATTATCCAATGGTTATCCTGGATGAGATTAAGCATTAGTGATGGACGAACAGCGGCCGGGACAATTCGCAAACACGTGTTCGCGATCAAATATTCGCGAACCACGCGTTCGCGGTGGACCCCATTGATTTTAATGGCAGGCGAAACTGAAAAAACTTCAGGTCATATTTGCAGCCACCAAAAACTTACTAAAAGTGCACAAATAGTCCCACAACATGGACAGTGACATACCAGAGGGGGATCAATGACAAAAATTCCCATAAAAAAAGATGTATTTTAATCAGGGGCCATTTTTATGCGTCTTAAAGGGAAACTCTCAAAAATGTGCCCTGCTGGAGCCTAGAAAAAAATTATTTTAGGCCACGGGAATACAGGCCCCAAAAATTAGGCATTTACCTGACAGAAAAGAACAAGTGATTATGTTGCTGGAGGTACATTAGGCGGTCACTCGATAACAATTTTACTGTAGACCAGTACAGGCCCCAAAAATTAGGCATTCACCTGACAAAAAAGAACAAGTGATTATGTTGCTGGAGGTACATTAGGCGGTCACTCGATAACAATTTTACTGTAGACCAGTACAGGCCCCAAAAATTAGGCATTCACCTGACAGAAAAGAACAAGTGATTATGTGGCTGGAGGTACATTAGGTGGTCACTTAATAACAATGTTACTATAGGCCAGTGGAGTACAGGCCACAAAAATTAGGCATTCACCTGACAGAATAGAACAAGTGATTATGTGACTGGAGGTACATTAGGCAGTCACTGGATAACAATTTTACTGTAGGCCAGTACAGGCCCCAAAAATTAGGCATTCATCTGAGAGAAAAGAACAAGTGATTATGTGGCTGGAGGTACATTAGGCGGTCACTGGCTAAAAATTTTACTGTAGGCCAGTGGAGTACAGGCCCCAAATATTATGCATTCACCTGACAGAAAAGAACAAGTGATTATGTGGCTGGAAGTATATTAGACGGTCACTGGATATCAATTTTTCTGTAGGCCAGTACAGGCCCCAAAAATTAGGCATTCACCTGACAAAAAAGAACAAGTCATTATGTGGCTGGAGGAATATTAGGCGGTCACTGAATAACTATTTTACCGTAGGCCAGTGGAGTACAGGCCCCAAAAATTTGGCATTCATCTGACAGAAAAGGCCTTTTATGCCGCTGTATATATATAAGACAAGGACCATTTGTTCTGGGTGGTGGCGGATCTGTGTGGCCTCATTCATTTTTAGAAATGTGAGGTAGTCCACACTGTCGTGAGCTAGGCAAGTTCGCTTTTCGGTCACGATCTCCCCTGCTGCGCTAAACGTCCTTTCGGACAGGACACTCGACGAGGGGCAAGCCAAGAGTTCCATGGCAAATTGTGCCAGCTCTGGCCACAGGTCAAGCCTGCACACTCAGTACTCCAAGGGTTCCTCGCTTTTCACAACGTCCACATTGGCCGTTAACCCGATGTAGTCGGACACCTGTCGGTCTAGGGATTCCCTGAGGCTGGATCCGTAGGGCAGCTGTTGATGAGTTGGCTGCAAGAATGATCTCATATCCGAAGTGACCAACACATCTTCAAACAGCCCTCTTGCAGACGTGGTATGATTGGTACCCGCACCTGTTTCACTGTGAGTGGAAATACCTCTACCAGCACCCGCGACAGCAGAATGCAGCATCTCTCGCAGCAAGGCCTGGAAATTCTGCATTCTGACAGCCCTCTGTGATGCTGGTAACATGTCCGCCATTTTGTGTTTGTACCGGGGGGTCTATGTACTGGTCCTTGCCCATTATGCTTCTTATACGGGGGTCCATTTTCAAACACTGGAGCATGAAGGCAACCATTTTCACTAAATTAGAAGCGGTAGAGCGCCCTGGCTCCTGCTCATCACCCAGGAAAATGTCATCCGCGGTCTCCTCTCCCCAGCAACAAACAACACCAGGGATCCCCGAAAAGTTTAAAGTCCCCCTCAAAGCCTGCTCTTCTTGCTACTCCTCCTCCCCCCAGCCACCATCCTCCTCTGACTACTCTTCAGACTCCTGCTGACTTGTCTCAGATGGAGTATTTCCCCCCCCCAGGGAATTCATTCAGCATTGCAACTTCCTCATCTTCTAGCTCCTGCTCCTCGATGGCTTGATCAAAGACACGACGCAATGCATGCTCCAGAAAGAAGGTGTAAGGTACGATGTCACTGATGGTGCCTGGCTGCGACTGACCAGTTTGGTGATCTCATCAAATGGCTGCAGAAGTCTGTATGCGTCGGCATGGTGAAAAGAAACCAAGCTCCTCAGAACCTGTCCTGCTGCAGAGTTTGTACAGGTAGTCGTTAACGGCACGTTGCTGCTGGAGCAGCCCATCAAGCATATACAAGGTGGAGTTCCAGTGAGTTGGGTAAGGCAAGCCATTGGCCATGAGAGATCTTCTAAAATGGCCAGAGATTTTCCTGGCCTGCTGCAAGACGTCCTGGACCCTGGTGTATTTGGCAATGAATCGCTGCACAACAAAGTTCAGGACGTGTGCCATGCACGGCAAGTGTGTCATTTTGCCCTGTTTCAGTACGCTCAGCAGATTGGCACCGTTGTCACACACCACTTTACCAACTGTCAAATTGAGCGGGGTTAGCCACTGGTCGGCCTGTGACCGCAAAGCTGAAAGGAGTGCAGGACCGGTGTGGCTCTTGGCTTCCAGGCACAACAGCCGCAGCACAGCATTGCAATGTCTCACCTGGCACGTCGAATAGGTTCTGGGGAGCTGGGGGAGTGCAGCGTAAGAGGCGGTAGCAGTGGAAAAGGAGGAGTCAGCCGAGGAGGAGACAGAGGATTGAGTAGGAGGAGGAGAAGAAGAGGCAGGCCTGCATGCAATACGTGGCAGTAACACCAAATCCACATGGGTGCCACGGGTTACATGCTTGACGGCAGTCAGAAAGTTCAGGTTCATCCAGTGGGCAGTAAAAGTTATGTACCTTCCCTGCCCGTGTTTACTAGACCACGTGTCTGTGGTCAGATGTATCTTGGCACCCACACTGTGTGCCAGAGATATATTCACTTGCCGCTGAGCGTGGCCATATAGCTCTGGGATGCCCTTCTGGGAGTAATATTTCATTCCGAGGACTTTCCATTGCAGTGCGCCAATGGACACAAATTTTTTAAAGGCCTCCGAGTCCACCAGTTTATATGGCAGTAGTTGGCGGGCTAGCAGTTCCGACAACCCAGCGGCCAGCTGTTGGGCAAGAGGGTTATCTGGCATCATCAACTTTTTATTCTTGAATATTTGGGCCACGGAGGCCTGCCTTCTGCCAGGTGAACGCGACGACTGTACGGTGGAAGGTGGAGTAAAGGACAAATGGGAGGAGAGAGGAGAAGGAGTAGAGGCAGGACGTGGAGCACCGGGAGTGTGGCTTTCTGACGGTGTTGCTCCCACTGGGCTCGGTGATGGGAAGCCAGGTGCCTTCTTAAGGCTGGTTGCCTCAAGGTGAGTGTTGGGCTTACCGTGACTGCACAGACTGCAGATGGCAACACTATTGTCAGCAGCTGACACGTTACCTTCACCACCACTGACATTAGAGATCTCGGAGAAGGCAGTAACAGTGGGGACCACCCTCCTTGGGCTGATCTGGATACTGTCGTCAGACCGCTGGGTGGCGGCCGTTTCTACCTCCTCTTCCTCATCCCATGCCAAGAATGGCTGCGCATCGGTAAGGTCTGGGAATGGAGGGGAAAATAATTCCTCTGACTCAAGTGGAGGGGCTATGGTGGTGATAGTGGTGTCTTTGGGGGTCCACACAGCAGAGAGGGAGGAGGGTGCAAAAACAGAGGAGGAGGAGGGTGCAGAAGCGGAAGGCTGAGTAAGCCACTCAACCAACTCTTGTGCATTCTTTGATGTAATCGAACGCACCTTCTCCAACTTCCCACTTAGACCCGCACGACCCCTACCACCCCTGCAGAACGGCCTACCTCTTCCTCTGAGTGTCGTTTTCAAAATGACCCTGTGCCAAAGTCCCTAGAGAAGAGCAGTATTTGTGGAAGCAGGTATATCGCACCCCTCAAATCAGTATTTTGTTGAAGCAGGTGTATCGCAGGCCTCAATCAGTATTTGGTGGAAGCAGGGATATCAATCCCCTTAATCAGTATTTTGTGGAAGCAGGTGTATCGCAGGCCTCAATCAATATTTGGTGGAAGCAGGGATATCAATCCCCTTAATCAGTATTTTGTGGAAGCAGGTGTATCGCAGGCCTCAATCAATATTTGGTGGAAGCAGGGATATCAATCCCCTTAATCAGTATTTTGTGGAAGCAGGTGTATCGCAGGCCTCAATCAATATTTGGTGGAAGCAGGGATATCAATCCCCTTAATCAGTATTTTGGGGAAGCAGGTGTATCGCAGGCCTCAATCAATATTTGGTGGAAGCAGGTATATCGCACCCCTCAATCAGTATTTTGTGGAAGCAGAAGTATTGCAGGTCTCAATCAGTATTTGGAGGAAGCCAGTGTATCGAACCCTTAATCATTATTTTGTGGAAGCAGGTGTATCGCAGGCCTCAATCAATATTTGGTGGAAGGAGGTATATCAATCCCCTTAATCAGTATTTTGTGGAAGCAGGTTTATCGCAGGCCTCAATCAATATTTGGTGAAAGCAGTTATATCACACCCCTCAATCATTATTTTGTGGAAGCAGGTATATAGAACCCCTTATCAATATTTGGTGGAAGCAGGTATTTCGCACCCCTCAATGAGTATTTTGTGGAAGAAGTTATTTCAAACCCCTTAATCAGTATTTTGTGGAAGCCGGTATATTGCACCCCTCAATCAGTATTTTGTGGAAGCAGGTGTATCTTAGGCCTCAATCTATATTTGGTGGAAGTAGGTATATCGCACCCATCAATCAGTATTTTGAGGAAGCAGGTGTATCGCAGGTCTCAAACAGTATTTGGTGGAAGCAGGTATATCAATCCCGTTAATCAGTATTTTGTGGAAGCAGGTGTATCGCAGGCCTCAATAAGTATTTGGTGGAAGCAGGTATATCAAACCCCATAATCAGTATTTTGTGGAAGCAGGTATATTGCAGCCCTAAATCAATATTTGGTGGAAGCAGGTATATAGAACCCCTTAATTAATATTTGTTGGAAGCAGGTATATAGAACCCTTTAATCAATATTTGGTGGAAGCTAGTATATTAAACCTCTTAATCAGTATTTTGTAGAAGCAGGTGTATCGCAGGCATCAATCAATATTTGGTGGAAGCAGGTATATAGAACCCCATAATCAATATTTGGTGGAAGCGGGCATATCGCACCCCTCAATCAGTTTTTTGTGGAAGCAGGTATATCAAACCCCTTAATCAGTATTTTTTGGAAGCAGGTATATCGCACCCCTCAATCAGTATTTTGTGGAAGCTGGTATATAGAACCCCTTAATCAATATTTGGTGGAAGCAGGTATATTAAACTCCTTAATCAGTATTTTGTGGAAGCACGTATATTGCACCTCTCAATCTGTATTTTGTTGAAGCATGTATATCAAACCCCTTAATCAGTATTCTGTGGAAGCAGGTATATTGCACCCCTCAATCAGTTTTTTTTGGGCAACAGGTATATAACACCCGTTGCAAATAGTTGTTCCAATAGTGCTTGTCCATCTATATACCTGCGGTATCGCAGCAGAACCGCACTCAACTGCTGCACAATAAAAATGCACTATAATATACTTTCTATGTTAGAAAGTATATTATAGGTATATCACACCTCTCAATCTGTTTTTTGGGGGGCAATAGGTATATCACACCAGTTGCAATTAGTTATTCCAATAGCGTTTGTCCCTCAATATAGCTGTGGTATCGCAGCAGAACCGCACACAACTTCTGCACAATACAAATGCACTATAATATACTTTCTATGTTAGAAAGTATATTATAAGTATATCACACCCCTCAGTATATCACATGGATAGCACACCTATACTAGTCCTTAAAAGGACTTTTGTGGCCCTATTAGCTAGCGTTTGGTGTCGCTAACAGTCGGTCCCTGCTCCACAAAGCAACCTCTCCCTACACTGGCAAAACTCAGAATGTAAAATGGCTGCCAGATCGGGTTCTGTTATAGGGTGGGGGTGTGTCCATGTGCTAAAACGTCTCAATTGGCTGTCCTGTCCCACCTGATATATTTTTCATGGGTCAAAGTTTGGCGCAATGCAAAATAATATGGCGCATGCGAACATCACCATATGTTCGCCTGTACGGCGAATTGCGAACTCTCAAAGTTTGCCGCAAAATGACCGCCGGGTGAACCGCAAGGCCATCTCTATTGAGCATGAAGTGGAGAGAATTCTTGATTCCCCGAAGGTTCAAGGTTCGATCCAGTTCTTAATCCATTGGAAAGGGTATGTTCTTGAGGAAAGAACATGGGTACCGGATTGCGACATCCATGCTCCTTGTCTAATTAGGAGGTTTAATGCTAAATTTTCATTAAAGCCTGTTCCCCAGTTTAAGGGTCCCGTGGCCCCTCTTAAGAGGGGGGGTAATGCCACCAACTTACCTGTCCAGGCTCCAGCGCTGTGGTCTGGAGCGGCAGTGTGGCCCCACCATGTGACTCAAGCGCATACATAGCTGCAGATCGCTCACTTTGATTAGTTGTTATATAGGTTAGGTGTGCTTAGTTATGATGCAGGCTGAGTGACAGCTCAGCCTGCCTATGTTTGGGCAACTGGTGTTCTGGCCCAATGATGCGTCAGGTCCCTGGACCTATCAGGTTCTGATCCGGGGGCTCAGTGCTCCATTTAAATCCCCTTCTGGCAATACAGTATTGGCAGTTATAGTTTTCTCTCCATAGCTGTGCTCCTGGTTCCGTTCTGTGTGCTTTTGGATTGCTATACTATTATTGACCTTGGCTGGCCTTTGACCACTCTCTTCTGTCTCATGATTTGGTACTGTGGCTCCTGTCTGGTTCTGCCTTTGGCTTCACTATTTTGACTACACTCTGTCTTCTGATTTGGTCCACCTGGTTCCGACCCATTCCTGTACCACTCTGTCTCTGTGTTGTTTTGTGTGTGTCTGTCTTTCACTTAGCAGGGTAGGGTGCATCGACCAGTTGTGGACTTTCCACATAGGGCTTGCACTGCAAGTAGGCAGGAAAAGCTGCTGGGTTCTAGTTAGGGCTCACAGTCTGTGTGTTCCTGTCTACTATACTGACAATAACTTTATGTCATCTGGGTGTTTATTCTATGTCTGGGAAAAGCAACTTTATTCCTACAAAAAATAGCTCCCAAGTGCTCAGCTGGGCAGGCTTTCCTTTTCAAAGTGAAAAAAAAATCCCACCACCCTTCCCTGCTGTGTGCTCCACCTCTAACCTCTCAAGGCTTCCACTCCCCTGACATCAAAGCGATGCAGGTGATAAAGCCTTTGGAGGTTAGGGAGGAGCAGACAGCAGGGAAGGGCGGTGGGCTTGGAGACTTTGAAAAGGAAAGCCCACCCAGCTGGGCATTTGGGAGCCGTTTTTCATAAGAATGAAACTGCTTATTCTGGACATGGAATGAACACCCAGATGACATAAAGGTATGGTTATAATGCTTTTAAAATGATCAGGCAGCCATTGCTGGTTGATATATTAGTGAAATTTATGTGACAGACTCCCTTTAACATAACTAATTTTAAATAAAAAACAGAATTAACCTTTTTGTGTTAAAAACGTGATTTAAACACTGTTAAACACAACTGATAATATATCTACTTTAATTTCATTACTTATTTTTTAAGTAAATCAGTTCTGATTTGACGGCCAGTTTTCAACAACAGCTTTAAAATCAATTTTTCTCTTTTCTTATTTTTCTACTTTCCTGTAAAATTCTAGCTATAAAATTATACAAGAGATTGGCAAAAATATGCATATTGAGATGCATAATAGTGCATATTAGTTTCTGCATTTTGACCTTTGACAAGTTGCCTTGAACATCAGCTGACCAATTTTAAAATGTCTGTCACTAGGAAATTCACTGTTAAGCCAGTCACGATGGCTTGTATGGCTAGCGTAGCTGAATGCAATGATACCTTTGACTTAGTGTTGCTTCATTTTAGAAAAAGGACTTTTATACATATGCAAATGAGCAGTTAAGTGCAGTGAGGGAGGACCCAAGCCATTCTGTGCAACCATGCCCCTCCTGCTTCCCCTGACAGTTCCTCCCTCTCTTTCTAGATTGATAGGGCCAGATTCCTCCACAGTCTTCTTGTCTGGCCTTTTCAATAAAAGGGAGGAGGTTCTTCTGGCAGAGAAAGCAGGTGTCAAGTTCCCTCCTGCGAGAGAGGTAAGAAGATCGGATAGACTTGTTGCACGTTAGGCTATCTGACAGGTCTCTCTGTTTTCCTCTATGTATGTTGTTGTTTGGCAGGATATCACCTCTCCTCAGGTGCCGCTTGTTATCAGTGATGAGGCTCTATTTAGATCACACTGCTGACCAGGCGGTTGATAGTTTCTGATTGGAGTTGCTAGTGCTGGTTTGTCTTGGATCTCCTGCTTCTCCATACATCTCTAAGCTAAGTACTTGTTGCCTAAGCTGTTTCTTATTATCTGGAGTGTGTTGTTTCTAGGCCTCAGGGAGACACAGGTTCCTTCATTCTGCTACCTATCCTAGGACTCGTCAGTTTTAGCAGGACTTTAGGTATCTGGTGTATGAGTATTTTCACAATCAGGATCTGCTCATACTGGCAGGAGTTAGGGAAAGGCCTAGGGATTACTAGGAGGTCACCATCCCTCTTCCTTAGCTTTTGAGGCCTAGATTGTTGTCTATTCGTTGTGGTGTGTATTTGGTGTTTTCTTTTCCCCTTAACCTGTGACAGCAGGAGGAACAAAGGTACAGAGTGGTTTGAGCCTTCCCTCAGTGCACTTAACTGATCATTTGCATATGGATTAAAAGGACTTTTCTGATCTACCCCTATAAGGGCCTGGTTTAAATGTGATTTTTCAAATTTCCTTTAAATGCTGCAAAAATGCAGCTGTAGCATCAAAAAATGTGCTGGCTGATTCCCTGGGATAAATGATGATGTGACAGTGAATGAGGATGCACTTAGCAAAGAAGGTTTTTCAGCCACACATTTATCGCTTAGAGAGAGGAATGACTAATCAGATGCTTAATTACCAAGTAACATGGGGACATGAAAAAAGTGATAAATGTTAACATTTTCCTGAGAAACCTGTTCATCTCTGTTTTACCGTCCTAAACAGGACTGAAAAGGAAAGATGGCAGAGGCTCGCATTTAGTAAGCTGTGAACTAGTGGTTTCATAAAGAGAAAAACATTTCTCTCTGGTGCACTCCATTGCTATCAAATTTCTCTCTAAACCAATAAACTGTGAAGGAACATAAATGTCCGGCATACTTCTGTCAGCAGTGGTGAGAAGTCAATACTTTATCAACTGCCTTTATGTCCAAAATCATTAGCAGTCCCTACCCTTGAATAAAGTATCTCCAAATCAATACATTCACACAGAAAAAAGGAAATGTGCTCAATAAGCCTACACGGCAAAGTATTCTGGTTCTAGAAAATGAGAAAGTAAAAATGCTTACACAGGGAAACTTTTATTAGTATACCCTAAACGGCATAGATTGAGCAAATCATATTGTCAGATCCACAATGGTTCAGGGAGCACTTGAAATGTATTTAAATGATAAGCTTTAGAAAAAAATCTCAGTTGTGATACAATAAAATTATAAATAACTTTAACCTGTTTTGAACCAAGAAATGACAGCAAATACAGAATATGACATAACTAAGAAAAATCTGTTTTACAAAATTACATATATACATATATATATATATATATTGTGAGATGGGACCACTCAGATGGGACCCAGGGTTTATTGGGCACACAGCAAAAACGGTACAGGCTTGCTTCCGTAATTAAAACAACAGTTCATTGAAATAGCAAAAAAAAAACACGGTGATAAAGACTTCTCACCCGCTTGTCGCTTTTCCACCTAGCAATTCCCCTCTGCAAAGAGGTATGGTTTCCATGGGTCTTTCTCTCAGACCAACACACATACACTACACTCTGCCAGCATGTCTTTTAAAATTAGCTTCCCACCTGTGTGAGGTGGTAACACCCGAGATGGAGTACGGGAGTGACCTTCCCACCCAAACTCTTCAGTCACTCCTAAATCCTGGACCCAAATTCCAGCTGTGGCGAAACCAACCTCGCCACTGGGTTTTGGAGAGGCCTGGCTGCTGGCCTCTTGCCCCAGGATTATGGGCCATATACTAACTTTTAAACCCCTGAACCGATTCAAGTGAATTTTGGATAGGTTTGTCCCCAAGTTATACTGTTTAAATTGATGTAAGTTATATGTATGGACAATGTAAACTCACAAAGTTGTAACAATTTATAATAAGTGTAACTTGTCAGCTTGGGAGGAAAATGCTGGGTGTGTTTTGTGTTTCTATTGTGCCATTGTCCCATTGTGTGTTTAAAGGGTGATGACTGTCCTGTTGTCTACGCATGTGTATTGGTGACTTCTCTTTGTCTTGAGAGATAATTGGATTACGCCTCGGTTGTCTCCGGGACAGAGAGGAGGGAACCATGATGCATTGTGGGGATATGTTGTATCTGTCCTATGTCACAGTCTTCATTCTGGTCCTCTGGGGGCGTGAACGATTGGTTGCTGTAGTTACATTGTATGTGTTGTAAATTACTGATTGGTTGTATTTCAAACCCCTGTGGGCAGTACTATGTTTGTGGTTTATGAATAAAAGAGGCTGTACGTGAAGTACAGTAAGACCACTGCTTGACCCTCAACACGGAGCCTTGTCTCGTTATTGGGGGATTCACTGTATGCTGCTAGAAGACCGATTGCCAGGAGTGTAAGCTGATTCCTGTTCGTCTGCTAGCAGCTATTCGTGAGGTTCCAGTTTGGAGTGCTATTTTGTATCCAGTTCGGGACATTGGTGTTCTGCAGTAGCTGTGCCTGTCTCTCAGAAAGGGGCTTATCGCCTAAACTGATTTTAACCCCTTGTCTGCTGAAACGTTCCGTTACATTGGTGGCAGCAGTGGGATCGTTCCTACAGCCAGAAGGACAGCTACAGGAGACACCATTTCTTTGGATTTTATAACTTAAGGGCAACGCATGTCTCAGTACAGCGACCCTAAAAGCACCAGGATGGAACCAGCAGTGTTATACGAGGAGGAGGACCTGAATGGCCGGGATGCATTAAGGAAAGGCATCTGGTACCAGGCCCTGGATAGTGTACAATACCAGCGGGGTGAGAGTCTCCCCAGTGAAGAGCAGCGGTTGCAGAAGCAAGTGGCCCTGCGGATGCCCTTCCTGGGAGAGCAGCCCCTGGAGGAATGGGTGAAGGATCTAGAGCACCGGGTATGGCAGGAGCTATGGCTGGAGGATTCCTACCAGGCGCTTTGGTGGTATATGGCACAGTATATACCCTGGACAGCCGAACATGACAAGCCAGAGGGAGAGGAGTTTGATGGTCCTGGCTTGTTATGGGAATCCTTTGCAGAGCCTGACTTCGGGAGCCCTGCACAGTCCAGACTTCAGGACATTTTCTATGAGAGGGATGACCCCCATGAGGTAGAGCAAGACCTGGCTCACCTAGCAACTAGGGATGAGCGAACCCTAACTGTATAGTTCGGGTTCGTACCGAATTTTGGGGTGTCCGTGACACGGACCCGAACCCGAACATTTTCGTAAAAGTTCGGGTTCGGTGTTCGGCGCTTTCTTGGCGCTTTTTGAAAGGCTGCAAAGCAGCCAATCAACAAGCGTCATACTACTTGCCCCAAGAGGCCATCACAGCCTTGCCTACTATTGGCATGGCTGTGATTGGCCAGTGCACCATGTGACCCAGCCTCTATTTAAGCTGGAGTCACGTAGCGCCGCACGTCACTCTGCTATGATCAGTATAGGGAGAGGTTGCAGCTGCGACGTTAGGGCGAGATTAGGCAGATTAACTCCTCCAAAAGACTTCATTCTGTGATCGGTCTGCAGCTGTGGATCATTGAAGTGCTATTATTGACTTGCTCACTTTGTTGAGGCTGCCCAGAGCGTTTTTAGATCACTTTTTTTCTGGGGTGATCGGCGGCCATTTTGTGACTTGTGGTGCGCCAGCACGAGCTATCACCAAGTGTATTTAACCATCGATAGTGTGGTTATTTTGTGCTATATCCTACATCAGCTGCAGGCTGAGCCTGTGTCACCGAAGTGCATTTAACCATCAACAGTCTGGTTATTTTTTGGCCATATACTACATCAGCTGCAGGCTGAGCCTGTTTCACCCAAGTGCATTTAACCATCAACAGTCTGATTATTTTTTGGCCATATATTACATCAGCTGCAGGCTGAGCCTGTGTCACCGAAGTGCATTTAACCATCAACAGTCTGGTTATTTTTTGGCCATATATTACATCAGGGGCAAGTTGAGCCTGTCACCCAGCGCCTAAAAAATAGACCTGACATTTCTATTCAACCAAATCTGCACAGTTTTAGCTGGTCAAGTTATTTGTAGTGACCGTCAAAGCAGACTTTTTGTTCTGGGTTGAAAAAGCATTCCCAAATTTGCCATTATGAAAATAACTAGTTTGTGGTATTTCAGGCCTACTTGAAATCTATCCCAAAAAGAAAATCTTCCATTAAAGTTATTGATAGTATCATTCAGAAAAACCTAAGACACACGCTAGCGTGCTGATAGAAGTGTCATTCTGTGATTAAAGCTATAACTGTCACACAGCGCAAAAAAAAACAGGTCTCACATCTCTATTCAACCAAATCTGCACAGTTTTAGCTGGTCAAGGTATTTGTAGTGACCGTCAAAGCAGACTTTTTGTTCTGGGTTGAAAAAGCATTCCCAAATTTGCCATTCTGAAAATAACTAGTTTGTGGTATTTCAGGCCTACTTGAAATCTATCCCAAAAAGAAAATCTTTCATTAAAGTTATTGATAGTATCATTCAGAAAAACCTAAGACACACGCTAGCGTGCTGATAGAAGTGTCATTCTGTGATTAAACCTATAACTGTCACACAGCGCAAAAAAAAACAGGTCTCACATCTCTATTCAACCAAATCTGCACAGTTTTAGCTGGTCAAGGTATTTGTAGTGACCGTCAAAGCAGACTTTTTGTTCTGGGTTGAAAAAGCATTCCCAAATTTGCCATTCTGAAAATAACTAGTTTGTGGTATTTCAGGCCTACTTGAAATCTATCCCAAAAAGAAAATCTTTCATTAAAGTTATTGATAGTATCATTCAGAAAAACCTAAGACACACGCTAGCGTGCTGATAGAAGTGTCATTCTGTGATTAAACCTATAACTGTCACACAGCGCAAAATAAAACAGGTCTCACATCTCTATTCAACCAAATCTGCACAGTTTTAGCTGGTCAAGTTATTTGTAGTGACCGTCAAAGCAGACTTTTTGTTCTGGGTTGAAAAAGCATTCCCAAATTTGCCATTCTAAAAATAACTAGTTTGTGGTATTTCAGGCCTACTTGAAATCTATCCCAAAAAGAAAATCTTCCATT
Organism: Bufo bufo; assembly: GCF_905171765.1. NCBI lineage: Eukaryota > Metazoa > Chordata > Amphibia > Anura > Bufonidae > Bufo > Bufo bufo. The sequence goes on along the minus strand of NC_053390.1, from coordinate 512,409,776 downwards.
AAAGTTATTGATAGTATCATTCAGAAAAACCTAAGACACACGCTAGCGTGCTGATAGAAGTGTCATTCTGTGATTAAACCTATAACTGTCACACAGCGCAAAAAAAAACAGGTCTCACATGTCTATTCAACCAAATCTGCACAGTTTTAGCTGGTCAAGTTATTTGTAGTGACCGTCAAAGCAGACTTTTTGTTCTGGGTTGAAAAAGCATTCCCAAATTTGACATTCTGAAAATAACGAGTTTGTGGTATTTCAGGCCTACTTGAAATCTATCCCAAAATGAAAATCTTCCATTAAAGTTATTGATAGTATCATTCATAAAAACCTAAGACACACGCTAGCGTGCTGATAGAAGTGTCATTCTGTGATTAAAGCTATAACTGTCACACAGCGCAAAAAAAAAACAGGTCTCACATCTCTATTCAACCAAATCTGCACAGTTTTAGCTGGTCAAGTTATTTGTAGTGACCGTCAAAGCAGACTTTTTGTTCTGGGTTGAAAAAGCATTCCCAAATTTGCCATTCTGAAAATAACTAGTTTGTGGTATTTCAGGCCTACTTGAAATCTATCCCAAAAAGAAAATCTTCCATTAAAGTTATTGATAGTATCATTCAGAAAAACCTAAGACACACGCTAGCGTGCTGATAGAAGTGTCATTCTGTGATTAAAGCTATAACTGTCACACAGCGCAAAAAAAAACAGGTCTCACATCTCTATTCAACCAAATCTGCACAGTTTTAGCTGGTCAAGTTATTTGTAGTGACCGTCAAAGCAGACTTTTTGTTCTGGGTTGAAAAAGCATTCCCAAATTTGCCATTCTGAAAATAACTAGTTTGTGGTATTTCAGGCCTACTTGAAATCTATCTTAAAAAGAAAATCTTCCATTAAAGTTATTGATAGTATCATTCAGAAAAACCTAAGACACACGCTAGCGTGCTGATAGAAGTGTCATTCTGTGATTAAAGCTATAACTGTCACACAGCGCAAAAAAAAACAGGTCTCACATCTCTATTCAACCAAATCTGCACAGTTTTAGCTGGTCAAGTTATTTGTAGTGACCGTCAAAGCAGACTTTTTGTTCTGGGTTGAAAAAGCATTCCCAAATTTGCCATTCTGAAAATAACTAGTTTGTGGTATTTCAGGCCTACTTGAAATCTATCCCAAAAAGAAAATCTTCCATTAAAGTTATTGATAGTATCATTCAGAAAAACCTAAGACACACGCTAGCGTGCTGATAGAAGTGTCATTCTGTGATTAAAGCTATAACTGTCACACAGCGCAAAAAAAAACAGGTCTCACATCTCTATTCAACCAAATCTGCACAGTTTTAGCTGGTCAAGTTATTTGTAGTGACCGTCAAAGCAGACTTTTTGTTCTGGGTTGAAAAAGCATTCCCAAATTTGACATTCTGAAAATAACTAGTTTGTGGTATTTCAGGCCTACTTGAAATCTATCCCAAAAAGAAAATCTTCCATTGAAGTTATTGATAGTATCATTCAGAAAAACCTAAGACACACGCTAGCGTGCTGATAGAAGTGTCATTCTGTGATTAAAGCTATAACTGTCACACAGCGCAAAAAAAAACAGGTCTCACATCTCTATTCAACCAAATCTGCACAGTTTTAGCTGGTCAAGTTATTTGTAGTTACCGTCAAAGCAGACTTTTTGTTCTGGGTTGAAAAAGCATTCCCAAATTTGCCATTCTCAAAATTGTGGTGAACGGGAACAATGAGGAAAACATCTAATAAGGGACGCGGACGCGGACATGGTCGTGGGGGTGTTAGTGGACCCTCTGGTGCTGGGAGAGGACGTGGCCGTTCTGCCACAGCCACACGTCCTAGTGAACCAACTACCTCAGGTCCCAGTAGCCGCCAGAATTTACAGGGATATTTGGTGGGGCCCAATGCCGTTCTAAGGATGGTAAGGCCTGAGCAGGTACAGGCATTAGTCAATTGGGTGGCCGACAGTGCATCCAGCACGTTCACATTATCTCCCACCCAGTCTTCTGCAGAAAGCGCACAGATGGCGCATGAAAACCAAGCCCATCAGTCTGTCACATCACCCCCATGCATATCAGGGAAACTGTCTGAGCCTCAAGTTATGCAGCAGTCTCTTATGCTGTTTGAAGACTCTGCTGCCAGGGTTTTCCAAGGGCATCCACCTAGCCCTTCACCAGGGTTGGAAGAGATAGAATGCACTAACGCACAACCACTTATGTTTCCTGATGATGAGGACATGGGAATACCACCTCAGCACGTCTCTGATGATGACGAAACACAGGTGCCAACTGCTGCGTCTTGCTGCAGTGTGCAGACTGAACAGGAGGTCAGGGGTCAAGACTGGGTGGAAGACGATGCAGGGGACGATGAGGTCCTAGACCCCACATGGAATGAAGGTCGTGCCACTGACTTTCACAGTTCGGAGGAAGAGGCAGTGGTGAGACCGAGCCAACAGCGTAGCAAAAGAGGGAGCAGTGGGCAAAATCAGAACACCCGCCACCAAGAGACTCCGCCTGCTACTGACCACCGCCATCTGGGACCGAGCACCCCAAAGGCAGCTTCAAGGAGTTCCCTGGCATGGCACTTCTTTAAACAATGTGCTGACGACAAGACCCGAGTGGTTTGCACGCTGTGCCATCAGAGCCTGAAGCGAGGCATTAACGTTCTGAACCTTAGCACAACCTGCATGACCAGGCACCTGCATGCAAAGCATGAACTGCAGTGGAGTAAACACCTTAAAAACAAGGAAGTCACTCAGGCTCCCCCTGCTACCTCTTCTGCTGCTGCCGCCTCGGCCTCTTCTGCTGCTGCTGCCGCCGCCTCGGCCTCTTCCTCCGCCTCTGGAGGAACGTTGGCACCTGCCGCCCAGCAAACATGGGATGTACCACCAACACCACCACCTGCGTCACCAAGCATCTCAACCATGTCACACGGCAGCGTTCAGCTCTCCATCTCACAAACATTTGAGAGAAAGCGTAAATTCTCACCTAGCTACCCTCGATCCCTGGCCCTGAATGCCAGCATTTCTAAACTACTGGCCTATGAAATGCTGTCATTTAGGCTGGTGGACACACACAGCTTCAAACAGCTCATGTCACTTGCTGTCCCACAGTATGTTGTTCCCAGCCGCCACTACTTCTCCAAGAGAGCCGTGCCTTCCCTGCACAAACAAGTGTCCGATAAAATCAAGTGTGCACTGCGCAACGCCATCTGTGGCAAGGTCCACCTAACCACAGATACGTGGACCAGTAAGCACGGCCAGGGACGCTATATCTCCCTAACTGCACACTGGGTAAATGTAGTGGCGGCTGGGCCCCAGGCGGAGAGCTATTTGGCGCACGTCCTTCCGCCGCCAAGGATCGCAGGGCAACATTCTTTGCCTCCTGTCTCCTCCTCCTCCTACTCAGCTTCCTCCCCCTCTTCTTCCACCTGCTCATCCAGTCAGCCACACACCTTCACCACCAACTTCAGCACAGCACGGGGTAAACGTCAGCAGGCCATTCTGAAACTCATATGTTTGGGGGACAGGCCCCACACCGCACAGGAGTTGTGGCGGGGTATAGAACAACAGACCGACGAGTGGTTGCTGCCGGTGAGCCTCAAGCCCGGCCTGGTGGTGTGCGATAATGGGCGAAATCTCGTTGCAGCTCTGGGACTAGCCGGTTTGACGCACATCCCTTGCCTGGCGCATGTGCTGAATTTGGTGGTGCAGAAGTTCATTCGCAACTACCCCGACATGTCAGAGCTGCTGCATAAAGTGCGGGCCGTCTGTTCGCGCTTCCGGCGTTCACACCCTGCCGCTGCTCGCCTGTCTGCGCTACAGCGTAACTTCGGCCTTCCCGCTCACCGCCTCATATGCGACGTGCCCACCAGGTGGAACTCCTCCTTGCATTTGCTGGACAGACTGTGCGAGCAGCAGCAGGCCATAGTGGAGTTTCAGCTGCAGCACGCACGGGTCAGTCGCACTGCGGTTCAGACCCACTTCACCACCAATGACTGGGCCTCCATGCGAGACCTGTGTGCCCTGTTGCGCTGTTTCGAGTACTCCACCAACATGGCCAGTGGCGATGACGCCGTTATCAGCGTTACAATACCACTTCTATGTCTCCTTGAGAAAACACTTATACAGGGCGATGATGGAAGAGGAGGTGGCCCAGGAGGAAGAGGAGGAAGAGGGGTAATTTTTAGCACTTTCAGGCCAGTCTCTTCAAAGTGACTCAGAGGGAGGTTTTTTGCAACACCAGAGGCCAGGTACAAATGTGGCCAGACAGGGCCCACTACTGGAGGACGAGGAGGACGAGGATGAGGAGGAGGTGGAGGAGGATGAGGATGAAGCATGTTCACAGCGGGGTGGCACCCAAAGCAGCTCGGGCCCATCACTGGTGCGTGGCTGGGGGGAAACACAGGACGATGACGATACGCCTCCCACAGAGGACAGCTTGTCCTTACCTCTGGGCAGCCTGGCACACATGAACGACTACATGCTGCAGTGCCTGCGCAACGACAGCAGAGTTGCCCACATTTTAACGTGTGCAGACTACTGGGTTGCCACCCTGCTGGATCCCCGGTACAAAGACAATGTGCCCACCTTACTTCCTACACTGGAGCGTGATAGGAAGATGCGCGAGTACAAGCGCACGTTGGTAGACGCGCTACTGAGAGCATTCCCAAATGTCACAGGGGAACCAGTGGAAGCCCAAGGCGAAGGCAGAGGAGGAGCAAGAGGTCGCCAACGCAGCTGTGTCACGGCCAGCTCCTCTGAGGGCAGGGTTAGCATGGCAGAGATGTGGAAAAGTTTTGTCACCACGCCACAGCTAACTGCACCACCTCCTGATACGGAACGTGTTAGCAGGAGGCAACATTTCACTAACATGGTGGAACAGTACCTGTGCACACCCCTCCACGTATTGACTGATGGTTCGGCCCCATTCAACTTCTGGGTCTCCAAATTGTCCACGTGGCCAGAGCTAGCCTTTTATGCCTTGGAGGTGCTGGCCTGCCCGGCGGCCAGCGTTTTGTCTGAACGTGTATTCAGCACGGCAGGGGGCGTCTTTACAGACAAACGCAGCCGCCTGTCTACAGCCAATGTGGACAAGCTGACGTTCATAAAAATGAACCAGGCATGGATCCCACAGGACCTGTCCATCCCTTGTGCAGATTAGATATTAACTACCTCCCCTTAACAATATATTATTCTACTCCAGGGCACTTCCTCATTCAATACTATTTTTAATTTCATTTTACCATTATATTGTGGGGCAACCCAAAGTTGAATGAACCTCTCCTCTGTCTGGGTGCCGGGGCCTAAATGTGTGACAGTGGCCTGTTCCAGTGGTGGGTGACGTGAAGCCTGATTCTCTGCTATGACATGAATACAGATTCTGCGCTGACATAAGGCCAGATTCTCTGTTACGGGACCTCTCTCCTCTGCCTGGGTGCCTGGGCCTAAATGTGTGACAGTGGCCTGTTCCAGTGGTGGCTGACGTGAAGCCTGATTCTCTGCTATGACATGAAGACAGATTCTGCGCTGACATAAGGCCAGAGTCTCTGTTACGGGACCGCTCTCCTCTGTCTGGGTGCCGGGGCCTAAATGTGTGACAGTGGCCTGTTCCAGTGGTGGGTGACGTGAAGCCTGATTCTCTGCTATGACATGAATACAGATTCTGCGCTGACATAAGGCCAGATTCTCTGTTACGGGACCTCTCTCCTCTGGGTGCCGGGGCCTAAATGTGTGACAGTGGCCTGTTCCAGTGGTGGGTGACGTGAAGCCAGATTCTCTGCTATGACATAAGGCCAGATTCTGCGCTGACATAAGGCCAGATTCTCTGTTACGGGACCTCTCTCCTCTGCCTGGGTGCCTGGGCCTAAATGTGTGACAGTGGCCTGTTCCAGTGGTGGCTGACGTGAAGCCTGATTCTCTGCTATGACATGAAAACAGATTCTGCGCTGACATAAGGCCAGATTCTCTGTTACGGGACCGCTCTCCTCTGTCTGGGTGCCGGGGCCTAAATGTGTGACAGTGGCCTGTTCCAGTGGTGGGTGACGTGAAGCCTGATTCTCTGCTATGACATGAATACAGATTCTGCGCTGACATAAGGCCAGATTCTCTGTTACGGGACCTCTCTCCTCTGCCTGGGTGCCTGGGCCTAAATGTGTGACAGTGGCCTGTTCCAGTGGTGGGTGACGTGAAGCCTGATTCTCTGCTATGACATGAATACAGATTCTGCGCTGACATAAGGCCAGATTCTCTGTTACGGGACCTCTCTCCTCTGCCTGGGTGCCGGGGCCTAAATGTGTGACAGTGGCCTGTTCCAGTGGTGGGTGACGTGAAGCCTGATTCTCTGCTATGACATTAAGACAGATTCTGTGCTGACATAAGGCCAGATTCTCTGTTACGGGACCTCTCTCCTCTGCCTGGGTGCCTGGGCCTAAATGTGTGACAGTGGCCTGTTCCAGTGGTGGGTGACGTGAAGCCTGATTCTCTGCTATGACATGAATACAGATTCTGCGCTGACATAAGGCCAGATTCTCTGTTACGGGACCTCTCTCCTCTGCCTGGGTGCCTGGGCCTAAATGTGTGACAGTGGCCTGTTCCAGTGGTGGGTGACGTGAAGCCTGATTCTCTGCTATGACATGAATACAGATTCTGCGCTGACATAAGGCCAGATTCTCTGTTACGGGACCTCTCTCCTCTGCCTGGGTGCCGGGGCCTAAATGTGTGACAGTGGCCTGTTCCAGTGGTGGGTGACGTGAAGCTTGATTCTCTGCTATGACATGAAGACAGATTCTGCACTGACATAAGGCCAGATTCTCTGTTACGGGACCGCTCTCCTCTGTCTGGGTGCCGGGGCCTAAATGTGTGACAGTGGCCTGTTCCAGTGGTGGGTGACGTGAAGCCTGATTCTCTGCTATGACATGAATACAGATTCTGCGCTGACATAAGGCCAGATTCTCTGTTACGGGACCTCTCTCCTCTGCCTGGGTGCCTGGGCCTAAATGTGTGACAGTGGCCTGTTCCAGTGGTGGCTGACGTGAAGCCTGATTCTCTGCTATGACATGAAGACAGATTCTGCGCTGACATAAGGCCAGATTCTCTGTTACGGGACCGCTCTCCTCTGTCTGGGTGCCGGGGCCTAAATGTGTGACAGTGGCCTGTTCCAGTGGTGGGTGACGTGAAGCCTGATTCTCTGCTATGACATGAAGACTGATTCTGCGCTGACATGAAGCCAGATTCTCTGCTATGGCATGAAGAGACTGATTCTCTGCTGACATGAAGCCAGATTCTTTGCTATGGCATGAAGAGACTGATTCTCTGCTGATGTGAAGCCAGATTCTCTGCTATGGGACCTCTGTCCAATTGATATTGGTTCATTTATTTTTATTTTTTTTTTATTTTAATTCATTTCCCTATCCACATTTGTTTGCAGGGAATTAACCTACATGTTGCTGCCTTTTGCAGCCCTCTAGCTCTTTCCTGGGCTGTTTTACAGCCTTTTTAGTGCCCAAAAGTTCGGGTCCCCATTGACTTCAATGGGGTTCGGGTTCGGGACGAAGTTCGGATCGGGTTCGGATCCCGAACCCGAACATTTCCGGGAAGTTCGGCCGAACTTCTCGAACCCGAACATCCAGGTGTTCGCTCAACTCTACTAGCAACCCTGGAGTGGGAACTGGAGCAGGACTACCGAGATCTCTTCCACTCCATTGAGAAGGCTCAGCAGGACGGTAAGGTGACAGACCCAGATCCAGACCCATTCAGCTGGGCAGATATTGTAGAGTGTTACTGGGAAGGACCCCAGGTGGCCGGTAGAGATGGGACCGAGGTCTCTCCACCGGTCCTGCAGGGAATTGGGAGCCCAGTCTCCATTCCCCAGCGGCAGTGTGAAGTGCAGGGAGAGGAGAGCAGCGTCCTCCCTCCCCAGCGGCAGGCTGAGTTACAGGGAGCAGAGGTAGTTGTTCCTGCCCCCCAGCAGCAGCATGATTTTTTGGGAATTGGGAGCCCAGTCTCCATTCCCCAGCGGCCGAGTGATGTGCCGGGAATTGGGAGCCCAGTCTCCATTCCCCAGCAGCAGGCGGAGTTACAGGGGGCAGAGACAGTCGGTCCTGTCCCCCAGCGGCAGAGTGTCCAGCAGGGAATAGAGAGCCCAGTCTCCTTTCCCCAGCAGCAGGACACTGTATTGGGAGCGGAGACAGTCGGTCGCCCTCCCCAGCGGCTGGAAGTATGTATGGGAGAGGAGCTCTTTACCCCCTCTCCCCAGCGGCAGCTTAACACACCAGGGGGAGACAGTAACCCCCACAAAAGTGCAGATGGGACCGTGGTCTCTGCACCTACGGCACAGGGGGTAGAGACAGTCGGTCTCCCCCTCCAACAGCCAGACTCTAAGCCAGGGAGCAACACAGAGACCGGGAGTGCCAGCTTCCAGCATAACCTTTGTGGACTCACTGGACAGAGACAGGCTACCAAATGCAACCGGTCCAGTATTGGGTTGTGGGTGGGCTGCCAGACTAACTCAGGTACCGACCGGCGTGAGGTCAGGTATCTGGTTAGTCTTCCCTGGGGGGGGGAGATGTGTGGCGAAACCAACCTCGCCACTGGGTTTTGGAGAGGCCTGGCTGCTGGCCTCTTTCCCCAGGATTATGGGCCATATACTAACTTTTAAACCCCTGAACCGATTCAAGTGAATTTTGGATAGGTTTGTCCCCAAGTTATACTGTTTAAATTGATGTAAGTTATATGTATGGCCAATGTAAACTCACAAAGTTGTAACAATTTATAATAAGTGTAACTTGTCAGCTTGGGAGGAAAATGCTGGGTGTGTTTCTATTGTGCCATTGTCCCATTGTGTGTTTAAAGGGTGATGTCTGTCCTGTTGTCTGCGCATGTGTATTGGTGACTTCTCTTTGTCTTGAGAGATAATTGGATTACGCCTCGGTTGTCTCCGGGACAGAGAGGAGGGAACCATGATGCATTGTGGGGATATGTTGTATCTGTCCTGTCACAGTCTTCATTCTGGTCCTCTGGGGGCGTGAACAATTGGTTGCTGTAGTTACATTGTATGTGTTGTAAATTACTGATTGGTTGTATTTCAAACCCCTGTGGGCAGTACTATGTTTGTGGTTTATGAATAAAAGAGGCTGTACGTGAAGTACAGTGAGACCACTGCTTGACCCTCAACACGGAGCCTTGTCTCGTTATTGGGGGGATTCACTGTATGCTGTTAGAAGACCGATTGCCAGGAGTGTAAGCTGATTCCTGTTTGTCTGCTAGCAGCTATTCGTGAGGTTCCAGTTTGGAGTGCTATTTTGTATCCAGTTCGGGACATTGGTGTTCTGCAGTAGCTGTGCCTGTCTCTCAGAAAGGGGCTTATCGCCTAAACTGATTTTAACCCCTTGTCTGCTGAAACGGTCCGTTACACCAGCTACCACAAAGTCGCAATTTACCTCCAGGATTTACATCACTGAGAGTAGCAGTCTCAGTGACACATACCTGCCATCTATGACCTCAACCATTGAATGCTTACATATCCCCCCCTCCATGGGTGTAGGAACCCCAAAAAATCTGGGGGGGACAGCATTTTTGCTCGCCGGGTATATTCTTATTCAGTAAACTGCAAGTTGTTTATATCGTTAAATTTTAAGTGTGTGTGTGTATCCCCCCCCCCCCCCCCCCCCACACACACACTTACAGTTCTGAAGACTCAGGGGTGCTGGCTGGCTTGCCTGAGGTGCTGGCTGGCTTGGCCGGGCAGAAGGAGTGTGGGAGACTGTGAGGCCTTTTTTTCCAAGCTGCTCCGGATCAGTGCTCTGGGCAGCTGGGCTCCGGGCTGGAAGTGGGCACAATAAGAAAAAAATATTTTTCATTACACCTCAGGTCAGACCACCAATCAGACCCCCAATGTTAATCAGACCTCAGCTAACAGCCCTAATAAGATCCCCAATGTTAATAAGACCTCAGATCACACCTCAGCTCAGACCCCAATATGAATGACCCCCAATCAGACCTCAGATAAGAGCCCCAGTGCCTCTCATCAGCCCCCCAGTGCCTCTCATCAGCCAGTAATAACAGCCCTCCTAATCATGTGCCAGTAATAACATCCCCCCCAATCATGTGCCAGTAATAACAGCCCCCCCAATCATGTGCCAGTAATAACAGCCCCCCCCAATCATGTGCCAGTAATACCAGACCCCCCCCCAAATTCCCTAATCATGTGCCAGTATAATACCAGACCCCCCAATCATGTGCCAGTAATACCAGACCCCCCCCCAATCATGTGCCAGTAATACCAGACCCCCCAATCATGTGCCAGTAATACCAGACCCCCCAATCATGTGCCAGTAATACCAGACCCCCCAATCATGTGCCAGTAATACCAGACCCCCCAATCATGTCCCATTAATACCAGACCCCCCCAAATCATGTGCCAGTAATACCAGACCCCCCCCAATCATGTGCCAGTAATACCAGACCCCCCCCAATCATGTGCCAGTAATACCAGATGGTCCAGACCCCCCCCCCCCATCATGTGCCATTAACACCAGACCCACCCAATCATGTGGCAGTATTGTAATACCAGACCAGACCCCCCCAATCATGTGCCACTATACCAGACCCCCCCCCCCCAATCATGTGCCAGTAATACCAGACAGACCCCCCAATCATGTGGCAGTAATACCAGACACCCCCCCCCCCAATCTGTGCCAGTAATTCCAGGGCCCCCCCAAATTCCCCAATCATGTGCCAGTATAATACCAGTGCACCCCTTTTATGTGCCAGTTAAAAAAAAAAAAATATTGTATATAATATAGTTAAAAAAAAATAAAAAATGAACACTCATACTTACCTCTTTGGAGCGATGCGATGCAGGCCTCTTCCAGCCTGTGTCCTGACTCCAGCGCTGTACGGCTCAGGCTGGAGGGGGACAGCATTTTTGCTCGCCGAGTATATTCTTATTCAGTAAACTGCAAGTTGTTTATATCGTTAAATTTTAAGTGTGTGTGTGTGTGTGTGAATCCCCCCCCACACTTACAGTTCTGAAGACTCAGGGGTGCTGGCTGGCTTGCCTGAGGTGCTGGCTGGCTTGGCCGGGCAGGAGGAGTGTGGGAGACTGTGAGGCCTTTTTCTCCAAGCTGCTCCAGATCAGTGCTCTGGGCAGCTGGGCTCCGGGCTGGAAGTGGGCACAATAAGAAAAAAATATTTTTCATTACACCTCAGGTCAGACCACCAATCAGACCCCCAATGTTAATCAGACCTCAGCTAACAGCCCCAATAAGATCCCCAATGTTAATAAGACCTCAGATCACACCTCAGCTCAGACCCCAATATGAATGACCCCCAATCAGACCTCAGATAAGAGCCCCAGTGCCTCTCATCAGCCCCCCAGTGCCTCTCATCAGCCAGTAATAACAGCCCCCCCAATCATGTGCCAGTAATAACAGCCCTCTCAATCATGTGCCAGTAATAACAGCCCCCCAATCATGTGCCAGTAATAACAGCCCCCCCAATCATGTGCCAGTAATACCAGACCCCCCAATCATGTGCCAGTAATACCAGACCACCCAATCATGTGCCAGTAATACCAGACCCCCCAATCATGTGCCAGTAATACCAGACCCCCCAATCATGTGCCAGTAATACCAGACCCCACAATCATGTGCCAGTAATACCAGACCCCCCAATCATGTGCCAGTAATACCAGACCCCCCCAATCATGTGCCAGTAATACCAGACACCCCCCCAATCATGTGCCAGTAATACCAGACCCCCCCAATCATGTGCCAGTAATACCAGACCCCCCCCAATCATGTGCCAGTAATACCAGACCCCCCCAATCATGTGCCAGTAATACCAGACCCCCCCAATCATGTGCCAGTAATACCAGACCCCCCCAAATTCCCCAATCATGTGCCAGTATAATACCAGACCCCCCAATAATGTGCCAGTAATACCAGACCCCCCCCAATCATGTGCCAGTAATACCAGACCCCCCCCCCCCCAATCATGTGCCAGTAATACCAGACAGTCCAGACCCCCCCAATCATGTGCCAGTAATACCAGACCCACCCAATCATGTGGCAGTATTGTAATACCAGACCAGACCCCCCAATCATGTGCCACTATACCAGACCCCCCCCCCCCAATCATGTGCCAGTAATACCAGACAGACCCCCCAATCATGTGGCAGTAATACCAGACAACCCCCCCCCCCCCCAATCTGTGCCAGTAATTCCAGGGCCCCCCAAATTCCCCAATCATGTGCCAGCCCAATATAATATATATCAGGGCCCCCCCAAATTCCCTAATCATGTGCCAGTATAATACCAGTGCCCCCCTTTTATGTGCCAGTTAAAAAAAAATTTTGATTGTATATAATATAGTTTAAAAAAAATAAATAAATGAACACTTATACTTACCTCTTTGGAGCGATGCGATGCAGGCCTCTTCCAACCTGTGTCCTGACTCCAGCGCTGTACGGCTCAGGCTGGAGGGGGACAGCATTTTTGCTCGCCGAGTATATTCTTATTCAGTAAACTGCAAGTTGTTTATATCGTTAAATTTTAAGTGTGTGTGTGTGTGTGTGTGAATCCCCCCCCACACTTACAGTTCTGAAGACTCAGGGGTGCTGGCTGGCTTGCCTGAGGTGCTGGCTGGCTTGGCCGGGCAGGAGGAGTGTGCGAGACTGTGAGGCCTTTTTCTCCAAGCTGCTCCAGATCAGTGCTCTGGGCAGCTGGGCTCCGGGCTGGAAGTGGGCACAATAAGAAAAAAATATTTTTCATTACACCTCAGGTCAGACCACCAATCAGACCCCCAATGTTAATCAGACCTCAGCTAACAGCCCCAATAAGATCCCCAATGTTAATAAGACCTCAGATCACACCTCAGCTCAGACCCCAATATGAATGACCCCCAATCAGACCTCAGATAAGAGCCCCAGTGCCTCTCATCAGCCCCCCAGTGCCTCTCATCAGCCAGTAATAACAGCCCCCCCCAATCATGTGCCAGTAATAACAGCCCTCTCAATCATGTGCCAGTAATAACAGCCCCCCCAATCATGTGCCAGTAATAACAGCCCCCCCAATCATGTGCCAGTAATACCAGACCCCCCAATCATGTGCCAGTAATACCAGACCCCCCAATCATGTGCCAGTAATACCAGACCCCCAATCATGTGTCAGTAATACCAGACCCCCCCAATCATGTGCCAGTAATACCAGACCCCCCAATCATGTGCCAGTAATACCAGACCCCCAATCATGTGCCAGTAATACCAGACCCCCCCAATCATGTGCCAGTAATACCAGACCCCACAATCATGTGCCAGTAATACCAGACCCCCCAATCATGTGCCAGTAATACCAGACCCCCCCAATCATGTGCCAGTAATACCAGACCCCCCCAATCATGTGCCAGTAATACCAGACCCCCCCAATCATGTGCCAGTATAATACCAGACCCCCAAATCATGTGCCAGTAATACCAGACCCCCCAATCATGTGCCAGTAATACCAGACCCCCCCCCCAATCATGTGCCAGTAATACCAGACGGTCCAGACCCCCCCAATCATGTGCCAGTAATACCAGACCCACCCAATCATGTGCCAGTATAATACCAGTGCACCCCTTTTATGTGCCAGTTAAAAAAAAAAAAATATTGTATATAATATAGTTAAAAAAAAATAAAAAATGAACACTCATACTTACCTCTTTGGAGCGATGCGATGCAGGCCTCTTCCAGCCTGTGTCCTGACTCCAGCGCTGTACGGCTCAGGCTGGAGGGGGACAGCATTTTTGCTCGCCGAGTATATTCTTATTCAGTAAACTGCAAGTTGTTTATATCGTTAAATTTTAAGTGTGTGTGTGTGTGTGTGAATCCCCCCCCACACTTACAGTTCTGAAGACTCAGGGGTGCTGGCTGGCTTGCCTGAGGTGCTGGCTGGCTTGGCCGGGCAGGAGGAGTGTGGGAGACTGTGAGGCCTTTTTCTCCAAGCTGCTCCAGATCAGTGCTCTGGGCAGCTGGGCTCCGGGCTGGAAGTGGGCACAATAAGAAAAAAATATTTTTCATTACACCTCAGGTCAGACCACCAATCAGACCCCCAATGTTAATCAGACCTCAGCTAACAGCCCCAATAAGATCCCCAATGTTAATAAGACCTCAGATCACACCTCAGCTCAGACCCCAATATGAATGACCCCCAATCAGACCTCAGATAAGAGCCCCAGTGCCTCTCATCAGCCCCCCAGTGCCTCTCATCAGCCAGTAATAACAGCCCCCCCAATCATGTGCCAGTAATAACAGCCCTCTCAATCATGTGCCAGTAATAACAGCCCCCCAATCATGTGCCAGTAATAACAGCCCCCCCAATCATGTGCCAGTAATACCAGACCCCCCAATCATGTGCCAGTAATACCAGACCATCCAATCATGTGCCAGTAATACCAGACCCCCCAATCATGTGCCAGTAATACCAGACCCCCCAATCATGTGCCAGTAATACCAGACCCCACAATCATGTGCCAGTAATACCAGACCCCCCAATCATGTGCCAGTAATACCAGACCCCCCCAATCATGTGCCAGTAATACCAGACACCCCCCCAATCATGTGCCAGTAATACCAGACCCCCCCAATCATGTGCCAGTAATACCAGACCCCCCCCAATCATGTGCCAGTAATACCAGACCCCCCCAATCATGTGCCAGTAATACCAGACCCCCCCAATCATGTGCCAGTAATACCAGACCCCCCCAAATTCCCCAATCATGTGCCAGTATAATACCAGACCCCCCAATAATGTGCCAGTAATACCAGACCCCCCCCAATCATGTGCCAGTAATACCAGACCCCCCCCCCCAATCATGTGCCAGTAATACCAGACAGTCCAGACCCCCCAATCATGTGCCAGTAATACCAGACCCACCCAATCATGTGGCAGTATTGTAATACCAGACCAGACCCCCCAATCATGTGCCACTATACCAGACCCCCCCCCCCCAATCATGTGCCAGTAATACCAGACAGACCCCCCAATCATGTGGCAGTAATACCAGACAACCCCCCCCCCCCCCAATCTGTGCCAGTAATTCCAGGGCCCCCCAAATTCCCCAAATTCCCCAATTTTAAGTGTGTGTGTGTGTGTGTGTGAATCCCCCCCCACACTTACAGTTCTGAAGACTCAGGGGTGCTGGCTGGCTTGCCTGAGGTGCTGGCTGGCTTGGCCGGGCAGGAGGAGTGTGCGAGACTGTGAGGCCTTTTTCTCCAAGCTGCTCCAGATCAGTGCTCTGGGCAGCTGGGCTCCGGGCTGGAAGTGGGCACAATAAGAAAAAAATATTTTTCATTACACCTCAGGTCAGACCACCAATCAGACCCCCAATGTTAATCAGACCTCAGCTAACAGCCCCAATAAGATCCCCAATGTTAATAAGACCTCAGATCACACCTCAGCTCAGACCCCAATATGAATGACCCCCAATCAGACCTCAGATAAGAGCCCCAGTGCCTCTCATCAGCCCCCCAGTGCCTCTCATCAGCCAGTAATAACAGCCCCCCCAATCATGTGCCAGTAATAACAGCCCTCTCAATCATGTGCCAGTAATAACAGCCCCCCCAATCATGTGCCAGTAATAACAGCCCCCCCAATCATGTGCCAGTAATACCAGACCCCCAATCATGTGCCAGTAATACCAGACCCCCCCAATCATGTGCCAGTAATACCAGACCCCCCAATCATGTGCCAGTAATACCAGACCCCCAATCATGTGCCAGTAATACCAGACCCCCCCAATCATGTGCCAGTAATACCAGACCCCACAATCATGTGCCAGTAATACCAGACCCCCCAATCATGTGCCAGTAATACCAGACCCCCCCAATCATGTGCCAGTAATACCAGACCCCCCCAATCATGTGCCAGTAATACCAGACCCCCCCAATCATGTGCCAGTATAATACCAGACCCCCAAATCATGTGCCAGTAATACCAGACCCCCCAATCATGTGCCAGTAATACCAGACCCCCCCCCCCCAATCATGTGCCAGTAATACCAGACGGTCCAGACCCCCCCAATCATGTGCCAGTAATACCAGACCCACCCAATCATGTGGCAGTATTGTAATACCAGACCAGACCCCCCAATCATGTGCAACTATACCAGACCCCCCCCCCCCCCAATCATGTGCCAGTAATACCAGACAGACCCCCCAATCATGTGGCAGTAATACCAGACACCCCCCCCCCAATCTGTGCCAGTAATTCCAGGGCCCCCCCAAATTCCCCAATCATGTGCCAGCCCAATATAATATCAGGGCCCCCCAAATTCCCCAATCATGTGCCAGTATAATACCAGTGCCCCCCTTTTATGTGGCAGTTAAAAAAAAATTTTTATTGTATATAATATAGTTAAAAAAAAAAAAAAATGAACACTTATACTTACCTCTTTGGAGCGATGCGATGCAGGCCTCTTCCAGCCTGTGTCCTGACTCCAGCGCTGTACGGCTCAGGCCGGCCTCTGATAGGCTGCCAGCCTAGTAGTGCCGGCAGCCTATCAGAGGAACAGGAAAGGGACACACCTCCCTGTCCTGCTCCTCCACAGCCTTCTGTTTGTATCGCTGTCCTGAGGACAGCGATATAAACAGAAACAGATCACTATGGAGATGAGCGCTTCGCTTCCACAATGGAAGCGCTCATCTCAGTGCCTGCCCTGCCGCCGCACACAGACACTGCCGCTGGCCTGGCTGGAGCCTGGGGGGGATTTAACCAAACCTGTCCCCCCTGCATTATTTCCTGGGGGGGATCCATCCCCCCCGTCCCCCCCGCTTCCTACGCCCATGCCCCCCTCTACCTAAAGCAGGGGGGCTTGGCACCTTCCGTAACCAGACAATGGACTCTTGACAGGGCATCTGCATTGATATGCATTTTACCTGGCCTGTGTTCTACCACATAGTCAAAATCCTGTAATGCCAGGAACCACCTTGTTACCCTAGCATTATTTCCCCTGTTTTGAGTGGGGCATGGTCTGAGACAAGTCTGAACTTTCTGCCCAGCAGGTAATACCTTAGGGACTCTAGGGCTCATTTTATTGCCAGACACTCCCGTTCCACAATAGAGTAATTTCTTTCGCAGGAGTTCAGTTTTCTACTTAAGTACATGACCGGATGCTCCTCTCCATTAATTTCCTGGGACATAACAGCCACTAGCCCCACCTCTGATGCATCTGTCTGCACTACAAATTCTCTGGAGAAATCTGGCGCTATAAGGACTGGTTGTTTACATAAAACAGATTTCAGTTCCACAAATGCTTTTTCTGCCTCAGGGGACCACTGAACCATAACTGACTTTTTTCCTTTTGTGAGGTCAGACAAAGGGGCTGCAATACTGGCAAAGTTGGGCACAAATCGCCGGTAATATCTGACTATACCTAAAAAAGCCATCACTTGCTTTTTTGTAAGAGGCCGTGGACAACTCTGTATGGCATCTAACTTATTGGCTTGGGGTTTAATCATGCCTCTTCCCACAATGTAGCCCAAGTATTTAGCCTGCTCCATACCTATGGCACACTTCTCCGGGTTGGCTGTAAACCCTGCTTTTCTGAGGGAGTCTAGGACGGCCTGGACTTTACTTAAATGGCTTTTCCAATCGAGGTTGTAGATGACAATGTCATTTAAGTAGACGGCTGCGTATTCTCTATGGGGAACCAAAATATCATCCATTGCCCTTTTAAATGTAGCAGGGGCTTCTTTCAACCCAAATGGCATCCTCACATAGTGGAAACACCCCTCTGACATAGAAAATGCTGTTTTCTCTCGGGTCTCTTTTGCCAAAGGTATTTGCCAATACCCTTTGGTGAGGTCTAATGTGGTTATGTACCTGGCTGGACCCAATCTTTCAACCAGTTCATCCAACTTAGGCATAGGGTAAGCGTCCATATTGGAAACCTCATTAAGTTTCCGAAAATCATTACAGAAGCGGCAGCTTCTATTTGGTTTTGGGACTAATACAATTGGGCTGGACAATTTACTTCTGGACCTTTCAAGTACTCTCAATTTTAACATCCTTTGAACTTCATCCGCGACCGCCTGTCTACGGGCCTCTGGGATGCGGTATGGTTTTACTTTAACCCTTACTTGGGGCTCAGTAATGACATCATGTTCCACCACATTAATGCAACCCAGTAAGCTGGAGAAAATGTCCTTGTTACGTTGCAACAACTCTTTAGTTTCCTGTTTTTTGGAACAAGATAAGGAACTAGCAATTGTCACTTTCTCAAACTCAGGATCAGAAACCATAGGAGAGACGAGCGTAACTGACAAAGACTCCCGCTCTCTCCAAGGCTTCATCAGGTTTACATGATAAATCTGCACTGGTTTCCTTTTACGTGGCTGATGTACTCTGTAATTTACCTCCCCAACCTTTTCCATCACCTCAAAAGGTCCCTGCCATTTAGCCAACAACTTGCTCTCAACCGTAGGTACTAAAATTAATACCCGATCCCCTGGCTTGAACTCTCTAATTCGGGCAGAACGGTTGTAAATACTTTTCTTACCTTCTTGGGCCCTCTGGAGATGTTTCTTGACTATGAGCATCACCTTAGCAATTCTCTCCTGCATTTGTATCACATGATCAAGTTACACTTTTGTACGGAGTAGCTTCAGTTTCTCACATTTCCTTAGCTACATCAAGCAAACCCTGGGGGTGTCTACCATATAGCAACTCAAAAGGTGAGAACCCTGTAGAAGCTTGAGGAACTTCCCGGATTGAGAACAACAAATATGGTAACAAACAATCCCAATCCTTACCATCTTTTTCAATGGCCTTTTTCAGCATTGCTTTCAAGGTTTTATTGAACCTTTCTACAAGGACATCGGTTTGTGGATGGTATACAGAAGTTTTAAACTATTTAATCTTCAGTATTTTACACAGCGCATTCATAACCCTGGACATAAATGGGGTCTTTGGGGAGTTCCACTCTAGTGCATATATGAAACAACTCCCGAGCAATAGATTTAGCAGAGAAGTTTCTTAAAGGCACTGCCTCTGGTTATCGGGTAGCATAATCCAGTACTACTAAAATATACTGGTTTCCTCTAGCCGATTTGTCTAATGGTCCCACTAAGTCCATGGCGATCCATTCAAATTGTACCTCAATAAAGGGAAGAGGCACCAAAGGACTTTTAAAATGAGACATCAGGGCCTTTAACTGGCATGTAGGGCAGGATTTACAGTATTCATCTATTTCATTATAACATCCCGGCAAATAGAACTTCTGAAATATCTACTCCCGGGTTTTGTCTGTACCTAAGTGACCCCCCAATACATGAGAGTGCGCCATATCTAGCACCATTTTTCTATAGGGCCCTGGAACCACTAACTGTTCTATCACCTCATTGTGACCCGGTATAAGAGATTGTTGTGCATTTCAAAATACAGATACCTGTGGTCAGCACCCGGCTCTTGGGGAACACCATTTAGAACAGTTACATATGCTAGGGCACCTTTTAGAGTGGGGTCTTGCAACCGGGCCATCCCAAAATTACTTTGCAGGATATCCAGAACGGGTATGATCTGCTCAGATTCTCCTGTCTCACTCTCCTCTCCCTCTAAAACAGATAGTGGAAACCGCTCAACCACCTCTGTGGGTTCACTAGGCATATCTAAGTTTGCGGTTTCATCAATATAAGACACATCATAAGCAGGTGCAACATTTACTTGTTTGGATGACATTTTACCCCACAGTTCCCAAAACAATGGAAGATCACGCCCTATTATCATGGCATGCAATAAGTCCTTCATTACGCCAACTGTATGTGACACTGTCCCACATTCAGTGGCTATGGTAACCTGAGCAATGGGATAGTTCTTAACATCCCCATGCACACACATGACCCCCATGCCCCGTCCAGGTGCCGGCAATATGGGGAAAAGATTCTCTCTGAGAAGCGTTACCAGGCTTCCTGAGTCTAGTAGTGCAGTCAAAGGGCTATCATTGACAGTCACCTGGCACATCTGAGGGCGGTAAGGGCAAACAAGGAGCACCGTTGTGCCATACCACAGTCCATATGTTCAGTCGACATGGGACAGTGTGCTGCAATGTGCACCGAGTTATGACTCCTCCAACAAACCAGATGGCGGGGTGGAGGTCTAGAACCAGTTTCTGGTGGTTCTTTTTTCTTGCCCTCGGGCACTTGCCCCCGCTCTCCCCCAGGTTTGAATCACCTCTTATTGGGCCCCGCATAGACCTTGGGGTTACCGGGAGCTACCTTTATTTTCTCGGCTCCCGCAAGGAGGTTCTCCGCTGTGGTGTACCTCTCCACAAGATTTACCAGCTGATCAGCATTCTGGGGATCTCCTTGCGCAACCCAGCGCTGTACTGGTCCAGGAACCACTTCCGTACCAAGTGGAACAGGTCAAACATTTGTGACCTTGATGGCTTGTCTTTGCAAAAGATCCACTGTTGTACCCACTGGGCCTGGAGTTCGGGACTGACCCCAAGGCAAGCAAGTAGTTCCGCTTTTAGTTTGCGGTATAGTCTCTGGAATCCTGCAATCTGAGGTCATAATAGTCAAATATTCTCTGTCTGAAATACATTCAGTTAAATAAGCCTCCACATCGTCCTCATTTGTCATTCTTTGTAAAGCAGACTGCACAGTTTTCTGCACATTACCACCAGAAGCTTGCCCAGCCACATGCACCATTTGTGGTGCTGTTGCAGCGTCTCTAAGGACCGCAATTTGCTCAGTAAATAGGCGGTTAGTCTCTTGTTGCTGTGCATTAGCCTGCCGTTGAGCCTGTAAAGCCTCTGCATGGGCTCTTTGCTGCTACTCCAATGCGTGCTGCTGCTGCAGATTGCTCTGCACCATCTGTTTAATGAGCTCCTCCATTTCAACAGATTTTTGTTGTAATTCTGCTGCTGCCGTAACCCAGGACATTCACCAATACCAGGTAATCATGCCGTTGCTCGCATCCTCCCCCATATGTGAGACGGGACCACTCAGATAGTCTCTTTTCCCAGGGTTTATTGGGCACACAGTAAAAACGGTACAGGCTTGCTTCCGTAATCAAAACAACAGTTCATTGAAATAACAAAGAAAACACAGTGATACAGACTTCTCACTTTACTTGTAGGTTTTCCAATTAGCGATTCCCCTCTGCAAAGAGGTATTGTTTCCATGGGTCTTTCTCTCAGACCAACATACACACTACACTCTGGCAGCGTGTCTTTTAAAATTAGCTTCCCACCTGTGTGAGGTGGTAACACCCGAGATGGAGTATGGGAGTAACCTTCCCACCCAAACTCTTCAGTCACTCCTAAATCCCGGACCCAAACTGCAGCTACCACAAACTCAGTGATCACTAGTCGCAATTTACCTCTGGGATTTACATCACTGAGAGTAGCAGCCTACTGTACCTGCCATCTATGACCTCACCCATTGAATGCTTACAATATATATATATATATATATATATATATATATATTTGTGGTCACGGCTTACCTGTGTGACGTAGGCATCTAGGGACGTGACCATCAACCTGCCTAACTAACTAGACCTAAGCAGCTTGAATTGTGCCATAACCGCTGCGTAGGAGGGACGCCTGAAGAGGGCATACCCTGTAAGATGTAACATGAAAAACAAAGGCGAGTTGGGAGGGTACACAGCACCAACGCTGAGCCTGGAGGGGAACACCTGTCAGGTTAATGAAGGCTGCTGACGCCCCTCCCACAAATCCAGGCCAATAAATCGGCCTTCATACTTGTGGTGACGGCTTACCTGTGTGACGTAGGCAACTAGGTACGTGACCATCTACCTGCCTAACTAACTAGACCTAAGAGGCTTGAATTGTGCCATAACCGATGCGTAGGAGGGACGCCTGAAGAGGGCAAAACACCACAACTAAATGTTTAGCAATACTTTATTACAAACAAACACTACATGACCAACTTCTGAAACGCAAGCAACATCTCTCGATTAGGCTGCGGTATATACCTATTAAAACATGAAGAGCGCCAACCGCCTAGTTTGCGGATAATATGGCCCGGCACTCTGTTCCTGGAGGCAGTGGAAGAAGCACCTATCCTGAAGGAATGACCCGACACAGTAGCCGGGTTCAGCCCTAAATTGGTCACCAGCATACGGACATGATACACAAACTGAGATGTGGTGAGTGGGAAACGGCAACAGAGGACTCTCTGGGTGACGGTCCGCTAAGGCTGTCAGTAACTGCTGAAAGACCTGAGCCGGGCACCATGAATGAGACGTTGGAAAGAAAGTGACCTGAGTAGGGGGTCCTGTCTGAGACATCTTGGTGACTGGTAAGGACAGCGAGTAACAGTCGGGGCTCCGGCTCAACTGATTGAGGCTGATAAACCTGCTATTGGTGGAAGTGCACGTGAACTCGCCCGGCCTCATGAACCCATAGAATGCTAAGTAGATGGCGGCTTTAAGCACTAGTCTCGAAAGATTTTGTCAGTGACAGCCTGTCTGCGTGTCTGGCCTCCCGTACTACATTTACCCAAGCCCCGCAATGTGGCCTTGATAACGTGAGCAAAAAATAGGGACCCCTGCTCAGAATGACTTATAGCGGAAAAATGTTGTACCCCAGCCAGGTAGGACCGAACAGTGTTGTGAGACAGCCTCAATTCTGAGTGACAATAACCTATGAACGCCAATATATAAAGCTATTATTCCCCTGGGGGTATTTTTCCTGAAACCTGCCGAACGTGTTCCAACCTATGTTGTTACTCCTGGCCGTGTTAAATGACAATGACCTGGCTACCAGGCTGTGTGCAGTAACCAGATGGTTAGTTAGTCCAGAATTAACGCTGAGAAAGGAGGAATCGAGGTCCCTATGTCGTCCGCTTCTGGCATGACCTGTGAAAAGAGGGAGAAGTTAGCCCATGACAATGCGTCAGCCGCCACGTTCTGTGTACCCTTCGGACATGGGAACAACAGTAGTGAAAGGTGTACTGTAACGAGAGCTGAACTAGACGTCTCGCGAAATACATAACGTGTGTGGATTTAGATCTACCTTTCATTAAAATGTCCACTGTAGTCGAATTATCTGAAATGAACACGACTGTGGAACTGGCCCATGAGCTACCGCAAACATATACGGCAGCCACTATGGGGTACAGTTCGAACAAGGCTGAAGTCTGTAGAAAACCCAGGATCTGTCTAACCTCTCCGGGCCATGTCCTGGCCATCCAGTGGGTGCCAAAAATGGCAGCAAAACCAGTGCCAGCGGAAGCATCAGAAAAGACCATGGGAGACGAACTAGAAGCCGCGGGAATGAAAAAATAAGGATTCAGTTCAGTTCCAGTGGCCAGAAACTGGTCCCACATGACTAGATCTGCTACTGCCTGGCCATCTAGCTGTACTGGGCTATCCTGATGTGGTGCCGCGTGAAGAAGGGCCAACAGACCGGAAATGAACGTCCTACCCTGTGGAATAATGCGCATAGCAAAGTTTAACATGCCCAATAACGACTGGCGAAATAGTACAAACTTCTCCATTTTATACCATGCCATTGCCAGAGCGCAGGCATGATGGGAAGGAGTTTGAAGGCATCGGATATATCTGCCTTAGACAAGTAGGCTCCAGGCCCTAACTGCATGATGATTGCTATGGCCTGATCTATTGTAGAATACTTCATGCTGACTTCCTCTGACAGAATTAGGGAATTTAGACTGGCAATGTGAGAAGCATGCGGGACTGAGAGGTCGTAGATCAGCCTCTCCTTTTTGCTAAATTTACTTGTGACTACCCCTAAAGGGCTCACCCTCCAGTGGTCGAATGTTGACACCGAAAAAGGTCCTATGAGAAACCCTTTCTATAACTCAGCCTCTAACAACTTGTCCACTGAAGTTGGGGCTCTCTCCGCAGACTGTAAATTTTGCATTAGCACATAACCTCTGGCAGAGTGACCAGTCCTGTATGGAACCCTACCATTAACCCCGTGACCAAGAAATTGACGAACTTAGGATAATGATGACCTTGCATCCATAACTGTAAATAATCAGTGTTTATGACACTCATGTATGCTTTATCTGATTTTAATGTACATGCTATCTTAGGGTGAGCTCTGAAACAATTGGTGCAGACATGAAGCAAGCGACACTGGCTGTAATTACAAGCTGAGAAATTAAAGTTGTTGCAAATCTGAGATTTCCCTAAATGTTTGATAGGGCGACCTAACTTATCCACCATGCCGGTACCCCTGTGAGCGTCCGACGGACCAGCTGAAGAGACTTTGAAACTCGGCTCTGAGCCGGCAGATGTACCATGACACCATTCGGCAGTGTGAAATATAGACTGACAAAGTGAGCACGATGGGGCTTTAACACCTGCAAAGTGTTTGCAGAAGATCTCAGTGTCTATGTTGGCCCAATTAGTGGTAAACTGAAACTGACTGAGTGCTGCTGCTGCTTTCGCAGAAAAAGAACAGTGGTAATCATAAAACGCCGCACCACCATACTTATGCCCCAAATCAGCGACTCTATAAAGGTAGAGATCCAACTCCTCTCTCCTGTCTGGACGAACAGAGCAGATGACATCCCTGTACAAGCTGAAAGTCAGAACGAATTCTGGAATCGTTAGCTTCCGATTGAGCCTATGATCGCAGCTCTTAAGAACCACCGAAACGTCACCACAGGCAATAACTTTGTTGTCGGAGAGATCTGGAGTGTTAATCAGTAAGGAAGCTAGATTAACGTCTCTACCCTCAAGTATGTCCTTCTTGATATTTGACAGAATGAAATGAGCAGGTGTGATGTTGGGCACAAGGGACACTGTACCTGAGCAACCCGCTGCAGATGTGGAGGCGACGGGTACATCTCGTGGTAGTCGAGAGACAACTACCCCCCGAGACTCCACTGTCTCCAACCTCGCCTGAATATTAGTAATTGAAGACGTCAAGTTATTAATCATGACATGCAACTGCGTAAGAGAAGTCTGTACTGTTGCCACGGACACCTCTTCTTGGCAAGGACCGGCTGTACCCGCCACAAGTAAGCGGTACAGCTCAGCCTTCCTTGCAGTGGCTGAGAACGGGATACCCCTTTTCAACAACTCTGATGTGAGCTTGGGAATGGTCCAGCTTCAGAGCGACGGAATACTGGCACCCTCCGACATCCCGGGGACGTTCTCATCCACGGAAAATTCCACTATGTCAGATGCATGCGACATGTTGCAACTGCTGACGATAACAGACATTTTTAAAAACTCGAGTAAGCATGACTAACGAACTCCAACCAGTGCCACTTATCACCAAAAAGGCTGACCAACGGAAAGCGGAGGGAATGCCCTGAGATAACACGATCCCGACTACAGCGGGCCCCCGTGACCGTCACTCACTAGCTCGGTTTTTAACCATAGGAGTGAGACATGCATTAACACTAAGGCCTCATGCACATGACCGTTGTTTGGGTCCGCATCCGAGCCGCTGTTTTGGAGGCTCGGATGCGGACCCATTCACTTCAATGGGGCCGCAAAAGATGCAGACAGCACTCCGTGTGCTTTCCGCATCCGTTGCTCCATTCCGCGGCCCCGCTAAAAAAATATAACATGTCCTATTCTTGTCCACGCTTTGCGGACAAGAATAGGCATTATATTGACGACCGCTCGTTCCGTTCCACAAATTGCGGAAGGCACACGGGCGGCTTCCGTTTTTTGCGGACCACAAAAAACGTCACAGTCGTGTGCATGAGGCCTAAAGAACATGGTAAAGTGTAGTGACGACCTCGACTGACCCCCTGTCTACCACTGAGCGTCCTCTTATTACTACTTTTTTTTATTTTTTTTACTCTGGGCACCAGTGAGCAACCCTGTGACTGACCGTAAGTGAACTACTAACGCCCGCAGGGAGAACGCAGCTTGTGCTACCGAGTGAATGTCCGACTGGCAAAACATGCAAACTGCGAAACCCGTGGTGGCAGGTGTGACGTAAACAGGTCGAAATTCTTGACACCGCAACTGAGAATAAATGAGACTTACCAGGAACCTGACGAATATTAACCTGAAGAAAAATGGCAAGTAGTGGACCCGTAACCTGATGAGACAAACCCACCCGTAACAAGAATCGTGTAAGCTAATAACATCAAACTCAAACCCCCCCAATTTTTATTTATTTTTTCTTCTACCTGATCAAAAGGTCTATTTGACAACTAACTGAGAATGGAGGCTGACCTAAAAAAAAAAAAAAAGACGACGTGCTATTACAACCTTGGCTATGGAGTATGCAGATATTGACAGAAGTCGTATGTGATCATGAAGATTAGGTGTCACATGACCAACGCTGCTAGTTGGGTAAGCTACAGATGGAGTAGGGTTAGCACTCCAGTTCTTAACTCAAATTTGTTAACTCATCGCGTTATCTTGTGACAAAAGCCATTAAAAAGCAATTGAAGGTGTTTGCTTAGATTAGATAACACAACTCAGAAATTTCAGAAAACAGGAGTGTTAACTCTACTCCATCCGTACCAGTACGTACCCTCCAGCAAACGGGGGGGGGCGCATGGACCACGGCGGCGTACCTGGAGAAAGGTAAGGTCCATACCGCAACAACATGAAACGGCTGGTGCAGTTACACCATGTGATGCAGGAAACATGAGACAACCGCAAATGGCTTGAAACCTTCCCTGCCCTTCCCCCCCCCCCCCCCCCGCTTCTCTCAAAGCACGGCGGCCCGTGCAAGACGTTAAACCTGCGAAACCGAGACGGAGTCCCGCTGACTCCTGTGCCCTAATGGTACTGTCGTGTGGCAGCCAATCACGGGCTGCCTGGCAGAACGTTCCGATGCGGTTCTGCTCCTCCTCACCTAAGGAGCCGATGCACCGCCGACCGGACTGAAAGAAGACGGTGCTGCGCGAACTAGCAGCGAACTCACCCGACTGCAAATAATTCAGCTGGTTCCTGGACGCCGACTGGATACCCAAGCAACTGGTTCAACACATGAGCCGCACAGAGGCTCTGGCTGCACACGAGTACACAGCACAGACGCTGAGCCCGGAGGGGAACACCTGTCAAGTTAATGAAGGCTGCTGACGCCCCTCCCACAAATCCAGGCCAATAAATCGGCCTTCATACATATACAGTTGAAATCAGAAGTTTACATACACCATATGAAAAGACATATATGCATGTTTTTCTCAATATCTGACATGAAATCAGAATGAACCTTTCCTGTTTTTGCTCAATTAGGATTACCATTATTATTATTATTATTATTATTTGCCAAATGCCAGAATTATGAGAGAGAGAATGTTTATTTTTATTACTTTCTGCAACGTCAAAAGTTTATATACACTAAGAATACTATGCCTTTAAACAATTCTGGACTACCCATATGATGAGGTCATGTGTTTGGAAGCTTCTGTTAGGTTTTTTGGCAACATCTGAGTTAATTAGAGACACACCTGTGGATGTATTTAAATGCACACCTGAAACACACTGCTTCTTTGTTTAGCATCATGGGAAAGTCTAAAGAAATCAGCCAAGATATCAGGAAGAGAATTGTGGACTTGCACAAGTCTGGCTCAACATTGGGTGCAATTTCAAGATACCTGAAGGTGCCTCGTTCATCTGTACAAACAATTATACGCAAGTAAAAACAAGATAGGAATGTCCTGCCATCATACCGCTCAGGAAGGAGACGGGTTCTGTGTCCCAGAGATGAACATGCTTTGGTCCGACATGTGCATATTAACCCAAGAACAAAAGCAAAAGACCTTGTGAAGATGATGGTGGAAGCTGGTAAGATTGTGTCAATATCCACAGTGAAACGAGTACTGTATCAACATGGGATGGAAGGCCACTCTGCCAGGAAGAAGCCATTATTCCAATAAAAACATAAAAAATCAAGATTAATGTTTGCAAATGCACACAGGAACAAAGACCTACATTTTTTAAGACATGTCCTGTGGTCTGACAAAACTAAAAATGACATTTTTTGGCCATAATGACCATCATTACGTTTGGAGGAAAAAGGGAGAAGCTTGGAAGCCTAAGAACACCATCCCAACTGTGAAACACGGGGGTGGCAGCATCATGTTGTGGGGTTGTTTTGCTGCAGGAGGGACTGGTGCACTTCACAAAATAGATGGCATCATGAGGAAAGAAGATTATGTGGAAATACTTAAGCAACATCTCAAGACATCAGCCAAGAAGTAAAAGCTTGGGCGGAAATAGGTCTTCCAAATGGACAATGACCCGAAGCATACTGCCAAACTGGTTACAAAGTGGCTTAAGGATAACAAAGTCAATGTTTTGAAGTGGCCATCACAAAGCCCTGATCTCAATCCTATTGAAAATGTATGGGCAAAGCTGAAAAGGCAGGTGCGAGCAAGGCGACCAAGAAACATGGCTCAGTTACACCAGGTTTGTCAGGAGGAATGGGCCCAAATTCCGACCAACTATTGTGAGAAGCTTGTGGAAGGATATCCAAAACGTTTGACCCAAGGCATACAGTTTAAGGGCAATGGTACCAAATATTAATGAAATGTATGTAAACTTTTGACTTTGCAGAAAGTAATAAAAATGCTTTAAAACATTCTCTCTCTCATTATTCAGGCATTTGGCAAATAATAATAATTATGGTAATCCTAATTGACCAAAAACAGGAAAGTTTTTTTCTGATTTCATGCCAGATATTGAGAAGAAACATGCATATGTGTCTTTTTATATAGTGTATGTAAATTTCTGGTTTTAACTGTGTGTGTGTATATATATATATATATATATATATATATATATATAAAGAAATAAGTACACCGCAGCACATCCGTCTGGTGAAAAGTGGTGGGATCCTTTATATATATATATAGGTTGTTTTTTTAACCTATTTTTATTGCTGTTTTTAAAGCACAACAGTGATATATATGAATAAAGATACATGCTTTGACATATCTTGCAAGTCTGTCGTGGACAAAAATAGTATACCTCGTCTGTTGCACTGTTTATGGCAAAGAGAAAGAAAAACAGAGGGACAAGGAAAGAAAAAGAAAGAGGAAAAACTAAAAGTAGAAGAAAAAAAGGACAACAGGAATTATTGCTGGCACGGTTGTAAAAGAATAAATAAAAATCGCCTAACAAGAAACCAAAATACCAAAAGCAACTAGTGTGGCAGGCGCAGCACTATGAAGTGCCTTTTGCACTGTGGCATTAGAAGAATTTTGATATCTCTGACATTTTAGTCTAACTAGATGACTCTGTAATTCCTCTAGTGCCGTTCTATGGAAACACGTTCTAAAGAGCACACCAAATGCTTGAAATAATTTCTTTATTAACTTCAACTTTTCCTCACATATAACACTGCCGCCTCCGCAGCAGATAGTCCATGTACAAAACACGTGTTGAAAATATATCACAAAATGGCAGTATGCATAAGATGGTGGTTCAACTGTTCAATCTTGTCATTCAACATAAAATGGTGGATATATTTCTCTCTTGAGTATCTGTACTCTCACTTTAAGTTATTTAACCCCTTAAGGACGAAGCCTTATTTCACCTTAAGGACCAGGCCATTTTTTGAAAATCAGACCAGTGTCACTTTAAGTAGTGATAACTTTAAAACGCTTTGACTTATCCAGGCCATTCTGAGATTGTTTTTTCTTCACATATTGTACTTCATGATACTGGTAAAATGAAGTCAAAAAAAAAATTTTTTTTGCATAACAAAATAGCTAATTTGCCAAAAATTTGGAAAAATGTGCAAATTTCAAAGTTTCAGTTTCTCTACTTCTGTAATACATAGTAATACCCCCAAAAATTGTGATGACTTTACATTCCCCATATATCTACTTCATGTTTGAATTATTTTGGGAATGATATTTTATTTTTTGGGGATGTTACAAGGCTTAGAAGTTTATTAGCAAATCTTGAAATTTTTCAGAAATGTACAAAAACCCACTTTTTAGGGACCAGTTCAGGTCTGAAGTCACTTTGCGAAGCTTACATAATAGAAACCACCCAAAAATGACCCCATTCTATAAACTACACCCCTCAAGGTATTCAAAACTGATTTTACAAACTTCGTTAACCCTTTAGGTGTTGCACAAGAGTTATTGGCAAATGGGGATGAAATTTTTGAATTTCATTTTTTTGCCTAATTTTCCATTTTAACCCATTTTTTCCACTAACAAAGCAAGGGTTAACAGCCAAACAAGACTATCTTTATTGCCCCGACTCTGCCGTTTACAGAAACACCCCATATGTGGCCGTAAACTACTGTACGGCCACACAGCAGGGCATAGAGTGAAAGGTGCGCCGTTTGGTTTTTGGAAGGCAGATTTTGCTGGACTGGTTTATTTACACCATGTCCCTTTTGAAGCCCCCCTGATGCACCCCTAGAGTAGAAACTCCATAAAAGTGACCCCATCTAAGAAACTACACCCCTCAAGGTATTCAAAACTGATTTTACAAACTTTGTTAACCCTTTAGGCGTTGCACAAGATTTAATGGAAAATAGAGATCAATTTCAAAATTTCACTTTTTTCACAGATTTTCCATTTTAATATTTTTTTTCCAGTTACAAAGCAAGGGTTAACAGCCAAACAAAACTCATTATTTATGGCCCTGATTCTGTAGTTTACAGAAACACCCCATATGTGGTCGTAAACTGCTGTATGGGCAGACGGCATTGCGCAGAAGGAAAGGAATGCCATATGGTTTTTGTGGGCCAGATGTTGCTGGACTGTTTTTTTGACCCCATGTCCCATTTGAAGCACCCTTAGAGTAGAAACTCCAAAAAAGTGACCCCATTTTGGAAACTACAGGATAAGGTGGCAGTATTGTTGGTACTAGTTTAGGGTACATATGATTTTTGGTTGCTCTATATTACACTTTTCGTGCGGCAAGGTAACAAGAAATAGCTTTTTTGGCACCGTTTTTTTTTTTGTTATTTACAACATTCATCTGACAGGTTGGATCATGTGGTAATTTTATAGAGTAGGTTGTCATGGACACGGCGATACCTAATATGTATACAATTTTTTATTTATGTAAATTTTACACAATGATTTCATTTTTAAAACCCAAAAAAAGTTTTAGTGTCTCCATAGTCTAAGAGCCATAGTTTTTTCAGTTTTTGGTCGATTATCTTAAGTAGGGTCTCATTTTTTGCGGGATGAGATGACGGCTTGATTGGCACTATTTTGGGGTGCATATGACTTTTTGATCGCTTGCTATTACACTTTTTGTGATGTAAGAGGACAAAAAATGGCTTTTTTTACACCGTTTTTATTTTTATTTTTTTACGGTGGTCACCTGAGGGGTTAGGTCATGTGATATTTTTATAGAGCCGGTCGATACGGACGCGTCGATACCTAATATGTATACCTTTTTTTTATTTATGTAAGTTTTACACAATGATTTCATTTTTGAAACAAAAAAAATCATGTTTTAGTGTTTCCATAGTCTAAGAGCCATAGTTTTTTCAGTTTTTGGGCGATTATCTTGGGTAGGGTATGATTTTTGCGGGATGAGATGACGGTTTGATTGTTACAATTTTGGCGTACATGCAACTTTTTTGATCACTTTTATTACCTTATTTGGGAAGTTCGGGTAAAGTAACATGACCGTTTTATAGATCAGGTCGTTACGGACGCGGCGATACCAAACATGTGTAGGGAATTTTATTTTTTTCATTTTTTATCAGTGATAAATGTGTTTTTTGATTTTTACTTTTTTTTCACTTTTTTTTTTACCCAGACCCACTTGGTTCTTGAAGATCCAGTGGGTCTGATGTCTGTATAATACAGTACAATATATATTGTACTGTACTGTATTTTACTTACACTTTGTCTGACAGATCTATGCCTTTAGCACAGATCTGTTCAGCACCATGGACAGCAGGATGCCTGAGAAGGCGTCCTGTTGCCATGGGAACTTTCCCCGTCTGCTCAGTAGTGGCCAGAACTGCGCAGACGGGGAAGGGTAAGGAGGGGGGCTGTCTGGGGGCTCTCTCCCTCTCCATCGGGGGTCTGCAAAGGCACAGCAGCCCCCCGATGGGAGAGGGAAGGAGCTCCCTGAGCTGTTAACCTTTTCCATACAGCGGTCCGTACGGACCGCGGTATGGAAAGGATTAAACGGCTGACATCGCATCACAGATGTCAGCCGTTTATACCAGGGTGTCAGCAATGTGCTGACACCCTGGTATACCCACTGTACACCAATGATTATTCAAGAAGAGGCGTGCGGGGGATCTCCCGCCTCCTGCACCGCCCGCAACTCCCCCCCCCCTGCACCTCCCACCGGAATAAAATCATTCAGGGGTGAAATATATATATTTTAGGAATACAAAAGTTTCTGATCCCCGCGGTCTACCACGGGGATCAGAAACTGCAGAAAGCGCAGCATACCGCAGGTCTGAATTGACTTGCGGTTTGTTGCGATCACCGACATGGGGGGGTGACGGGACACCGCGCATTTAGCCGAGGTGCCTGCTCAATGATTTGAGCAGGCACCTTGTTCCGATCACAGCCGGCCGGGCGGCATTGATCGGAACAACACATGACGTACCGGTACGTCATGTGTCCTTAAGGGGTTAAGCACTTTATGATCTCTCTGAGAGGTATATCTGAGGTTAACCAATAGGTAACTTGCTCTACGTGGTTTGCAGTTTGC
Organism: Bufo bufo; assembly: GCF_905171765.1. Classification (NCBI taxonomy): domain Eukaryota; kingdom Metazoa; phylum Chordata; class Amphibia; order Anura; family Bufonidae; genus Bufo; species Bufo bufo. The sequence continues at coordinate 512,377,170 of NC_053390.1, read as the reverse complement.
TCTATACAATTTCATGCAATTGTATTCATTTTGTTTGGATTGTATGATTGTATGGCTCAGTAGTTCGTTTGTATGGTTGCAATTGTGAACTTTGTAGTTTGCAATTGAATTTGTAGTTTATATAACTAGTTCAGTATACAGTTCTAATCGCTATTTTAACAGTAGGAACATTATATAACTGTTTTAAATACCTATTTTGGTCTCTCTGCTTCCATAAAACACAGCTCTTAGTGGAGAGAATGTCTGTTCAGTTCATTGTCTCCTATGGTGTAATGATTCTAGCAGCTCCTGCTAGGGGAATTTCCCACACAGACTGTGTGTGAGGCTAGCTGTGATTGGTAAAAACTCCTGCTGTGTGTGAGGCTGGCTGTGATTGGTCTAGACTCCTGCCCAGCAATAACAGTTTAACTTTATGCTTTCTGTTGTTTCTGCTGTGTCATTGAGCTTACCTTACATTATATAATGAATCTTAAAGGCATATTATCTTTTCTGCTTCTGTGAACACAATATACAGGATGGGCCATTTATATGGATACACCTTAATAAAATGGGAATGGTTGGTGATATTAACTTCCTGTTTGTGGCACATTAGTATATGTGAGGGGGGAAACTTTTCAAGATGGGTGGTGACCCAGATGACCCCAAAGATAAAAGTCTAAGGGGGTCAGATCGGTTGACCTTGGGGGCCATTCAACTGGCCCACGACGACCAATCCACTTTCCAGGAAACTGTTCATCTAGGAATGCTCGGACCTGACACCCATAATGTGGTGGTGCACCATCTTGTTGGAAAAACTCAGGGAACGTGCCAGCTTCAGTGCATAAAGAGGGAAACACATCATCATGTAGCAATTTTGCATATCCAGTGGCCTTGAGGTTTCCATTGATGAAGAATGGCCCCACTATCCTTGTACCCCATATACCACACCATACCATCAATTTTTTTGTTCCAACAGTTTTGGAGGGATCTATCCAATGTGGGTTAGTGTCAGACCAATAGCGGTAGTTTTGTTTGTTATCTTCGCCATTCACATAAAAGTTTGCCTCATCACTGAACAAAATCTTCTGCGTAAACTCCGGGTCCTGTTCCAATTTTTGTTTTGCCCATTCTGCAAATTCAGTGCGCCGATCTGGGTCATCCTCGTTGAGATGCTGCAGTAGCTGGAGTTTGTAAGGGTGCCATTTGTGAGTAGCTAATATCCGCCGAAGGGATGTTCAGCTAATGCCACTCTCCAGTGACATGCGGCGAGTGCTACGCTGTGGGCTCTTGTTGAATGAAGCTAGGACAGCCACTGATGTTTCTTCATTAGAGACAGATTTCATGCGTCCACATTTTGGCAAATCCAACACTGAACCAGTTTCACGAAACTGCTGCAATGACCCGGTTACTGCGTTCACCAGACATCAACACAATTTCTATCCGCTCCTCACGTGTTAACCTCAGCGACATGTCAATGGCTTTAAACAAAGAGAAACTTGTAAATAACTCATGAAAGAATAAAGTTACGTTAAAACCAAGCACACCATTGTTTTTCTTGTGAAATTCCCAATAAGTTTGATGTGTCACATGACCCTCTTCCTATTGAAAAAACAAAAGTTGGATTCAAAATGGCCGACTTCAAAATGGCCACCATGGTCACCACCCATCTTGAAAAGTTTCCCCCTCACGTATACTAATGTGCCACAAACAGGAAGTTAATATCACCAACCATTCCCATTTTATTAAGGTGTATCCATATAAATGGCCCACCCTGTATACAGTACAGACCAAAAGTTTGGACACACCTTCTCATTCAAAGAGTTTTCTTTATTTTCCTGACTATGAAGGCATCAAAACTATGAATTATTACATGTGGAATTATATACATAACAAACAAGTGTGAAACAACTGAAAATATGTCATATTCTAGGTTCTTCAAAGTAGCCACCTTTTGCTTTGATTACTGCTTTGCACACTCTTGGCATTCTCTTGATGAGCTTCAAGGTGTGTCCAAACTTTTGGTCTGTACTGTATATACACACAGTATTTCACAAAAGTGAGTAAACGCCTCACATTTTTGTAAATGTTTTATTATATCTTTTCATGGAACAACACTGAAGATATGCCACACTTTGATACAATGTAAAGTAGTTAGTGTACAACTTGTATAACAGTGTAAATTTGGTGTGCCTTCAAAATAACTCAACACACCACCATTAATGTCTAAACCGCTGGCAACAAAAGTGAGTACACCCCTAAGTGAAAATGGCCAAATTGTGCACAATTAGCCATTTTTCCTTCCCAGTTTCATGTGACTCTTTAGTGTTACAAGTTTCTACTACTGGACTGAGTGTACCTTGTTGTATCTCTTAAAACATAACGTTTATTTCTGATTCATTAAGATAATGAGACACTTTGTGTAAAACAATGCTGGTGGTGCACTGCTTACATGGAAGGAGGCCAGGTATTTGTTGCAGCTATAAACCCGTATGTATAGTGCGGCTCTTTGTTGGAGGGGGCGCTTAATATTTACTTATCGTAGTGGGGGTGCTCAGCCTTGGTTCTATCCCTATATGCACTAAATCTGGACGCTGGGAGAACCCTGACTGGCTGTAGTCGGAGCACCCGCCCCGAAAAGGGCGACCCCCAGCCACTGGAACCTCCTAACATTTGAATGTCACATGCTAAAGAAACTAAGGGTAAAGGTGCTGGACTGTCCAAGGATGTCTCCAGACTTAAAACCTATTGAGCATCTGTGGGGCATCATCAAACGAAAGGTGGAGGAGCGTAAGGTCTCTAACATCCACCAGCTCCGTGATGTTGTCATGAGGAATGGAAGAGGATTTCAGTGACAACCTGTGAAGCGCTAGTGAACTCCATGCCCAAGAGAGTTAAGGCAGTGCTGGAAAATAATAGTGGCCAAACAAAAGATTGACACTTTGGGCACAATTTGGCCATTTTCATTTAAGGGTGTACTCAATTTTTGTTGCCAGCAGTTTAGACATTAATGGCTGTGTGTTGAGTTATTTTGAGGGCACACCGAATTGACACTGTTAGACAAGATGTAGACTGATTACTTTACATTGTATCAAAGTGTCATATCTTCAGTGTTGTCCCATGAAAAGATATAACAAACTATTTACAACAATGTGAAGGGTGTACTCACTTTTTTGAGATACTGTTTATAAATGTATATAATAGTTTCACAATAGGTTACTTTAATTTATATATACACTTTCACAATAGGTTAATTTACATTACATTATTTAACATACTCCCCACTCCCTGCACAATTACCTCTCCACAGGTCCCAGAGCATGTTAAGAAAACTCTCAAATAGAAGTCAATGAGTCTTCTTGTGTGTATTGTGCCTATGTTGCATGTAGCTGGTGTAATGTATATCTGTAAATGCTGTTAAGAACAGCACAGGCAAGATGAGAAAATAAAAGACTAGAAAAAAAATCATATTATGTTTCACTATCTGGTTTTAATTAGTAAAAATATAAAAGTGATACATTCCCTTTAATATGTCACAAGTTGTTAACAAAACAATTCATTGTACAGTTACTCTAGAATATATTTGTAATGCGGTATTTGTGCCAAAACGTAATAGTAGAATTTAGATCAAAGGCAGAAGAAGTTAAACAATTTGATTCTAGACAATATACAGCATTTGTTGGATTATTATACAAACGGGAGAGTGAAAAGGAAATGGTTAGTTAGCATAGGTTTGGTTTATTCTGCAAATTCTTGTTCTCCATATAAATCTTTTCTATTGATTTTCTAATATTTTCCAATTATATTTTCATTCTGTTGCAAATATTCAGTTTACTAATGAGTTCTGTTGAAATAAATATATCAACTTTATTGGAAAGTTATAGACAATTTAATGGTTACAGTTACAGGCAATATTCTTTATTGTGATAAATTCCATTTATGAGTAATGAAGTCAGCGGCCCCAATTTACTGTCAGTTTCCAGTCATTTTGTCTGCATTTGTATTCTGAGCGTATAGGGACATCAGTATAAAATGTTCCAAAAAATGATTTGGGGATTGCCAGCTATGAAATGAGATCAAGGCAGGTGTCCAAATATTAGAATGACCTTGACTTTGGTAGAAACGTACTATTCTGCAGAGAAACAATGTGTATGGTGCAAGCAGCATTCTGAAGTGTGTGCCCAGTGATGTAATCATCCATGTGAGCAGAAATTGTACCGCTTGCCAAATTATTTTCAATCTTCATGATCATCCAGTTGTGTTTAAATATGTAGACAGATAAATAGATGTAGTAAATAGATTAATCCTACGGAACAAGGTTACAACAAAGGTGGAATACAACTTCAGACAGCAGTAGAAAGTGCTTAAAGGGTTTCTGTCACTAGAATTTTCAGTATTAAACTGGCTAATGTGCCCTGTGCCCTGGGGAAATCTCGCGCCGTTCGGTATTCTACGCAGGTGCGGGGAGGGAAGGACGCTCGCAGGCTGCCAGCTTCTTCACCGAGATTGCGCAGAATACCGAACGGCGCGAGATTTCCCCAGGGCACAGGGCAGGCAGAATGATGCGAACTATGCCTGGCCCTGTCAATCAACACTTGGAAGGCGTGACTTGAGGTGGGAGACGGGAGCCTCTAGGTGCAGGACCAATGCCCCCCCCCCCCCCCTGCTCCTAGTGGCTCATTTACATACTATAAAAGTAAGAATTCTACAGTAACAGGGGCACGGATAATCATTAGAAAAGCAGAGTTAAGTGCAGCTGACATTAGCACATCGCTAATGTCAGCCAGTTTAATACTGAAAATTCTAGTGACAGAAACCCTTTAAAAGTTAGCTATCATTTTAACAAACTTCTGTCATAGTGATAAGTCAGTGGTTTTGCTCGGTAGGGATTCGGATGCTGAGACCCCCACTGATCACTAAAATAAAGGGGCGCAATCTGCTGAGCACTGTGCCCCTTGATTTCTGGTCACCTCTGCTTGACTTCCTTCAGAGGGGGATATAGATATATTGTGCCATTTATTAAACAGAAATACGCGTATATTAGGCATACAGTATTTCTGGTGCAGATTGCAGCGCAAAGGTTCTTTGTGCCGCAATCTGCAACTTCTCCCCGCCAGGTCTAAAAAAGAGGGCATGGCATAGGCAGGGAAGGGAACGGGTCGGCTGGCTTCTAAATGTAAGAAAGGAGTGATGTTGCATGGAGACGCTAAAAAGGACCACAGAGAAGGCGCCAAATTCCCTAGTGTCTAGGATTGGGATAGTATATAGCCCAAATACAAAGGCTTACGTCGTTGGATGTACGCAAGTGAAGTCGCAATACTTACACACTCACAAGATGTATATATTCTCAGGATCAATTCATATATGATAAAACAATGGTAAAAACAATAATATGCAGATATAAAATCAAAATTTTAGTGACTCACTTCACCCAGGAAGGTAATGTGGGATAAAGCTCAAGACACCCACATCACACCTCCTGCGCCTGTCTCGCCCGTAGAGTCTCAGAAATGAACAATGATAACTCAGGAGTTCTTGTTCTTTCTTTTTTTCTTTTTATTCCAAAGCCAGGGTAGGGGAGTAAGTGGCTCAACGCGTTTCGGGGCCTCTTAATGGGTCCCCTTCATGAGGCCCCGAAACGCTTAAGACCGGCATCTAAAACGCTGGTCTTAATAAATGTGCACCATAGTCTTAGACATTTAGAAATTTTTGAGGGAAACTTATTATCCCCTCTTCATCAGAAAACTGAAACCAAAAAGTCGCAAATTGCGACACACGCTGCTATTGTGCAAAATTTTGTGAAAGTTTTGGGGTTTTACTCACCACTTTAAAAGAGGCAAGAGATGCAGGGCAGGAGTAAGCAGCCCATCACATTTATTATATGAAACTATCATACATTATAGTGGAGATCTACACCAGCTTGCTTTCTGGTGTATGTCTCTGCTTTGGTGCACGGACCTGCATAGATGTCACACATATATTAAGAGGCATGCAACTCTTAATAATTGTGTCTCATCAGATTAAGACTGCCATGTAAAATGCCATTCTTGATAAATGTGCCCCCTATAGTCTACATATATAGATGTTCTATCCCCTTATGTATTACTATAGATAATACAATGCTTTCGGAACGTCTTTAGACCATTTCACTTTTTTCACATTTTGTTATGCTTTTTTTCCAATTGTTCTGCACTCAATATTCAGAGCTTTTACTTAGTATCAGCTAGTACACTCTCCTGACTTCTTAGGTATGATTCTACAAGTTTTGCACATCTGGTTGGATGGGACCATCCATCAATGGGCAGCCATTATTAGGTCTCTCCAGAGAGATTCGATCGGGTTCAAGTCAGGGCTCTGGTTGGGCTGCTCGAAGCCATTCACAGAGTTGAAGCCACTCCTGTGTTGTCTTAACTGTGTGCTTAGAATCATTGTTTCGTGGGAAGGTGAACCTTTGGCCCAGCTTGGGGCCCAGAGTACTCTGGATAAGGTTTTCATTAAGAATAGTGATGGACAAACATCGGCTGGGACGAACACGCATCCGCGATCAAATGTTCACGAACCGCACGTTCGCGGCAGGCTTCATTCACTTTAATGGCAGGTAAACCTGAAAAACCTACAGGTCATATTTGCAGCCAGCAAACACTTACTAGAAGTACACAAATAGTCCCACAACATGGACAGTGATATACCAGAGGGGGATCATTGGCAAAAATTCACCCCAAAAATATGTATTTTAATCAGGGGCCATTTTTATGCGTCTTAAAGGGAAACTCAAAAAAATGTGCTCTGCTGGAGCCTAGAAATTTTTTATTTCCTATCGGTTTGATGTTTACAAATGTTCAGCAACACATTTTTGTATCCTGCAGTGTCCATTAAAAAAATGCATACGTTAACGCAAATTTTTTTCTACCATGGACTGCACGGCATCAGTCTGAGGCATCTGTTATCGCATACATTTTTGGTATGCATTAAATGGATTGCAAAAATAGGATGTGAACCCAGGCCTAGTGTCAGAATAAGCACCAGTACACATCGGAGCAGCGTGGCGGAGAGGGGAGGCCGCCATATACTGACAGAGCGCTAACTGGTCCTGGTGGTCAGGGATCAGGACTGTGTTTCCCCAAGGATAATTTTCTACTGGGAAATACAGGGCACAGTATAATACACTAGAATCTATATAATATAAAGATATTAGACCTACCCCCGAATAATAATACAATTAGGTGGTCATTTATTATATAGAAATACGTCTATGTTAGGCGTATTTCTGACACAGACTGTGGCGCAAATGTCCTTAGCACCGCAATCTGCATATTTTTCCCACTCATGCCAGGTCTAAAAAAGGATGGCTGTTACAATTAGAAGACGCCTATGTGAAGCCAAGCTATCTGCAAGAAGCCCCGTAAAGTTCCACTGTTGAAAAAAAGACATGTGCTGAAGAGGTTACAATTTGCCAAAGAGCACATTGACTGGCCTAAAGAGACATTTTGTGGACTAATGAAAGTAAGATTGTTCTTTTTGGGTCCAGTGGCCAGAGATAGTTTGTCAGATGACCCCCAAACACTGAATTCAAGCCACAGTACACTGTGAAGACAGTGAAGCATGGTGGCGCAAGCATTGTGATATGGGGATGTTTCTCCCACTATGGTGTTGGGCCTATTTATCGCATACCAGGGATCATGGATCAGTTCGAATACATCAGAATTCTTGAAGAGGTCATGCTGCCTTATGCTGAAGAGGAAATGCCCTTTGAATGGGTGTTCCAAAAAGACAACGACCCCAAACACACCAGTAAATGTGCAACATCTTGGTTCCAGACCAACAAGATTGACGTTATGGAGTGGTCAGCCCAATACCCGGACCTTAATCCAATAGAAAACTTGTGGGGTAACATCAAAAATGCAGTTTCTGAGGCAAAACCAAGAAATAGAGAAGAACTGTAGAATGTAGTCCAATCACCCTGGGCTGGAATACCTGTTCACAGGTGCCAGAAGTTGGTTGACTCCATGCAACACAGATGTACAGCAGTTCTCAGAAACACTGGTTATACAACTCCCATTGTCCCGGCCATCAGAGAGGCTGACTCGTTTTCATATAGTGTACAAGCACGATCACTACTGATGGATTTGAGGGTGGTCTGTAACCATAGAAATGAGCAGTGTATAATGTGATGGAAAAATTAATCCAGACAGCAAAGGAAGCAATATGGATACTAACAGCACATTAATAACTGCCTTGTATTAACTTTCGCTACATGATAAATGCCACTTGCTGAAGTGAGACAACCCCTTTAAGTCTATATGCATAGATTTAGGTTGACCAGGACCTGAGACCATGAAAATGCAATGCAATCTGCAGGCAGAGTGTTATAGAGCAGGAGATGCTGAGCAGATTGTTATATAGTTTCATTGGAAAAGATTCAGTAAAAAATGTAACTCATACATTTTACGCCCCATTCACGTGGAATCATTTGGCATGGATTCTGTTCCTATAAGCCACCGGTGGCCATGTGGAATCCAGCTCCCATTATGAGGAATAATGTACTATATATGAAGACGTCACTTTGGAGTTTAATGACCTATACAGGGAGTGCAGAATTATTAGGCAAGTTGTATTTTTGAGGATTAATTTTATTATTGAACAACAACCATGTTCTCAATGAACCCAAAAAACTCATTAATATCAAAGCTGAATATTTTTGGAAGTAGTTTTTAGTTTGTTTTTAGTTTTAGCTATTTTAGGGGGATATCTGTGTGTGCAGGTGACTATTACTGTGCATAATTATTAGGCAACTTAACAAAAAACAAATATATACCCATTTCAATTATTTATTTTTACCAGTGAAACCAATATAACATCTCAACATTCACAAATATACACTTCTGACATTCAAAAACAAAACAAAAACAAATCAGTGACCAATATAGCCACCTTTCTTTGCAAGGACACTCAAAAGCCTGCCATCCATGGATTCTGTGTTTTGATCTGTTCACCATCAACATTGCATGCAGCAGCAACCACAGCCTCCCAGACACTGTTCAGAGAGGTGTACTGTTTTCCCTCCTTGTAAATCTCACATTTGATGATGGACCACAGGTTCTCAATGGGGTTCAGATCAGGTGAACAAGGAGGCCATGTCATTAGATTTTCTTCTTTTATACCCTTTCTTGCCAGCCACGCTGTGGAGTACTTGGACGCGTGTGATGGAGCATTGTCCTGCATGAAAATCATGTTTTTCTTGAAGGATGCAGACTTCTTCCTGTACCACTGCTTGAAGAAGGTGTCTTCCAGAAACTGGCAGTAGGACTGGGAGTTGAGCTTGACTCCATCCTCAACCCGAAAAGGCCCCACAAGCTCATCTTTGATGATACCAGCCCAAACCAGTACTCCACCTCCACCTTGCTGGCGTCTGAGTCGGACTGGAGCTCTCTGCCCTTTACCAATCCAGCCACGGGCCCATCCATCTGGCCCATCAAGACTCACTCTCATTTCATCAGTCCATAAAACCTTAGAAAAATCAGTCTTGAGATATTTCTTGGCCCAGTCTTGACGTTTCAGCTTGTGTGTCTTGTTCAGTGGTGGTCGTCTTTCAGCCTTTCTTACCTTGGCCATGTCTCTGAGTATTGCACACCTTGTGCTTTTGGGCACTCCAGTGATGTTGCAGCTCTGAAATATGGCCAAACTGGTGGCAAGTGGCATCTTGGCAGCTGCATGCTTGACTTTTCTCAGTTCATGGGCAGTTATTTTGCGCCTTGGTTTTTCCACACGCTTCTTGCGACCCTGTTGACTATTTTGAATGAAACGCTTGATTGTTCGATGATCACGCTTCAGAAGCTTTGCAATTTTAAGAGTGCTGCATCCCTCTGCAAGATATCTCACTATTTTTGACTTTTCTGAGCCTGTCAAGTCCTTCTTTTGACCCATTTTGCCAAAGGAAAGGAAGTTGCCTAATAATTATGCACACCTAATATAGGGTGTTGATGTCATTAGACCACACCCCTTCTCATTACAGAGATGCACATCACCTAATATGCTTAATTGGTAGTAGGCTTTCGAGCCTATACAGCTTGGAGTAAGACAACATGCATAAAGAGGATGATGTGGTCAAAATACTCATTTGCCTAATAATTCTGCACTCCCTGTATATAAGGCCTGTGGATTTTGTAGTAGAAAAGTTTCAAGTAGACAAGTTTATACCGGAATACTATGATGTATGTACAGACCACTACAATGTAAAATAGTAATTTTTATCTACTGTATTAAAATCTGAGATCTAGTTCTATAAATGAACTGCTGGTAATTCTTCTCTAATGAACTCAGAAAAGGTTTGGACATCTCACCTTGAATACCATATGAGTCATAAAAATAGCTCCAGGATTTCATTAACAAAATAAGCAAATATTTATCAGTTTCTCCATCCTCAGTCTCAAATAAGTATCTTTTTTATTAGGCGTCTTATTGTTAGATTGAGGATAAAATTTGCTATCGTTTTTTCAATAACCAGGTCTCAGCTAAATTCATTATTCCCAGATATTGGCTTTCACGCCTTAGTTATTTTGCCTTTTTGTCAACTGCACCAGACCCACAATATAAAATGGTTTTGCTTCTGGCACTGAAAACAAATGTTTCACGTCTGCAGAGTAAATATTGCTGCAATCATTTGATGTGGAAATTTTTTATTTATATTTTTGCAATACTTGCACCATTGACCTGTGTTAGGTGGTTTGAGACTAGCAATGGACAAACAGACGTAAAGTGAGGAAACTCATTCACAGAAAATGAAGAAAAAAAACAATTTTATTACATTTAAAGGCCTCATGCACACAACAGTTGTTTTTTGTGTCCGCAAAAAAAACGGATGCGGTATCCATTTTTTTTTGGGGATCCGTTTTTTCCCACAAAACCCTTGTAATAAATGCCTATCCTTGTCCGCAAATGTGAAAAAAGTAGGACATGCACTATTTTTTTTGCTGAAGGGAAACACGGACAACGGACGCGGAACACAAACGGATGAACTATCAGCATTTTTTTGCTGACCCATTGAAATGAATGGGTCCTCATCCTATCCGCAAAAAAAACGGAACGGAGGCCGAGAAAAACTACTGTCGTGTGCATGAGGCCAAAGGCACATCATTTCTACATTTTACTTCTATATTTTATATTTTTTGTACAATTATGTTTTTTTCTCTAGCTTTTTGTATGAAATAGTTTATGGGAGTTGTAATTAATTGAATCTTGTAGCCCCAAAACAACAAAAGGTTTTGATTTTATATATATATATATATATATATATATATATATATATATAGTTCAGGAAAAATGGCGGCACTGGTGTAAATGAGTACAGAGAATAGGGTGCACAGCCCAAGGGGAATAGGCTTCTTACCCCGATGTATAAATCCGGAAAAACGAGCGGCACTCCAGTAGATGAAAATAAGTGAACCTTTATTCACCCAGGTGGTGCAACGTTTTGGCTCTACACTTGAGCCTTTTTCAAGCATCTTGAAAAAGGCTCAAGTGTAGAGCCGAAACGTTGCACCACCTGGGTGAATAAAGGTTCACTTATTTTCATCTACTGGAGTGCCGCTCGTTTTTCCGGATATATATATTTATATGTATACACACACTGCTCAAAAAAATAAAGGGAACACTTAAACAACACAATGTAACTCCAAGTCAATCACACTTCTGTGAAATCAAACTGTCCACTTAGGAAGCAACACTGAGTGACAATCAATTTCACATGCTGTTGTGCAAATGGGATAGACAACAGGTGGAAATTATAGGCAATTAGCAAGACACCCCCAATAAAGGAGTGGTTCTGCAGGTGGTGACCTCAGGCCACTTCTCAGTTCCTATGCTTCCTGGCTGATGTTTTGGTCACTTTTGAATGCTGGCGGTGCTTTCACTCTAGTCGTAGCATGATACGGAGTCTACAACCCACACAAGTGGCTCAGGTAGTGCAGCTTATCCAGGATGGCACATCAATGCGAGCTGTGGTAAGAAGGTTTGCTGTGTCTGTCAGCGTAGTGTCCAGAGCATGGAGGCGCTACCAGGAGACAGGCCAGTACATCAGGAGACGTGGAGGAGGCCGTAGGAGGGCAACAACCCAGCAGCAGGACCGCTACCTCTGCCTTTGTCAAAGGCCTCATTGGGAAGGCCGAAACGTTGCTGGGGAATTAAAGTTTGGGGTCTTCACCCTTTCACATCTTATCTGGAGTGCTGCCTCGCTTTTTAGGATATATATACAGTGGAGGAGAAGCCGACCTTCCTGAAGGATTTGCACCCAGCTCACACTATCTAACTGTGCTGCTGCGGTATTTGCAAGAGTATATATATGTATGTGTGTATATATATATATATATATATATATACATACACTAGTAGAAGGACCCGGCTTTGCACGGGTATATTTCATCTATTTCATTTTATGTTTCCGTGTGTTGTAAAAAGATATCAACAGTTTCCTCCATAACAGTGACCTCTACAGTACCCGCCCCATTAACAATGACCTCCACAGTGCCCGCCCCTTTAACAGTGACCTCCACAGTGCCCGCTCCTTTAGCATTGACCACTCTTTTAACAGTAACCTTTATATTGCCCGCCCCTTTAACAGAGACCTCCACAGTGCCCGCCCCTTTAACAGAGACCTCCACAGTGCCCGCCCCTTTAACTGTGACTTTCACAGTGACCGCCCCTTTAACAGTGGCGGCCCTTTTAACAGTGACTTTCACAGTGACCACCCTTTTAACAGTGACTTTCACAGTGAACGCCCCTTTAACAGTGACTTTCACAGTGAATGCCCTTTTAACAGTGACTTTCACAGTGAACGCCCCTTTAACAGTGACTTTCACAGTGACCGCCCCTTTAATAACAATTACCTCCACTGTGCCCGCCCCTTTAAAAACAGTGACCTCCACAGTGCCCGCCCCTTTAAGCAGTAAAGAAAAATGGCTGGGTTGTTATGGAAACCTGGAGTAAAACTGTGTTTATGGCAGTTGGGATTTAAAGAGAAAGACTTGCAGGCTTGTATTGGCTAATGTGGGTAATTTTTTGAGAATATCTCAGGAACGGTACGTCCTAGAGAGCTGAGACCAGGTCTAAAACCTTCCCGGACACCTGATGTACCTGTGTGCCAAATTTGGTGAAGATCGGTCTAATTGTTTGGTCGCGCATAAAGAACGTCCAGACAGATGTCTAGACAGACAGACAGAAACTCATTTTTATATATATATATAATTTTTTTTTTACAAAAGTAACAGAAAAATAATTGCAGTCTGCACTTAGGGTACTTTCACACTAGCGTTTTTCTTTTCCAGCATAGCGTTCCGTCACAGGGGCTCTATACCGGAAAAGAACTGATCAGTTTTATCCCCATGCATTCTGAATGGAGAGTAATCCGTTCAGGATGCATCAGGATGTCTTCAGTTCAGTCATTTTGACTGATCAGGCAAAAGAGAAAACCGTAGCAAACTGAAGACTTGCCTGAATGCCGGATCCGGCATTTTTTCCCATAGGAATGTATTAGTGCCGGATCCGGCATTTAGAATACCGGAATGCCGGATCCGTCCTTCCGGTCTGCGCATTAGCAGACTGAAAAAAAGGTAAAAAAAATAAATGCAGGATGACACCGGAAAGACGGATCCGGCATTTCAATCCATTTTTTCGACTGATCAGGCATTTTTAAGACTGATAAGGATCCTGATCAGTCTTACTAATGCCATCAGTTGGCATACGTTTTGCCTGATCCGGCAGGCAGTTACGGCGACGGAACTGCTTGCCGGATCTCTCTGCCGCAAGTGTGAAAGTACCCTTACTCCAATTTAGGAGAATTTACTTAAAGCTGGAAAAATGTTAAAGATATTAGCCAGAGTAGGCTTACACAAAGTGGCAAATGATTGGCCACATTTGACTAACAATGACTGAAAAAACCCAACCTGACAGATCACACTTGGTAGACCATAATCTACCATCAGCCATTGCAAACAGTCATTAATGTGTAAGCAATAGACTGAAATTTTTAAAATCTGCCATTTTGGTTGATATTTAACTTAAGTGTATGGACAGCTTTAGGCCTCTTTCACACTTGCGTTGTCCGGATCCGGCGTGTACTCCACTTGCCGGAATTACACTCCGGATCCGGAAAAACGCAAGTGTACTGAAAGCATTTGAAGACGGAACCGTCTTCCAAATGCGTTCAGTGTTACTATGGCAGCCAGGACGCTATTAAAGTCCTGGTTGCCATAGTAGGAGCGGGGAGTGGGGGAGCGGTATACTTACAGTCCGTGCGGCTCCCGGGGCGCTCCAGAATGACGTCAGAGCGCCCCATGCGCATGGATGACGTGATCCATGCGATCACATGATCCATGCGCTTGTGGCGCCCTGACGTCACTCTGGAGCGCCCGGGGAGCCGCACGGACGGTAAGTATGCTGCTCCCCCGCTCCCCGCTACACTTTACCATGGCTGCCAGGACTTTAGCGTCCCGGCAGCCATGGTAACCATTCAGAAAAAGCTAAATGTCGGGTCCGGCAATGCGCCGAAACGACGTTTAGCTTAAGGCCGGATCCGGATCAATGCCTTTCAATGGGCATTAATTCCGGATCCAGCCTTGCGGCAAGTGTTCCGGATTTTTGGCCGGAGCAAAAAGCGCAGCATGCTGCGGTATTTTCTCCGGCCAAAAAACGTTCCGTTCCGGAACTGAAGACATCCTGATGCATCCTGAACGGATTTCTCTCCATTCAGAATGCATTAGGATAATCCTGATCAGGATTCTTCCGGCATAGAGCCCCGACAACGGAACTCTATGCCGGAACAGAACAACGCAAGTGTGAAAGAGCCCTTAGATAGCAATATAACTACAGATGAAACTCGAAAAAATTTTATATTGTGTAACAGTTGACCAGGACTAGATTTAGGTTGACCAGGACCTGTGACCATGAAAATGCAATGCAATCTGCAGGCAGAGTGTTATAGAGCAGGAGATGCTGAGCATATTGTTATATAGTTTCATCGGAAAAGATTCAGTAAAAAATGTAACTCATACATTTTACGCCCCATTCACGTGAAATCATTTGGCATGGATTCTGTTCCTATAAGCCACCGGTCATTTATTTCAGTAATGCAACTTAAAAGGTGAAACTAAAATATGAGAGACTCTTTACATGCAAAGTGAGATATTTCAAGCCTTTATTTGTTATAATTTGGATTATTATGGCTTACAGCTTATGAAAACCCAATATTCAAAATCTCAGAAAATTTGAATATTGTGAAAAGGTTCAATATTCTGGGCTCAAAGTGTCATACTGTAGTCAGCTAATTAATCCATAACACCTGCAAAGGGTTCCTGAGCCTTTAAATTGTCTCTCAGTCTGGTTCAGTAGGAATCACAATCATGGGAAGGACTGCTGACCTGACAGTTGTGAAGAAAACCATCATTGACCCCCTCCTTCATAAGGAGGGAAAGCCTCAAAAGGTAATTGCAAAAGAAGTTGGATGTTCCCAAAGTGCTGTATCAAAGCACATCCTGATAAATTATAGTGAGTGCTTGTTTACAATTCTTATACTGAAAAAATTGAATATGTGGAAGAATCTGGTGCAAATGAGGAATGGGGGCTTTACTTTTTTCCTGTATCATGTAGGTCTTTATGTGTAATTATCTGATCATGCACATATTATTATATACAGGTGAAACTGGAAAAATTAGAATATCGTGCAAAAGTTCATTTATTTCAGTAATGCAACTTAAAGAGGACCTTTCACCGATCCTGACATTGTGAACTAAGTATCATGACATATACAGCGGCGCCCAGGGATCTCACTGCACTTATTATTATACCTGGGCGCCGCTCCGTTCTCCCGTTATGTCCTCCGGTATGTTTGGGGACTTGGTTATAGTAGGCAGAGTCTGCTATGTGGAAGGGACAAGTGTGGAAGAAAAATGTGCACAAGCAGCAGGGATGACCGTAGCCTGGAGAGGATTGTAAGGAAAAGGCCATTCAAAAGTGTTGGGGACTTTCACAAGGAGTGGACTGAGGCTGGAGTTAGTGCATCAAGAGCCACCACACACAGACGGATCCTGGACATGGGCTTCAAATGTCGTATTCCTCTTGTCAACAAACAACGTCAGAAGCGTCTTACCTGGGCTAAAGAAAAAAAAAACTGGTCTGTTGCTCAGTGGTCCAAAGTCCTCTTTTCTGACGAGAGCAACTTTTGCATCTCATTTGGAAACCAAGGACCCAGAGTCTGGAGGAAGAATGGAGAGGCACACAATGCAAGATGCTTGAAGTCCAGTGTGAAGTTTCCACAGTCTGTGTTGATTTGGGGAGCCATGTCATCTGCTGGTGTTGGTCCACTGTGCTTCATTAAGTCCAGAATCAATGCAGTCGTCTACCAGGAGATTTTGGAGCACTTAATACTTCCTTCCGCAGATCAGCTTTATAGAGATAGTGACAGCATTTTCCAGCAGGACCTGGCACCTGCCCACACTGCCAAAAGTACCAAAACCTGGTTCAATGACCATGGGAATACTGTGCTTGATTGGCCAGCAAACTCGCCTGACCTGAACCCCATAGAGAATCTATGGGGCATTGCCAAGAGAAAGATGAGACATGAGACCGAACAATGCAGAAGAGCTGAAGGCTGCTATTGAAGCATCCTGGTCTTCCATAACACCTCAGCAGTGCCATAGGCTGATAGCATCCATGCCACGTCGCATTGAGGCAGTAATTGATGCAAAAGGGCCCAAACCAAGTACTGAGTACATATACATGATTATACTTTTTAGAGGTCCTACATTTTTCTATTTAACATCCTTTTTTATTGATTTCATGTAATATTCTAATTTTCTAAGATTGTGAATTAGGGGTTTCAATAAAGAGGAAGATTTTATGGGAAGAAAAATAAGTGCCGGAATCGTCTTTTTCTATTTCACTATCTCACTGCACTTACTATTATCCCTGGGCGCCGCTCCGTTCTCCCATTATGTCCTCCGGTATGTTCGGGGACTTGGTTATAGTAGGTGGAGTCTGCCCTTGTTCTGCGGGCGTCTCCTTCTCCTTGGCTGTAGCGCTGGCCAATCGCAGCGTAGAGCTCACAGCCTGGGAGTTTTTTTTCTCCCAGGCTGTGAGCTCTGCGATGCGATTGGCCAGCGCTACAGCAGACTCCGCCTACTATAACCAAGTCCCCAAACATACCGGAGGACATAACGGGAGAACGGAGCGGCGCCCAGGGATAATAATAAGTGCAGTGAGATCCCTGGGCGCCGCTGTATATGTCATGATACTTAGTTCACAATGTCAGGATCGGTGAAAGGTCCTCTTTAAGTTGCATTACTGAAATAAATGAACTTTTGCACGATATTCTAATTTTTCCAGTTTCACCTGTATATAATAATATGTGCATGATCAGATAATTACACATAAAGACCTACATGATACAGGAAAAAAGTAAAGCCCCCATTCCTCATTTGCACCAGATTCTTCCACATATTCAATTTTTTCAGTATAGGAATTGTAAACAAGCACTCACTATAATTTATCAGGAGTGCTGAACAAATCCTAGGAAGTTGGAAGCCAATACATCTAGATGTTTCCTTATGTTTTTATGGATGTCTATTAACTTTCTTATTTCCAGTTCACTAGCTAGCAAAGTTAACTTGATGCTTTGAGTACCTCCCAATAACTACCATGCTTTGTTAGATGAGCTGCTTGTTGTAGGACCTGCAGCATATTTATTGAGTTCAAGTAAGTACTTTGACTAAGCCAAAGCAAGAATTTTGTTTCATGGCTGAATATTACTTTTATAGTTTGGGGTCTTGCAGAATGGCACAGTTACAATTTTGGGAAAAAGTTGTATACATGTAAATAATTTTCACAGCGGTTTCAGGCTTTACAACCTGTTTTAGATTTACAGTTAAAGTGGTTTACCATTACATATGTATATACAGTACAGACCAAAAGTTTGGACACACCTTCTCATTCAAAGAATTTTCTTTATTTTCATGACTATGAAGGCATCAAAACTATGAATTAACACATGTGGAATTATATACATAACAAACAAGTGTGAAACAACTGAAAATATGTCATATTCTAGGTTCTTCAAAGTAGCCACCTTTTGCTTTGATTACTGCTTTGCACACTCTTGGCATTCTCTTGATGAGCTTCAAGAGGTAGTCCCCTGAAATGGTCTTCCAACAGTCTTGAAGGAGTTCCCAGAGATGCTTAGCACTTGTTGGCCCTTTTGCCTTCACTCTGCGGTCCAGCTCACCCCAAACCATCTCGACTGGGTTCAGGTCTGGTGACTGTGGAGGCCAGGTCATCTGGCGCAGCACCCCATCACTCTCCTTCATGGTCAAATAGCCCTTACTTTCAAAGTTTTCAGAATTTTTCGGCTGACTGACTGACCTTCATTTCTTAAAGTAATGATGGCCACTCGTTTTTCTTTACTTAGCTGCTTTTTTCTTGCCATAATACAAATTCTAACAGTCTATTCAGTAGGACTATCAGCTGTGTATCCACCTGACTTCTCCTCAACGCAACTGATGGTCCCAACCCCATTTATAAGGCAAGAAATCCCACTTATTAAACCTGACAGGGCACACCTGTGAAGTGAAAACCATTTCAGGGGACTACCTCTTGAAGCTCATCAAGAGAATGCCAAGAGTGTGCAAAGCAGTAATCAAAGCAAAAGGTGGCTACTTTGAAGAACCTAGAATATGACATATTTTCAGTTGTTTCACACTTGTTTGTTATGTATATAATTCCACATGTGTTAATTCATAGTTTTGATGCCTTCAGTGTGAATCTACAATTTTCATAGTCATGAAAATAAAGAAAACTCTTTGAATGAGAAGGTGTGTCCAAACTTTTGGTCTGTACTGTATATTATTTTATTTTTTTCATTCAGAGCCTATGATTATGTATAAACAGTATAAACATTACCCTTGTAGGGTAGTGATAATGAATACTTTTTGAAATCCTTCAACATTTTCTGTAAGCCTTGCCTTTTTCATATACATAAAAAGAACTGGGCTCCATATGCATTTGAACATTAGACTTAGGGCTTGTTCACACGACCGTGTGAAGCCCGTGTCTGTGCTGTGGACTTCAAACTGTGGTCCGCAATGCACGAGCACCAACCGTGGCCCAGCCACATGGGGATCGCGGACCCATTCACTTGAAAAGAGCATGTTCTATCTTTTTGCGGTGCGGAGGCACGCAACGGAACCCCAGGAAGCACTCCGTAGTGCTTCCATAGTGTTCCGTTTCGTGCTTCCGTTCCACACTGTTCCGCATCTCCGGATTTTATCCGTGATGCGGAACGGTGCCCTTGTATTGCGGATCCGCAAATACGGTCCGCAATATGGCAACGGGCAGCACACGTTCGCGTGAATGAGCCCTTAGGCCTATTGCACACGACCGTATGGCTTTTTCAGTATTTTGCGGTCCACAAAAAACGGATCCACAAATAATACGGATGACATCGGTGTGCAGTTTTTTGCAGAATGGAACAGCTAGCCCCTGATAGAACAGTACTATCCTTGTCGGTTATGCGGACAATAATAGGACATGTTCTATCTTTGAACGGAATGGAAATACGGAAATGGAAGGCATACGGAGTACCCTTTTGCAGAACCATTAAAATGAATGGTTCCGTATACAGAACGCAAAAAGTGGAACGGAAACGGAAAAAAAAAACGTTTGTGTGCATGAGGCCTTACTGAAACATGTACCCATCTTAAGGCCCCAAGAAAAAATTCAATGCAACAGCACTCTGAAAACCAAATAAAGTACAAAAAAGTATTCTAATGCTAATGCTATGCTTATTAAGTAAATTTGAGATTCTTGGCAAATACATTTTGTACACGTCAAGGCCATCTTAAGGCCCCCTTACATTTCTTAAGAGATCAGGTCATTGTCAGGAAGGAAGTGTTCCTCCTGAAAATCGCTTGCTCGTCAGTGAAGAGGACCACTGTTTTTACATGCAGTGATCTTCTCCACAGTAATGCTTTTTAATGGTATGCTTATTAACCACTTCCCGTCCGCCAATAGACTATAAAAGTCCGGGAGGTGGTTCTCTATTTCTGAATGGACAATCCAGAACGTCCATTCAGAAACTGCAGCTGCACGCTAATCGTGCAGCTGCAGAGCGGGTTGCCCGCTGTCAGTGACAGCAGGGCAACCCTTAGAGAAGGCAGGGACAGTGCCCAGGTGTCCCTGCCTTCTAGATCGCTGTATACACAGCGCTCCCGAGCACTGTGTATACAGAGCAGGAAGCGCTATGCACTTCCTGTTCCGGCCCGGCGGTGAGTGCCGGAGCTGTGAGGTCTTTCAGAGACATCGATCAGCCCTGCACTGAGGCTGTACAGCGCTGTATTGCGCTGTACAGCCTCTCTGGGGGTGTATTTCTCCTGTAACTGGGGCTAATATGTCAGCCCCAGTTACAGGAGAAATCAATTGTGAAAAAAAAAAAAAAGTGAAGTTAAATGTCCCCCACAGGTCTTGTATGACCTTATGGGGGACAAAAAGTGTAAACTAAAAAAATAAAAAAATAAAGTGTTAAAAAAAAAAATAAATAAATAAAAACTCCCCATGTAAGGAATTAAAAAAAAAAATTAAAATAGAAAAAAGAATAATAAATAGACATATTTGGTATTGCCGCATCCGTGACGGCCGGCTCTATAAATATATCACATGGTCGACCCAGTCCGATAAACACCCTAAATAAAAAAAACTGTAAAAAAAAAGCCATTTTTGTCACCTTACATCACAAAAAGTGCAACACCAAGTGATCAAAAAGGCGTATGTCCCACAAGATGGTACCAATAAAACCATCACCTCATCCCGCAAAAAATGAGCCCCTACAAAGAAACTCTCAAAAAATAAAAATAAACTATAGCTCTCAGAACATGGACACATTAAAACTTAATTTTTTTGTTTCAAAAATGCTATTATTGTGTAAAACTTTAATAAATAAGAAAAAATATACATATTAGGTATTGCCGCGTTTATAACGATCTTCTCTATAAAAATGTTACTTGACCGAACCTCTCAGGTGAAAGCTGTAAAAATAATTAAATAAAAACTGTGCTAAAACAACCAATTTTTTTGTCACCTTGCCCCATAAAGTGTTATAATGAATGATCAAAAAAATCATATGTACCCAAAAATAGTACTAATAAAACTGGCACCTTATCCCCTAGTTTCCAAAATTGGATCACTTCTTGGGAGTTTCTACTGTAAGGGTGCATCAGGGGGGCTTCAAATGGGACATGGCATCTAAAAACCATGTGGCGCTCCTTTTGTTCTGCGCCCTGCCATGTGCCCATACAGCAGTTTATGACCACATGTGGGGTGTTTCTGTAAACCGCAGAATCTGGGTAATAAATATTGAGTTTTGTTTGGCTGTTAACCATCCATGTGTCAAAGAAAAAATTGGATTAAAGTGGAAAATCTGCCAAAAAAGTGAAATTGATAAATTTGATCTCCATTTTCCTTTAATTCTTGTGGAACGCCTAAATGGTTAAAAAAGTTTGTAAAATCGGTTTTAAGTAACTTGAGTTGTGTAGTTTCTACAATGGGGTCATTTATGGGGGTATCCACTATGTAGGCCCTACAAAGTGACTTCAGACCTGAACTGGTCCTTAAAAAGTGGGTTTTGGCAATTTTCTTAAAAATTTTAAGAATTGCTTCTAAACTTCTAAGCCTTCTAACGTCCTAAAAAAAAAATAATTACATTTCCAAAATGATGCCAACATAAAGTAGACATATGGGGAATGTTAAGTAATAAATATTTTATGAGGTATCACTTTCTGTTTCAAAAGCAGAGAAATCCAATTTTGGAAATTGCGAATTTTTCTAAATGTTTGGTAAATTTGGGATTTTTTCATAAATAAAGGTGAAATATATTGACTCAAATTTATGACTAGCATGAAGTACAATGTGTCACGAGAAAACAATTTCTTAATGGCTTGGATAAGTAAAAGCGTTTCAAAGTTATTACCACATAAAGTGAGATATGTCAGATTTGCTAAGTTAGGCCTGGTTAGGAAGGGGGCAAATGGCCCAGATGTGAAGTGGTTAAGTAAATTTAAGATTCTTGGCAAATATATTTTGTACAAAATTATTTGGGCCCGTCTGCCACACGTCAAGGCGATCTCTGTAAGACGGGAACCTAACACTAAATTCTACCTGTTATGTGACATGATGGCTACCATGCAATTCAGGGAGTGTAGGTTCCACATGCATGCTAGGCCCACCTTAATTTTTGTCATTTTTGGTGCCAAAATGGCCTCCATTAAATCCAGGGAATGCAGGTACCAACATGCATGCCGAGCCCACTCCACACCTCTCCTGGTGCCAGATGGCCCCGAACAAATGCAATGAGAGTCCACCCTATACCTCTCCTAGTGCCAAAAGGCTTCCAGTGAGTGAGGGAGAGCAAGCTAAGCTTTATACTTACATTAATTAAAATCAGCCTATAGGGCAGACAGGCTGGTCAGGAGTGCATGACTGAAGAGTCAGCCACATCTCCAGTAAAAACTGCAAAGAAAAAAAGGGGTCAGTCAGCACATCCCAATGCACAGGTACACGTTGCTATGGCTGAAAACACAAAGAAAAAAATGCAATGCAACAGCACTCTGCAAACCAAATAAAGTACAAAAAAGTATTCTAATGCTAATGCTATGCTTATTAAGTAAATTTGAGATTCTTCGCAAATACATTTTGCACACGTCAAGGCCATCTTAAGGCCCCCTTACATTTCTCAAGAGATCAGGTCATTGTCAGGGAGGAAGTGTTCCTCCAGTCAATCGCTTGCTCATCAGTGAAGGGGACCACTGTTTTTACATGCAGTGATCTTCTCCACAGTATGGGGAGGAGACATCACTAATGCCATCTCTCGTCCCCATACAGAATTATTGTTTGTTCACCGCAGAGTGATGTTAGACAGTCTACAATCTGCTGCTGGCAAACGATGAATTAGGTAACCACATGAATTACCTTATTACCCGATGAACGAGTGTTACGCTTGTTCATCAGGTAATTGGCGGCACCATTACGCTGGCAGATGATCACTAACAAGCACACCTATGAACACAATGTTCGGGCAGTGTAAAATCTCCTTAATACATCATGTACTTGGATTGCATCTGTGTAGATCTATTAAAAGTTTTTCTGTGTGCAATAATAATTCAAGTCCTCCAAGAATTGAAGTTTTCCAGCGTCTTAAAGTTACTACCTATAAAGGTTAACATATTACATGACATCATTGTTCTTTCTGGGCCAGTGTCCAGAACACTTGATTATTGCCCAATGTTGCATATATTTTTGGAGTGAGTAAAAAATGTCTGGTTAGGTTCTTGGATCTCAAATCTGCATGGACTCATGGGAGTCACTAAATATTGTAGCAATAGATGCAGCTGCTAATGAATCAGACCCAGAAGATATTGGCTTAAAATATGATAAATCTTTCTCATTGGAAAATTGCTTTCTTTATTGCTTGGTCCCAGATGTACACTACACTCTTAAGAGTATGCAACTTTTTTTTAACATATGTTTCATAAAACAGTATCACAAGATAATATAAGGTAATATATGATGATCAACATACATAAAGCAAAACAAATGCATATATTATAGAATTTTGAAAACAAAAGTTATGAAAAGTAAACTCTAAAAATACAAAAGAAAGTTACAATATTTCTTTGTCATTAATCAAATGTGTGACTATGTTAAAGGGGTTTAGGTTAGAGCTTAATGAGGATGCCTTCACACGTAGTGGGAAAAATGCAGCACTGTGATACAGCCACCCCATGATCTCTATATTAGGAAAAATGGAGATGTGTCCAAGATAGTGAAGCACCACAGTAGCAATAGGCTTCTCATGCGCTTTTATTGCACTCACAGAAGTAAAGTTAAAAACAGCATATCATAAACCACCATGTGGCAAATGACCTGACTCAAGTTTCACAATGCAGCTTCTTCCAGGGCACCAAATATGTGTGGCAAACTACCGGTATTTAACTGCTTAAAGGGAAACTATCACGATTCATGAGTAGCAGTGGAGATAAGGAGTCCAGATTGCTACTTTTTATTTTCCTATGGCCCATAGTTCCTCCTACTGTCAGGATTTAAAGCTTTGCTGAAATACACTGCTCAAAAAAATAAAGGGAACACTTAAACAACACAATGTAACTCCAAGTCAATCACACTTCTGTGAAATCAAACTGTCCACTTAGGAAGCAACACTGAGTGACAATCAATTTCACATGCTGTTGTGCAAATGGGATAGACAACAGGTGGAAATTATAGACAATTAGCAAGACACCCCCAATAAAGGAGTGGTTCTGCAGGTGGTGATGTCATGCCCCACTCTGACGATGTGCGGAGGTCAGCCAGGATTGCAGCACAAGTCTAGTATTTGTTTTGATGCTGTGCTGGATCCGCCTCGCATCAGGTGCACTGGGTGGAGTCATTAGTTTAAATAGTCTCCAGCTAAGGTGCTCTGAGCGGATTATACTCCTCATTGTGGTCTTGGAAGCTAGAAAGGAAGGTTGGCTGTTTGTTCCTGCTCTCAGCAGATAAGTGTCTTTGGTTGTTTATGTCATCTATCCCATCCAGGTTCTGTGCGAGCTGGCAGCTCCTTTCTCCCCACTTCACCATCTCAGGGAGTTCAGGGTTCTGTTAGCATAGGCTGGTGGACACAGCAAATCTACCATCAAGATTTGATCTGTGGGCTGAGCAGGGGAGGGCTGGCAGCCTTAGTCCTGGGGGGCAAATCCAGTCAAGTGGCCCATTTTTAGCCCCGCCCATTATTAGAAGCCCCTCCTACATATAATAGGCCACTCCCAACACACACTGTACAGCTGACATTCTATAGTTGCGGCCTGTCTACACATCATACGGAGAGGGGAGGGTCTGTCCTGGCTGCACTGCCTGCTTATACAACAAGCTACAGCCAGGAAGCTCCTCCGCTCTCCTCCCTCCCAGATCCTGCTCAAGGCCTGTGGTTCCCCCCACCATCTGCCACCCCCTTTCGTCGTCCTCACCCAGCTCTGAATCCTCCTTCTGCAAATGGCAGGGGGAGGAGCCAGAGCATCTCCTCTCCTACATAGGGCCCCCTACCTCTTACATCCAGTGATGTCACCTTTGTTGTAGACGTTCTCTTTCCTCATCTTCTCCATTCAGACCAGACTGCCATGATGATTTTTCTGCCATCTCCCGTCTATGCAGAGATTGAGAAACAGACATTAGTTTCCTGCCACCCCCAATACTATACTGCAGAAACAGTACCCCTGGGAATACTACTACCACACAGATAGTGCCCCCTTAAACAATTATTGGCACACAGTGCTCTAAAAAATAACTGCGCTCAGACACTAATAGTATAAAGATAATGTCCCCCAAAAATAATTGTGCTAAGCTGATACTATGCCAGGGTGCCCCCAAAGTAACAGTGCCCCCCAAAATCCCACCAATAGAAATAATTCTCTGCCAGAGCACACTTAGTAGTAATAATGCCCCTATAGTGCCCTAGTAATCATGTTCCTCATAGCCCCCCAGTAGTAGTAAAGCTCCCCATAATACCTCCTAGTAGTACTAATTTTCCCTATAATATGACAGTACATGAAATACCCCCGCTTAGTGCCTGCAGTTGAGCTAATGTCCCCATAATGTATGCCAGTATAAAATACCCCTATATAGTGCCCCAGTAAATGCACTCATACTGCTCCTCTCCCCCTTCCCCATAGTGTCCCCCATAATATGCCAGTAAAAAAATGCCCCTTAGTGCCCCCAGCAGATGCCCCTATAGTGCTCCTCTCCCCCACAATGTGCCAGTAAAAAAATTCCCCTTCTTAGTGCCACCATATGCCCCAATAGTGCCCCCAAATAATGCCCCATAGTGCCGCTCTCCCCTATAGTGCCTGCCATAATGTGCCAGTAAAAAATGCCCCCTTAGTGCTACCAAATGCCATAGTGCCCCCCATAATGTTCCAATACAAAAGGCCCCTTTAGAGCCCCCACTTCCCCATAGTGCCCCCAAATAATGCCCCTATAGTAACACCAGATGCCCCATAGTGCTGCTCTCCCCTATAGTGCCCCCCAGAATGTGCCAATAATAAAAAAAAAGCCCCTTTAGAGCCCCTAGATACCCCCATAGTGCTCCTCTCCCCCATGGGGCCCCCCATAATGTGCCAGCAAGAAATGCCCCCATAGTGCCAGCTCCTCCAATAGTGCCAGCTCCCCCCCCATAGTGCTAGCTCCCCCCCCATAGTGCCAGCTCCCCCCATAGTGCCAGCTCCCCCCCCCATAGTGCCAGCTCCCCCCCATAGTGCCAGTTCCCCCATAGTGCCAGCCCCCTTATAGTGCCAGCCCCCCCATAGTGCTAGCTCCCCCATAGTGCCAGCCCCCCATAGTGCCAGCTCCCCCCATAGTGCCAGCCCCCCCCATAGTGCTAGCTCCCCCCATAGTGCCAGCTCCCCCATAGTGCCAGCTCCCCCATAGTGCCAGATCCCCCCCTATAGTGCCAGATCCCCCTATAGTGCAAGCCCCCCCCCATAGTGCCAGATCCCCCCCAAAGTGCCAGCTCCCCCCCATAGTGCCAAATCCCCCCCATAGTGCCAGCCCCCCTATAGTGCCAGCTCCCCCTATAGTGCAAGCCCCCCCATAGTGCCAGATCCCCCCCCCATAGTGCCAGATCCCCCTATAGTGCAAGCCCCCCTATAGTGCCAGATCCCCCACATAGTGCCAGATCCCCCTATAGTGCAAGCCCCCCTATAGTGCCAGATCCCCCACATAGTGCCAGATCCCCCCCCATAGTGCCAGATCCCCCCCCCATAGTGCCAGATCCCCCCCATAGTGCCAGCTCCCCCCCATAGTGCCAGCCCCCCTATAGTGCCAGCTCCCCCTATAGTGCCAGATCCCCCCCCATAGTGCCAGCCCCCCTATAGTGCCAGATCCCCCCATAGTGCCAGATCCCCCCCCCATAGTGCCAGATCCCCCCCCCATAGTGCCAGCCCCCCCTATAGTGCAAGCCCCCCTATAGTGCCAGATTCCCCCCCATAGTGCTAGCTCCCCCAAAGTGCCAGATCCCCCCATAGTGCCAAATCCCCCCCCATAGTGCCAAATCCCCCCCCATAGTGCCAGATCCCCCCTATAATGCCAGATCCCCCCCTATAATGCCAGATCCCCCCCTATAGTGCCAGCCCCCCGCAAAGAAGAAAAAAAAAACACTAATACTTACCTCCATCAGCAGCGATGCAAGCCTCTTCTGGCCTGTGTCCCTGCTGTGTGCTGCTGGGCTCAGGCGTCGCGATGATAATGACGTCATCGCTCTGCCTGAGCCCGCCTCTGATAGGCTGCAGGCATTAGTGCCTGCGGCCTATCAGAAGAACAGGGGAGGGACACGCCTCTCCCTCCCCTGCCCCACAGCACACACACAGCACGGCCGCAATGACATCCAGGGCCGCGCCGCCTGTGGTGATGATCGGCGGTGCGGCCCTGAAGAAAAAAAAAAAAAAAAAAAAAAAAAATTTTAAGACGGGCGGCCCAGCGGCCGTTTATTTGGGGCGGCCTGGGGGGCAATTGCCTCCCTGCCCCCCGGCCCAGCCCGCCCCTGGGGCTGAGCATTGTAGGGAAAGAGGTCAGGGATTAATTAGGAGGTGACCCTTCCCCCGTCTCTCGTCCAGAGCCTGGTTGGTGTGTTATCTGTTTAACTGTGCACGTCCACCGTGACATTATGGCGGATCCAGCACAGCATCAAAACAAATACTAGACTTGTGCTGCAATCCTGGCTGACCTCCGCACATCGTCAGAGTGGGGCATGACAGGTGACCACAGACCGCTTCTCAGTTCCTATGCTTCCTGGCTGATGTTTTGGTCACTTTTGAATGCTGGCGGCGCTTTCACTCTAGTGGTAGCATGAGACGGAGTCTACAACCCACACAAGTGGCTCAGGTATGCAGCTTATCCAGGATGGCACATCAATGCGAGCTGTGGCAAGAAGGTTTGCTGTGTCTGTCAGCGTAGTGTCCAGAGCATGGAGGCGCTACCAGGAGGCAGGCCAGTACATCAGGAGACGTGGAGGAGGCCGTAGGAGGGCAACAACCCAGCAGCAGGACCGCCACCTCCGCCTTTGTGCAAGGAGGAACAGGAGGAGCACTGCCAGAGCCCTGCAAAATGACCTCCAGCAGGCCACAAATGGCATGTGTCTGCTCAAACGGTCAGAAACAGACTCCATGAGAGTGATATGAGGGCCCAACGTCCACAGGTGGGGGTTGTGCTTACAGCCCAACACCATGCAGGACGTTTGGCATTTGCCAGAGAACACCAAGATTGGCAAATTCGCCACTGGCGCCCTGTGCTCTTCACAGATGAAAGCAGGTTCACACTGAGCACATGTGACAGACGTGACAGAGTCTGGAGACGCCGTGGAGAACGTTCTGCTGCCTGCAACATCCTCCAGCATGACCAGTTTGGCATTGGGTCAGTAATGGTGTGGGGTGGCATTTCTTTGGAGGGCCGCACAGCCCTCCATGTGCTCGCCAGAGGTAGCCTGACTGCCTTTAGGTACCGAGATGAGATCCTCAGACCCCTTGTGAGACCATATGCTGGTGCGGTTGGCCCTGGGTTCCTCCTAATGCAAGACAATGCTAGACCTCATGTGGCTGGAGTGTGTCAGCAGTTCCTGCAAGACGAAGGCATTGATGCTATGGACTGGCCCGCCCGTTCCCCAGACCTGAATCCAATTTAGCACATCTGGGACATCATGTCTCGCTCTATCCACCAACGTCACGTTGCACCACAGACTGTCCAGGAGTTGGCAGATGCTTTAGTCCAGGTCTGGGAGGAGATCCCTCAGGAGACCGTCCGCCACCTCATCAGGAGCATGCACAGGCGTTGTAGGGAGGTCATACAGGCACGTGGAGGCCACACACTACTGAGCCTCATTTTGACTTGTTTTAAGGACATTACATCAAAGTTGGATCAGCCTGTAGTGTGTTTTTCCACTTTAATTTTGAGTGTGACTCCAAATCCAGACCTCCATGGGTTGAAAAATTTGATTTCCATTTTTTTATTTTTGTGTGATTTTGTTGTCAGCACATTCAACTATGTAAAGAACAAAGTATTTCAGAAGAATATTTAATTAATTCAGATCTAGGAGGTGTTATTTTTGTGTTCCCTTAATTTTTTTGAGCAGTGTATATTGTCAGGGCTGCTGTGCATGCACACATGAGTCCTCTTCATTATGTTAGAACAGTCACAACAATGTATTTCAGTGCAGCTTTGAGGACTGACAGCGGGGAAATGGGGGGCAGTAGGAAAATAAAAAATGGCGATCTGGACTACTCATATATTACTGCAGATAGTCCAGAAAAGTGACAGATTCCATTAAAATTTCACGTTTGACTTTCTACTGCTTATACTTCCTTAAAGAAAATCTGTTACGTCCTGTAACCCTATGAAACTGACAGAGGTCAACCACAGTTTAACAGACACTTTCTAAAAATCTATTTGCTGTATTGTAAGCAAAGTCACTTGTATTCCTGCTAAAGATTTGTAAAGTTGTATATGTCAATCATGAGTAAACCATGCCCAGGGGCGAATTGGCCATAGACCCTACAGGGAAATTTCCCGGTAGGCCAATGCCTAGGAGGGCCACTGAAGCCCTCCTCAAGGCCACCAGCCAGGTACATAATAATCCAATTCTCTCTTACGCACGTGCAATATGGGGCCACTTTTATAATGTTTTCAGGGCCACTTTTAGTTCCCAGTCCACCCCTGACCATGCCCTCTCCTTCCCTGGACTCTGCCCTTCCTCTTGAATATCCATACTGAGCTAGCTGGGTTAATGTATATGAGAGCAGGTTGGTGGGGTTGTTAACAGAAAACCTGACCCAAAAGCTGCAAAATACAACACATTGAAAAAACAGCTCAGAGGAGGACTGAAAGATATGCGCAGATGAGCAGATGAGGAGCCAGTGCAGAGTGAACCAAACTGCAACCTAATAAAACCATGCTGCTATAAGTCAACCACAAAAACCATCATAGGTCTTCAATATCTGATCGGTGGGAGTCCGACTGGGACCCGCACTGATCAGCTGTTTTGAGAAGACATTTGCATTCCTGTGAGCTTAACAGCCATCTCTGTGCTTACCAAGCATAGCACCATACATTGCATAGCGGCTGTACTTCGTATCGCGCTCAGCCCCATTCGCTTGAGCGGGTCTGAGCTACGCCTAGGCCATGTGACTGATGAATGTGTCGTCACTGGCCTAGGAAGAGCTGAGAGAAGGTACTACTGTGAGCGTCAGTGCCTTTTCAAACAGCTGATCACCGGGGTTCCTGGGTGTCAGACCCCCACCGATCACATACTGATAACCTATTCAGAGGATAAGTCATCAGTATTAGAGTCTCAAAAAAAAAACTTTAATACTGTCTGCTTATAACAGAAGATGGGCAGTTCAAGTGAAAGGCAAGATTCCAGAGTGCAAATGAGTGCAAAAACCAGAACACTGAGCAATAAGAAAACATTGTCTGGTCACATGATTCAAGATTACCGCTGAACCATGCTGACGTAAGGGACAGAATTGGGTGCGAGCAGCAAAAATCAATGAGCTCTTCCAGTCAGACTGCTGTAGGTGGAGTAAATGGAGTTGGGAATGTTCTGTTTCTACACACTGGGTCTCCTGATACCTGTGGGTGGATGATAGGAAAGTAGGGTTTACTTAAAGGGGTTATGCCATGATTGATTTAAAAAAAATTATAATCAGACATCTTATAGTACACGACAATACCTTTCTAGACATGTCCCACAGTCGGTGGTTCTCCATAATTCATTTGCAGCACTCTCAGAATGTAAGGACAACATGGATATGGACTCAAGCACAGAGGGTGTGAAACCATCGACTCCTATGTCTAATGTATGCAACAAAAAAGATAAAGTGAAGTCTCAAAGGAAGCAGCTGTTGCTGGGTGATTCAATCATAAGAAGTGTGGAGCTTAAAGAAAATGGTTTTGTGAGATGTCTCCCTGGGGCTACTGCTAGAAAAGATAGAAGACGTATTATTAATATTGTTAAGCAAGCAAAGCAGGAAGGGGACGTGGATGTTCTTGTCCATCTAGGGACAAATGACCTGGCTTGCAATGAAGTGTCAGAGGTGAAAAAAACTTTAATCACACTTGGTAATGACGTACAGGATTTTGCATCCAGCATTTCATTTTCTGAAGTTCTGCCTGTGCATAATGTTCAGAATGATAGGCAGAGGCGCATAAAGGAGTTCAACATATGGCTTGGTAAATGGTGTCAAGAGCAAGGATTTGGCTTTGTTTCTCATGATAGCTCTACTTGGAATAGAAAGGAACTGTACAAAAAAGATGGTTTGCATCTTTCTCTCAAAGGAACAAATGTACTTAGTGAACAACTCCAAGAATTTGCGGAAGAGTATTTAAACTAGGAAGGGGGGGCAAAAGAGTGAAAATAAAAGAGTCCAATTGCCCCCCGAAACAATGCCAGAACAGGTCAGAAGCACAGAGGTTAAGAAATGATAAGCTCAGAGTCCTGTCTACAAATGCTCGCAGTTTAGGTAAAAAAAAATCAATGAACTTGGGTCAATAATGGCATCTGAGAATGTAGATTTAGTGGCTGTTACGGAGACATGGTTTAATGAAAGAAATGACTGGGACATAACCATACCAGGGTACTCTTTATACAGAAGAGACAGAGAAGGCAAGAAAGGAGGAGGAGTGGCCCTGTATGTGGAAGATAGCATTAAATCTAACCTAATACAAGTTGGTGAGGCCAACATAGAGTCAGTTTGGGTTACGTTGCAGTTTGCTAACCATGCAGTAACTCGTGTAGGTGTGATATATAGACCACCTGGTCAAGTTAAAGAACTAGATGATCTACTAGTTGAAGAAATAGCTAAAATGACAATGAAAGGAGAAGTTATCATTATGGGAGATTTCAATCTTCCAGATATAAACTGGAAAACCAAAATAGCAAGTTCTACCAGGAGTACAGATATTCTAAATTCCCTACTGGGGTTATCTCTACAACAAGTGGTTGAGGAGCCAACCCGGAGGGAGGCCATTTTGGATTTGGTATTCACAAACGGGGATTCGGTATATGATGTCATTGTAGGCGAAACCTTGGGATCTAGTGATCACCAGTCAGTGTGGTTTAATATAAGAACTGTGAAAGAGTCCCACCACACAAAAACAAAAGTTTTAGATTTTAGAAAAACAGACTTTTCAAAAATGAAATTAGTCATAAATGAGTCCTTATCAGACTGGAACGGATTACATGGAGTCCAGGAGAAATGGGACTACTTAAAAGGTGCATTATTGAAGGCAACAGAAAATTGCATTAGACTTGTCAGTAAAAACAAAAAAAGGAGGAGACCACTGTGGTACTCAGCAGAAGTGGCCCAAATCATTAAAAATAAAAAGCTAGCATTTTGTAATTATAAAAAAACCCAGAGCAATGAAGATAAGGAAATCTACAAGATTAGGCAGAGAGAGGCCAAGCAAGTTATAAGAACTTCTAAAGCGCAGGCAGAAGAAAAACTAGCTCAGTCTATGAAAAAAGGGGATAAGACATTCTTCAGATATATAAATGAAAAAAGGAAATTAAAACAAGGAATAACTAAATTAAAAACAAAGGACGGAAGGCATGTAGAAGAGAATAAAGGGCTAGCCGACTGCCTTAATGAATACTTCTGTTCAGTTTTTACAAAAGAAAAAGGAGAAGGACCTCCACTAGAAAGAATGACTAATAAATCGTTTGATGCATGTATCTTTACAGAGGAAGATGTTCTAAGTTTGCTGTCTAAGGTGAAGACAAATAAGTCACAGGGGCCTGATGAGATACACCCAAAATTATTAAAAGAGCTTAGTGGTGAGCTGGCAAAACCGTTAACAGATTTATTTAACCAATCATTAGTAACAGGAGTCGTCCCGGAAGATTGGAAATTGGCTAATGTCGTGCCCATTCACAAGAAAGGTAGTAGGGAGGAATCGAGCAACTATAGACCAGTGAGTCTGACATCAATAGTAGGCAAATTAATGGAAACCCTATTAAAGGATAGGATTGTGGAACATCTAAAATCCCATGGATTGCAAGATGAAAAACAACATGGGTTTACTTCAGGGAGATCATGTCAAACAAATCTTATAGATTTTTTTGACTGGGTGAATAAAATAATAGACGGTGGAGGTGCAGTAGACATCGCATATCTAGATTTTAGTAAGGCTTTTGACACTGTCCCACATAGAAGACTTATCAATAAACTGCAGTCATTGAGCATGGACTCCCATATTGTTGAGTGGATTAGGCAGTGGCTGAGTGACAGACAACAGAGGGTGGTAGTCAATGGAGAACATTCAAAACAAGGTCATGTTACCAGTGGGGTTCCACAGGGATCTGTACTGGGACCGATTTTGTTTAATATCTTCATAAGTGATATTGCAAAAGGCCTCGCTGGTAAGGTTTGTCTTTTTGCTGATGACACAAAGATAGGTAACAGGGTTGATGTTCCTGGAGGGAAACGCCAAATGGAAAAGGATTTAGGAAAACTAGAAGAATGGTCAGAACTCTGGCAACTGAAATTTAATGTGGATAAGTGCAAGATAATGCACCTGGGGCGTAAAAACCCAAGGGCAGAATATAGAATATTTGACACAGTCCTGACCTCAGTATCTGAGGAAAGGGATTTAGGAGTAATTATTTCAGAAGACTTAAAGGTGGGAAGACAATGTAATAGAGCAGCACGAAATGCCAGCAGAATGCTTGGATGTATAGGGAGAGGTATAAGCAGTAGAAAGAGTGAAGTGCTTATGCCGCTGTACAGAACACTGGTGAGACCTCACTTGGAGTATTGTGCGCAGTACTGGAGGCCATATCTCCAGAAGGATATAGATACTCTAGAGAGAGTTCAGAGAAGAGCTACTAAACTAGTACACGGATTGCAGGATAAAACTTACCAGGAAAGGTTAAAGGACCTTAATATGTATAGCTTGGAAGAAAGAAGAGACAGAGGGGATATGATAGAAACTTTTAAATACATAAAGGGAATCAACTCAGTAAAGGAAGAGAGCATATTTAAAAGAAGAAAAACTACCACAAGAGGACACAGTTTTAAATTAGAGGGGCAAAGGTTTAAAAGTAATATAAGGAAGTATTACTTTACTGAGAGAGTAGTGGATGCATGGAATAGCCTTCCTGCAGAAGTGGTAGCTGCAAATACAGTGAAGGGGTTTAAGCATGCATGGGATAGGCATAAGGCCATCCTTCATATAAGATAGGGCCGGGGGCTATCCATAGTATTCAGTATATTGGGCAGACTAGATGGGCCAAATGGTTCTTATCTGCCGACACATTCTATGTTTCTATGTTTCTAACAAAGCTAGAACCAGCCCTGTACTGCACATGGGTCCAGTGATCTCCATATTTACTGTTCCAGTTCCTCTAGTAGATTATCTTCAGCCTGGCCGCTCAGGGTAAAGTCCTTTCTGCTGCAGCTCACTCCCTTTAGCTGCCATGGCTTCTAACAGACCATATGGCTGGTCGCAGGTGAAGATTTAAATTGAGCATGCTCGACCAGCTCAATGAGGCAGACAAATAATAAGGAAAAGGTACAATATTTCATGTCGCAACAAACACCTTTAAGTATTGTGGCCAACTATGTTCATCCCTCCATATCAGCTTCAGATCTTTGTCAGAAAGTCCATTTCAGCAGACCATACACAAAGACACAAGGATTGTGTCATGGTATGGTGTGGTTCCAGGAATATGACAGTGAATTTTACTTGATTCCCTGCCTTTCATGGTCCCTAGTTCTTAATCTTATAGACCAGGGATGGCCAACCTGAGGCTCTCCAGCTGTTGCAAAACTACAACTCCCAGCATGCCCAGACTGCATACAGCTAGCAGCCTACAGCAGGGCATGGTGGGAGTTGTAGTTTTACAACAGCTGGAGAGCCGCAGGTTGGCCATGCCTGTTATAGACCCTCTCTGTAACAAGGCAGAACAGACTGGTCAGAGTGTGGCAGTACATATATGTCATTTACTGCAACTGCAAGAAGCTATTCTCTCTGTGTCACTTACCAGCGGGTGTGAACCCACCGTGCCAAGAGTCCTACCTCCTCTAAGGGTGTTGTCTAAGTGAACCCCTCATTCTTCACAGTACCCCTGATGGTGGGGATAGGCTTTCCAGAGAGGAACACCAGGTCGCTACCTCTTGAGGTGGTTTGGCACATGAGGCAGCTGGTCCAGGCGGACCAGGAGGTACCTGAGCAAGGTACCAGAGGTACAGATGTAGTCAGCAGGCCAAGTCATAACGAGGAGCAACAGAGCAGGACTGAAGGATGAGGATGAGGCAGAGGCGAAGTCAAACAAGCAATAGGTCAGGGCAGGCCCCACAGGTACAGGTTGGCAACAGGAAAGTCAAGGCAAGCAGGCAGGGATAAAACAGGTAGCGGAGTCCAGGAACACAAGCATGGATCTGGTACACAGAAACACAAGCAGAAAAATCAGCAACCCTTGCAGGACACAAGGACCTTGACACATCTGGGAAGGGGGGTGAGCCACTTATATACATGCAGGAGGGCTAGGATTGGTCAGCGAGGTCACATGATCTAACCCATAAAGCACAAGAAGTGACACATGCCGGCCCTTAAAGGGTTTCTATCACTTCATATGACATAATTAGCTGGCAGACACTAGCGATCTGCTAGTGTCTGCTCTGGCCAACCATCCTACTATAATCACTTGTGGGGCAGCGGTTTTGCTAAAAAACTAACTTTTATAAATATGCTAATGAGCCTCTAGGTGCTATGTGGGCGTCATTAGCACCTAGAGGCTCCGTCTACCTTCATACACAGCGGCCGCCCAGCACGTCCCTCCAGCCCGCCCATGTCCTCCTCCGTGTGACGCAGCGGCCGAATTCTCGCGCATGCGCCGTGCGCGGCTGTATTCGGCGCATTAGAGATGTCTGAGCTCGGAGCGGTCAGACATTCAATGCGCATGCGCCGAATACAGCCGCGCATGCGCATTGAATGTCTGACCGCTCCGAGCTCAGACATCTCTAATGCGCCGAATACAGCCGCGCACGGCGCATGCGCGAGAATTCGGCCGCTGCATCACACGGAGGAGGACATGGGCGGGCTGGAGGGACGTGCTGGGCGGCCGCTGTGTATGAAGGTAGACGGAGCCTCTAGGTGCTAATGACGCCCACATAGCACCTAGAGGCTCATTAGCATATTTATAAAAGTTAGTTTTTTAGCAAAACCGCTGCCCCACAAGTGATTATAGTAGG
Organism: Bufo bufo; assembly: GCF_905171765.1. NCBI lineage: Eukaryota > Metazoa > Chordata > Amphibia > Anura > Bufonidae > Bufo > Bufo bufo. The sequence continues at coordinate 512,340,877 of NC_053390.1, read as the reverse complement.
ATGGTTGGCCAGAGCAGACACTAGCAGATCGCTAGTGTCTGCCAGCTAATTATGTCATATGAAGTGATAGAAACCCTTTAAGGAGTGCTGCAGGGAAGAAGCAGCAAGCATGCTTTGGCCAGGGCTGAAAGGAAACTGTGGAGCAGATCCCAGAACAAACAGTACCTGCAAGGACAGAGCCCAGGACTGCAGCAGTGAATGGGGAACCACAGGCAGCAGATCACCGCTGAACATGACGCCCAGGACCGCGGCGGTAAGCAGGAGAACAGCTGTGCACAGCAGCCGCTGTTACACTCTTCATGTATCAATATTACTGCATTCAGCACTTAGTGAAATGTGGCACACATTTATGAAGTTCTTTTGACAAAAGGGAATTCAACATGCTGGAATATGCATGTCTCTAAAAAAGATATCCATATATTTAAAGGCTATGGACACCTTTGGGGGTAATTTTGGATTATTTGTCAATTGTTTTTTTACATTTTTTTTTAGCCCTTTTCTATGTGCAGCCTTGAGATTCTCAAGTTGCAGGCTTTGAATTGTCTCTTTGTTCCATCAGGCAGCACAGCTGACGGCTCCATATCTCTAATCTCTGACCTTCTAAACACTCATTATAGCTAAATTCGTATATTACTGATGTAATTGTTTATGACCTTTTAATAATTTAGAGATAAGGGTTATTAGATGACTGGCGAAAGTGAAAGTACCAATCACACAGAACAGCTCAATGTTTTTAATAAAGAGCAATTGGAGAAATGATTTTTAGCCCGAAATGAGTAAAATGCAGTCATTTGACATAGGAGTATCTAATATACAGAGCAACCAAGTTAAACTTTGGCTGACATTAAAGGAAAAGGGTACATGTGGCACAGGTGAAGATTCATGACTTAGTCTTTTTTTGCAGTGTCCATCCCAGAGGTACAAAGATGCTGGAGCAGATTTCTCATGCTTGATCCCGATAATAATGGTAATGTAAAAAGGAGTACTTTTTGGACAAAAGATGAAGTTATCAAAAAGGTAAGTGTAATACTATAATTAATAACAGTAATTAAATGTTGATATTATAGTTACTCTGTCGATTGGGGGTCCTGTGCAAGAATTTTATATAGGCCCCTTGTATTCCTACTGCTATTGTGAAGAAATTAAAGGGTGAGCACAGAATATCTCATTCTAAGGGCTCATTCACACAAATGTTCTGGTCCGCATCCAAGCCGCATGCTCTTCAATGGGGCCACAAAAGATGCAGACAGCACTCTGTGTGCTGATCGCATCCGTTGCTCTGTTGCGTGGCCCCACAAAAAAAAAAATAGAACATGTCCTATTCATTTTGTGGACAAGAATAGGTATTTCTATTATTTGCGGAACGCACACGGGCAGCATCCGTGTTTTTCAGATCCGTAATTTGCTTACCGCAAAACGCGGCGCGGCCCTGTGCATGAGCCCTAAGCTTGTCGCGAAATCTCTCACTGGTGTGTTATGCCTCATTCACACGTCAGTGTTTTGATCAGTGATTTGCATCAATGATTGCGAGCCAAAACCAAGCGCGAAGCCTACACACAGACATAAGGTATAAGGGAAAGATCTGCTCCTGTTCTGTGTTTAGAGCCACACCTGGTTTTGGCTTAAAATCCCTGATGGAAATCACTGACCAAACACTGACATGTGAATGAGGACTTAGTCTAGCAGTAATTGTGAGATATGGATTGGCTATACAAACTGGGGAGCAACATAATTTTTTTCTCTACACGGTTCTCTTTATCCTGGTTATTTGTACCAGGGCTGTTCACAAAAATAAAAAAAACATGCACTTCAACCAATATTGTATCTATGGAACCTGGACCTAAAGCTGGAGCTGTCATGCCACTGTTAGGCTGCATTCAGACATTCATTTTTTGTTGCATTTTTTCAGCCAAACACAGAAATCGATCGAAAAAGTAGGTGTAGTTTGTCCTTTCTTTCTACTTTTTATTTATTTTGCTGCGATCAACTCCCAACTTTGCGTCAAAAACTGTAGGGGAGATTTATCAAAACTGGTGCAAAGGCCTATAGCAACCAATCAGATTGATCCTTTAATTTTCCAAAGGAGCTCTGAAAAAAATGAAAGTTGAAATCTGATTGGTTACTATGGGCAACTCAAGCCAGTTTTCCTTTTCACCAATCTTGATAAATCTCCCACTGTATGGGTAAATTCAGCCTAGGGTGTGGCCACATGTAGCAGAATTCCAAGAAAGCAGAAATCTGTTGCCAGTTTTGTTGCAGAATTTAATTTTGGAATCCGAATTGCAAAGGGTTAATTCTGTAAAATACTGCTGATTTGCTGCAAATCCAGGACAGCAAATTCATACCTATAAATAGTGATAAGCTAATTTCTTGAAATTTGATTTGATTTGGCCAAATCAGTCCATCATTCCATTCAGGTCTAAATTAATTTGACTTGAATCAAAAGTGTCTGCACTCGGTCAGGTCACAGTGCAGTGCGGACCTGGAGAAGACCTGGGAGCATGACTGTATCAGAAAACACCGGACCTGCAGAATAGAGGAGGAGCAGGAAAGTTAAGTTAATTTATTTTAGCTCTGATGCGGGTCTGATCTGAGGTCTGATACGGGGGTCTGACATGTGGGTCAGATGGTGGACTGATCTGAAGTTTAATATGGCAGTCAGATCTGAAGTTTAATACAAGTGAAACTCGAAAAATTAGAATATCGTGCAAAGTTCATTTATTTCAGTAATCCAACTTAAAAGGTGAAACATATGAGATAGACTCATCACATGCAAAGCTAGATATTTCAAGCCTTTATTTGTTATAATTTGGATGATTATGGCTTACCGCTTATGAAACCCCAAAGTCACAATTTTGAGGTACCCTTTGCTCAGGGGATATGGATGAATTAGCTGACTAGAGAGTGTGACACTTTGAGCCTAGAATATTGAACCTTTTCACAAAATTCTAATTTTAAGCTGCATTAATGCAATTCCTTTTTAATTTGCATTACTGAAATAAATGGACTTTTGCATGATATTCTAATTTTTCGAGTTTCACCTGTATGGGGGTCAGATCTGAGGTCTGATATGGCCTTTAGATTTGAGGTCTGATATGGGTGTCAGAACTGAGGTCTGATATGCGGGTCTGATCTGAGGATCTGATATGGGGGCCTGATCTGAGGTCTGATATGGGGGTCTTATCTGAGGATGTCATATGGAAGTTTGATGTGGGGGTCTGATTTGAGGTCTGATATGGGGGTCTGATCTGAGGTCGGATATGGGGAGTCTGATCCAAGGATTGATGAGAAAAATTTATTTTTTCTTATTTTCCTCCTCTAAAACCTAGCTGCATGTTATTATCAGATGTGTCTTATAAAGCAAAAAATTTGGTATATATATATAGCAAACAAAATACATTGCACCGTGTCCTTAAGCCATGGAATAGTCCTTTCATTCATTTATTTTATCATTTTAAGATTAGGGTCCTTCATTTACAAAAACTCAGGGGCAGTGCAGTAAAATAATAAAGGCTACCATCAGACTGTATACATAATCATATAATTGTAAGAATTAATAGTACATTGTAGAAAATATGTTTTAGATATTTTGCTTCAGTCTGTATATCAGAGTTCAGCATTTGAAGTTTGTAGATACTGATTTGATTTTTGTTTACCTGTAAACATATTAATAATGTATGTCTACTGAAGCAACTTACACAAGCTGTCCCTTATCAGGATTGTTTCTTCAGAATCTTCACTGCAGGTTAGCTTTGGACGCAGCGCACACAGTGAAGTAGGGATAACATTCTCTCTGTGAAGGAGAGGTTAGTGTTTGGCCCTACAGTCAGCTACTAGGTGAAAGCTCAGTACAAAGCTCCCTGAGGGTTTATGAAGAGAAAAGCATTCTTCAGTTCAACCCCACTTCAGCAAAGACAGACCCAGATAAAAAAGTAAGAATGATGTGATGCATCCCCATCTCTACACATTGTGCATGCTACTACAATATGTAGCCTGGCATGATGGTGCTTTAACAAAAAAGAACTGCCATTATTGCAGCTTGAAATTGCTACAGTATATTTAGACTGACAAACTTTCTGTTAACTGTTGTTACTATAATGGGCTATGATTGGGGACTTCCATCTAAGGTCCACCTGCAGCCACCCCTAGGCAAATTTGGATGGTCTGCTTTTCATCAGCCAGAGGCATGATCTAAGAAAACAGAGTTTGCCCCCTCAAGGATCTGAGAATGCACTTTTCTAGGAAGGTGGCTATGTCACGTATCACACCACAACCACACTTGGGAAGACTCCTGAGATGGTTGAGGTCCCAAGCCCCTATGAGGTCATTCTATAAACTACCACTATATCCTTGATTACAAGAATTGACTAAAAAAAAGATGTTGCAGCAAAAAGTGCTGTCAGGGGCTTTGCTTGAACACAAGATCCTTCCCACAAGCTCCGTGTGGCTTCATATTATATGTAATGTATCAAGTATTTTTGGTGGAGGTCAGTGACCTCCAAACTCGAATTTAGGCAATGTGGTACTTTAAGTACCACATTGCCTAAATTCGAGTTTGGAGGTCACTGACCTCCACCAAAAATATTTGATACATTACATATAATATGAAGCCAAATTTCTCCTGGACTCCTCCATCTTGTGTGTAGATGAGTCCAAAAATGGGAGCTATTGTTAGTGCTCTGACTGGCCATATTCAGCAGAGTCATGTGATGTGATTGACCGACCGATGCTATATTCAAAATAGAATAAACAAGAGTGCCCTGAACCTCTAGTAAATATTCTAGAGCAGCCATATTATTGAACAGCATAAATAAATTCAGGACAGCAGTACTGGAAGTGACTGGAAGAAAATCACAGTCCTAAGCGTATTCCTAAGTGATGGTTCCAAAGTTCTCATTTTTATTAACTGTATGTTCCTAACAGAATTGAAATAGGTGACTCAATTTCCAAATGCCATACTATGGTCATGAGTTTATTATATTGTTGATGCTAAATATTGTTATGGTGAGACTAATGAATTTCTTAAAATTTGTTTTGGGTCCAATTCCCACAAATTGGTCATCAGATTCAATTGGGGTTTGATTAAATTTGACCCAAATTGAAAGTGCACCAATTGCCTTAAAAATTCATGCATGACTCTGAGGTCTCCTAGGACTGTATCCAACCCCTTTCAAGCCCTTTGGCGCCAAGACAGCATTAGTAATGTCAAAATGATAGCATCATATATGGCTATAGGCAAACTGATGGTAGCCGATGGTAAAAGTCTAAAAACACATTGCACTGCATCTGATTTTTTTTAAATGAGTTTAGAATTGATCTGCCCATCTCTAGGTATGGTATATACTGCATATTAATTCTATATATTAAAGAGGACCTTTCACCGATTATTACACTATGAACTAACTATACAGACATGGAGAGCGACGCCCAGGGATCTCCCTGCACTTACTATTATCCCTGGGCGCCGCTCCGTTCTCCCGTTATGCCCTCCGGTATCTCCGCTCACTAAGTTATAGTAGGCGGAGTCTGCCCTTGTTCTGCTCTAGCGCTGGCCAATCGCAGCGCAGAGCTCACAGCCTGGGAGGTTATTTTCTCCCAGGCTGTGAGCTCTGCAATGCGATTGGCCAGCGCTACAGAAGAACAAGGGCAGACTCCGCCTACCATAACTTAGTGAACGGAGATACCGGAGGGCATAGCAGGAGAACGGAGCGTCGACCAGGGATAATAGTAAGTGCAGTGAGATCCCCGGGCGCCGCTCTACATGTATGTATACTTAGTTCATAGTGTAATAATCGGTGAAAGGTCCTCTTTAAATTTACTTCATCTGTCAAACTGTCTAGATGAACTGACCTTGTTTCTTATAGTAACCAATCAAAATGTAGCTTGCCGCTTTCCAGAGCAGGTTAAGAAATGAAAACTGAGCCCATGTTTGGTTGCTAAGGGCAACAAGGAACGTTTTCAGAAATTAGGTGCATGGTCTTACTCTTATTCTTATTGCTCCTAAGACTGTCTGTTAAAGAAGTTCATTAGTGTTATTGTTTATTATTGATGACCTGTCCTCAAGATCAATATCTGATCACTGAGGGTCTGACTCCTGGCAGCCCTGCCAATCAGCTGTTTGAGGAGGCCACTGTGTTTTGGTGATCGATGCAGCCTTCTTGCAGCTTACCAATCGCAGTGTCATCCATTGGAGAGCAGCTGTGCCCGGTATTGTACCTAAGTCACGTGACCAACCAACATGGCATAGGCTCTGCTTAGTCCCAATTAAAGAGGTTCTCTGGGAATTAAGAAAGTGAAAACACTAAAATATTATTTTATTATAAACATATTCCCAAATATCTTTCATTAGTTATAATCGCTTGTTTTGTCAAAGAAGCAATCATTAGGAGAAATAAAATGTCCGCCATCCTATTAGTACACACAAAACCTGTCCTGATCACACAGAACTTAAGTAAAGAGCTTCCTCATCCTTCTCTCTGCTCTGCTTGTCAGGGATTATGATCCTGAATACAGCTGATAAAATCTTCATCTGAATCTCTGTGGGAATGGAGTTCATGAGGAGACATGAAGTACAGAGAGGAGGGTGGGGATGTGGCTAATGAGCAGCAGCACTTTTATGTAGTCTCTATTACCACAGCCCCACATTATCACAGTCTATCCTGCCTGTCCTCTCTGTACTTCATGTTACCTCATGAACTCCATTCCTACAAAGATTCAGCTAAAGTTCATATTAAACTGTATTCAGGATCATATTCCTTGACAAGCAGAGCAGAGGAGCTCTTTAGCTTAGTGTTGTGAAGTAACTTGTCCTGCTGTGTGATTAGGACAGGTTTTGTGTGCACTAATAGGACGGCTACCATTTTATTTCTCCTGATTGCTCCCTAGACAAAGTGAGCCAATATAACTAATGAAAAGTATTTGGGAATATATTTATGATAAACTAATATTTAAGTATTTTAATTTTCTTAATTCCCGGAGAAACCCTTTAAGCGAATAGGGCTGAGCTGCAATACCATGCAGAAGCCACTGTGCAATGTACGGCGCTGTCTTATCAGCATCCCCATTCACTTCTATGGGACGGCTCTGCCTGTTCAAGTCAATGCTACAGAGCTGTCCCATGGAAGTGAATGGGGACGCCATACTTGTAATTTCACCTGCTCACCTCTGCAATTGCTGATGCGAGCCAGTAAACATAGCAGTGAAGGCAACACATGTATGAGCGTGGCCTTCTTTTCTAACAGCTGATCAGCTCGGGAGTCGGACCCCTACCGATCTGATATTGATGAACTATCCTGAGGATAGGCCATCAATAATAAAAAGCGGACAACCCCTTTAAGAGTCCTGACAGCAGGGGAAAGGGGAGCAGCAGGAAAAGAATAAATGCCTATCTGGACTCCTTATCTGCAGTACTACCTGTGTATTACTACAGATACTTCAGAATCATTGTGACAGATTCCCTTTAAGGATCTGGTTTATAGATTCTACATTCTGTGTATTCTGCATTACACACTGATTTATCCATCTACTATATATATTCTGTAATATAAATGTGCATCATATCACATTGTATTTTGATGGATGACCTGCCAGATGTGTATAGTAACTGCTATACTGACAGCCCCTGCAGGCATGCTAAAGATATAGCCAGGATTATAATTAGCTGATATGTTCTCTACATGGGGAACATATAGATCATGTGTTAAGTATTTCTGTAGTTGTAAGAACCAAAAATCTAGGTGAAGGGTTGTCAATAGCTGCTGGTGATTTTATCAAATTGTTTCATGCAAAAGAATAATCAGCGTTAATGCACTTTTGTGTTTCACATCCCTCAATACCATTACTTAAATGAATAGCTCCAATTTTCATTGTAAGTGGATTTGCAGATGCTCAATCAATTGGTCCATAGCCATTGTCCAGACAGGAGACGGCCAGATGTTTTGGCAGATGTAATAGTTCATACTGCTATGGTTTATTCATTAGTGTTGATTCATTGGTTCTTACCGTAGTGAAACTTGCAAGTGAAGCAAAACTCAAATCGCACATACGTTTTACATGTAAACTTATTTTGCATTGTTTAGTTCTGAGATCACTAAAGAGCAGGACATAACTTTTATTTTTCATGGGGAAATTCACCCTGCCCGCATTGTAATTGTAATTGCATTGCATTCATGTTTAAAAAAAAAATTGCAAGATTGCAACAGGTGTATAGAGATTTTATTTTTCTGGCAATGAAAGGAGAAAAAGAATTTCAAGCTTGATTTGCAATGAGAAAATTGACCATCACCCCTCTTCACCAATGCTATAGATCTAATGTGCGTAATGAGAAATCCAACCTGTCTTTACTTATATTTGCTGGCTAACTGCTAAACAAGTTGTTCTTAAATTTTATGTTCCATATAACGTATTGCAGAACTATATACTGTACGCAGTCGAGTCACATTATTATGACTACTTCCTACTTTCGACATCAGCAATGCATTGCTCATACAGGAAGTTAAGAGTTGTGAGCTGGCTGGTGGGTTTATAAGGTGTGAGATAGGCTCTCAGCACACAAGTCATTGCTGTCATGGGTAAAAGGGGCAATTTATCAGAGTTGCAAAAAGGGAGGATTATTGGCTATCAGGCCAAGGGTGGCAGTATTTTCACATGATGCTGTGGTGAAAGTGGACTAATGGCACCATTGTGAATAAGCGACGGGAGAGGAGTAATGCGAGAGGTGAACAATGGCTATGAAAGTGTCTGAGGGTGGAACGACACTACAGTGAAGCAGCTCACCGCCAAAATGAACCAGGGGGTTACAGGACGTGTGTCTAAAACAACAGTTTAGCCAACCCTACTGCATATGGGGCTCTGAAGCAGATAGGTGGCCACTGCACCTTTGCTAACAAAGTTGAATCTGAAAAAAGGCTTACATTTTCACGGCAGTATCTGAATTGCGCTTCCGCTGATTGACAAAGGGTTACTGTCACGGCCATGGCTATGACCGTGACTCCTGAACCGCATGCGGTTGTCAGCGGTTTTCATTGGTGTTCAATCACAGGTGAGGGCTGTGGTATTGGCCTCACCTGTGGTTGCCGCTGGCAACAGTATGTATGTGGCAGCGTAGCAGGCTGAGCTGTGCCATGCAGCTCGCTACGCTGCGCATGCGGTTTTGTGTGTGATGTGTGGATATGTGCACTGTGTTTTATGTTATTGTGTGCACGTTCCCTTTAAGTGGTGTTTTCCCTTCCCTGGTGTTGGAAGGGTTAATCCCCTTCCTAGTGTGTGTGATCACTGGGTGTGTCCGACTGTGGGGTGTGGCTTCTTGGCCTATAAAGCCTCACTGCTTTTGCAGGCCTTGAGGTTGCTTCAGCCATGCTTAGCTGAGAGCAGCCTCATGTATTTATTACCTGCCAGTAAGAGCCACCCCTGTGGTCATAAACCTTTATGTCAAAACCTTAATGTCATAACCATAATGTCGCTTTAAGTTATTTCCAGTTATGTGTGATGTCTGTGTGATGTTTTATATGTCTCCCTTTGTGCAGCTATGGATCTGGGTCCCTGTGTGGGGATGCGTTTATGATCTGCACCCTGCTAACACAGGGATCCAGTCAGCAAGGCTGTGGCAGGTAGGTGGAACTCTAGTTCACCTGCCATATCCATAGAGCTGTTTATGTCTCCCCTTTTCCTGCAGCTTGGCCGTTGAGACTCCTGCTCCTCCGTGTCTAGGAGGAGTGGGCTTGTCTTACTCAGCTCCTAGGTGAGGGTCATCTTGAGGGCCAGCAGGGACTTTTAGGTTCCGGAGCATGGGCCCTCCTACCATCAAGGTTGGCCCATGTAACTAGGAGCTAGGGTCAGGTTAGGGATGCCTTAGGAGGTGACCTGCTCCCTAATCCTGTCTACATGGCCAAGCAACCTAAACATCATCGGGCTGCACACGGCTGAGGATTTCCCCCATCCTCAGCCGTGACAGTATGACCACAGGGGTGGCTCTTACTGGCAGGTAATAAATACATGAGGCTGCTCTCAGCTAAGCATGGCTGAAGCAACCTCAAGGCCTGCAAAAGCAGTGAGGCTTTATAGGCCAAGAAGCCACACCCCACAGTCGGACACACCCAGTGATCACACACACTAGGAAGGGGATTAACCCTTCCAACACCAGGGAAGGGAAAACACCACTTAAAGGGAACGTGCACACAATAACATAAAACACAGTGCACATATCCACACATCACACACAAAACCGCATGCGCAGCGTAGCGAGCTGCATGGCACAGCTCAGCCTGCTACGCTGCCACATACATACTGTTGCCAGCGGCAACCACAGGTGAGGCCAATACCACAGCCCTCACCTGTGATTGAACACCAATGAAAACCGCTGACAACCGCATGCGGTTCAGGAGTCACGGTCATAGCCATGGCCGTGACAGTTACCTTCTTGATGAGTCACATTTTCTGCTTCATGGAATGGATGGGCATTGATGTGTCAGGGGAGAAACATCAGAAAACAAACTCCCTGCAACCACTGCTGGAACAACAAAAGCTGGTAGTGGCAGTGTCTTTGTCACGGCTGAGGATGGGGAAAACCCTCAGCCGTGCGATGCCACGTGATGTTATGGCTGCTCGGCCAGGACAACAGGATTAGGGAGCAGGTCACCTCCTAAAGCGTCCCTAACCTGACCCTAACTCCTAGCTGCATGGGCCGACCTTTAAGGTAGGAGGACCCATGCTCCGGAACCTCGGATCCCTAACTCACCCTCCGACCGGTCCCTGGACTAGGAGTCAAGGTAAGACGGCCTGTTCCTACTGGACACGGAGGAACAGGGGTCTCACTGGCCAAGCTGCAGGGAAAAGGGGAACACAAACAGACTTACGGATATGGCAGGTGAACTATCCGAGTTCCACCTACCTGCCACAGCCTTGCTGACTGGATCCCTGTGCAAACAGGAATCCAGATCCATAAGCTGCACTAAACAACATAGGAAAATCCCAACAGACCATCACATAGACATCACACATAAAGATGAACATAAACTTAATGTGACATAATATTTATGAACCACAAGGGGGGCTCTCACTGGCAGTTGGTAAACACAGGAGGCTGCTCCAGCTAAGCATGGCTGAAGCAACTCACAGACATATGCTAACAGTGAGGCTTTATAGGCCAAGAAGCCACACCCAGCAGTCAGACACACCCAGTGAGTCACACACACACTGGGAGGGGAATTAACCCTTCCAGCACCAGGGAAAGGGAAAACACCAACTTAAAGGAACAGTGTCCAACACAACAAACACACTGTGGTTGTTGCCGCAGGCAACGACATGGGTGGCAACCGTGTCCTGGGAATCAGCCCCAAGGCCGGGACACTGCCACCACATGTACACAACGACAAACGTTGCCACGGGCAACCACAGTGCAGGAAAGGTGTCCGTGCACACCACACACTACACAGAGTGCACACAGACAAACGACAGTGCATACATACACACACACAAACTCCAAAGGGACCGCACACATACCTGTTGTCCGCGGCAACCGCACTTGAGGCAAACAACATCAAGCCTCAAGTTGCGGTTGAAACAACAACCCAAACCGCGGGCAACTGTATGCGGCTCCCAAGGAGTCACGGCCAAAACCGTGGCCGTGACAGTCATGGTCTGGGGAATGTTTTCGTGGCATTCTCCCACGTGGAAGGCACTGTAAACTGATTTGGGTATAAATCCATTCTTGCAGATCACATACACCCATACATGCTGATTGTCTTTCTTGGGTTGATGGGATCTTCAAGCAAGACAATCAAATATGTCACACAGCTAGAAAAGTCCGACATTGGTTGAAAAAGCATAATTTCTAGACATGAACCCAATTGAGCATCTGAGTGACCACCGCGATCATTGTGATCGCTTTATGGATCCTCCCCTACGTACCCTCCAGCAGCTGCGGGATGCACTGCAGTCAGCATGGATCCGGATCCATGATGAACACGATGGTTACTCTAAATATTAGCTGGGGGTCATAATAATGTGATTCAATTGTGTAAAAAAAAAACATCATTCCACAATTGCTTTTAGGGTCCAATTTTTACGATGTTAAGTATGTAGTAAAAATTACACAACAAACTTAAGTTGTCATTTACTATCAGATATATGCCACTTTTTGGTGTATATCTGTCACAGATTGTGGCGCAAATGTTATTTGCACTGCAGTATGCGACTTTTCCCCCCTTATGCCAGGTCTCAAATAAGGGGTCATGGCGTGGAAGGGCCAGCAAGCTCGTCTCATTGATTATTTTCTACGCCTGTCTTAGGCATAGAAAATGGTCTAAATCAAAGCCAGCAAGGGAGCTGGCAAAGATTTAGATAGGTAGGTGGATACGCCGAAGTTTTGTAGGGGCTGGCGCCGCTACATAAATTCAGCGCATCCACTGCCAGCTAAAGGGGTATTTAAAATGCCGGTCATAATAAATGACACACTTAGTCTTTGGGTTAGTACAATTATGGCAATGTTTCATAGTATTTTATTTCGTTTTCATAGATTTTGTTTTGCTTCCTCTCCATTACATACTGCACTGCCACTACAGCATTGACAGCATGCAGCTTAGCATTGAAGAGCACAAACGCTGTGTCTTCTTCAAAACTCTGATTGGAGGATAGGTTATTAATATCATGAAATCAGACAAATATTTTATTCTAAAATCAAAGCTTTATTTTCTACTTTCTCATCCTCTGGAATCATTTCATTAACAAAATATCTTAGGGGTCCCACCTGTATGTATCTAAATGAATCCTGATGCAAAACTTGAATTCAGAGGTCTCCCACCTACATAAATCATTACAACCTAACTTGATAGGCACCCAAGTCTACAGTTTTCATAGCACAGTTAAATCCCTCCACATGGTCTAAGAAATCAGTGGCATGCCCAATTTAGCCAGCCATACACTATGCCACTCTAATGGCTGATCATCCAAACGAATAATCCAAACTACAGTACTGAATCGACTAACAGTTTGCATGTAAGGCAAAAATAAGATAAGAGATTTCAAATATGGAAATAATTTCCACTAGTGATAGACGATCAAATGTTTGCGAACTGAAAGTTTGCAGCGGGCTCCATTCACTTTAATGGCAGGCGAACCTGAATAACCTTCAGCTCATATTTGCAGCCACCAAATACTTAGTAGAAGTGCACAAATAGTCCCACAACATGGACAGTGACATACTGGAGGGGGATCAATGACAAAAATTCCAACAAAAAATATGTGTCTTAATCAGGGGACATTTTTATGCGTCTTAAAGGGAAATTCTCTTAAATGTGCCCTGTTGCGCTACCTAAATGCACTATATAGAAAGTATATTATTGGTATATACAACCCCTGCTTTAATCACTTTTTTGGAGGGGCAACTGGTATATCATACCGGTAGAAATTATTTGTTCCAATAACGCTTGTCCCTCTATATACCTGCGGTATCGCAGCAGAACCGCACACACAACTGCCGCACAATACAAATGCACTATAATATACTTTCTATGTTAGAAAGTATATTATAGCATTGTACAAGGAAGGCAATCAATTAGAATATACATAAAGATAAAACGTAACCTTTAAAAATGTTACTATCAGGGTCCATTCACACATCCGTAAGTCTTTTGCGGATCTGCAAATTGCAGATCCGCAAAACACGGACCCCGGGAATTTTCATTCCGCAATTTGCGTACCGCACATCTCTGGCACTATAATAGAAAATGCCTAATCTTGTCCGCAATTGCGGACAAGAATAGGACATGTTCAATTTTTTTGCGGAAAAGGAAGCACGGATGCGGAAGTGCGGATCTGCAAATGCGGATGCGGACAGCACATTCTGGCCCCATTGAAAATAAATGGGTCTGCACCCTGTAACGGACCGTTTCCGCAGACAAGGGGTTAAAATCCGTTTAGGCGATAAGCCCCTTTCTGAGAGACAGGCACAGCTACTGCAGAACACCAAACTCCCGAACTGGATACAAAGTAGCACTCCAAACTGGAACCTCACGAATAGCTGCTAGCAGACGAACAGGAAAAGCATACAATCCTGGCAATCGGTCTTCTAACAGCATACAGCGAATCCCCCCAATAACGAGACAAGGCTCCGTTTTGAGGGTCAAGCAGTGGTCTGACTGTACTTGAAGTACAGCCTCTTTTATTCACAAAAAACAAACATAGTACTGCCCACAGGGGTTTGAAATACAACCAATCAGTATATTACAAGACATACAATGTAACTACAGCAACCAATCGTTCACGCCCCCAGAGGACCAGAATGAAGACTGACATAGGACAACATATCCCCACAATGCATCATGGTTTCCTCCTCTCTGTCCAGACAATCTGAAGAGCAATCCAATTATCTCTGAGGACAAAGGGAGATCGCCAATACACATGTGCAGACAACAGGACAGACATCACCATTTTAAACACACAATGGGACAATAGAAACACACCCAGCATATTCCCTCCCCTTATCCTGAGAGGAGACTCAATTATACATACAGTTAAACATACTTTCTACCCAACTTTCATAACTCTAAAACCATACATCACATTCACATAAAAATTACATATTTGCAATCAATCCATTCAGGGGAACAACGTATTAAAAAATGGCATGAATCAGACCAGGGGTTCAAAAGTTAGTAAAATATCTTTTGGGCCCTGGCTGGCACATGGCTATCTGGCTCAAACCAGTTTTACAGAGCCCTCTTTCCTGGAGACAATGGGAAATAATCAAATTATATCCAGGGATAGAGGCAGACTCCATTGAGCACATGGTTGCAAAAAGACATAAAATACAATAAAATACACAAGGTTACATTTACTACATAAAATAAAGACATGCAACATATCCCCAGATAGCTTAGGTCTAAGCCCATATTATTGAATGGCGCTCAGACCACACACATACAGTTCAATTGTCATGGAGCTAAAGTCTTTCCCATAGTCTTTCATTATATGAATGGGCTCCATGGCATAGCTATCTGGGGTATCAGCGCTCACACAGGGCAAGTACCGAATGACCCCTCTGTATTTAAAGGGCCAGAATGAGTGACATGCACTCTGTTAGGGCCGAATATGGTTTTTAAGGGACCCAATCTTCCAGGGCCATAGTCCAAAGGCAAGAGGCTGATAAACAGGCCTCTCCAAAACCCAGTGGCGAGGTTGGTTTCGCCACACATCTCCCCCCCCCAGGGAAGACTAACCAGATACCTGACCTCACGCCGGTCGGTACCTGAGTTAGTCTGGCAGCCCACCCACAACCCAATACTGGACCTGTTGCATTTGGTAGCCTGTCTCTGTCCAGTGAGTCCACCAAGGTTATGTTGGAAGCTGGTACTCCTGGTCTCTGTGTTGCTCCCTGGCTTGGAGTGGGGGTTGCTTTGTGGGCAGGTATCAGCGGTACTCTGCCCTGGTGCCAGCGCTACCACGGAAGAAGCCTGGTTGGAGCCTGGTTGTTGGAGGGGGAGACCGACTGTCTCTACCCCCTGTACTGTAAGTGCAGAGACAACGGTCCCATCTGTACTGTTGTGGGGCTTACTGTCTCCCCCTGGTGCGTTAAGCTGCCGTTGGGGAGAGGGGGTAACGGGCTCCTCTCCCATACATACTTCTAGCCGCTGGGGAGGGCGACCGACCGTCTCCGCTCCCAATACAGTGTCCTGCTGCTGGGGAAAGGAGACTGGGCTCTCTATTCCCTGCTGGACCCTCTGCCGCTGGGGGACAGGACCGACTGTCTCTGCCCCCTGTAACTCCGCCTGCTGCTGGGGAAAGGAGACTGGGCTCCCAATTCCCAAAAAATCATGCTGCTGCTGGGGGGCAGGAACAACTACCTCTGCCCCCTGTAACTCCGCCTGCCGCTGGGGAGGGAGGACGCTGCTCTCCTCTCCCTGCACTTCACACTGCCGCTGGGGAATGGAGACTGGGCTCCCAATTCCCTGCAGGACCGGCGGAGAGACCTCGGTCCCATCTCTACCGGCCACCTGGGGTCCTTCCCAGTAACATTCTACAATATCTGCCCAGCTGAATGGGTCTGGATCTGGGTCTGTCACCTTACCGTCCTGCTGAGCCTTCTCAATGGAGTGGAAGAGATCTCGGTAGTCCTGCTCCAGTTCCCACTCCAGGGTTGCTAGGTGAGCCAGGTCTTGCTCTACCTCATGGGGGTCATCCCACTCATGCCTAGCCTCCCTCTCATAGAAAATGTCCTGAAGTCTGGACTGTGCAGGGCTCCCGAAGTCAGGCTCTGCAAAGGACTCCCATAACAAGCCAGGACCATAAAACTCTTCTCCCTCTGCCTTGTCATGTTCGGCTGTCCAGGGTATATACTGTGCCATATACCACCAAAGCGCCTGGTAGGCATCCTCCAGCCATAGCTCCTGCCATACCCGGTGCTCTAGTTCCTTCACCCATTCCTCCAGGGGCTGCTCTCCCAGGAAGGGCATCCGCAGGGCCACTTGCTTCTGCAACCGCTGCTCTTCACTGGGGAGACTCTCACCCCGCTGGTATTGTAGATTATCCAGGGCCTGGTACCAGATGCCTTTCCTTAATGCATCCCGGCCATCCAGGTCCTCCTCCTCGTATAACACTGCTGGTTCCATCCTGGTGCTTTTAGGGTAGCTGTACTGAGACATGCGTTGTCCTTAAATTGTAGAATCCACAGAAATAGTGTCTCCTGTAGCTGTCCTTCTGGATGTAGGAACGATCCCGCTGCTTGCCACCAATGTAACGGACCGTTTCCGCAGACAAGGGGTTAAAATCCGTTTAGGCGATAAGCCCCTTTCTGAGAGACAGGCACAGCTACTGCAGAACACCAAACTCCCGAACTGGATACAAAGTAGCACTCCAAACTGGAACCTCACGAATAGCTGCTAGCAGACGAACAGGAAAAGCATACAATCCTGGCAATCGGTCTTCTAACAGCATACAGCGAATCCCCCCAATAACGAGACAAGGCTCCGTTTTGAGGGTCAAGCAGTGGTCTGACTGTACTTGAAGTACAGCCTCTTTTATTCACAAAAAACAAACATAGTACTGCCCACAGGGGTTTGAAATACAACCAATCAGTATATTACAAGACATACAATGTAACTACAGCAACCAATCGTTCACGCCCCCAGAGGACCAGAATGAAGACTGACATAGGACAACATATCCCCACAATGCATCATGGTTTCCTCCTCTCTGTCCAGACAATCTGAAGAGCAATCCAATTATCTCTGAGGACAAAGGGAGATCGCCAATACACATGTGCAGACAACAGGACAGACATCACCATTTTAAACACACAATGGGACAATAGAAACACACCCAGCATATTCCCTCCCCTTATCCTGAGAGGAGACTCAATTATACATACAGTTAAACATACTTTCTACCCAACTTTCATAACTCTAAAACCATACATCACATTCACATAAAAATTACATATTTGCAATCAATCCATTCAGGGGAACAACGTATTAAAAAATGGCATGAATCAGACCAGGGGTTCAAAAGTTAGTAAAATATCTTTTGGGCCCTGGCTGGCACATGGCTATCTGGCTCAAACCAGTTTTACAGAGCCCTCTTTCCTGGAGACAATGGGAAATAATCAAATTATATCCAGGGATAGAGGCAGACTCCATTGAGCACATGGTTGCAAAAAGACATAAAATACAATAAAATACACAAGGTTACATTTACTACATAAAATAAAGACATGCAACATATCCCCAGATAGCTTAGGTCTAAGCCCATATTATTGAATGGCGCTCAGACCACACACATACAGTTCAATTGTCATGGAGCTAAAGTCTTTCCCATAGTCTTTCATTATATGAATGGGCTCCATGGCATAGCTATCTGGGGTATCAGCGCTCACACAGGGCAAGTACCGAATGACCCCTCTGTATTTAAAGGGCCAGAATGAGTGACATGCACTCTGTTAGGGCCGAATATGGTTTTTAAGGGACCCAATCTTCCAGGGCCATAGTCCAAAGGCAAGAGGCTGATAAACAGGCCTCTCCAAAACCCAGTGGCGAGGTTGGTTTCGCCACACACCCGTTCCGCAAAAAATTGCAGAACAGATGCGGACCCATTTTGTGAACGTGTGAATAGATCCTAAGGGCTCATTTAGACAGCCGTATGCTATCCGCAAAAATGTGGATCCGTTTAGATGCTGACCCATTTACTTCTATGGGGCCCTTTTCTATTCCACGGTTCCTCAAAACAAATGAAACATGTCCTATACTTATCCGTGAAAATCAGGACATGGCCCCATTGAAGTCTATGGGTCCGCAAAAATACTCAATGCTATCAGTTTTTTTTTACGGACATGCATGCAAAAAAAACGTTATTCGACTTACCAGTAATTTTGTTTCCTTGAATCCACCATGACAGCTACCATGGAGAGATGACCCTTGACCTCTATAGGGGCAGGAACACAGAGAGTTTAAAAGGCCACCACCCACTCTCACCCTCAGTGTTTACAGATTACCAAAGTGGGTGCAGCCTAATGAATATTATAATAGCATATTCAACCACCAGTGACACCATTATTTTATTTTATTTTTTTAAATTGTATTACTTCATACTCTCTGACAAGGTTTACCCAGGGTGGAAATATCTGAGCCGTCATGGTGGATTCAAGGAAACAAAATTACCGGTAAGTCTAATTACGGTTTTCCTTATCATCCACCATGACGGCTACCACAGAGAACTACCAAATTACTAGGTAGAGTGGTGGAATGCTGCCTGCAGAATCTTGCGACCAAAGGTCAGGTCTGCACTGGCTGAAACATCCAGACGATAGTGTTTTATGAAGGTATTTATATTAGACCAAGTTCTCTGCCCAGGAAGATGTCATAGCCCTAGTGGAATGGGCCCTAATGTTGGCTGGGCTATTCAGGCCCTCCATGGAGTAGCAGCATGCGATGGTAGATTTAATCCATCTACCAATGGAGGCCTTTGACACTTTTTTCCCTTTATTCTGACCGGCGAACTGGACTAAGAGGTTATTGTCTTTCCTAAATTCTTTAGTAGTGGCCAAGTATAACACGATGGTGTCTCGTACATCAAGGATATGGAATTGAGATTCTTCCGGCTGAAGGACATCTACAGGAAAGGATGGTAAAATAATTTCTTGTTCCCTGTGGAAGTTTGATACGACCTTGGGGAGAAACCCGGGATCTAATTTTAGAACTATCCTATCTGGAAAAACTGAGAGGTAAGGTTCTTTACATGAGAGGGCCTGGATTTCCCCTAGGTGTCTGGCTGATGTTATGGCAATCAGAAAAGCCGCTTTGTATGATAGATGTTTTAATGAGATGTCTGACAAAGGAGTGAACGGGGGTTTTGTTAGTCCTCTTAATACCAGATTTAAGTCCCATTGTGGTACTTTATTCGTAAGGGATGGTCTTATTCTGGAAGCCGCTCTCATGAATCGTTTAATCCACCTGTGGTTTGATAGGTCGGAATCATAGAATGCTTTTGGAGAAAATCTAGAATTTTCTGGATGCAGGGTGGTGATTTGTTAGGGCAGTTATCCCCTAGCCAGGAACAGTACCTTTTCCATATTTTCGTATATATGGCCGTGGTTACTTTTTTACGGCTCAATTTTAGGGTATTGATCACTTTCCCTGAGAGACCTTTACTTTTCAGCATTTCGCCCTCAGGATCCAGGCTGATAGACGGAACAGGCTGGGGTTCTGATGATTGATTGGGCCCTGTGACAGCAGGTTCGGATGGTATGGGATTTCCCAAGGTTCCTCTAAGGCTAGGTCTTTCAGGATGGAGAACCAGCTTCTTTTTGGCCAGAATGGGACCACCAGTATTACTGTTGTTGGATCCTCTCAAAGTACCCTGGGGATTATGGACCAGGGAGGAAAAGCGTATGCCAGGTTCCATGTCCACCTGGTTGAGAACGCATCGATTGCCCACGGTCGGTCTCTGGGATTCAGGGAGTAGAAGCGTTTGACCTTTGCGTTTTCTTTTGACGTGAACAAATCTATCTGCAGAGTTCCCCACTTTTTGCTAATTTTTAGAAAAGCATCCTGGCTCAGGGACCACTCTCCCTGATCTATAGTTTTCCTGCTCAGGTAGTCTGCTTCTAGGTTTTCTGAGCCCTTTAAGTGGACCACCGTTATAGATAGGACATGTTCTTCTGCCCACTGGAAAATTAGTTCTGCCAATCGGATTAAACCTTGGGATTTTGTGCCACCCTGGTGTTTTAAGTAGGCTACTGTTGTCGTATTGTCCGAAAATACTTTTAGGTGTTTCTTTAGAAGTTGGCTCTGGACTACTTTTAAGGTTTCCCACACTGCACACAGTTCTCTGTAATTTGAAGATTTCATACTTACTGCATTTGACCATTTGCCTTGCCAGTTTGAGGACTCTACTTTGGCACCCCACCCCTGACTGCTTGCGTCCGTTAGGATTTAGACCTCTGGGGTTGTTTCCCAGGCTACGTGATTTAACAAGTTTTTCCTTACATTCCACCAGTTTAGATCTAATTTTACGTGGTGTGGAATTAATATTCTCCTGTCCAGTGAGGACTGTTTTCTGTCCCAATTTCTTAAGATCCAAGCCTGCATTGTTCTGGAGTGGGCTTGGGCCCAAGCCACCGTAGTGATACAGGATGTCATGGATCCTAGAATGCTCATGGCTTCTCTTATCGAGCACTTTTTCTGAGCCTGAAATTTCTGTACTCTCTCCCTGAAATCCACCAGCTTTTCTATGGGGAGGGATGATGACTGGGTCACAGAGTCCAAAAGTACTCCTAGAAATTTTATTTGGGTATTTGGAGTTAAACATGATTTTTTTATGTTTATTATCCACCCCAGTTTTGACATTTCTTGTAAGACATAGTCGGTTATATTGTGTGTTTTTGTTGATGAGTCTCCTATTATGAGAAAGTCGTCTAGTTAGGGAAATTTTTTTTACTTCTTTTAGTCTGAGAAAGGCGGTCATTTCTACTACAATTTTCGTAAATACCCTGGGGGCGGAGGAGATGCCGAAGGGTAAAACTGTAAACTGAAAGTGATTTATTACGCCTTTTTTGTCTTGCAGGGTGAATCTTAAGTAGGCCTGAGACTGTTGATGTATGGGGACGTGATAATACGCATCTTTTAGGTCTATGGACCTTTTTTGATTAGTGGAATGATGGAGGAAATGGATTCCATTTTGAATTTCCGGTATAATATGTGTTGATTTAATCCTTTTAGATTTATTATAGTACGGGAGGATCCGTCTGGTTTTTGGACCAGAAATAAACTTGAGTAAAAACCCCTCCCTCTTTCTGGGGGGACCTCCGTTATTACGCCTGCTGATTTTAAATCTAGGACTCCTTGCCAGATTTTTTGCAATGTTTTGGGGTTGTGTTTAGTTAGTTGAAACCTTCTTGGGGGGATTGAGGAAAGTTCTATACGATATCCGTTCTGGATTAAGTTTATGACCCAAGGATTCTGGGTTACTTCCTGCCAGGGTAACAGAAAATTCCTCAATCTGCCCCCTACTTTGGCGTCATTGTTTGTCGGTTTGTTTATTCTGTGGATTGAGGAGAAAACCTCTGTCCCTGCCGCCTTTGGGATAACTCCACCGACCCGTTTTACCTTTGCCTCTATATGATTTAGACTGAGAGGAAAAGGAACGAAAGGGTTTTTTCTTTTTCTCTTCAGGAAAACCCTTTTTTGTGTCTGCTGCCTTTTCCAGTATGGTGTCCAACACAGGACCAAACACATACTCGCCGGAGAAGGCAATAGAGCAAAGTTTTGCTTTAGATGTTCTGTCTCCTCCCCAGGATTTAACCCATAAGGCGCGACGTGCGGCATTAGATAGAGCTGCATCCTTGGCAGCAAAACGTATGGATTCTGCGGAGGCATCCGCTAAAAAGGCAGTGGCAGATCTCAGTAAGGGAATTGAACCTAAAATTTCCTCCCTAGGGGTTTTATTTTTTATGTGGTTCTCGAGCTCATTTAGCCAGATATACATGGTTCTGGCGACAGATGTGACGGAAATGTGGGTCTTTATACCATACATAGAAGCCTCCCAACATTTGCGTAGCAGGGCATCGGCTTTCCTTTCCATAGGATCGGACAATTGAGAAGAGTCCTGGAATGGCAAGGAAGTCTTTTTTACCACCTTAGCGACTTGTACGTCGATCTTAGGTGTGTCATTAAATATTTTTGTTTTTGTTGGGTCAAACAGTAATCTTTGCTTACATTCCCTGGAGACTCCTAGTGTCTTCACAGGATCACTCCATTCGTCTAAGATTATATCTCTAATGTTCTCATTCACAGGGAAAATTTTTGATCTTTTTGTTCTGAGCCCACCGAACATTTCATCCTGAACCGATTTAGGTTTCTGGACGTCCTCTATGCCCATAGTAGACCGTACAGCTGTCAATAGGTCTTCAATTTCCGCAGATGAGAAGAAATATTTTCTATCATCCTCAATAATTTCACCTTCTGACAGACTTTCATCACCCTCAATTGGTCTAGGTTCGGAAGGGCCCAAATCCATGTCCTCTGGATCAGAGGAGGATGGAATTGAAATCTTTGGCTTTTTTGGCGGAGGTACGGAAACAGGTTTAAGAGAGGCTAGCGAGGCTAACCTCCATTAGGATGGACGGCTGTTCCTCTTTCATTAGGGCATAAATACATGGCATTTTTTAGTGAAACCTTCTTGCAGCCTTTTAGCACAAGTAGCACATCTTGTGTTTCTGGCTTTGATCTTTGCCTTTGCTCCCTATGAAAGAGGAGCAGCTATACATTAGCCCCGTATAAAGGAAGGATACATTTTGTTTCATGTCCCCCACAGGGTAACTCACAATTGGAGTGGCCGAGGGGGGTTCCGCCTGATCCATGGTGCTTGCTGGGGTGTCCGGAGTAGACATCTTTGTCCAACAAGGAGGACTCACAGTGGAGGCTGTGTGATTAGAAAGTGCCGCTTTTTAAGCAGAGCGGCATCTGACGTCATCAACCACCGATGTCTAACTCTGCCCCCACCCGGAAGTATCCAAGAGCGCGGCCAGCAGCAATGGTAAAGCCGGCGTGCAGCGCTGGATTTGCGGTCAGCTTCCTCGTATGGAAGGAAAGGAAGACCCCAGGTTCTTTGTGGAGGGAAAGCAGGCCCCCAAGCTGAGGACAAGTTCCCTCCCGTTGCTCCACCTCTTCCCAGCATTGGAATGAACTGCAGGAGGGCAGAGGGAGTTTAGGATAAAATCTTCAGGTGTATCCAGGTACCCCTAACAATACCTCCTTCCGGAGGTGCTCTGTGTAGGTGCTCTATAGGGGCAGGAAAACACTGAGGGTGAGAGTGGGTGGTGGCCTTTTAAACTCTGTGTTCCTATAGAGGTCAAGGGTCATCTCTCCATGGTAGTCATCATGATGGATGATGAGGAAAAAACGGAACCACATTTTTGCGAACAGCATACGGCTGTCTGAATGAGCCCTAAAAGATATCCCTCAAAATGAAAATAAATTAAATGATTAAAGTTAAGCAAAAAGCATAGTAGGCAATAACAAGTGCTCGGCGGCACCAAATCAGAAACCATATGTCCTACCACAATCCGGGGGGTTCCAGGGTACATCCATGAATCCCGGAGGGAAAGCAAAAAAATCTAGCAAAAAGCATAGTAGGCAATAACAAGTGCTCGGCGGCACCAAATCAGAAACCATATGTCCTACCACAATCCGGGGGGTTCCAGGGTACATCCATGAATCCTGGAGGGAAAGCAAAAAAATCTATCCCTGGGCTAGATGAAGATGGGGTATTGAAGGACAGGGTGGGCAAAGAACTGTCCCTGATATTGCCCTACAGGAGGGTGCTATTCTGGCCCTAATAGCCTAACCACAGACCACCCGCCCCTGATAAGATCGACCCCGTCCGGAACCTTACCCTATATAAAAATTGCCCTAGTAAGCCCCTAGCCCCTAGGCCCCTGACTTCCAGGTGATCACTATATAGAACTATGTGTTTTTGACTCATTATAAATGTATAATATTAGTATATCACACCCCTCTGTGTACCACACCTATCGATAGCACACCTATACCAGTCCTTAAAAGGACTTTTGTGGCCCTATTAGCTAGCGTTTGGTGTCCCTAACAGCCTGTCCCTGCTCCACACAGCAACCTCTCCCTACACTGGCAAAGCACTGAATGTAAAATGGCGGCCAGATCAGGTTTATTTATAAAGTAGGGGGTATGTCCATGTGCTGAAACATCTCAATTGGCTGTCCTGTACCGCCTGATGGGTGTGTCATGGGTCAAAGTTCTTCACAATGTAAAAGAATATGGCGGGCGCGAATATCGCCATATGTTCACATGTTCGGCGAATCGCGAACATGCAAAGTTTGCTGCGAAATGACTGCCGGGAGAACCGCAAGGCCATCTCTAATTTCCACAATCATTTTTCATTTTCCATTGCTGCATATATCATGGCATGTAGGCATCTCTATAAATATCCCAGTAGTGAACTGTAATATTTGTCTTGGATCAGGGGAAACCTTAGAACTATGGTTTCTTAAAACATTATCATTTCTTTGTAGTATATCATGTTATGATAGGTCTATGTACCCCAATTTAGGGCACTTTTTTGAGACATCTTTGTTATTTTGTTAGAATCAGTAAGTAACTCCTCATGCACACGACCGTTTGCCGGCCGAGCCCGTGCTAGAGACTGCAAATTGCGGTCTGCAATGCACGGGCACCGGCTGTGTACCAACCATCTGTGTACGCAGACCAATTTGCTGGAATGTGATCCACAACCCGCATCTGACATTCTGCACTACAAAAAAATTGTGCGGCTTCCAATCCGTGCATCCATTCCGCACTGCACTGTATGTTCTGGATAGTGGACCCATTAAAGTCAATGGGTCCGCATCCGTGATACAGTGTACACACGGCTGGTGCCCGTATATTGCAGACCCACTGTTTGCGGGCCGCAATATGGGCACGGATCTGCTGTGGTCGTGTGCATGAGGCCTAAATGAAGGGAAACATTAAATTAATTCACAGTTGGGTGGCATGATCTGTGGCAAATGCTACCAGTCTATACAGTATATTGGACACTTGTTTATGAGGTTAGTCGAATATGTAACTTGTGCAGAATGATGTCTGTCTGTATACGGTATATGGATTTCATTCTCGTGAAATTGAAATGTAGTCTCAAATAGAGAGATTTTTCCCAGTATGACCTTGAAAATTGATATAATGTACTCTCAGTATTTCTGAATGAACTAATCAGTATAAAGTGAGCATTTGCAACCTGGGAAAGATCATAAAAAATCTAAAACCCCCATGAAGCAGGGAATAGAACAGTGAGCCAGGGCAAGAGTTGTGTCCAACTTTCCAGCCACCCACACAATCTGGCAGGACGTACTGATGGAGTTATGATGTAAAGCTTCAGAGCATGAAATGATCTAATCTAATTACCTCTTTTTGGTGTCATTCACTCCTGTGTATTATGTTTTGTTCTCATGACTTTATATAAACTATATTTTAGTATAAAACATGAACACAATAAATTTATTATTGAAGATAAAGATTTATAAATGCTGACCTGTCACTGCCAAGGAGAAATTCAAATAGTCCTTACTGTAGACTAAGTAAGAAGGTTTGTTATTTTTTTACAAGGGCTTTAGAAATGGTGACATGAAGAAAAGCCAGATTTCTTTACACTAACTGGAATAATTATTCATTGGGGGGGGGGGGGGGGGAGCCATAATTTATAGATCCATTGTTGTGAGTTCAACAATCATAGGCAAACAAGCCTGCAAACAAGGCCACTTCTAAGGGTGTTATTCTGGCAGTCCCCTAGTTTTCACCCTTTAACCCCTGTACAGGGATCTGGACTTCAGTGCAGGGGAACCACCAGGCAAGTACCTCTTGAAGTAATCTGTGTATAATTTACATTTGACCCATGGGGATCAGAGACACCAGTCAAGAGCCAATACAGAGGTCAAGCATAGGTCAGGTCAAACAGCAGAGGGTCATAATCCAGTAAACAGGAATAAAGTTGGTACACAGGCAGACAAGAGAACAGGCATCTTTGGAGAATACTAGTATGCTAGAAAAAACTATTGCTCAGGCACTCTCCCACAGTTTAAGGTTCCTTAAGTACCCCAGGGTTGCCAGCCATTGACTGGTGAAGAATAGGGTGCACACAGGCTGGTCCTTTAAGACCTAGAGGGGGTGCGAGCCATATGTGCAAAAGAGGAGAGGCTTTGCCGACAAGCAGGCAGACAAGAGAACAGACATCTTTGCAGGATAATAGTATGCTAGAAAAACCTATTGCTCAGGCACTCTCCCACAGGTTAGGCTACTTTCACACTAGCGTTCGGGGTGTCCGCTCGTGCGCACCGTTTGAAGGGGCTCACGAGCGGCCCCGAACGCATCCGTCTGGCCCCAATGCATTCTCAGTGGAGGCATATCCACTGAGAATGCATCCGCCTGCCAGCGTTCAGCCTCCGCTCCGCTCAGTGAGCGGACACCTGAACGCTGCTTGCAGCGTTCAGGTGTCCGCCTGGCCGTGCGGAGGCGAGCGGATCCGTCCACACTTACAATGGAAGTCAATGGGGACGGATCCGCTTGAAGATGACACAATATGGCTCAATCTTCAAGCGGATCCGTTCCCCATTGACTTTCAATGTAAAGTCTGAACGGATCCGCTCAGACAACTTTCACACTTAGAAAATTTTCTAAGTTTTAATGCAGACGCATCCGTTCTGAACGGATGCGAACGTCTGCATTATCGGAGCGGATCCGTCTGATGAAACATCAGACGGATACGCTCCGAACGCTAGTGTGAAAGTAGCCTTAAGGTGCCTAAGTACCGCAGGGTTGCCAGCCATTGACTGGTGAAGAATAGGGTGCACACAGGCTGGCCCTTTAAGACCTAGAGGGGGCACTAGCCATATGGGCAAAAGAGGAGAGGCTTTGCCGGCAAGCAGGCTGAAGCCTGCATAGAGGGGCAGAGTAAGCCCAGCAGCCAGGCACGCTGATGGAGAGAAGAGCAGCAGCAGCTACAGCTGCTGATGTAATAAAGTTCAGCATTGACAGTAAGGATGCTATTACACATGTGGCAAGAGCCATGGGAACCAAACCCTAAATAATTGCAGGCCACACCTGGACTGCAAATTTGTTTCAAGTTTCCAAGTTAAGGTACAGCTTGGCCCAACTCAAGCGGCAAGTGCAATAGCATCCTAAATGTTCCACTTGCAAATATTAGTTATCCAATAATATATTGTTTAAAGTGTTTATTCAAGTCATCTGTGACTGGTAACCCCAACCATATGAAACTCTTCATAAAGCTGAACTATGTGGAGGGATAGATAGATAGATAGATAGATAGATAGATAGATAGATAGATAGATAGATAGATAGATAGTCACGGTGGGGAGTGGGGGAAACCCCCCACCGTACAATGTCAGGAAAAATGGGGAAGCAGCTAGGCCAGGATACCGGAATCAGGGAGCAGGTCACCTCCTAAAGAGTCCCTAATCCTCGCCCTAACTCCTCACCGTATGAGCGGACCTGGATGGTAGGACGGCTCATACCCAGGATACCTAGGACCATGAGTCGCCCTGATAATCCCTCACATAGGAGCAGGGGAGAGACGACCTGTTCTTCCACGACTCGGATGAACAGGAGTCTTAACCGGCCTAGTTGCAGAGAAATGCCAAGTGGAGCGGGGATAACCACTGAACCTAGAACCCAGGAAAACATGGTAACTTACCCCTGGCAGCTGCTGGACGGCACAACAGAAGACCACACCAAGGTAAACTGGATCCCATAAAAACATACTGCAATCCAAACACCAAACAGATGCAGTATGTACTGACACACAGAAGCCAGCACTCCAGCAACAGCTCACAGACTTGACCTTTGGTTCACCCCTCCGGGAAACCATGAGACCCCCTTCCAGAGGCCACGACAGACAAACAGGGGAACATCTAGCATCTATGCCGGACAGAATAATTCAACACTGACCAGACACAGAACAACAACTAGACGAACAACCACCCCAGAACATATACCCACACCAAACATAACCACAGGTAAGGTAGGGAAAATGGAGGAGACATAAGGAAGACATCATAGGAGACATCGATGTCCCACTAGGAGGCCCTCACTCTGCGAGATGGAACAAGAAGACCAGGAGCATAACTCCAACACACACCATAGCTGGAGTACCACAGACTCCTGGCCTCTAGCCACAGGTAAGATGAAGCACCTAGTGACCACGCCCAACAAGGTGGTTAACCCCTCCAGCACCGGACAGAGGAGGAAACAACTGAAAGGGGAAGTGTACACACCAGCAGGCAACAACATGCAAGGCAACCATGTCACGGCACACACCATAAAGGCTGTGACACTGACCCCGCATGCTGAAACAGCAAAACGTTGCCACAGGCAACAGCAAGCGTGGCATAAGTGTCACAGCGCACACCAAAGGCCGTGACATAGATAGATAGAGAGATAGATAGATAGACATAAATGCATAGCAATTCACAATACATTTGTATTGAATTCACAGTATAGTATGTGTGGATTGGCTTTTCAAAGGCTCATGCACATACCGTATATGGGGAAAAAACTGTGTGGAAACCAGAGCGGGGTGTGGATTTGTTGTGTTGAAATGCCATGGATTTCACCACAGTTTTCATTTTTTTGCAGTGCATAGGCAACCCAGTCTGTGGCATAATCAGCATATATCATCTGTGTACTTACCTTTAGCATTCATTCAACTGATGCTCTAAATTACTGGCTGCTTAGAATTTATTTATTTATTTTATGCACTTATATAGCGCTACTATATTCCGCAGCGCTTTGCATTAGTATCACACTGTCCACAATGGGGCTCACAATCTAAGGTCCCTATCAGTATGTCTTTGAATTAGCAGTGTATATATATTTTTGGTTTTATTCCTGGTTGCTCAAACTGCAATTCAAGGAAATAACTAATCAGTCTCTTCACTGCAGAGTCATCACTTTCTGCTCCATGGCTTTCTACAATATCATTTTGCATTAATATTAGACGGACTCTCAAGCAATGACAACATCGTGCTTCACAGCTGCACTGTCTGGTAAAAATGAGGTCAAGGGCTAATTTCTTTTGGCTTCAAACAGATAGAAACTCCGGAAAATATTCTGTTTCTCAGTAAAGCGAGTGAGGTAGCGAGGCCATTACTGCAGCTACCACTTCATCCTTCTATTGACTTATTTCAGGCTAGTTAAACAAACAGAATATTTGTATTTAGCGCATGTTTCTTTGAAGATAGCATTTCCTTTTGCAGCAGGTAAAGCAAAATGTTGGTTTCTTTACCATGAGTGACAAAGGTTTGCTTCCCTTACCTTACCAATTTACACATCTTGATACCATGTATATTGCTGTCTCTGTAGAGTCTATCCTCATCTGGATTTATAATAGTAAATACACATTTTCTTGAAATTAAAGACTCCTGGCCGGCACATTTAGGCTATGTTCCCACACAGCATATTCTACGCACATATCTGCAACATTCACATACAACATAAAAAGTCTGCTGCAGATTGTATAAAAACTGTGTACTTTAAAGGAGAAAATTTGACATCTTAGCTAACAAAATAGCACTGCATGGAGGACTTTTTTGCCTGGTGTTTTTGACTCAATCTGAGATGGAAGTCCCTTGCAGAACCTCCAACATATATGTGAACACAGCCTTATTCTAAAATATTTTCCTGCCATTTTCACAAGAAATGGCAAAAATATTATATATGGTGCAAAATATCACATATAAGCATTCCCTTGGAAAACAAATCATTACTGAACTGAACACATTTAGGGTTTGTCCTTCCACCATCTATCTGAAATATAGGATGCAGGAGGACCATGGACATTTCTGCAGTGCAGTGATAGAGGAACTGGCAGTGACTGATGCATGTATGGTATCCTCTGACTGAGCATGAGCAGATGTATACTGTTACAGTTATACTCTGGCTGATACTTTGTTGCAACAATGTATTTTGGTTATTTAAGACATGAAACCCAGGTCATTTGGTACTTGCCCGATTTGAACAGTGATACCCCAGATTGCTATGCCATGGAGCCCATTCGGATAACGAAAGACTATGTGAAAGTAAAGACTTTGGCTCCATGGCGATTCTACTGTATTCGTGTAGTCTGAGTGCCATTTACCTAATAATCTGCACTCAGACCGGAGCTATCTGGGGATGTGTTACATGTCTATGTTTACTGTAATGGTTGTGACATTGTATGTTTGAGTAGTGATTTCTGTCCTGTTGTCCCCACATGTATAGTGGCGATTTCCCTTTGTCCTGAGAGATAATGGAATTACTCCTCGGTTGTCTCCAGGGTACGTGTCTATGTTTTACTGCAAGGGTTGTGACATTATATGTTTGAATGGTGATTTCTGTCCTGTTGTCCCCACGTGGAGCATGGATGACTGCTAAAAGGAACCTAACAGCGCTCTCTAGAATTCGGGGACAAGGACATCTAAGCGGTCCAACCCTCAGCCAGCCTAAGGCAACCGTAACATATACAAACTACTACTTGTATACTCATGTGTCTGTGAATATGCAGGCTGCGTACTCTTACCAGCAACAGCAAATTTTCATGGTTGCCGATTTACTAAAATTGTTGGGGCAGTTGCACATGCCTTGTATCTGAATCTGTTTTATGTTATCGCCCAGTTTCTTCTGGTTAGTTTAGGATGGAGCTGTTGATTGCTTAGCCTTTATATGTCCAGGCTTTTTGCTTCTCTGGTTGCTTGGGATAACATATGCCCTGTGCATTTGTTTCCAGGTTCAGCACGGGCAGACTGGCCATAGACCCTACAGGAACATTTCCCTGGTGGGCCAATGCCCAGGGGGCCACCTGAGCCATCCTCAGGGCCACTGTCCAGGTACATAACAATCAGATACTCTCAGCATTAATTAATATAGGAGAATCAGGTGCCCTCCTGAATTCAACTGTATCACTGTCCTCAGTATGGTGATAGGGCAGTATTTTATGCTGCACTGTGGTATTTGGTATTTATTTTACGTATTTATATAGCGCTTCTATATTCCGCAGTGCATTACAGACAATTGGCATCAAGCTGTCTCCAATGGGGCTCACAATGTAAGTTCCCTATCAGTATGTCATTGGAGTGTGGGAGGAATCCAGAGTACCTGGAGGAAACACATGCAAACACAGGGAGAACATTCAAATTCAATTGTGCTGCACTATAGTACTGTTGACACTGTTTACTTATGTTCCAATTTGCACTCTACTATAGTGTTGAGCGCGAATATTCTAATCACAAATTTTTATCGCGAATATCGGCACTTCGATAATTTACAAAAATCTAGAATATAGTCATTAATCTTCATAATCGCTAATATTCTAGGTTTTTTTTCATCACTAGATAAACCTATAATCTTTTCTTACTTATTGTATATAGCTTCTCTTTATCCTTTTTATGTTATCTATCATACATACCTTTTTTTTTATAGTTGCTATTTTACCTATCATTAACACGTTTTTATTAAAAATGTCTCTTTACCTATCAATAATAAATTCCTATTAAAAGTATATTTTTATCAATCATTAATAATTTCTTTTTAAAATAAATCATTACATATAACAGACAATCACACAAAGGCTATATGCCAAAAGCCGGGTATGTGCAAGCTAACAATCTAGCCATGAGACAGATATAGTCAGCATACCTTACAATAGCAGCCCTGTGCACTATGAGACAGCTACCAATAATCACACCGCGGATAAACCTCATGGGCTATGATATTGGCAGGACCAGGTCTCCTCTAACTGACAAGCAATAAGCCTCAAAGTTGCTTGATTTGCGTTGGATGGCTTGGGGATGGCTTGGAGGGACCTGCGCACCTAGATCATTATTATTAGGGTGACAAAAATAAAAATAAAATTTGGATGCCAGCTAACTCTTCTCTCACTGCTTAGGAGGGCTGCATAACAAATTTCAGTTTTCTAACCGTCCTAATATTATATTCAATAACCTTTCTATATTGTTTTGTCATGTAAACTCATTTGCATAAACTGGAATATGGGAAAGACATGCAAATAGTGTTTCAGCTGAAAAAAAGGCAGATTCAGCTAATTTGCATGTCTTTCCCAGAACAGTAAAGATGATAAATTAAAAGAATATATATTAAAATAAACAGTTTAAAGGGCTTCTGTCACCCCACTAAACAAATTTTTTTTTTTTGTGTACTTATAATCCCTATCCTGCCATATTGCCATACATTATGTTATTAATAATTTTTGTTCAGTAGATTTAGCAAAAAACGTACTTTTATGATATGCTAATTACCTTTCTACCAGCAAGTAGGGCGTCTACTTGCTGGTAGCAGCCGCAGAAAACCGCCCCTCCTTCTGTTGATTGACAGGGCCAGCCGCGATCTCCTCCTCCAGCCAGCCATGTCAGCATTTCAAAAATCGCGCGCCTGTGTTGATTCGGCGCAGGCGCTCTGAGATAAGGAGGCTCACCTCTTCTCTTTCGGTGACGTCATCGGCGCAGGCGCACTGAGGGAGTGCTGAGGAGGCGAGCCTCCTTATCTCAGAGCGCCTGCGCCGAATCAACACAGGCGCGCGATTTTTGAAATGCTGACAGAAGGAGGGGGTGGTTTTCTGCGGCTGCTACCAGCAAGTAGACGCCCTACTTGCTGGTAGAAAGGTAATTAGCATATCATAAAAGTACGTTTTTTGCTAAATCTACTGAACGAAAATTATTAATAACATAATGTATGGCAATATGGCAGAATAGGGATTATAAATACACAAAAAAAAAAAGAGTTTAGTGGGGTAACAGAAGCCCTTTAAGATAAGGATATCAGTCCTTGTTTTAGGAATTGAAATACTGCAGAAGTGTTAGGCTCTTTGTGACACTGTATGTACGGTTAATCTGGGCACATTATGGCACTAATTATTTGGGCAATTCAAATTCTTACTCTCAGCCAGTAATTGGCTGAAGTGTCAGTGCTTATGATTTGGAAGGCAGCAGAAAGAAGAGACTGGTGGGGGACGGAGAATTCTCAGAACAGGAGCAGGAGTGGATGGGTTACATATCACTTTTATTTTACTATTTTACAGAGTTCTGAGCATTTTAAAAACAATTTCATCAAACGGACAACTTCTTCAAAGGGTCATTGAGTGTTAAAAAAATGATTGATGTGTCATAGAGACATATCAAAAGTTTTGATCGGTGGGGGTTTGAGTGCTAAGAAGTCTATGGACCCATCTTGATTCCATCCTCTGCAGTGAAGAGAGAGAGAGAGATATGGGAGAGCTTCTTGTTCTGGTAATCGGATGGGGTCTCAGAACTCAGACCCCCACTGATCAAAACCTTTATATGCCTCTATGATATATCATAAGTTCTTTGAAAACTCAGTGACTCTTTATAAATATACATTCAGGTCCATAAATATTGGGACATCAACACAATTCTAACATTTTTGGCTCTATACACCACCACAATGGATTTGAAATTAAACAAACAGGATGTGCTTTAACTGCAGACTTTCAGCTTTAATTTGAGGGTATTTATATCCAAATCAGGTGAACGGTGTAGAAATTACAACAGTTTGCATATGTGCCTCCCACTTGTTAATAGACCAAAAGTAATGGGACATAATAATAATCATAAATCAAACTTTCACTTTTTAATACTTGGTTGCAAATCCTTTGCAGTCAATTACAGCCTGAAGTCTGGAACACATAGACATCACCAGACGCTGGGTTTCATCCCTGCTCTGCCAGGCCTCTACTGCAACTGTCTTCAGTTCCTGCTTGTCCTTGGGGCATTTTCCCTTCAGTTTTGTTTTCAGCAAGTGAAATGCATGTTTAATCGGATTCAGGCCAGGTGATTGACTTGGCCATTGCATAATATTCCACTTCTTTCCCTTAAAAAACTCTTTGGTTGCTTTTGCAGTATGCTTTGGGTCATTGTCCATCTGCACTGTGAAGCGCCGGCCAATGAGTTCTGAAGCATTTGGCTGAATATGAGCAGATAATATTGCCCGAAACACTTCAGAATTCATCCTGCTGCTTTTGTCAGCAGTCACATAATCAATAAATACAAGAGAAGCAGTTCAACTGGCAGCCATACATGCCCACGCCATGGCGCTACCACCACCATGCTTCACTGATGAGGTGTATGCTTAGGATCATGAGCAGTTCCTTTCCTTCTCCATACTCTTCTCTTCTCATCACTCTGGTACAAGTTGATCTTGGTCTCATCTGTCCATAGGATGTTGTTCCAGAACTGTGAAGGCTTTTTTAGATGTCGTTTGGCAAACTCTAATCCGGCCTTCCAGTTTTTTCTTGCAAACTGTTGTAATTCCTACACCGTTCACCTGATTTGGATGTAAATACCCTCAAATTAAAGATGACAGTCTGCAGTTAAAGCACATCTTGTTCATTTCAGTTCAAATCCATTGTGGTGGTGTATAGAGCCAAAAATTTTAGAATTGTGTCGATGTCCCAATATGTATGGACCTGACTGTATAATTGTTTGCCATCAGCAGATTGTGCTGTCTAATCGCACTCTGCTGCTGGCAAATAATAACTCTGTATGAGAAAGAGCAATGGCATTAGCAATCGCTCCTCCCCATACTGTGGAGGAGATTGCTGCATGTAATAGCAGCCGTCTCTTTTACTGATCAGCAGGTGATTGCCGGGAAGGAGTGCTTCCTCTCCTACAAGTGCTAATCTGCTAGTCTAATACAACCCTTAGCACAGGAACAATGTTTTGATGACTTCCTTATCTTTCCCAAGATAACATGTGGTATGCTAAAACTGCTCTAAAAAAATAACTAAATTTACACCAGATTTTCAGTTCAGCCATACACTATTCATTCTGGCCAAGGACCACCTCTCTAGAAGATTACTTTTCAATGCCCTTTTGGATGGTCATCTCAAAGAGATTTTGCTGTATATTGTAGTGATGGCAAACTTTCAAAAATCTGTTCAAAGTTCAAAAAGTGTTTGTTTTTTCACACAGTAGAAGCCCAGTATGTATTTTCACACTATAAGGCTTTAGAGGAGGGAAAAAAGAAAAGCTCAGACCATAAATTAGACCCCCAATGTTAATCTTGCCTCAGCTCACAGCCCCAATCATACCCCCAATACCCCTCCATGTGAATGACCCCCAATCAGACCTCAATAAGTCCCTCAATCAGACCTCAGATCAGACCTCGATGTGAATGACTCCATGCTCAGATCAACTTACCTCTCCTGCTCCGGGCGCCACCGCCGCTCCTGTCATCCAGCTCTTTTCTTTTCCTCCTGCCGTGCGCTGTGCCCCACTGCACACAGCATGAGGTCACAGAGCACCAACGTTCTCACATTGTGCACAAGTCACAGCACAGCAAGCAGCTGATGAATGCCAGGAAGCGATGAGTTCAGAGCCCGGGGAGCGTTGCATTCACTACTTCCTAGTGCTCCTGTACTAA
Source organism: Bufo bufo (assembly GCF_905171765.1). Taxonomy (NCBI): domain Eukaryota; kingdom Metazoa; phylum Chordata; class Amphibia; order Anura; family Bufonidae; genus Bufo; species Bufo bufo. The sequence continues at coordinate 512,305,421 of NC_053390.1, read as the reverse complement.
TGAGCACTTCCATAATGGAAGCGCTCATCAGTATTGATATTTCCCCCCCCACACACACACTTCGGGGGACGGGAGTGCATCTTATAGGGAGTAAAATACGGAAATTTGAAAAAAGTCAAGAATGCATATTCAAAAATGCTAGAAAAAAACATCACTAAAGACACTTGATCATTAAGGCCAAAATACTGGTATGAAAGTGTTAAAATCTGCATCACTATTCACTATTTACTGATCTCTTCAGAACTCGCATGACAACACATTTTCTAGCACCAGTGATAATAACATTGCAATGCGTCTTGTAACAGTATGACAGCCCATATGGTGTTTTGTAAAGACTTGCCAATAGCAAGCAAAATATAGAACGTATATGGAAGTAGAAGCATTCAGCTGCGCAGCTTTCCTTTTCCATAACAAATTCTCAAATAAAATAGAACAAGCTGTAAAAAGCATCATGGCAATCATAGCACATAGGAAGTCTGACTTATCACAGCAAATTAATATTTCCTGATTACCGTATTTGCTTCACTATAAGATGCACTGGACCATAAGACTCGCCCCAGGTTTAGACAACAGAAAATTAGAAAAAATATTTTCTACTTATTAAAGCTTTCCTAGTGGTTTAATGAAGTGGAAGGGCCAATGTTAGTAACTTACACACACAGCACTGCTGCCTCCACACCTGACAAACACAGCCGTGCTACACAGCTGACATGCACACACATACTTTAATGTGTGCTTTCTCTGCAGTGTTCTGCTGTGAAAAGTTCCCACGTTTTACAATACAGTAAAAAACAAGTATGTGGGTGCATGAGATTTTCATAGACTCTAAACATGCACCTAAACATGGCCAATGGTACAAATACAACACTGCTTACATCTTACTGGGATATCCAGGAACTACAGCGGCCTGGCGCTAAAAAATCCTTTTATCCAAATTTCAGAGTTGGAGAAGGATTTGTATTTTAACCCTGTTTTTAAAATCTGTTATATCTGTCACCAGATCTGTGGAGCTGCAGGCACAAACAACATTTTGACAGCCCATTAAAACTACTGCGCAGCATTGGGGACACCGAGTTATGAGCATCTGTTGGACAGCTGGAGGGGGTTCTGCTGTTGACTAGTCAATGAGCGGCCCGTGTTGATTTTCCCATACACTGCCCCATCTTCTTTGTATGTCTTTGACAGACAGGGATGGAACTAGGCTTTCCATTACCCAGGGCAAATATTAATTTTGGTTCTCCTCCTCCACAAATCAATATATACACATTCTTGATGTGCAAATAGGGTATTGTAGATCAGTGACCCAATCATCAGCCTACCATGACTCAAAATTGCTCATTGCTTCTCCTTGGTGGCAACCCTGCCCTCTTACATCATGGCTAAATAGTATGCATCCTCATTATTATAAAAAAAAAATGTGTTATTAACTCTTGCTGCTATCGGCACCCTGCTCACACAAGCTTCTGGGAATGGCCTTTGCTAGCTTCACCCCAGCTATGCCTCTGCTGACAGGTACTGTGACATGTTCTATTGTTTCCTCCTATCTCGCTCTGAAAACGTTAACTGTCCTCTGACGTTGTAGAGGTGTTTGTGTTATTGTATCATCCTATTTTTATTACTTTGGACTAAGGGCCCACATGGGTACAGTATATTATGGGGACAATTATTGGGTGCTAACATTTGTAAGAATGTACATTTCTTGTGCCACAGAAGACATTTTGCACATTTGTCGGGTAATCCATCATTGATTCGGTACATAAAATCATAATTTGTCAGCATCGCATTGCCCTGAGATGTGTTACCGACAATGAATCTGCATGGGTATGAATGATCATTCATCGACCAGCGATCATTCATCCCCATACAGAGGGGATTATTGCTGTAGTGGGTAATGAAGAGGAATGAATGGTTTGTTCCAGATCATTGCTCTTTATGGTGCAGTATAAATGGGCTCATGTAAATATACAGTATATTCACTCCTGCCACAATGTAGATATGTATCAGAATTATTATGCAAATAGGCACTGCATTGGTAATGTATAATTCTTATTTACATTCTACAAATATAAGCATTGTTAGCCCTTTTCTGCATTTCATTAACATAGGTGAAAATCTCACGTATCAGATCCTTTCTGTTCTATAGTAAGGCAAGGCCCCAGGATAATGCAATTTGAGTGTATTCTTACATTTCTGTGATAGCATTATTTACCACAAATTACCAAAGCCGCCATATGCTCTGAAGTGGTCCCCTGCTATTATATATATATTTTCTTGTAAGAATGGATTTTATTTTGGAAATACATGGTCACGCTAAACTCATTTGTTCTTGCACTGCAGATTATTCACCATTTAATATTCAAATGTTTACCTCTGTTAGGCTAGTTTCACATTTGCGGCAAGAAATCTGGCAGGCTGTACGGGCGGAGAACAAGGTTTTTTGTCTGGCCGATTCTCTGCATATTTGTTGGGTAGTGGCTGGCTCTCCAACTGACCCATTATAGTTAATGGAACCTGTACCGCCTGACAATACCGGATACAGAGAGCCGGAGAGCTCTTGCTGCAAATGTGAAATTAGCCTTAACCAATGACAAGTGGAAGAAAACCCCTGCATAGGATAAATATTCTAAAATTCATTTACTCTGGCATCTGATAATCAAGAACTTCTGATAATGTGGCAAAAGATTGGCACAGAACTGGAATATAATCAAAAACATGTAAAGATAAAAAGTACTGTGTGAAGTCCACCAATGAAACAGGACAGAAAGGAAGAATATTGTCACTAATAATATTGTGCGGACATCAAGTGCAACACTGGATAACACATGAAAGGAAATCACAGTCCCGAAACTTGATATTCAGTTGACACACCTGCTGGACATCCGTGCAGGACACAGATACTGTATGTATGAGAGTGAGAAGATACAAAAGGGGATAAAAGGGCGCTGCTGAACAAAAAATGCTATTTATTAAAGGGGTTATATAAAACAAAACTTTTTTAACAGTGGCTGGACCTGTGGTGGGGTTCATACTTACCTGGTCGCCACCACTGGATTCCAGCTGCATTGCTCCACAGCCACCACGGCAGGTCCCAGGTGACAGGTCACCACTGCAGCAATAGGATGTTGATTCCAGGGGCAGACTGGGAACTTAAAGTGGCCCTGGAAGAAAAAAAAAAGGGGCCTCATGTCATAGGGTGGTCCATATTGAGAGAAGGCAGGGCAAAACAAATAGGGGGGGCTCAGAAATACCATATCGCAAAATACTGTCCCATCAGAACCATATACCACAGAGCAGCACAATATACTGCCCCAAATGTTGTCCTTCTGTGGTGGCCATAAATGGCTGCCATTTTCGGTCCTCCTTCTTCAGTTGTCTCTGATTGATATGGAGCAGGGGGCTGAGGAGATAAGATGCGGACCACAGTATGTTTTCTTAATTCAATTAAATTCAGGAGGGCATGTGTGGCCACTGGCCAAGTATATGAGTGCCTGATTCTCACAGCTTTATTCATATTGCTTCCTTTGCTGGCTGGATTCATTTGTCCATCACATTATACACTGTTCGTTTCCATGGTTACGGCCATCCTGCAATCCACCAGCAGTGGTCGTGCTTGCACACTATAGGAAAAAGCGCCAGCCTCTCTGGTGGCCAGGAGCTCATGTAGGCCAGAGCTTTTTCCTATAGTGTGCAAGCACGACCACTGCTGATGGATTGCAGGGTGGTCATAACCATGTAAACAAGCAATGTATAATGTGATGGAAAAATGAATCCAGCCAGCAAAGGAGACAATATGGATAATCACAATACATTAGTAAGTGGCTTGTATTAACTTTCTCTACATAAATGTAATTTGCCAAAGAGAGACAACCCCTTTACACTCTATGAACACTATTTAATTCACAAGTATGGTTATGTGACAAGAACCCAGCATCTATATGGCCTTTAACAAGCAAGTATACCCAGCTCTGGGGCAGACATAGCATATGTTCAACAGTACCATGGCAGATGGGCCCAGAAGGGACGGGTAAGCAAGTTTGTCATCGAACAGCAATTTTCTACTGTTAATTAGATTGCAGGAAAGGCACTAGGCTAATTCATTTTATTGATTACAATTACTTTTAAAGATACATGGTAGGGCATTTGAGAGCTCGAGGCATGCATACTATTCATGTAGTGGGGTCCTGTGCTGTGTACAGTATGTCTTCTCTTGACCCAGAGTTTAAATTCTAGATACTTGCAAGATCATGGAATCTGATTAGCAATAAAACTAAGGGTTTAGAATGGTCTGCATCCTCACAGCTGAATGAAGAGGTCAATAAGTATATTGCGGAGTCCGTCGAGAGATACCATGCAATAGCATGTTATATGGCCAGTGAAAAATAAAGAATATTTCCTTCCCAGATTTTTGCAGCTTTGGTAAAACATACACAATGAGAGGCCTCTAGATTTGATTTCAGAATATACTGGCAGCAGTTAATCTAAAAATGTATTCACTGTTGTGTAATAAAAGCCAAAGGTGTAATCTAGCCCTCCCTCTAGTGGTAGTCTGTAGAAAAACAACATGCAGAACAATAGACCAATCAGACTATAATAATAGTGTGTGCAGGCTCACATGATTATATTGGACAGTAGAAACAAAAATCTTCTGTATCTTCTGATAACACAGTATTTCTCCTCATACACACAAATGTACTACAGAAGACCTTTTGGAGGTATTGGGCACAAAACATAATAGCTTAACACAGGACACAAAGTAATAAAAACAGTAGGTACAGTGGCACAGCATGAAGAGCCTGGCACAAAGTTATACATACTGTCTACATATGTTATCAGATGTAATCAGGGTCGTCTTTAATATTGATTGGACCCTGGGCAAGAATTTCCTTGGGCCCCCTGAAATGCTAAGGTCCATCTGTCTTCATGAGTGATTATCGCAGGGAAGGCAGGTTAGTTAGTGTACCCGAGCATTAGATTTTAAGACGCCTGTGGCCACCGCGGGGGCACAGGAGGCAGAAGCACAGCTCCCGCACAGCCCGTCTCCCCTTTTCAAATAGAAGACGGGTGGCCCTTAGCAACGCTCATTTCACAGAGCGGTGCTAAGGGCCATTTCAGCCACAGTTTTCTACTAAAATTAAACGTTTTGGCTAAATAAACTACCGTATTTTTTGCCCTATAAGACGCACTTTCCGACCCCCCCAAAAAGTGGGGGGAAAATAGCAGTGCATCTTATGGAGCGAATGCTGCTGATTTTGCCGAATTTTCAATGATACACCCGCCGCGATGCCACGCGGCGGGTGTATCAGCTGTGAGGGAGGAGGGGCTGGGGGCCGGCATCTGCTTTTATAATGACAGCGGGGCCCGTGCAGCAGGGCCCACTTTATGAATGAAGCAAGTGGCACAGGCGCTTGACGTAGTGACTCACGCTGCCAGCGACCGTCCTCCCGGCCTGCCTCCTCCCTCCTCTCTACCTACCGAGCACTTGTAGTTGTAAGTATACAGGCGCTGATTATGCAATTACGGTATATACATAACAATTAACTATTAGAGATACGATTATACAGTGTGCGGGGCCTGTGTAGTAGAATACAGTCACTGCACGGGCCCCGCTGTCATTATAAAAGCAGATGCGACCCCCACCCCCTGTATTGAGGGTCATTCACTACAGGGACACTTATGGAGGGGATCTGTGGATGACACATAGCATAAGATGCTATATATGTGTCCACAGATCCCCCTCATAACTGTCATACACAGATCCCCATAACAGTGCCATCCAGAGACCCCAATAAGAGCCACCCACAGATCCCCCATAAGTGTCACCCACAGATCCCCCATAAGTGTCACCCACAGATCCCCCATAAGTGTCACCCACAGATCCCCCATAAGTGTCACCCACAGATCCCCCATAACAGTGCGTCACCCACAGATCCCCCATAACAGTGCGTCACCCACAGATCCCCCATAACAGTGCGTCACCCACAGATCCCCCATAACAGTGCGTCACCCACAGATCCCCCATAACAGTGCGTCACCCACAGATCCCCCATAACAGTGCATCATCCACAGATCCCCCATAACAGTGCGTCACCCACAGATCCCCCATAACAGTGCGCCATCCACAGATCCCCCATAACAGTGCGCCATCCACAGATCCCCCATAACAGTGCGTCATCCACAGATCCCCCATAACAGTGCGTCACCCACAGATCCCCCATAACAGTGCGCCATCCACAGATCCCCCATAACAGTGCGCCATCCACAGATCCCCCATAACAGTGCGTCATCCACAGATCCCCCATAACAGTGCGTCACCCACAGATCCCCCATAACAGTGCGCCATCCACAGATCCCCCATAACAGTGCGCCATCCACAGACCACAATTAGTTCAAAACCCACCAAAAGCACACCTTTTGGTTCAAAATATATTTTTTCTTATTTTCCTCCTCAAAAACCTAGGTGCGTCTTATAGGGAGAAAAATACGGTATATTCTAAAAATGTTACTTATCACTTGGCCTACACTTTAGCAAAAAAAAATTATTAAATGGCAGTTACACTTTAAGCTCTTCCAAGCGACGGTCGTCCTGAGGATCGGTGATAAACACCTGTCATACGGTTGCTAATCACTGCAGTATTATTTATTTAGGGACTGTAAGCACATGCAGTCTCAGGAGTGGTCCACACCACACCCCTGCCTTGCAGCCTCACAGGAGTACAGGACCAGTATCTGTACACGTATGTATGGCATAATTAATAGAATGACACATCACATATAACATGACATGAGTTACCAGGCTGCCTGGTAAAGACCTGTGTTACTCATGTCATGTCATGTGTCATTCCATTAATTATGCCATACATACGTGTACAGATACTGGTCCAGGCAGCAGGCCAGCAGACACATTATTATTGCCACATCATGTGTCACAGACTAACATGCCACTCTGACTGTACTGTACAGCCATTCAGACAGTTCCACTTCCTTTAGAAAAGCGAGCCTGCAGTGCACACCAGCGACAAGCGACTTACTTACAGATAGTCTAGAGGTGACCGTGACTCAGGTGAGTAACCGAACCGTTACTGAGTGTCTAGACTAGTGATGGTGGTGGTGATGGACTGGGTGTCTCCTCTGTGACGCGGCCGCCTTTGCAAGTTGAGGAACTTGAGGGCCGAGGCAGAATGTGGCACAGAGGCAGGCAGCGTACCAGGGCGTTGCTAGGGCTGGTGTCACCAGGTGCGGTAGAAAATGGTGTCAAGCAGTAATTTTTTAGCCATATATGGGGGCTATGGTGGTGCTACTGCCATAGGGGGCATCCGTTAGCTCAGCAGACCCCCCTAGCAGTCAGAGCCTGGTCTCGGGAGGGGCACTTCCAGATTATTTTCTGTCCGCCGCCACAAAACAATGGTGCTTATAGAACAGTCTGCACAGTGTAGCGGTATACTGTATATTGTGTCGCACAGTGTAGCGGTATACTGTATATTGTGGGGCACAGTGTCTGCTATATGTGTATAACATAAACATATTTCACATGAAAACTTACAGTTACTTGGCTTGGCCCTTGGGGATCTCGGACACCACTTCAACACTTTGGTCGGGGGCTCGGTGGAACTGATGTGTTTTATCCTAATGAGAAAAATTTAATAATAAGGATTTGGGGAAGGGGCAGAGGAATAGCAGAGCAGGGAGAGCCTCTCTCCTCCCCCCCCCATGTCCCAGTATCATAGTGCCATCTTCCCCCCCCCCCAAAAGTGCCAGTATCAAGTGCCCCTCTCCTCCCCCCATGTCCCAGTATCATAGTGCCATCTCCCCCCCCCCAAAAGTACCAGTATCAAGTGCCCCTCTCCTCCCCCCATGTCCCAGTATCATAGTGCCATCTTCCCCCCCCCCAAAAGTGTCAGTATCAAGTACCCCTCTCCTCCCCCCCATGTCCCAGTATCATAGTGCCATCTCCCCCCCCCCCAAAAAGTACCAGTATCAAGTGCCCCTCTCCTCCCCCCATGTCCCAGTATCATAGTGCCATCTCTCCCCTCTCCCCCCCAAAAAAGTGCCAGTATCAAGTGCCTCTCTCCTCCCCCCATGTCCCAGTATCATAGTGCCATCTCCCCCCCCCCCCCCCAAAAAAAAAGTGCCAGTATCAAGTGCCCCTCTCCTCCCCCCATGTCCCAGTATCATAGTGCCATCTCCCCCCCCCAAAAGTGCCAGTATCAAGTGCCTCTCTCCTCCCCCCCCATGTGCCAGTATCAAGTGTCTCTCTCCTTCCCCCCAAGTGCCAGTATCATAGTGCCAACCCCCCCATGTGCCAGTATCAGGTGCCAACCCCCCTCCCCCCCACATGTGCCAGCCTCTTCCTGTGTCCCGCCCTGTATGTCCATATATGGAGTCAGTGCTTGTGTATTCTAATTTAGCCTGTATTTCAGAAAAGTTTCTGCTGGGATTCGAACCCACGACCTTCTGTATCAGAGGCAAAGCACTTACCCACACAGCCATAAGAGGTGCATTGCTACTGACTGAAAAAATATGAGACTTCTACTGTTATAGTTGGCTAAGTGTACATCTATACACATGACAGCTGCCCTAACACACCCAGCACTGCTATATCTCTATATGACCGCTGTCCCAGCACACTCAGCTCTGCTATATCTCTATATATGATAGCTTCCCCAGCACACCCAGCTCTGCTACATCTGATACACATGAAAGCTGCACCAGCACACTCATCTCTACTATATCTCTATATATGACAGCTGCCCCAGCACACCCAGCTCTACTACATCTAATACACATGACAGCTGCACCAGCACACTCAGCTCTACTATATCTCTATATATGACAGCTGCCCCAGCACACCCAGCTCTGCTACTTCTATATATCTCTAAGTATTGCTATACAGTAGATAGATATATAGAGATATAGCAGAGCTGAGTGTGCTGGGGCAGCTGTCATGTGTATAGATGTAGCAGAGCTGGGTGTGTTTGGGCAGCTGTCATGTGTATAGATGTATCAGAGCTGGGTTTTCTGGGGCAGCTGTCATATATAGAGATATAGCAGAGCTGAGTGTGCTGGGGCAGCTGTCATGTCTATAGATGTAGCAGAGCTGGGTGTGTTTGGGCAGCTGTCATGTGTATAGATGTAGCAGAGCTGGGTGTGTTTGGGCAGCTGTCATGTGTATAGATGTAGCAGTGCTGGGTGTGTTTGGTCAGCTGTCATGTGTATAGATGTAGCAGAGCTGGGTTCCCTGGACTTTGTGTGGCTGTCATGGCCCATAAACAGGTAGGAACTAGTGTTAGGGACCACTCAAATGAGGCGACCTTGACGTGGTGAGTGGCTTATTACGCTTTGGCCAAAATGTACACCAATGTCTCATCCAGCATGGAGGCAGGGCAGAATGCTGGATGTAGAGTGCGATCACATTTGCATTTTCCGTTTGTATATGTATTTCGCCATAGTGATGTGCACCTACATACAGGTTGTGCTGACTCAATCCCCCACATTTTTTCTTTGTAATATATAGAGATATAGCAGAGCTGAGTGCGCTGGGGCAGCTGTCATGTGTATAGATGTAGCAGAGCTGGGTGTGTTTGGGCAGCTGTCATGTGTATATATGTAGCAGAGCTGGGTGTGTTTGGGCAGCTGTCATGTGTATAGATGTAGCAGAGCTGGGTTTGCTGGGGCAGCTGTCATATATATAGATATAGCAGAGCTGAGTGTGCTGGGGCAGCTGTCATGTGTATAGATGTAGCAGAGCTGGGTGTGTTTGGGCAGCTGTCATGTGTATAGATGTAGCAGAGCTGGGTGTGTTTGGGCAGCTGTCATGTGTATAGATGTAGCAGAGCTGGGTTTGCTGGGGCAACTGTCATATATAGAGATATAGCAGAGCTAAGTGTGCTGGGGCAGCTGTCATGTGTATAGATGTAGCAGGCTGGGTGTGTTTGGGCAGCTGTCATGTGTATAGATGTAGCAGTGCTGGGTGTGTTTGGTCAGCTGTCATGTGTATAGATGTAGCAGAGCTGGGTTCCCTGGACTTTGTGTGGCTGTCATGGCCCATAAACAGGTAGGAACTAGTGTTAGGGACCACTCAAATGAGGCGACCTTGACGTGGTGAGTGGCTTATTACGCTTTGGCCAAAATGTACACCAATGTCTCATCCAGCATGGAGGCAGGGCAGAATGCTGGATGTAGAGTGCGATCACATTTGCATTTTCCGTTTGTATATGTATTTCGCCATAGTGATGTGCACCTACATACAGGTTGTGCTGACTCAATCCCCCACATTTTTTCTTTGTAATATATAGAGATATAGCAGAGCTGAGTGCGCTGGGGCAGCTGTCATGTGTATAGATGTAGCAGAGCTGGGTGTGTTTGGGCAGCTGTCATGTGTATAGATGTAGCAGAGCTGGGTGTGTTTGGGCAGCTGTTATGTGTATAGATGTAGCAGAGCTGGGTTTGCTGGGGCAGCTGTCATATATATAGATATAGCAGAGCTGAGTGTGCTGGGGCAGCTGTCATGTGTATAGATGTAGCAGAGCTGGGTGTGTTTGGGCAGCTGTCATGTGTATAGATGTAGCAGAGCTGGGTGTGTTTGGGCAGCTGTCATGTGTATAGATGTAGCAGAGCTGGGTTTGCTGGGGCAACTGTCATATATAGAGATATAGCAGAGCTAAGTGTGCTGGGGCAGCTGTCATGTGTATAGATGTAGCAGGCTGGGTGTGTTTGGGCAGCTGTCATGTGTATAGATGTAGCAGAGCTGGGTGTGTTTGGGCAGCTGTCATGTGTATAGATGTAGCAGAGCTGGGTTTGGAGCTGGAATTGGAAAAAAAATAAAAAAATTCCACTGACAAGTTGTACATTTAATATTGCATATGATGTAGTGGGATGCTGGAAAGAAAATTTGAAATGAAGTGGAATTGGAATTGGGTTAAAAAAAAATAAATCCTGCCATAGTTTTATGGCTTTTGTTTTTAGGTCATTCCTTATGCGGTAAATCTGATACATGACCTACGTTCTTCCGGTCAGTACAATTACAGTGATCCTGCATTTTTAGAGTTTTCTTGTGCATTGCCATATTCTGACGCCTGGAACTGTTTTGTAGTAACCTCTACAGATCTGTATGAAGGATCATTTTTTACAGTCCGATCAGTATTTTTTATTGATACTATTTTGGTGTGTGACTTTTTGGATCACTTTTGATAAAAAAAAAATTGGAGGCGAATAGACCAAAAAACAGCAAATCGGTCTTTTCAATTTTTTTTTTACCTTATACCGTTTACCATATGGGAAAAATACTTTTATATTTTGATTGTTAGGGCATTTTGGGATGTGGCGATACTAAAGACCTTTATTTTCTTATTATTTATTATTCATTTTTACATAATTTTCATGTTTTAAAAAACTTTTTTCACTTTTTAGTCCCTCTAGGGCAGTGTTTCCCAATCAGTGTGCCTCCAGCTGTTGCAAAACTAAAACTCCCAGCATGCCCGGACAGCCTTTGGCTGTGCGGGCATGCTGGGACTTGTAGTTTTGCAACAGCTGTAGGCACACTCATTGGGAAACACTGCTCTAGGGGGACTTGAACATGCGACTGTATAATCTTTTCAGCCATAGGCTGCAGAGATTTAACATTGCAGTCTATAATGACATAGGTAGACTCAGTGCTGAGCTGAAATTCTGCAACTGGTTACAACATTTTGGGGTGCAAAACCATAACCACTTCAGGACATCGATAAATCTTCTTTAAAACAATGCATTTCAGAGAATGACAGAACTTTTTCAAGTCTGCGCAGAGATATACACTGTATTCAATCCCCAAATTGAAATAGGAGTGTCATACCCCAAAACGCATTGTTTCAAAGAGAGATTCCAATAAAGAAGGTTTATCTATGTTCTGAATTGGTCGTGATTTTGCTCCCTAAGATGTTGTAACCAGCTGTGGAATTTCAGTCCAGCACTACGTCCTCTAGCCACATTATTATCTTCTGTTTCTCTTTTTGGTCGGCACCCCACTAGTGACAAATGTATGGCAGTGGCAGCACCAACCATTCCTCCCACCTCTACAAGCTATATGATAGTATTGTGCATATTTGCACAACCAAAAAAGGTGGTCAATATTGCACATAGGCAAGATACATTCATTGCATATTTTCACCCTATGAGCACCTTCTTTGTGTCATCTACAGTGCCTTGCAAAAGTATTCACCCCTTTGACTTTTTTCGTGTTTTGGTGCCTCACAAACTGTAATTAACATGGATTGTTTGAGGATTTGCATCATTTAATTTACAGAACATGCCCACAACTTTATATATTTTTTATTTATTTTTTTATTGTAAAGCAAACAACAAATAGAACAAAATAACAGAAAAAGTAAATGTGCATAACTATTCACCCCCCTAAAGTCAATACTTTTTAGGCTGGGTTCACACCTGAGCGTATTCGATATGCGCTTTTTACTGGCGTTTTTATCGGGCATTTTTTTCGGGCGTTTTTTTAAGGCGGAAACAAGCAAACGCCCATTTAGGCATGTTCCAGCTTAAGTCTATGGGCAGGAACGCGCGACAATACGCCCCAAAGAAGCTCCTGTACTTCTTGGGGCGTAGGGCGTTTTACAGCTCGTTTGTACGCGCTGTAAAATGCTCAGGTGAGAACCATGCCCATAGGGAATCATTGGTTTTTGCCTGTTGAGCGTAGGAACGCGCTGTAAAACACTCAGGTGTGAACCCAGCTCCAAGTCGCTTTGGATAAGTCTCTATGAGCTTGCCACATCTTACCACTGGGATTTTTGCCCATTCCTCCTTGCAAAACTTCTCCAGCTCCTTCAAGTTGGATAATTTGCGCTTGTGAACAGCAATCTTTAAGTCTGACCACAGATTTTCTATTGGATTGAGATCTGGGCTTTGACTAGGCCATTCGAACACATTTACATGTTTCCCCTTAAAGGGTTTCTGTCACCCCACAAAACTCTTTTTTTTTTTTTTGGATAGTTAGATTCCTTATAGGGCGATATAGGAGAATATAATAGTCTTACTTACTTTCATGCGGCCGATTCTTTATAAAACGAAGTTTTATAATATGTAAATGAGGGCTCTACCAGCAAGTAGAGCGTCTACTTGCTGGTAGCTGCAGCAGCAATCCGCCCCCTCGCCGTGTTGATTGACAGGGCCAGCCGGGATATCCTCCTCCGGCCGGCCCTGTCAGTAATTCAAAAATCGCGCGCCTCTGGTCATTCGGCGCAGGCGCTCTGAGATGAGGAGGCTCGTCTCCTCAGTGTGCCTGCGCCGATGACGTCTTCTCTTTTGGTGATGTCATCGGCGCAGGCGCACTGAGGAGACGAGCCTCCTCATCTCAGAGCGCCTGCGCCGAATGACCAGAGGCGCGCGATTTTTGAATTACTGACAGGGCCGGCCGGAGGAGGAGATCACGGCTGGCCCTGTCAATCAACACGGCGAGGGGGCGGATTGCTGCTGCGGCTACCAGCAAGTAGACGCCCTACTTGCTGGTAGAGCCCTCATTTACATATTATAAAACTTCGTTTTATAAAGAATCGGCCGCATGAAAGTAAGTAAGACTATTATATTCTCCTATATCGCCCTATAAGGAATCTAACTATCCAAAAAAAAAAAAAGAGTTTTGTGGGGTGACAGAAACCCTTTAAACCACTCAAGTGTTTTTTTATCAGTGTGTTTGGGGACATTGTCCTGCTGGAAGGTGGACCTCCGTCCTAGCCTCAAATCACGCACAGAGTGGTACAGGTTTTGCTCAGGAATATCCCTGTATTTAGCACCATCCATCTTTCCCTCAACTCTGACCAGTTTGCCAGTGCCGGCTGCTGAAAAACATCCCCACAGCATGATTCTGCCACCACCATGTTTCACTGTGGGGATGGTGTTTTTTGGGTGATGTGATGTGTTGGGTTTGCGCCAGAGATAGCGTTTTCTTTGATGGCCGAAATGTTCAATTTGAGTCTCATCAGACCAGAGCACCTTCCCCCATTCTATAGGAGAATCAGAGCATTCTTATCAAGCCCTGCTAGAGGCAGGGCTTCAGAGGAAGTTCGTTATGACAAGCATCAGAGCCTTCAGAAAGCCCTAAGCTGCCATAGCAACTGAATGGTTCCCACAGTCTCATCGTGGGGGAGCCATTCAGGCATTGGAAGCGCAGAACTCCTAGCAATTGACTGCTCAGATGCCATGGTCACAATTGGCATCTGAGGGGTCAAAAGTAAGTGATGCCCACTCAGCACCTGAGGTAGCGCCATCTTTAAAGACCAATCATCTGTCATACATGTAGAGAAAGTGTCAGGAGGGGTGAAAGGAAGTCTGGAAACTCATGAAAGCACTATTAAATGCTGTATTACATGCATAGTACTACTGCCAATGAATCAAGGTCACTAATTAAAGGCATTATTCAACTTTAAACTTTTTTAGCAGATCCTTTGAGAGTGGCTGGAACCATGGTGGGGTTCATACTTACCTGGTTTCTGCCACTGGGTTTCGGTTCCATAGCTCCACAGCTGCCTCACCAGGTTCTGGGTCTCTGGGAATCAGCACACTATAGAAGATCATGTGACTCAGTGATGTACCGCATGGGTGACATATGACTGCTGCAGCCAGTAATTGGCTTCAGAAGTCACAACAGGATGTTGATTCCCAGAGACCCAGGACCTATGGCCCTACAGTTGTGGAGCAATGGATCCCAAACCCAGTTGTGGGGATCAGGTAAGTATGAACCAGACCACGTGTTCAGACACTCTAAAGGGGTCTGTTAAAAAAAGTTTAAAGTTGGGTAACCTCTTTAATCTTTTGATACAGCCCCCTAATCCAGTTACTAATCACATTGTACTGCACGTAGTGCTCGGAATAGGGTTCCCACAGAAACAGGAAAAACTCTTTAACTGATACTCGTTAATGATCCAATCAAAAGTGCTTTTATTAAAGAGTGCCTACATTCATGTGATGTTTTGGTCATTAGACCTTTATCAAACTGTAAAAACATAAACAAAACAAATATAATAAAGTACATAGAGCTAAAAAGCATTGAACAAAAAGTGTACACAGCCATTATGTCACAGTCTCTCTCGTGACAGGGGTCAGAAGATCTAAGAGACTGGCTGCTTGTGATGTGATCTGACAGCCTCTTTAGTTTCACTTGTTTCTGTGTTGTTGCTGGTTATGACCACACCTTTTGTCTCTGGTGTATTTTAAGTGGTCATTCCAACTCCTCTATTTAGTCTGGTCGTCCGCCTACTTTGGAGTTAAGTGTCTTTTCCTATTTTCTAGTTTGTTGTAATCCCCTATCTTTTGGTATCAGGTCAGAGGAAGTCTCCTGTTCCTTCAGCTGGGAAGGAACAGGTCATCTTTTGTCCTGACACTATTTCCATGGCCCTTTAGGGTCAGATAGGGTTCTAGGTTCTGTTGTATGAACATTCCTACCATCGAGGTCTGTTCATACTAATAGTAGTCAGGGCTTGGTCTAGGGATTCACTAGTGGTGACCTTTCCCCTTTCCTTAGTTTCTAGGCCCAGTACATTTTACCTTCCGTCCTTTGTTCGGTGTGGAGTTTACTACACACACCGCGCCATGACACATTATGGTTATACAGCAGTGGTGCCCAACCATTTTTTCGTCTGAAGGCCGCACTAGACTTGGTATAAATTTTGCGGGCCGGAACCAGGTAGCTTTGCCAGAAAGAAATGCAAACGCTGTGAGGGGGCACGTGTGAGCATTACTACTGAGAAGAGGGCACATATCTGGCATAACTACTGTGAGGGGGCACATATCAGGGTATAACTACTGTGAGGAGCGCACATATCAGGGTATAACTACTGTGAGGAGGGCACATATCAGGGCATAACTACTGTGAGCTGTGAGGAGGGTACATATCAGGGCATAACTACTGTGAGGGGGCACGAGTGAGCATTACTACTGTGAAGAGGGCACATATCTGGCATAACTACTGTGAGGGGGCACATATATGGGCAAAACTACTGTGAGGAGGGCACATATCAGGGCATAACTACTGTGAGGAGAGCACATATCAGGGCATAACTACTGTTAGGAGGGCACATATCAGGGCATAACTACTGTGAAGAGGGCACATATCTGGGCATAATTACTGTGAGGGGGCACATATATGGGCATAACTACTGTGAGTGGGCATGTGTGAGCATTACATCTGTGAAGAGGGCACATACAGTACAGACCAAAAGTTTGAGTTTTCTTTATTTTCATGACTATGAAAATTGTAGATTCACACTGAAGGCATCAAAACTATGAATTAACACATGTGGAATTATATACATAACAAACAAGTGTGAAACAACTGAAAATATGTCATATTCTAGGTTCTTCAAAGTAGCCACCTTTTGCTTTGATTACTGCTTTGCACACTTTTGGCATTCTCTTGATGAGCTTCAAGAGGTAGTCCCCTGAAATGGTTTTCACTTCACAGGTGTGCCCTGTCAGGTTTAATAAGTGGGATTTCTTGCCTTATAAATGGGGTTGGGACCATCAGTTGCGTTAAGGAGAAGTCAGGTGGATACACAGCTGATAGTCCTGCTGAATAGACTGTTAGAATTTGTATTATGGCAAGAAAAAAGCAGCTAAGTAAAGAAAAACGAGTGGCCATCATTACTTTAAGAAATTAAGGTCAGTCAGTCAGCCGAAAAATTGGGAAAACTTTGAAAGTAAGGGCTATTTGACCATGAAGGAGAGTGATGGGGTGCTGCGCCAGATGACCTGGCCTCCACAGTCACCGGACCTGAACCCAATCGAGATGGTTTGGGGTGAGCTGGACCGCAGAGTTAAGGCAAAAGGGCCAACAAGTGCTAAGCATCTCTGGGAACTCCTTCAAGACTGTTGGAAGACCATTTCAGGGGACTACCTCTTGAAGCTCATCAAGAGAATGCCAAGAGTGTGCAAAGCAGTAATCAAAGCAAAAGGTGGCTACTTTGAAGAACCTAGAATATTACATATTTTCAGTTGTTTCACACTTGTTTGTTATGTATATAATTCCACATGTGTTAATTCATAGTTTTGATGCCTCCATAGTACATAACATAGTACATAAGGCCGAAAAAAGACATTTGTCCATCCAGTTCGGCATGTTATCCTGCAAGTTGATCCAGAGGAAGGCAAAAAAACCCTGTGAGGTAGAAGCCAATTTTCCTCACTTTAGGGGAATAAAAAATTCCTTCCCGACTCCAATCAGGCAATCAGAATAACTCCCTGGATCAACGACCCCTCTCTAGTAGCTATAGCCTGTAATATTATTACGCTCCAGAAGCACATCCAGGCCCCTCTTGAATTCCTTTATTGTACTCACCATCACCACCTTCTCAGGCAGAGAGTTCCATAGTCTCACTGCTCTTACCGTAAAGAATCCTTTTCTATGTTTGTGTACAAACCTTCTTTCCTCCAAACGCAGAGGATGTCCCCTCGTCACAGTCACAGTCCTGGGGATAAATAGATGATGGGATAGATCTCTGTAATGACCCCTGATATATTTATACATAGTAATTAGATCTCCCCTCATTCGTCTTTTTTCTAACGTGAATAACCCTAATTTTGATAATCTTTCAGGGTACTGTAGTTGCCCCATTCCAGTTATTACTTTAGTTGCCCTCCTCTGGACCCTCTCCAGCTCTGCTATGTCTGCCTTGTTCACAGGAGCCCAGAATTGTACACAGTACTCCATGTGTGGTCTGACTAATGATTTGTAAAGTAGTAGGAATATGTTCTCATCAGGGCATCTATGCCCCTTTTGATGCAACTCATTATCTTATTGGCCTTGGCAGCAGCTGCCTGACACTGTTTTTTGCAGCTTAGTTTGCTGTTTATTAAAATTCCTAGATCCTTTTCCATGTCAGTGTTACCGAGTGTTTTACCATTTAGTATGTACGGGTGACTTGCATTATTCCTTCCCATGTGCATAACTTTACATTTGTCAGTGTTAAACCTCATCTGCCACTTATCTGCCCAAGCCTCCAATCTATCCAGATCCCTCTGTAGTAGTATACTGTCCTCTTCAGTGTTAATTACTTTACACAGTTTAGTGTCATCTGCGAAAATTGATATTTTACTATGCAAGCCTTCTACAAGATCATTAATAAATATATTAAAGAGAATAGGGCCCAATACTGACCCCTGAGGTACTCCACTAGTGACAGTGACCCAATCTGAGTATTTACCGTTAATAACCACCCTCTGTTTTCTATCATTGAGCCAGTTACTTACCCACTTAAGTCATGAAAATAAAGAAAACTCTTTGAATGAGAAGGTGTGTCCAAACTTTTGGTCTGTACTGTATCTTGGCATTATTACTGTGAGGGGGCACATATCTGGGCATAACTACTGTGAGGGGGCATGTGTGAGCAGGGCCGGCCTTTGGGGTGTGGCGTGGTGGCGCTGGGCGGCCGACAGCTCGCAATGTAATATGCGGCAGGCGAGGCTGAACTTGTGTTCTCCCTCGGGGCGCCCCCTCCATCTCCCCCTCCCCTGTCTGACCTGATTCGTTCCTCCTCCCCTGTGTCTGACCTGCCTGCTGCCCCCGCCGCTGCCAATAAGAAGAGAGACGGGAGGAGGAGGGGAGGGGCTGTGACCACTGCGCCACCAATGAAGATAACTGACCTGCAATACAAATACAGGAGGCGGGTGCTGGAATCAAATAGCCGGCACCCGACCTCTGTGACAGGGAGCTGCGATCAGCTGCAGTTGAGTTAACCCTTCAGGTGCGGTACCTGAGGGGTTAACTGCTGCTGATCGCAGCTCCCTGTCACAAAGGTCGGGTGCCGGCTATTTGATTCCAGCACCCGCCTCCTGTATTTGTATAAGAAACGTTGGTGGCACAGTGCGACACCCCCCCCCCAACACCCCAGTATAAGAAACGGTGGCACAGTGCGCCCCCCCCCCCCCCCAACACCCCAGTATAAGAAACATTGGTGGCACAGTGGGAAGTGCCAGTGAGGGTTAAAAAATAATTAAAAAAATTAACTCACCTCCTCCAGTTGATCGCATAGCTGCCGGTCTCCTGTTTTCTTCAGGACCTGTGGTGACGTCACTGAGCTCATCACATGACCCATTACCATGGTGATGGATCATGTGATGTATTATGTGATGTCACCACAGGTCCTTTGACAGGTCATGAAGAAAGAACAGAAGACGATCAATTGGAGGAGGTGAGTTAATTATTTTTTAACCCTCATTGGCACTGCCCACTGCGCCACCAATGTTTATTATATTGAGGGGGGGCGCACTGCGCCACCAATGTTTATTATACTGGGGTGTTGGGGGGGCGCACTGCGCCACCAATGTTTATTATACTGGGGTGTTGGGGGGGGCGCACTGCGCCACCAATGTTTATTATATTGGGGTGTTGGGGGGGGCGCACTGCGCCACCAATGTTTATTATATTGGGGTGTTGGGGGGGCGCACTGCGCCACCAATGTTTATTATACTGGGGTGTTGGGGGGGGCGCACTGCGCCACCAATGTTTATTATATTGGGGGGGGCGCACTGCGCCACCAATGTTTATTATACTGGGGTGTTGGGGGGGCGCACTGCGCCACCAATGTTTATTATATTGGGGGGGCGCACTGCGCCACCAATGTTTATTATATTGGGGTGTTGGGGGGGCGCACTGCGCCACCAATGTTTATTATACTGGGGTGTTGGGGGGGGCGCACTGCGCCACCAATGTTTATTATATTGGGGGGGCGCACTGCGCCAATGTTTATTATATTGGGGGGGCGCACTGCGCACAACGACGGGTTAGGGAAATTTCACAGCAGAGTGCGCATGCGCTGGGAGCCTCGCCGGCGGTTAGGGTAGGGAAAAATTATGGGCCAGTGCACAGGTGCGGTGATCGGATGGATGTTCTCAGCTGGACACCGGCCGACACTGCGCATGCGCTGGGAGCCTCACCAGCGGTTAGGGTAGGGAAAAAGCACTGGCCCGTACGTAATTTTTCCCTTCCCTAACCGCTGGTGAGGCTCCCAGTGCATGCGCAGTGTCGGCCGGTGTTCAGCTGAGAACATCCATCCGATCACTGCGCCTGCGCATTGGCCCATAGTTTTTCCCTACCCTAACCGCCGGCGAGGCTCCTGGCGCATGCGCACTCTGCTGTGAAACTTCCCTAACCTGTCGTTGTGCGCCTGCGCGGCGCTGCACACCTCATCACGTCATGTCCGGTGCGACTGGAAGTGACGAGGGTAGGGAAATCTCACGAAGTAGGGAAGTATAACATTACACCGGCCTTTGGGGTGTGCGGGCTGGTAATCACTTGGTTGGATAGTCAGCCAGCCTATGCCATGATGCCAGCAACAATCATTGTTTTTTTTTTTTTTTTGGGGGGGGGGGCGCCACAAGGTTAGCTCGCACAGGGCGCCTGAACACCTAAGGCCGGCCCTGTGTGGGAGCATTAAGTCTATGAAGAGGGCACATATCTTGGCATTATTACTGTGAGGGGGCACTGGCAGAGGCCAGGAAGACGGTGCATGCGCACTTCGATGCCTCTGCCAGTGCGCCTGTGCGAGATTTTGGCGCTTCTCTTCAATTTCACAGAGGC
Source organism: Bufo bufo (assembly GCF_905171765.1). NCBI lineage: Eukaryota > Metazoa > Chordata > Amphibia > Anura > Bufonidae > Bufo > Bufo bufo. The sequence continues at coordinate 512,284,867 of NC_053390.1, read as the reverse complement.
AAGTGCAGTGAATAAATTAGCTAGGAGGCGGGGCTGGGCGGGGAGATTGCAGGCACAGGCAGCATCGCTTTGCTGCCTGTGCCGTTCGCAGAGCACCCTGCGCTGATAAAGTCAGGGCACTGCGCGGGCAGCATGACACGGCTTCGCGGGCCGCATTTGGCCGGCGGGCCGTAGGTTGGGCATCACTGTTATACAGCATATTTGCATATCTTGCACATGATTAGGTCATATATATGATTTTCTACACACAAATTTCTAAGCATGATTGTATGATTGTGTAACCAGTAGTGAAGCCTACTCAAAAATAAGGTATAATGGAAAGATTTGCATCTGTTCTGTGTTTTAGACCCACACCTGGTTTTGGCTCACAATAATGATAGAAATAACTGACCAAATAACTAAAGTGTAAACTTGCCCTGAATCCATAGAATATATAAACATAATTAAAATGCACACAATAGGATATTGCTGCATGTAGAAGGGAATAAAGAAGGTTGTAGCTAGAGATTTATTTGATATATTTGGTCGCTTCGCTGAATTTTTCCCAAAATTGCTTCGATCCAAATTAATTTGTAATGAAGCGCATTAATTCAGGTCTACCCCGGCCTGCAGTTAAACTTTAGGATGAATGTATCCTGGTGTAGATCACAGTGCAGCAACATGCATAGCTAGTCCTTTCTAGTAGCAAAACAGTTACTGTGTGTCTGAAGGTCACATATACGTATGGCCGTGCACATCATGGTGCAGGCCACCAACATTCCTAGCCACAGTAAACCCTAGCCAAACAAACAAACCAAAAAAAACATACAGCATCCTTTAGTAAAGCAAAAAACTAAATAATGGTCTCCCAGTTACTCTTTAGTGTAACAGGATAGGGACATGGAGGCAGCGCCATTAAAGTAGTAGAGAAAAAAAAATGTTCTTTTAATCTATCTAATGGCAGTGCAAACACATGCATTTCCTTCTGTTAGATGTGCAATGACTGTACGTCACTATTAGCCTTAGTTCACACTTCACTTATTTGGTCAGTAATTGTCAGCCCAAAGGAGGTGCAGGTCAAACCCACAGAACAGAGAGTAGGCTTGGCTCCTGAATTTACATCACAATAAGTGATGGAAATAACTCACCAAATAACAAAAGAGGGAACTCTGCCTTACAGGTCAATGTTAGCATACAGGTCTAATCTATCGCCGTGGACTTAACCGTGCAGTGGCCCAAAATTAAAGGAGTGGCCCCATGACAGTGAGGAGAGTGTCAGCAGTAAGGCTGTGTTCACTTTACTGTTTATTTTTCCGTTCTTCTGATCTGTCAGAAGAACAGGCCAAAAAAAGCAGATCCTGTTTGAGCATACGCAAACCATCAGTATTTGGTCAGTATTGGTAAGGCATAAACAGAAGTAGGTCCAAAACAAAGATAACATGTGATGGACATACAGGGAGTGCAGAATTATTAGGCAAGTTGTATTTTTGAGGATTAATTTTATTATTGAACAACAACCATGTTCTCAATGAACCCAAAAAACTCATTAATATCTAAGCTGAATATTTTTGGAAGTAGTTTTTAGTTTGTTTTTAGTTTTAGCTATTTTAGGGGGATATCTGTGTGTGCAGGTGACTATTACTGTGCATAATTATTAGGCAACTTAACAAAAAACAAATATATACCCATTTCGATTATTTATTTTTACCAGTGAAGCCAATATAATATCTCAACATTCACAAATATACATTTCTGACATTCAAAAACAAAACAAAAACAAATCAGTGACCAATATAGTCACCTTTCTTTGCAAGGACACTCAAAAGCCTGCCATCCATGGATTCTGTCAGTGTTTTGATCTGTTCACCATCAACATTGCGTGCAGCAGCAACCACAGCCTCCCAGACACTGTTCAGAGAGGTGTACTGTTTTCCCTCCTTGTAAATCTCACATTTGATGATGGACCACAGGTTCTCAATGGGGTTCAGATCAGGTAAACAAGGAGGCCATGTCATTAGATTTTCTTCTTTTATACCCTTTCTTGCCAGCCACGCTGTGGAGTACTTGGACGCGTGTGATGGAGCATTGTCCTGCATGAAAATCATGTTTTTCTTGAAGGATGCAGACTTCTTCCTGTACCACTGCTTGAACAAGGTGTCTTCCAGAAACTGGCAGTAGGACTGGGAGTTGAGCTTGACTCCATCCTCAACCCGAAAAGGCCCCACAAGCTCATCTTTGATGATACCAGCCCAAACCAATACTCCACCTCCACCTTGCTGGCGTCTGAGTCGGACTGGAGCTCTCTGCCCTTTACCAATCCAGGCACGGGCCCATCCATCTGGCCCATCAAGACTCACTCTCATTTCATCAGTCCATAAAACCTTAGAAAAATCAGTCTTGAGATATTTCTTGGCCCAGTCTTGACGTTTCAGCTTGTGTGTCTTGTTCGGTGGTGGTCGTCTTTCAGCCTTTCTTACCTTGGCCATGTCTCTGAGTATTGCACACCTTGTGCTTTTGGGCACTCCAGTGATGTTGCAGCTCTGAAATATGGCCAAACTGGTGGCAAGTGGCATCTTGGCAGCTGCACGCTTGACTTTTCTCAGTTCATGGGCAGTTATTTTGCGCCTTGGTTTTTCCACACGCTTCTTGCGACCCTGTTGACTATTTTGAATGAAACGCTTGATTGTTCGATGATCACGCTTCAGAAGCTTTGCAATTTTAAGAGTGCTGCATCCCTCTGCAAGATATCTCACTATTTTTGACTTTTCTGAGCCTGTCAAGTCCTTCTTTTGACCCATTTTGCCAAAGGAAAGGAAGTTGCCTAATAATTATGCACACCTAATATAGGGTGTTGATGTCATTAGACCACACCCCTTCTCATTACAGAGATGCACATCACCTAATATGCTTAATTGGTAGTAGGCTTTCGAGCCTATACAGCTTGGAGTAAGACAACATGCATAAAGAGGATGATGTGGTCAAAATACTCATTTGCCTAATAATTCTGCACGCAGTGTATTTGCATGTCTTCTGTGTTTTGGACCCACTCCTGATTTTGGCTTCCAAATAGTGATCAAATCCTGATGCAAAATATTGACCATGTGATAGAGGCCTCACGCTCAATTTGCATGAGTTTTGGCCATTTGCCTCTGAAATCTGCTTTATTCAGATGGAAAAGTAGTCCTGCATGTAGGACTTTAATGGCCTCTATCACCTGGTCAGTATTTGATCAGTATTGGTGAGGCACACACGTCTATATATTAGACTGGCTGTTGAGACTAAGTCTGATGCACAGTCTATGTATAACTGAACATATTAAGAATTAATGGCACAGCAGTGGAACAAGATGCACAGGGCGATTATACAGAGCCTGGACTGTCCTTACACTGTCCCTTCAGTCTCCCTATGCTCTCCCTACATGGTTTAAAAACTGTACCTATTATCTCCCTGCCCTGTCCCTTTCCAAGATTCTACAATTAAAACTTTGTTAAACTCTGTCCCTAGCACTTGGCCCACTGGGCCCTATTTCACTGTACAATGGCAGGGAGCAGGCAAAATTAGGCTTTTTATAGGGTGGTGACATCACAAGGGATGGATATATGCTGATTGGCTGGCTGCATGGCAATATGGGTCATATCGCGTTCCTGGGCTTCTTACTTTCACTTTGTAACATGTGTAGCTGCCATTTTAGGAAAAAAACTTTTTTTTGTTGCGAATTGAAGTTTTCCTGAAATTCGGATTGAATTAAAGGGCTTCGGTCAGCCCACTAAACTGTTTTTCTTTTTTTTGTTTACTAATAATCCCTACACTGCGATCTCTGCATACATAAGTTAAATAATCATTTTTGTTCAGTAGAATTTGATAAAAAGCGATTTTTGAAATATGCAAATTACCTTGCTACCAGCAAGTAGGGCGGCTACTTGCTGGTAGCAGCCGCATCCTCCGACCCTAATGACGCCCCCTCCGCATTGTGATTGACAGGGCCAGGGAATGGAATCGTTCTCTGCTGGCCCTGCCTGTTAGCATTCAAAATCTGGTGCATGCGCTGCGGCCGTACCTATCTTCAATCTGCGCAGGCGCACTGAGAGGCGGCCGCTCTCTCCTCAATGCGCCTGCACCGGGTGTAGATGTGACATCATCGGCGCAGGCGCATTGAGGATGGAGCGGCCGAGCGAGTGGCCGTCTCTCAGTGCGCCTGCGCAGATTGAAGATAGGTACGGCCGCAGCGCATGCACCAGATTTTGAATGCTAACAGGCAGGGCCAGCAGAGAACGATTCCATTCCCTGGCCCTGTCAATCACAATGCGGAGGGGGCGTCATTAGGGTCGGAGGATGCGGCTGCTACCAGCAAGTAGCCGCCCTACTTGCTGGTAGCAAGGTAATTTGCATATTTTAAAAATCGCTTTTTATCAAATTCTACTGAACAAAAATGATTAGTAGTTAAGGCTGCCGTGCAGCCTGTATTTGTGGGAGGGGCAGAGGCCACGCCCCTTGGCTATATTAACCCCCACGCAGGCAGGAGACGGGACGTGCGGCCAGGTACCTGGTACTTCCGGTTCACGTCTGGTTCCTGCACGTCCCGCTCTTTTTCGTCTCGGCTGGGTGAGTATTGGCTGCGGCGGCTCGTCTGGTGCTTCGGTCAGGTAAGCGGGGGTATCCTATGCCGGGGCAGCAGTGTGGGGACCGCACGACGGGTCGGGTCCTCACCCCGGGATCTTACCATCTATAGGGCATATCCATAAGCATACACAGACTCCCGATGCGTTCCACGGTGGAACGCATCGGCAGGTACTATTCCGCCCACCTCCGGAGCTCCACCACTCCCCGATGCGTTCCACGGTGGAACGCATCGGCTTCCATTGAGAAACCTCCCTCAGCACCAACCTTTTCCCTGCGCTTCACGGTGGGGCACACAGGGGGAACGGGTGGGGGAGGCCGTATACTCTTGCGGGGATGCCGGGCGGCGCGGCGCGGGCTTGCTGTGCGGGCAGGCGTGCCGGGAGCAGCCGCGTGTGCCGGTTGCTAGGCACGCACGTTGGCTCCGCCCCTGGTAACGCTCGCACCGTATTAAGAATTCCGCCCACGAATATATATACATAATTGGTTACACTGACAGTCTAATACAGAGCTCTTGTTTGTAAATCATCTCACCAGTATGAATGTACTATATAGCAACACCTGTTATGCTTGCTGGCGAATCCACCATGTGGTACATGTACAGACTGGCCAGAGGTAGCCACAGCCGTCCACTGAGTTCCTATGTCCTTGTTTGGTGCCTTCTGGACCATATATATATATATATATATATACACACACACACACACACACACACACGTATGAACGCTCAGTCTTCTATAATAAGGGTGGGGGAGGGGAACTCAGAGCATGCAATCTATGACATTCAGTCCGTGGGCTGTCACTGTAAGGAATCGGGTCTGATTTTGTGGTTATCAGTCAGCAGACCTATGTGATTCATAGTTCTGTGTGTATATGTGCCCACGGGCGGCAAGTGTCATTTTGGTGTTACAAGACTCCAGAGTCCTTGGTTGTCCCGCTCCAGGGCGGCGTGGTTGGTCTCTCTGTGCGGGAGCAGCATTGCCGATGTTTTAAAAAAAAAAAAAAAAAAAAAAAAACCTTACCTTTGGTTTATGTTTCCACTGTTTCCATCAGGCACGTTGCTGATCATCATTGGGGAACATTCTGTTGTTCCCCACTCACTGTTCCAGTTTCGCTTCAATTGTGGCCAAATATGTGACGTTTGCATGCCTACTTGGCAGTCCTGGGGCTCGCACTGTATTGGTAACCCCGCCGCCGGCCGGGGGGTCTGCAGTCGCACGTACAGAGGCGCAGGTACACCAGCACGGGCACATTCCTAGGCTCGGGCCTGGTTTCATGGGAGCTGTCACCCATTTACCCAGTGTTCCACAGATGTGTATTATTGTTGTAAGTGCTCTACATTACTGAACACAACCTCTTTTAATCTAATGGGACATGATATCGTGTCGGGGATTTTAGCTTATTCACGTGCATATTCGCTCAAACGTATGCCACTGTCTACCTGCATACCACATAGATCTGCTATTAGTTCCCATAGGGCAATGTTGGGCAGTTAAGACACAGGTAATATTCAGTATACTTCCTAAACACCACATTTAGTTGAACTGGCGGGTCGGGGAAATATGACACACGTCAGGGAACCTGGACATGAATTCATGGTGGCAGTTCTCACTCGGATCATGTGCTTACATTCACGGTAGGATCGGACTTGGTTCCACGGTCCGTGACTGGTAGCGTTCCGGGTGAAGGGAGTTGGGCTCCATGGTCAGACTATCGTGGTCAGGATTGTTACCGTCAAGCTACAGCCGTGTGTCTGCTTTTACTTTTTTGTCCTATACGCCATTCACTTCTAGAGCAGCGGTTGCATTGCATTAATACTCTGTTCCCTTCAGCTTGCATTCATACAGCTGCGTTATACCATGCTCCTCATGCTCATACTCAGAGCTGTGCCCGTACCATGTTTTAGGCACCTCTCACATCCAGAGCTGCATTTACCCACTTGTTCTTGCATCATGTGTTCTACTCTGCTTCCATATCAAGCTGCATTCTTTCATTTCTACATCATGGTTACTCAGTATTCTTGCTAGGGCTATCAGCGCACCGCTCTAATTCTGCTCTTCCGTTAAACATAGCTGCTTCTTCAGGCTTGAGTTTCTTTCCTCGGTGGTGGGTTACGCAGGCTGATCTCCTTTACTGCTGGTTCACATTCACGCAGTTGGATCTCCCGCCCCAGTTAACCAAATAGCTCCCTAGCGGACAGTGGGCCGAGAGGAGTAAGTTCCTACTATGTTTTACAGTTGTTCATGTGTTGGTCACGGCTAGGGGTTTTTCTTAGCTAACTGCAATGCCTCTGGCTCTGGTTTTTTCTCCCATCTGTTTCGTTTTCACGGATGGTTAATGTTTCATTCATGCAAGTGGTTCGGATCGCTAATGTCTATGTATTTGCCTTTAGGTCGGGCTCACGTTTAATTACGGATCATCACGGTAAGGTCTTCCGGGTCGATCCCTTGGCTTCAGGGGGCCTCAGGGCTTCGGGGGCCCGGTGTTCGTTCTTCATGTTGTTCGGGGGGGGCAATATGGTTGTAGGCTGGTTAGCGTCCTAGGTCATTGTCGGAGAGGATCATGGTTATGCGGGTTCCCAAGTCATACGGGTGCGGCATAGTTGTTGTTAAATTATGAGGGTAATTAAGCCGCCATATGACTCCGCCATTAGGGTCTCTCACGCATGGCTTAGCCATTTGAGTCTCACGTATGGCTTCCCCCTTTTTAGTGTTACATATTACTCCGCCATTAGAGTCTCTCACGTATGGCGGTGCCATTAGAGTCTCTCACGCATGGCTTCCCCCTTGTTAGTGTCACGTATGACTCCGCCATTGGAATATCTCACGCATGGCTTCTCCCTTTAGTGTTTCATATGACTCCGCCATTAGAGTCTCTCACGCATGGCTTGGCCATTAGAGTCTCTCACATATGGCTTCCCCCTTTTTAGTGTTACATATAACTCCGCCATTAGAGTCTCTCACGTATGGCTGTGCCATTAGAGTCTCTCACGCATGGCTTCTCCCTTGTTAGCGTCACATATGACTCCGCCATTAGAGTCTCTCACGTATGGCTTCTCCCATTAAGGGTACATATGCCTCCGCCATTAGAGTCTCTCACGCATGGCTTGGCCATTAGAGTCTCTCACATATGGCTTCCCCCTTTTTAGTGTTACATATAACTCCGCCATTAGAGTCTCTCACGTATGGCGGTGCCATTAGAGTCTCTCACGCATGGCTTCCCCCTTTTTAGTGTTACATATAACTCCGCCATTAGAGTCTCTCACGTATGGCTGTGCCATTAGAGTCTCTCACGCATGGCTTCTCCCTTGTTAGCGTCACATATGACTCCGCCATTAGAGTCTCTCACGTATGGCTTCTCCCATTAAGGGTACATATGCCTCCGCCATCAGAGTCTCTCACGTGTGGCTTTTCCTTTTGAGTGTTACCTATGACTCCGCCATTAGAGTCTCTCAGTATTTAACTTATGTATGCAGAGATCGCAGTGTAGGGATTATTAGTAAACAAAAAAAAAAAAACGGTTTAGTGGGCTGACAGAAGCCCTTTAAATTTGTTTCACTTCAATTCGCTGAACACTAGTTGTAGCATGAGCGCTGAAGATTAAGTATCAGGGTTTGTGTGTTAAGCTGTGGACTATCTGCGACTTTTTCCCCTTTTCCACCTCTCACGGCAGGTCTAAAAAAAATGGGGCGTGGAGTGGGCGGAATAAGCAAGGATGCCCATCTCATTTATTATTTTATATGCCTGTTCCTCCCCTATTAAGTGACTGGGAGTCCACGAGTTCCATCCTGCCACTTATTCCACATACTTCAATGGAGGCATGGCCACATATAAAATGTCAAAGAAACAATTTACTGGTGGGCATGGGTTGAGTCTAGCATTGACACTAAGCCCCATTAAAGTAAATAGGGTTAAGTTGTAAGACTGGCACTGTTTCTGGAAGAATGCAGCCAGGTTTTTTTCTTTTTTCATATGGAGTATTTGAGCCCTATTCAGTTGTCAGATTAGGTTTAAAGGGAATGTGACCTCAGAAAATGACCTATTGTTTAAATCATGTTTTTATATTTAACATATTTTGAAAGAATTTTTGATGATGTTATTTTTAATGTTCCATTTCAATATCTATATTTAAACAAAACCCATACATTCCTGTAGTTTTTGCACTGACCACTAAGCCTAATTATAAGCGCTACTTATTTTGTCTATACAGATCACTTTACCTACACTTATATACCATTCTAATCCTTCCTGTAATGATAAGGAGATATCCCCTCTATGTACAGATAAGACAGGATCCACCATTCACAATAGGTGATTGTCAGAGCTTATCTATACTTTCCTTGTACAATGACCCCTGCACAGGTCACAGATCATGCCTAGACTCTCCTATATAAGTCAATAGGGTCCCTTTCAGGCCATTGTGTCTATAGGCCATGGGGCTGCCGTTAAGCAAATATTTTAATGCTGTGTAAGTGTTGTTAAGAACAGCTGAGGCAAGATGGCCGCCCCAATAATCATGTTAAGGAAATAGATTTAAAAAAAATCTACAATCAGAAAAAAACAGATCAGATAAAAAGGAAATGTGTCTAGTTTTAACTGTCAAATAACATTTTTGGTGACACAGGGGTTGTCTCACTTCAGCAAATGACAGTTATCATGTAGACAAGGCACTTACTAATGTATTGTGATTGTCCATATTGCCTCCTTTCCTGGCTTGATTCATTTTTCCATCTCATTATACGCTTCTTGTTTCCATGGTTACGACCACCCTGCAATCCATTATTGGTGGTCGTGCTTGCACATTATAGGAAAAGCTCTGGCCTCTCTGGTGGGTGGGCAGGGCCGTTTTTAATATTGATTGGACCCTGGGCAAAAATTTGCTTGGGCCCCCTGGATCCCGCTTTCCCACACCTTAGCAGGCAATTACGCCCTCCACCGCAACACACACACAAAAAATCCACACATCTGGTAGAGTACAGTGAATGACTGTAAATACTTCCAGTCAGGGCTTTTTTTCTCAGAGAAAAGGTGGTGGAACTCACCCCCCCTCCCCTGGCCACGCCCCTATCCAACCCTAGGACCGCCCCCTACCCGCCCCTAAGACCGCCCCCCTACCCACCCCTAGGACCGCCCCCTCTACCCAACCCTAGGACCGCAAGTAAAATTTGGGGGGGGGGGGGCTATAAAAGTCCAGCCCAGCAAAGAAACCCCCCAGATGGGGATGGCACTGGATCTGGGGATGGCACTGTTAATGGGGGGATCTGAGGATGGCACTGTTATGGGGTGGAGGATCTGGGGATGGCATCCACAGATCCCCCATCCTATAACAGTGCCATCCACAGACCCCCCCCCCATCCTATAACAGTGCCATCCACAGACCCCCCCACCCCATAACAGTGCCATCCACAGACCCCCCCCCACCCCATAACAGTGCCATCCACACACCCCCCCACACCCCATAACAGTGCCATCCACACACCCCCCCACCCCATAACAGTGCCATCCACAAACCCCCCCACCCCATAACAGTGCCATCCACAAACCCCCCCACCCCATAACAGTGCCATCCACAGACCCCCCCACCCCATAACAGTGCCATCCAGAGACCCCCCCACCCCATAACAGTGCCATCCACAGACACCCCCACCCCATAACAGTGCCATTCAGAGACCCCCCCACCCCATAACAGTGCCATTCACAGACCCCCCCACCCCATAACAGTGCCATCCACAGACACCCCCACCACATAACAGTGCCATCCACAGACCCCCCCCACCCCATAACAGTGCCATCTACAGACCCCCCCACCCCATAACAGTGCCATCCAGAGACCCCCCCACCCCATAACAGTGCCATCCACAAACCCCCCCACCCCATAACAGTGCCATCCACAAACCCCCCCACCCCATAACAGTGCCATCCACAGACACCCCCACCCCATAACAGTGCCATCCACAGACCCCCCCACCCCATAACAGTGCCATCCATAGACCCCCCCCACCCCATAACAGTGCCATCCATATACCCCCCCACCCCATAACAGTGCCATCCACAGACACCCCCACCCCATAACAGTGCCATCCACAGACCCCCCCACCCCATAACAGTGCCATCCATAGACCCCACCCCCACCCCATAACAGTGCCATCCATATACCCCCCCCCATAACAGTGCCATCCACAGACACCCCCACCCCATAACATCGCCATTCACAGACCCCCCCACCCCATAACAGTGCCATCCATATACCCCCCCCCCACCCCATAACAGTGTCATCCACAGACCCCCCATTGCCGCTCCAGTACAGTTATACAATGTGTAATGAAATGAATAATGATTCCTGCTGCCCCTCAGTAGTATAACATTCAATGTATTTGTACTCACAGCCGGCTACTGACATCGTAATCCAGGCAGGCCGGGTAGACGAGCGGCAGCGTCACTGACTGACGTCACGTGAGTGCGCCGCCTACTTTATGAATGAAGCAGGCGGCCCAGGCAGGTGACGTCAGTCAGTGACGCTGCCGCTCGTCTACCTGGCCGGCCTGGATTACGATGTCAGTAGCCGGCTGTGAGTACAAATACATTGAATGTTATACTACTGAGGGGCAGCAGGAATCATTATTCATTTCATTAAACATTTTATAAGTCTCTACTGGAGCTGCGGGGCCGGAGCACAGTGAACGCACCGGCCCCCAGCTCCTCCTCCCAGTCCCTCCCCGCTGATACATCGCAGCTTGCGATGTCAAAAGGTGGCGGAACGCCGTTCCGGTGCGTTCCGCCAGAAAAAAAGCCCTGCTTCCAGTTCTGAAGACTCCAGCGGCTCAGGATCAGTGCTCTGGGCAGCTGGGCTCAGGCTGGAAGTGGGCACCGCTCTGCAGGAAGGAGACCAGGGCTCGGCTCACCCTAGCGTTACAGTGCACCCAGCACCCCAAAGTATGCAGTATAGCACCCTATAGTATACAGCAACCCACAGTATGCAGTATAGCACCCTATAGTATACAGCACCACACAGTATGCAGTATAGCACCCCACACTATACAGTACCCCACAATATATAGTAGAGCAGTATAGCTCTCCACAGTATGCAGTATAGCACCCCACACTATACAGTACCCCACAGTATATAGTAGAGCAGTATAGCAGCCCACAGTATACAACACCTCACAGTATACAGTAGAGCAGTATAGCACCTCACCGTATACAGCACCCCAAACTATACACGATACAGCACCCCACACTATACAGTACAGCAGTATAGCACTCCACAATATACAGCACCCACAGTATACAGTATACAGCTCCCCACAGTATACAGCCCCCCACAGTATACAGTACAGCAGTATAGCACTCCACAATATACAGCACCCACAGTATACAGCCCCCCACAGTATACAGCCCCCCACAGTATACAGTACAGCAGTATAGTACTCCACAATATACAGCACCCACAGTATACAGTATACAGCCCCCCACAGTATACAGCCCCCCACAGTATACAGCCCCCCACAGTATACAGTACAGCAGTATAGCACTCCACAATATACAGCACCCACAGTATACAGTATACAGCCCCCACAGTATACAGTACAGCAGTATAGCACTCCACAATATACAGCACCCACAGTATACAGTATACAGCCCCCCACACTATACAGTACAGCAGTATAGCACTCCACAATATACAGCACCCACAGTATACAGTATACAGCCCCCCACAGTATATAGCCCCCCACAGTATACAGGCCCCCATAGTATACATCCCCCCACAGTATACAGCACCCACTATACAGTAGTTTACAGTATATTAGCATAACAGCCCCTGTCACCTTTTTCTGATGTAATCTTCACAAAAAAGCTCCACAGTTAAGGCAAACTTCTACAGCAACACTCCTGGTAGAAAGGACCTTGATGACCTCATAGCCATGTGACCAGTAATATTGCTAGGTTACTGGTCACATGATGATGATGTCATTTAAGGTCCTAGGGAATCACAGCTCACAGTACGCTGCCTGGAGTGCCGGCAGGCATGGCATGACAGCACCCCCTGTGTGGCTGACAGCCTGACACCAGGGGCAGTGGCTAGCAGGGCTCAAGAGGCAGCTTGGGCCCCCCAGGAGCAACTGGGCCCGGGGCAGCTGCCCCTTTTGCCCCTTGTTAAAGACGGCCCTGTGGGTGGGACTGCGGGATTTCACACAGGCTGGCACCTTTTCCTACAGCATGCAAGCAAGGTCACCACTGCTGGATTGCAAGGTGGTCATTAGTATTGAGCAAATTGAAGTTAACGAAGTGGAATTTGATCTGAATTTCCGGAAAAATTTGATTTGCCACAAATTCAAATTTCTTGCCACTTCGTGGTAACTAAATAATTTTTCCTGAAATGGCAGTAAAAAAAAAAAAAACATTCACCTTTTTGATTGATTAAAATGCAGCAATTCTTGGACATGCTGACGTGTGGTGTCATCACGCAAGACAATTGGCACGTTTTCTTCAATCAGGGTGACGACGACAGCCTCTCTGCGATCAAATGGATGAGGTGAGTATGTTTTTTTTTGTTTTAACCCCTGATTAACCCAGATAGGCTGAATGTGACTCAGTGTTGAACGCGGCATCTGAGGGATTAAATGATGGGGGGTGGGGGATTCGTTGCGAAGTAATTCGTAGCAAATCGAATTTCTTGTTGAAGTTCAGTGAAGCAGTCAAATTAAATGTTTAAAAACTTTGCTCATCACTAGTAACCATGGACAGAAAAAGGTCTATGATGAGATGAAAAAATGAATCAAGCCAGCAAAGGAAACAATATGGATAATAACAATACCTTAGTAAGTGCCTTGATAAATGCCATTTGCTGAAGTGAGACAACCACTTTAACAAGGGTCACTCAGAAAAAAAAAAACATTTTTCATGCAGAAAGGATTTACAAATTTACTCAACTTTTTATGTACACTTTAATGGGGTTCTATGGGCTTTTATAAAAACTGGCCTTCCTTCTAAAACCTGTGGAACAAAAGTTTGTTCGAGTAATGCTTACCCTTCCTTGGCTCTGCCAGCTCTTTTGCCCAGTTGGCACCTGCCTTTGTGAGTGCAGTGGGGACAGGGGCATCGATGGAGTAAGGGACTGGTAAGTATTAATAAAATGATCTTTCTTCCACAGGTTAGAAGAAAGGCCAGTTTTTATTTTATTTTTTAATCCCAGGGAACCCTTTAAATGTTGTTCAAAGTGGGGCACCTTCCAAAAATGTTTCTAAAAAGTATTTCCTGATGGAAAAAAAAATCTGTCCATGTTTCTGACACTGAGTGGATAGAAAATCTGCTTTTGGCCACAAACCAAGTTAATTAATATGTCCGCACTGAAAATATGAGACAAAAGGAAACATTGATTGAGCAGGCTTTCTCAGTGCTACCATTAGCTCATGTTCTCCTAAAGGCATGTATGTCCAAATTTTATATACTATGTGCTATTTTTCAGATGTTTGGAGGTTCATGAAAACTCATACTTTTCTTCACCAAAAAGGTGTAATATAATTGAAAATGTAATCAAGACAATGAATAAGGTTAGAGATTATTTAGATTGGGTTTACACATTGCAATTTCAGAAAGCTATGGCAAAAATAGCAGTGTCTAAACCTAGCCTTAATCTTCAAGCTTTGGATTAGACCCTTTTCCCCTATCAGTATTTTGCCTCAGTACATGTATGCAAAAGCTAGGTTCAAAAAACAAAATCAAAATGTCTTATTTTAATGGCAAATAGGGTTTTTGCTTTACTTTTTATAAAGGATCCACCAAAAGGTCAGAAAAATTTTTTTGGGGGACATGACTTTTTCATTAATCATTTTTAGATTTTTGCTGAAGCTGAAAAGCCATTTCTGCCTGCCTGTCTCTGATAGCCAGGTACCTGAACATAGCTGCACAATATCCTATGCAACCATTACTCTAAAGCACCATAGAAACATGCAGTTCTAGAATAAGGCCCAGTAATGTCCTCTGTAAAAGCTTTAAAACTGATAATAAAGGAATTTATGTTATTGTTAATGAAAACAACAATGATTCTTCTTTTTTTATGCAAAATTTCCCAGTTATTCTTAACTTTTGAACGGTAATGCATACTACTGATCTAGGGTAAAAACTATACCTAGTTTGCACTACCGTTATAATGTCTAAGTTTTATTCCTCAAGAGATTATCTTTGGGATTATAGCTGTAAATAGGTAATGACAAAATTCTTAATAGTGATCCCGTGTAAATGCCATATCTATACAGTTGTGGTGCCCTGAAGCAAGGGTACTTTGAAGTCAGGACATTTGTGCACATTAACCCCTATTTCCTTTATGCAAATTCATCAACTCTTTTATTTCACTTTAAAGGGTTAGTTTGCACTAACTTATACTGTTTAATAGTGTGTAACTGTATTTTATATGTATGTTGTGATATGTATCCTGTTCATCTGCAAAGCACTGTGGAAAGTGTTAATGAATACTGACAGACTTTTGGGACTTTCTAGCTAATAATGAGAAGCTGCTAATTGTCCACAGCTTCCATAAGGTTTAAAGAAGAGCATGTTTTGGAGGAAAAAAGCCAGACTTGTTTATCACCAAAACCAGACAGAATTACCTTTTGGATGTCTGGTATAGCTCTGTTATTACCTCTGAAAACCTGTTTTAGTCTGGAAAAACTGCTGTGTCATTGTCATTGAGTATAATTGAAGCTCTAATGCAAGTTTATGAGAGATAGAAGTTGTAACATTGTATTTGTTTGTTCTGAGTTTCTCCACTCCACCCCTCCCACTTCAAGGTTTTAGTTTAGCCAGAAACTGTATATAAGTAGAGCAGTCAGGGGCCCTAGTGGTCTGCAGTTAGGGACTAGTGCTTAGAAGAGGAGACTCTGCCAGGCTACTTGTGTGACCAGAAGAAGACACTAAGATGGGGAAACTCTGCCACAGAGCCTTAGCCTCCAGCCTTTGACCAGGGTAACAGACTTCTGACAGAGAGACAGAGAGAGAGAGAGGGGCAGCTAGATCAGGCCTTTCCTTAGCATCAAACCCTTCTTCTGCCAGGGAGGACATTGGAGAAGCCAGCCCTATGACTCGTCTCAAGTAAAGAACACACTGGTTTACTGCAGACCCTGACCCTCTGGACTTATTTCCCATTGTGGTGCAACACGCCTATAGGAATACTGTCAAAGGGGTTGCATAGTTAATATGGTTTAAAAAAATACATAAGTCCATCAAGTTCAACCAAGGGATAGGTGGGGACGCGAATCCCAGAAGGAAATGAAACTAAGATTTCTACACATTTTCATAAGCATTATTGTTGTTTACTTTTAAGAATTCATCTAAACCCTTTTTAAAACTGTCTGCTGTTCCTGCTGTGACCACTGTCACGCTGGACAGGATATAAGATACAACAGAAATCCACAAAGTGTCTAGGCCAGAAGCTGGGGATAAAGGTCACCTCCTTACAAATCCCTACCAGCTCTCCCTAGACTTCTGTGCCCACGTTCAGACACTAGAGGTGGGAATAAACGTGCCCCCGTGCCTAAGGCTGAAGATTCCCTAAAATCCCTAAGATGATGACAGGGGGGAAGAGACAGCTTGCTTCCTCAGACCTGGAGGAGGCAGGCATCTCTCTAACAGCCTAGACAGAACACACACAAGAAAACAAAACCAACTTATCTTGTCACAGAGCAGATACAGCAAATCCTTCTTTCCTTTCTTCCTTTCACTGAGCAAGATAGAAGCTATAACCCGCACAGAACACTGGGAAGGGGCGTAATTTAAACTCATACAAACGACCCCACCCAGTGCACCTGAAGGGAGGCGGATACAGCTCAACTCCAAAACAAAAACAAAAAACTACACACGTGCTGCTAACCTGGCAGACCTCCGCACATAACCTGAGCAGGGCATGACTGTACCCCCCCTTCTACGGGTGACTTCCGGACACCCTGGCCCAACTTTATCCGGGTGGGATCTGTGAAAAGCCCTTACCAGTCGGCTGGCACTAACATCCACAGCCGGAACCCACATCCTCTCCTCAGGGCCATATCCCCTCCAGTGTACCAGGTACTGAAGGGAACCCCGAAGAACCCAGGAGTCAAGAACCCTAGAGATCTTGAACTCTAAATTTCCATCAACCAGAACAGGGGGAGGAGGCAATGGCGATGGTTCCACCGGTTTCACATATTTCTTAAGTAAAGACCTGTGGAACACATCGTGGATCCTCCAGATCTGCGGAAGATCCAGACAAAACGCTACTGGATTGATCACCGCAGATATTTTGTAAGGTCCAATAAATCTTGGACCCAGTTTCCAAGACGGTACTTTCAGTTTAATATTTTTAGTAGATAACCACACCAGATCACCCACACACAGGTCCGGACCAGTCATACATCTCTTGTCAGCCATTCGCTTGTACCTCTCACCCATTCCCTCCAAATTCACTTGAATCTTCCGCCAGATAGAGGACAAGGCAGAAGAAAATCTCTCCTCCTCTGGGATCCCAGAGGAACTAGTCTCAGAAAAGGTACCAAACTGAGGATGAAAACCGTATGCGCCAAAAAATGGCGACTTACCCGTGGACTCCTGCCTACGGTTATTCAAAGCAAACTCTGCTAGTGATAAGAATGAGGACCAGTCCTCCTGGTTTTCAGCCACAAAGCACCTCAAGTAGGTCTCCAGGTTTTGATTAGTACGCTCTGTCTGTCCATTCAACTGCGGATGAAAAGCCGAAGAGAACGAAAGTTGGATACCAAGATGAGAGCAGAACGCCCTCCAAAATCTGGAAACAAACTGCGTGCCCCTATCAGAAACCACATCCGAGGGAATGCCATGTAATTTCACGATGTTATCCACAAAAATCTGACCAAGAGTCTTAGCATTGGGCAGACTAGCTAACGATACAAAGTGAGCCATTATACTTAAACGGTCAACAGCCACCAAAATCACAGTTATCCCAGAGGAACTCGGCAGATCACTAATAAAGTCCATAGACAAGTGCGTCCAAGGACGAGATGGAATAGACAAAGGAAGAAGTGAACCAGAAGGTCGAGTGTGAGCAACCTTTGCCCGTGCACAGGTCTCACAAGCTGCTACGTAATCCTCAACACTCTTACGTAACCCGGGCCACCAGAACCTTCGGGAAATCAGATCAAAGGTGGACTTGCCACCAGGATGTCCCGCAAGGACAGTATCGTGATGTTCCTTGAATACCTTGTATCGCAATCCAGCAGGAACAAACAACCTACCTGGGGGACAAGAATCCGGACCCTCCTCCTGGGCTTCCAATACCTCCATCTCCAACTCTGGGTACAGAGCGGAAACAAACACCCCATCAGCCAAAATCGGAGCAGGATGCTCTGAATCACCTCCCCCAGGAAAACTACGAGACAATGCATCCGCCTTGACGTTTTTAACCCCCGGGCGAAAAGTAACCACAAAGTTGAACCTAGTAAAGAAAAGTGACCATCTAGCCTGTCTAGGATTCAGACGCTTGGCAGTTTGCAGGTAAGCTAAGTTCTTATGATCAGTATATACCGTAACGGGATGAGATGCCCCCTCCAACCAGTGACTCCATTCCTCAAAGGCCAATTTGATGGCCAGCAATTCCCTATCTCCTACATCATAATTCCTCTCGGCAACCGAGAGCTTCTTGGAAAAAAAAGCACATGGACGCCACTTGCCAGGAGATGGACCCTGCGACAACAATGCTCCAACCCCCACCTCTGATGCATCCACCTCCACCACGAATGGCTGAGACACATCGGGCTGCATCAGAATGGGAGCAGACGCAAAACATTCCTTAATAGCCAAAAAGGCCTGCAATGCCTCATCCGACCAGACCGAGAAGTCGACGCCTTTCTTAGTCATATCGGTCAGGGGTCTTACAATGGTAGAGTAGTTCAAGATAAATTTTCTATAATAATTGGTAAACACCAAAAACCACATCAAAGCTTTCTGATTCTCCGGTCGGTCCCATTCCAGAACCGCCCGGACCTTTTCGGGGTCTATACGAAAACCAGAATCAGAAAGCAGGTAACCCAGAAACGGAAGCTCCTGAACAGTAAACACACATTTCTCCAATTTAGCATATAATTTATTCTCCCGAAGGATCGACAAAACCTGTCTCACGTGATCCTGATGAGTCTTCAGATCAGGAGAGTAAATTAGAATGTCATCCAAGTAAATTATAATGAACCTTCCCACAAAATGATGGAAAATGTCATTGACAAATCGCTGAAACACTGCTGGCGCGTTAGTTAACCCAAAAGGCATAACCAGATTCTCGAAATGACCCTCGTGTGTGTTGAAGGCCGTTTTCCACTCATCCCCCTCCTTGATTCTGATCAGATTGTAGGCCCCTCTTAAATCTAACTTGGAGAACACCTTGGCTCCAACAATTTGATCAAAAAGGTCAGAGATCAAGGGAAGGGGATACGGATCACGGACCGTAATGCGGTTCAATTCCCGGAAATCCAAACAGGGCCTAAGCGATCCATCCTTTTTCTTAACAAAGAATAACCCAACTGCGACCGGAGATTTAGATGGCCTAATAGGACCCTTTGCCAAACTCTCGGCAATATACTTCCGCATGACCTCTCTTTCGGGATGAGAAAGATTATATAGCCGAGACTTTGGCAACTTAGCCCCTGGGATGAGATTAACCGGGCAATCATATTCACGATGAGGAGGCAATTCCTGAGCCCCACCTTCCGAAAATACATCCGCAAAATCTTGAGAGATACTGGGGTAAAACCGTAGTAGACATCCCAGAGATAGAGGCACTAAGACAATTGCCCGAACAAAATTCACTCCAACCAATACCTTGGGGTGTCTTCTTTCCAAAATGGGGTCACTTGTGGGGTAGTTATACTGCCCTGGCATCTTGGGGGCCCTAATGCGTGAGAAGTTGTTTGAAATCAAAATGTGTAAAAAATGCCCTGTGAAAAAAAAAAAAATCTTCTATGAACTCGCCATGCCCCTCAAAAGTGATCTTTTTGTAGCGCCGCAGCGATTTTTACGGTGTTTTTGCAGTGATCAGAAAAAAAATTCTGTCACTGCGGTGGGGCGGACTGAACGCAAGTGTGCGCACAAGATCAGGCCTGATCGGGCGAACACTGCATTTTTTGTAGAGCCTATAGAACATGTCCTATTCTTGTCCGCAATTGCGGACAAGAAAAGGCATTTTCTATATAGTTCTGGCAATGTGCGGATCCGCAAAATGCGGAAAGCACATTGCCGGTGTCCGTGTTTTGCGGATCCGCGGTGTCCGTGTTTTGCGGATCCGTGGAGGTGATTAATGACAGGGGGTGATCAGGGAGTCTATATGGGGTGATCACCCCCCTGTAAGGCTCCATTCAGACATCCGTATGTGTTTTGCGGATCCGTGGATCCGCGGGTCCGCGGATCCACAAAACACATACGGACGTCTGAATGGAGCCTTACAGGGGGGTGATCAATGACAGGGGGGTGATCAGGGAGTCTATATGGGGTGATCACCCCCCTGTAAGGCTCCATTCAGACGTCCGTATGTGTTTTGCGGATCCGCGGATCCGTGGATCAACAAAAAACACATACGGATGTCTGAATGGAGCCTTACAGGGGGGTGATCAATGACAGGGGGGTGATCAGGGAGTCTAATATGTGGTGATCACCCCCCTGTCATTGATCACCCCCCTGTCAGGCTCCATTCAGACGTCCGTATGTGTTTTGTGGATCCGCTGATCCGCAAAACACATACGGACGTCTGAATGGAGCCTTACAGGGGGGTGATCAGTGACAGGGGGGTGATCAGGGGTTAATAAAGGGTTAATAAGTGACAGGGGGGGTGTAGTGTAGTGGTGTTTGGTGCTACTTTACAGAGCTGCCTGTGTCCTCTGGTGGTCGATCCAAGCAAAAGGGACCACCAGAGGACCAGGTAGCCGGTATATTAGACGCTGTTATCAAAACAGCGTCTAATATACCTTTAAGGGGTTAAAAAAAAATCGGATCTACAGCCTGCCAGCGAATGATCGCCGCTGGCAGGCTGCAGATCCACTCGATTACCTGCAGTTCCTGTGAACGCGCGCGCCTGTGTGCGCGCGTTCACAGGAAATCTCGCGTCTCGCGAGATGACGCGCCGGCGCATCCACTCGGAATAACAGGGCCGTTGCAAAGACGCAATCCTGCGTACGGCGGTCCTGTAGTGGTTAAAGAAAAAAAACTACTATGACTGAATAAATAGCAGTCAGTTACACACGTGTTTGTGTGTTTAAGGCCCAGTGCAGTGCATAGTGTCTCTTCAGCGCCATTCATATCTGGTGTCACATTCGATTCCATTTAAAGAAAAAAAAACTATTTTGGCTGAATAAATAGCAGTCAGTTACACACGTGTTTGTGTGTTTAAGGCCCAGTGCAGTGCATAGTGTCACTTCAGCGCCATTCATATCTGGTGTCACATTCGATTCCATTTAAAGAATAAAAAACTATTTTGGCTGAATAAATAGCAGTCAGTTACACACGTGTTTGTGTGTTTAAGGCCCAGTGCAGTGCATAGTGTCACTTCAGCGCCATTCATATCTGGTGTCACATTCGATTCCAATTAAATAAAAAAAACTATTTTGGCTGAATAAATAGCAGTCAGTTACACACGTGTTTGTGTGTTTAAGGCCCAGTGCAGTGCATAGTGTCACTTCAGCGCAACTCATATCTTGTGTCACAGTAGCTTGCACGCATAGTACAACTTAACTAATCTAAAAAAATGACAGGCAGAGGCAGGCCACCCCGCAGGGGCCGTCGTGGTGCTGTGATTCCCTTTGGCCCTAGACTAATGCCCAGTGTTCAGAGGCCACGTACCCTGAACTCGAAAAGTTCTGAGGACATAGTTGACTGGCTAACACAGGACACCCAATCTTCTACAGCTTCCGCTCGGAACCTTGACGCACCATCCTCCTCCAGCTCAGCTTTGGGCACCTCTCAAGTTACCACTCGCCCGCCTGCCGCCACCACCAACACTAGCACCACAGCCGCTTCACTTGATCTGCGTCGGCGCGAAATCAATAGTAGAGACGGTCTTAATGGATGGATTCAGGGCTCGAGTCGAGGGAGAACGGGTGGGAACGGCATTCCTGCACTTTTTTCATGGCAGGAACGGCGTTCCCAAAGTTTCAGGGCAAAAGGACCAGGAAGGAAGCGGTGAATGCTTTGTACTCACCGCTTCCTGGTCCTCGGCTGTCGGCTCTGCAGGCTGCGCAGTGCGCACAGGAGTGAGTCGCTCTGTGACGTCATGCTGTGCGCAGCCTTCACAGCACAGCCGACAGCAGGAGAAGAGGAGCGTCTGCATCCAGGAGCAGGAGAGGTAAGTGTTTTTTCTTTTTTTCATATATTATGGGCGGGGGGCTGATGAGACAAGGCACTGGGGGGCTGATGAGACAAGGTACTGGGGGGCTGATGAGACAAGGCACTGGGGGGCTGATGAGACAAGGCACTGGGGGGCTGATGAGACAAGGCACTGGGGGGCTGATGAGACAAGGCACTGGGGGGCTGATGAGACAAGGCACTGGGGGGGCTGATGAGAGGCACTGGGGGGGGCTGATGAGAGGCACTGGGGGACTGCTATGAGGCATGGGGCTATTATCTTAGGTCTGATTGGGGGTCATTCATATTGGGGTCTGATCTGAGGTCTTATTGGGGTCTTATTAACATTGGGGATCTTATTGGGGTTGTTAGCTGAGGTCTGATTAACATTGGGGGTCTGACCTGAGGTGTAATGAAAAATATTTTTTTCTTATTGTCCCCCTCTAAAACCTAGGTGCGTCTTATGGACCGGTGCGTCTAATAGGGCAAAAAATACAGTACTTGCTTGCTCCAGCCGACCTCCCCTGCCCTTTGCGAACGCCGCACGCTGTGACATCACGCGGAGGCACTTGGGTGAGTTTCCACACTTTTTGACAACTTCTGTCAAAAAAACGTTATATGTTATTCCTCATTGGAAAACGATCACTCATAAATTATGTGAAATTTTATTAAAATGAAGATGCGATTTTATGTGTAAACCATGAGATTGTTAATACATGGTTATTCTAACTTGGTTTTATGAAAATTTGCAATTTGGATGACACCTGGTGATGGCTCCTCCCACAAGGGGCGTCACCCAGGTGCATCCTTTTGGCGTTTTTTTGACAGAAGTTGTCTATAAGTATCGATTCATTTGTACTATTTGTTATATGATTGTGAAACCTGATGAAGGGGAGATCCTGATCCCCGATACGCGTTGTTTCTATTAAAACAAGAAGAATTCATCCATTAAGACCGTCTCTACTAGTGATTTCGCGCCGACGCAGAA
The DNA here is from genome assembly GCF_905171765.1 of Bufo bufo. Classification (NCBI taxonomy): domain Eukaryota; kingdom Metazoa; phylum Chordata; class Amphibia; order Anura; family Bufonidae; genus Bufo; species Bufo bufo. The sequence goes on along the minus strand of NC_053390.1, from coordinate 512,261,959 downwards.
CTTCTTTCCTTTACTACAAATTTCTTTTGGGGGACTGGACATCCCATCCAAGAGACTACACAATCTGCGGCTGCAGTCCTGGTATAAAGGTCTTATTTCTATTAAGTCTACAGTAGAGTTGTGCCTGCTGGAGCACAACCCTATAAGGTGAGTTTGGATATTTCTCACTTGATACTATCATCTGGTTGAACATGCTACCCTATTGTGCGCTCTTTTTCTTCTCTGTTTCCCTCTTCTGGAGGGGAATTTAGATCCGTCCTTGGCATATGCTTCACTTGATCTGTCAGAGGAGTTATTTACACATCAGTTGGAAGAAATGAGTGATGCGCAACCATTATTGCCAGAGGATGTAGATAACAGGGATATGTCTCAGTCAGGCAGCATTACACACATGGACGTACGGTGTGATGATGATGATGTTGTACCCACTGCTGCTTCCTTTGCTGAGTTGTCAGATACAAGTCAAGCGGTTGATGATGATGTGTCCGTGGATGTCACGTGGGTGCCCGCTCGAAGAGAAGAAGAACAGGGGGAAAGTTCTGATGGGGAGACAGAGAGGAGGAGGAGACGAGTTGGAAGCAGGGGGAGGTCGTCGCAAGGAGCTAGTGGCACAGTCAGACAGCATGCATCGGCACCCAGGGTCAGCCAGACAGCATGCTAATCAACGCATGCTGTTGCCACCACCAGAATGCCGTCATTGCAGAGCTCAGCAGTGTGGCATTTTTTTTGTGTGTCTGCCTCTGACAACAGCGATGCCATTTTCAACCTGTGCCAAAAGAAACGGAGTCGTGGGAAGTCCAACACCCACCTAGGTACAACTGCTTTGCGAAGGTACATGATCGCACATCACAAACGCCTATGGGATCAACACATGAGTACAAGCAGCACACAAACTCAAAGCCGCCATCCTCCTCCTGGTCGAGCATCTTCAGCCACGTCAACCACTGCTGTCCTCCTTGCCCCCTCTCAACCATCCGGCACTCTGTCTCTCGCCTTGAGCAGTCCCTGCTCATCTGCCCACAGTCAGGTGTCTGCCAAGGACATGTTTGAGCGTAAGAAGCCAATGTCACAAAGTCAACCCCCTTGCCCGGCGTCTGACAGCTGGCTTGTCTCAACTCTTAGCCCACCAGCTTTTACCATACAAGCTGGTGGAGTCTGAGGCGTTCCAAAAATTTGTAGCTATTGGCACACCGCAGTAGAAGGTACCCGGACGAAATTTCTTTGCACAAAAGGCAATCGCCAACCTGTACTCGATTGTGCAAAAGGAAGTAACGGCATGTCTGGCACACAGTGTTAGGGCAAGGGTCCATCTGACCACTGATACCTGGTCTGCAAAGCACGGTCAGGGCAGCGTGGCTCTGCAGAGGAGTTGGTGACACCGCCACAACTTGCAGGCAGGCCTGCTGCCACCTCCTCTACTCCTCCTACTCCATCCTCTACCATAACCTCCTCGGCTGAGACCTCTTCTGCTGCTGCGTCTTGCTCCACATCAACGGCACCCCCCCCCCCCCCCCAGCTCCCCAGGGGCTATTCCACATCCCGGATACCGCAGTTTCACGCCGTCTTGGGGTTGACTTGCCTGAAAGCAGAAAGTCACACCGGACCAGCACTCCTGTCCGCCCTGAACGCACAGGTGGATCAGTGGCTGACTCCGCACCAACTGGAGATCGGCAAAGTGGTGTGTGACAACGGAAGCAATTTGTTGGCGGCATTGAATTTGGCCAAGTTGACACATGTGCCGTGCATGGCACATGTGTTGAATCTAATTGTACAACGCTTTGTGCAAAAGTACCCAGGCTTACAGGACGTCCTCAAGCAGGCCATATACATGTCCTCTGATAGGGGACGTAACAGGGATTAAACTGATAAGAACAGAACAACATAACACACCACAACTATCTGGCGGCACATTAGATTGCACGCGCAGTGCCCCAAATTTGAAGTAGGAGGACCGACCAAGCATCTTTTTCCATCTCCCCATTCCTAAAATCGATGCCATATTGCAGCCATATGAAAAGGAGCAGAACCTTTGAATCCACGGCAAACGGTAAGCAATTTGAGATCAAGGTTTACCTGAACTGTAATACCAAATTTGCTGTGTATTTAATCCCATGTGAGGTCTGCTCACTTCAGTATGTAGGCTGCACAACAAATGAAATCAAAACCAGAATAAGAAAACATATTTCTGACATACCCCATTTCAAGACAAGAAACGTCTCTGCCGCCAGTCTGCACTTTGCTGTAGTGCATGGAGGCGATTTTTCAGCCCTGACTGCACTCGGTATAGAAAAGGCTACAGCTCCTTTGCGAGTTGGAGACCACCGGAGGAAGCTTCTAAACAGAGAGGCTTTCTGGATGTTTCAACTTAGCACATGCATTCCAGCAGGTTTAAATAAAAGACAGGATTTGATCCTGCAATATAACTGATCACGTCTGCAGCCGAATATTGCATTGAAGATTTTTTTTATCTGATTTTACTAGACTGTGAAAGTTTTTTTTAAAGAAAGAATATTATGTGTTCTGATCTTATCAAGCAGTTTATACTCATGTGACATCCAAGCCACTATGGATTGGTGTGGGAGGAGTATATAAGTAACTGCTTGGTATATGTTACTCATGTCATGATTAAGGACCGAAACATGAGGGTCCGAACCACGTAGATTGTATTCTTGCATATGAGGATTGGAAAGCTTTTACCGCATCAATAAAGTGTCTCCTGTTGTTAAAGAGCTGGATTTTTTCATAGATTTTGTTACAAATTATGCAGTCACTGGATAAATTTTTTACTGTAGACGACTGAAGTACAGGCCCCAAAAATTATACATTCACCTGACAGAAAAGAACTTGTGGTAATGTGGCTGGAGGTACATTAGGCGGTCACTGGCTAAAAATTTTACTGTAAGCCAGTGCAGGCCCCAAAGATTAGGCATTCACCTGATAGAAAAGAACTTGTGATGATGTGGCTGGAGGTACATTAGGCGGCCACTGGATACAAATTTTACTGTAGGCCACTGGAGTACAGGCACCAAAAATTAGGCATTCACCTGACAGAAAAGAACTTGTGATTATGTGGCTGGACTCTGGAGATACATTAGGCTGTCACTGGCTAAAATTTTTACTGTAGGCCAGTACAGGCCCCCAAAATTAGGCATTCATCTGACAGAAAAGAACTTGTGATTATGTGGCTGGAGGCAGGAAGCTGGGCGGGCGGGCACTGGCAGCGTAACTTCCTAAGTCATGTGCCTGCTCCACCCACTTTATGAATGAAGCAGGCGGCGCAGGCACGTGACGTAGGAAGTTACGCTGCCAGTGCCCGCCCGCCCAGCCTCCTTTTTTTTCTTATTTATCTCCTCAAAAAACTAGGTGAGTCTTATGGGCCGGTGCGTCTTACAGGGCGAAAAATACGGTAATTTTTGGCAGCCTTTTCCCTTAGTGCATAGGCTTTATGAGTGTAGAAGTCCAACTACCTGAACAATTGTACCACAATGTGAATGAGATCCTCCTTTATGTGATATACAGGTTGTATCGGAGTGCCTCTTCCTTGTAATTTTTGGCAGCACTTGCACTTTACAAGAAAATATACAGGAAAGAATGTTTCCTAACAATTTTTCCTCTAAAATCCATTTTATCTTTGCTTTTGTGCATATTATTGTGAGTCTGTAAAAGTAGCGTACTACTCGGACAACATTGCTCCTAGCAGCGACCTGGGAATCCAAGATGCATCCAGACCTCCTCCCCATGCTGTTCCTGAACCATTTCAGTGGTGTTTTCATCAATTTCTGACATTTTACTATTAACCAGGCACCCTCCCCTCTTCAGAGCAGGGGGTGCCTGGTTTAATGATCGGGTTCTCCTATTGACTTCCTTTGTGCTCGGGTGCTCATTAGAGCACCCGAGCATCCCAATGTGTTTGGCCCGAGCCCCTGAGTACTATGGTGCTCGATCAACACTACCTGACAGAAAAGAACTTGTGATGATATGGCTGGAGGTACATTAGGTGGTCACTAGCTAAAAATTTTACTGTAGGCCAGTACAGGCCCCAAAAATTAGGCATTCACCTGACAGAAAAGAACTTGTGATGATGTGGCTGGAGGTACATTAGGCGGCCACTGGATACAAATTTTACTGTAGGCCACTGGACTACAGGCACCAAAAATTAGGCATTCACCTGACAGAAAAGAACTTGTGATTATGTGGCTGGACTCTGGAGATACATTAGGCTGTCACTGGCTAAAATTTTTACTGTAGGCCAGTACAGGTCCCCAAAATTAGGCATTCATCTGACAGAAAAGAACTTGTGATTATGTGGCTGGAGGTACATTAGGCGGTCACTGGATACAAATTTTACTGTAGGCCAATACAGGCCACAAAAATTAGGCATTCACCTGACAGAAAAGAACTTGTGATGATGTGGCTGGAGGTACATTAGGCGGTCACTGGCTAAAAATTTTATTGTAGGCCAGTACGGGCCCCAAAATTAGGCATTCACCTGACAGTAGTGATGATCGAGCATGCTTGGCCGAACACCTGTTCGGCACGAGCATCTCGATGCTCGGCACATGGCGGTACTCGTTCGAGTACCGCATGTGTTCGAGCGCAATGATGGCTACTGGCATTACAGTGATGCTATAAAGCATCCGATGACACATGTTTGGCTCAGTCTTAGTCAGGGAGAGCTGAGCATAGGAAGAGAAAGATAGTGTATGGAGTGTTATTGGAAGATTTTTATTACAAAAACTTTTAAGAGACCCAAAAGTCCTTTTAAGGACTATTGTGTGTGACAGCAGCAATATATATTTTTAGCACATCCTGCGCTATATAGCATCTAATAGGCTGCTGCAGACAGTTAAGTTATCCGCGCCACATCTACTGTGTAAAGTGTGCACATGCCTAAAATATCAGTGGCATCCACTGTACTTTTTCCGTAGACTGTGTCTGCTGTGGACAGTGACATTAGCTGTGCCACATCTGCAGTCTAACATGTGCGCTTCTAAAATTTATCTGTGACATCCAGTGTACTTTTTCAATAGGCGGTGTCCGCTTCTGACAGTGACAATACCAGTGCCACATCTGCAGTGTAACGTGTGCGCTTCTAAAATTTCTGTGACATACAGTGTACTTTTTCCATAGATGGTGTCTGCTGCGGACAGTGACATTAGCTGCACCACATCTGCAGTGTAACGTGTGCGCTTCTAAAATTTATCTGTGACATCCAGTGTACTTTTTCTATAGACGGTGTCCGCTTCTGACAGTGACATTACCAGTGCCACATCTGCATTTTTACGTGTGCGCTAAAAAAAATTACTTTGCTTTGGTTCGTCTTGCGCCGGTCCAAGAATTTCACCTCTAGCGCGCAATACGGATGCCCTCGGCCGTCAATCTTAATCATGGCTCCAGTTCTGAAAACCAACAAAATAGAACCGGAGTCCTATTCCATTATTCCTAGCTGAAATATTCAGGGGACCCGGCCTGCTTTGAACACTGTAATTTTTTTCAAAAGTCAGCTAAGCAGCAGGCACTCTCCCATATTTTTTAAATGGTCAGCTCAGCAGCAGGCCCTCAACCATAATGTTTTAGAGGGTTAGCTCAGCAGCAGGCACTCGCATATAATTTTTCTAGAGGGTCAGATCACCTGCAGGCCCTCGCATATAATTTTTTAGAGGGTCAGCTCACCAGCAGGCCCTCACCTACAATCTTTTACAGGATCAGCTCACCTGCAGGCCCTCACCTAATTATACCTAATAGATAATTTGCGCGCATGCCAGGCTCCCTCTACGGAATCAAACCCTGATTCCCCGTTACCCGTGAAAATACCATCGAAAGTTGATAGGGCAGAAATCCCAATGAATCGTCGCCGTCACGGGGACGTGCGATCGGGCCCAGCTTATCTAGTCACCAAAGCGGCAGCAGGCCCTCGCCCATAATGTTTTAGATGGCCAGATCAGCAGGCCCTTGCTCCAAATGTTTTTGAGGGTCACCAGCAGGCCATCAATCCTAATTTTTCAAGGCTGTGTATGATGCCCTCCTTTATGTGTAACAAAGGGTGTATTGTAGTGCCGGTTCCTTGTACTGTATTTTTCACCCTATAAGAGTGGAAGGAAATGTCAGTGCGTCTTATGGGGCGAAGGCTGACATTTTTACACTGATACACGTCCGACCGCAAGCTGCACAGCGCGGCCGGCGTGTGTATCAGCGAGGAGGGGCTCGGGACCGGCCTTTAGTTTTGTAATGGCAGCGGGGCCCGATGCAGTCACTGTATTCTATTGCACCGGGCCCGGCTCACTGTACTAATGGTATCTACTGTAACTGCATGCATGCAATGGTTAACTATAGATATGTTCGATTAAGCGCTGAGCAGCCTGTACTTACGATCATAGCAGGCTGGAGGCAGGAGGCAGGAAGCTGGGCGGGCGGGCACTGGCAGCGTAACTTCCTACGTCATGTGCCTGCTCCACCCACTTTATGAATGAAGCAGGCGGCGCAGGCACGTGACGTAGGAAGTTACGCTGCCAGTGCCCGCCCGCCCAGCCTCCTTTTTTTTCTTATTTATCTCCTCAAAAAACTAGGTGAGTCTTATGGGCCGGTGCGTCTTACAGGGTGAAAAATACGGTAATTCTTGGCAGCCTTTTCCCTTAGTGCATAGGCTTTATGAGTGTAGGAGTCCAACTACCTGAACAATTGTACCACAATGTGAATGAGGCCCTCCTTTATGTGATATACAGGTTGTATCGGAGTGCCTCTTCCTTGTAATTTTTGGCAGCACTTGCACTTTACAAGAAAATATACAGGAAAGAATGTTTCCTAACAATTTTTCCTCTAAAATCCATTTTATCTTTGCTTTTGTGCATATTATTGTGAGTCTGTAAAAGTAGCGTACTACTCGGACAACATTGCTCCTAGCAGCGACCTGGGAATCCAAGATGCATCCAGACCTCCTCCCCATGCTGTTCCTGAAGCATTTCAGTGGTGTTTTTATCAATTTCTGACATTTTACTATTAACCAGGCACCCTCCCCTCTTCAGAGCAGGGGGTGCCTGGTTTAATGATCGGGTTCTCCTATTGACTTCCTTTGTGCTCGGGTGCTCATCCCTCTGTGATGCTGGTAACATGTCTGCCATTTTGTGTTTGTACTGGGGGTTTAAGTACGTTGCCAGCCAGTACTTGTCCTTGCCCTTTATGCTTTTTATACGGGGGTCCCTCTTCAAACACTGGAGCATGAAGGCCCCCATTTGCACTAAATTGGAAGCAATGAAGCGCCCTGGCTTCTGCTCATCGCCCAGGAGAATGTTGTCCTCGGTCTCCCCCCAGCCACGGGAAACACCAGGGATCCCCAAAAATTTTAAAGTCCCCTCAAATCCTGCTCTTTTTGCTGCTCCTCCCCCCTGCCACTATCCTCCTCTGACTCCTCTTCAGACTCATACTGACTTGTCTCAGATGGAGTAGCCCCCCCTGGGAATTCATTCAGCATTGCGACTTCCTCATCTTCCTGCTCCTGCTCCTCGACAGCTTGATTAATGACACAACGCAATGCATGCTCCAGAAAGAAGGCGCAAGGTACGATGTCACTGATGGTGCCCTGCCTGCGACTGACCAGTTTGGTGATCTCATCAAATGGTCGCAGAAGTCTGCATGCGTCGCACATGATCAGCCACTGGCACGGTGAAAAGAAACCAAGCTCCCCAGAACCTGTCCTGGTGCAGAGTTCGTACAGGTAGTTGTTAATGGCACATTGCTGCTGTAGCATCAAGCATATACAAGGTGGAGTTCCAGCGCGTCGGGCTGTCATAAATGAGACGTCTGACGGGCGAGTGGTGTCGCCGCTGGACATCAGCAAGACGAGCCATGGCCATGTAAGAGCTTCTAAAATGGCCAGAGATTTTCCTGGCCTGCCGCAAGACGTTTGGCAACGAATCGCTGCACAACTAAGTTCAGGACGTGTGCCATGCATGGCACATGTGTTATTTTGCCCTGTTTCAGTGCGCTCAGCAGATTGGCACCATTGTCGCACACCATTTTACCAACTGTCAAATTGAGCGGAGTTAGCAACTGATCGGCCTGTGACCGCATAGCTGAAAGCAGTTCAGGACCGGTGTGGCTCTTGGCTTCCAGGCACAACAGCCGCAGCACAGCATGGCAACGTCTCACCTGGGACATCGAATAGGTTCTGGGGAGCTTGGGGGGCACAGCGGAATAGGTGGTAGCAGTGGAAAAGGAGGAGTCAACTGAAGAGGAGACGGAGGATGGAGTAGGAGGAGGAGAAGAAGAGGCAGGTCTGCATGCAATCCTTGGCGGTAACACCAAATCCACACGGGAGCCACAGGTTACTTGCTTGATGGCCGTCAGAAGGTTCACCCAGTGGGCAGTAAAAGTTATGTACCTTCCCTGCCCGTTTTCTAGACCACGTGTCTGTGGTCAGATGTATCTTGGCACCGAGACTGTGTGCCAGAGATATACTCCCTCTCTGCTGCTCTGTCTCTGCTGCTGCCGCTGAACGTGGCCATATAGCTCTGGGATGCCCTTCTGGGAGAAATATTTCCTTTTGGGGACTTTCCAAATTTTCTAAAGGCCTCCGAGTCCACCAGTTTATATGGCAGTAGTTGGTGGGCTAGTAGTTCCGACAAGCCAGCGGCCAGCTGTTGGGCAAGAGGGTTGTCCGGCGTCATCAACTTTTTACGCTCGAAAATTTGGTCCATGGAAGCCTGCCTTTTGCCAAATGAATGCGACAACGGTACGGTGAAAGGTGGAGTGGAGGACAAAAGGGAGGAGAGAGGAGAAGGAGAAGAGGCAGGACGTGGAGTGCCGAGAGTGTGGATTTGTGGGTTCTGACGGCGTTGCTCCCACTGGGCTTGGTTATGGGAGGCCAGGTGCCATCTTAAGGCGGTCATCCCTAGGTGAGTGTTGGGCTTACCGCGACTTATGCGTTGACAGCACAGGCTGCAGATGGCAACACTATTGTCAGCAGCTGACACATTAAAAATCCCACACTGCGGAGCCATGTGCCGGCGTCCTGGGAGCGCCAGAAGTGACCGTGCATGGTGGATGGCTCGCTCCAGATACCTCCCTCTCAGCTACTCCGTCTCTCCCTCTGTACTCCCCTCATCGACACCTTCACCACCACTGACATTTGAGATCTCGGAGTAGGCAGCAACAGCGGGGACCTCCCTGCTTGGGTTGATCTTAGTACTGTCATCAGACCGCTGGGTGGCGGCCGTTTCTACCTCCTCTTCCTCATCCGATGTCAAAAATGGCTGCGCATCGGTAAGGTCTGGGAATGGATGGGAAAATAATTCCTCTAACTCGAGTGGGGGGGCTATGGTGGTGGTGTATTTGGGGGTGCACACAGCAGAGAGGGAGGAGGGTGCAAAAACAGAGGAGGAGGAGGGTGCAGATACAGAGGATAAGAAGGGTGCAGAAGCGAAAGGGTGAGTGAACCACTAAACCAACTCTGGTGCGCTCTTTGAAGTAATCACACGCGCCTTCTCCAACTTCCCACTTAGGCTCCGGCCTGGCCAACCTCTACCACACCTGCAGAACGGCCTGCCTCTTCCTCTGCCTGTCATTTTCAAAATGACCCTGTGCTTAAGTCCCTATAGAAGAGCAGTATTTGTGGAAGCAGGTATATCGCAGGCCTCAATCAATATTTGGTGAAAACAGGTATATCGAACCCCTTAATCGGTATTTTGTGGAAGCAGGTATATCACAGGCCTCAATCAGTATTTTGTGGAAGCAGGTATATCAAACGCCTTAATCAGCATTTTTGTGTGAGAGGAGCGGAATCAATTGCAAACACTGAAACATTTTTATCCAATGCACTTGTCAACCCATGCATACGAACGAACTGACTATCGACTAGGTTAACCCCTGCCCCACTGTCAATAAATACTTAAATTCCCCCAGTTTTGGAGTTTAGCACCACCTTGGCAGGCATGAGAAATCGGGTACTACCGGCAAAAGACAAAAGTAATTTCTACGTTTCCTCACCCACACCACCAAGAGTGAGATGAGGACTAAACACATTTTTTTTTCTTTTTCACCTTGACGTTTAACATAAGGAAATACGTTAACAAAATGTTCCCCTTTTCCACAGAAAAAGCAGAGTCTCTTAAGCCTAAAGTTCTTATCACCAGGTCCAGGAGTAGCTCCTCCCAGCTGCATTGGCTCATCACCAGACATGAACTCGAGTGTCTCTCTACGCAAAGTGTCGGAGGAGGCCGCCACCTCATATGATAGTACGTCCTGAGTGTGAGGAACCTTAGATCTCTCCCTCAGGCATCTATCAATAAGCATAGCAAAGGAGATAGCCGCCTCCAATGACTTGGGATATTCGTGAAACACCAATGTGTCCTTCAGGCTCTCGGAAAGCCCTTGACAGAATTGACTACGGAGAGCAGAATCATTCCACTCCGTATCCATAACCCATCTCCTAAATTCAGAGCAATGGGTCTCCACAGAATGCCCTCCCTGCCGTAAGCCACACAACTTGGTTTCGGCCAGGGAGATCCGATCTGGGTAATCATAGATAAGCTTTAGAGCTCTGAAAAATTCATTTACCGATCAGAGGGCAACGAAAAAGCCCAAGACTGAGCGTCACCTTTTAGCAAAGAAATGATTATACCCACTCTTTGACTCCCGTCCCCAGGAAAGCGTGGACGCAGTATAAAATATAATTTGCATGACTCCCTGAACAGACTAAAATTGTCACTTCCCCCAGAAAGGGGGTCAGCAGAGGTCAGCTACAAACAAAATGGTGGTTTTTGGGCAGTTGATAATGTCACGAATAATGGGGAGGGGAGGGACACCAGAAAGACAACAGAAGGGAGAAGACAAAGAACTAGGCCTCAAGGCTAGGGAGAAGGGAAAGGTCACCTCCTAGGAAACCCCTAGATCTGGCCCTGACTACTGTCAGTATGTAAAGACCCTAAAGGTGGGAAAATACATATGCCGGAACCTAAACCCTAGGAGCCCTGAGATGCCCTAGAGGTAGTGAAAGGGAATGAGATGACTGGTTCCTTCCCAGGTGAACGAACCAGCGTCTCCCTGAGGCCTAGTAACAATAAGCACAAGGGAACAACCAAATACAAAGAGCAGTACAACTTAGCTAATAGGAAATGGATGAGCAGGAGCACAGGTATGGAACACACCCCAACTCTTCCAAATCCAAGCAGAGAATATCAACCGCATGGAATGAAGTGTGAAACCAAACTAAATATGGAAGCAAAGAAAAAAACACAAATGCAATAGCACTCTGCAACCAGCACTCCGCCCTGCCTTCATGCTGGATGTTGAATGAGGCATTGGTGTACATTTTGGCCAAAGCGTAATAAGCCACTCACCACGTCAAGGTCGCCTCTATGAGTGGTCCCTAACACTAGTTCCTACCTGTTTATGGGCCATGACAGCCACACAAAGTCCAGGGAGCGCAGGTACAGCATGAACGCCAGGCACACTCTGCTTTTAACCCCGTCCGGTGCCGTTACAGCTTTCATCGGATCCAGGGATGCAAGTACCAACATGCATGCTGAGCCCACTATATACTTCTCCTGGAGCCAAATGGCTACTGGTAGGCCCTGTAGAAGTAGACTCAGTTTTATACTGACTTTAAAACCAGCCTCCAGGGCAGACTAACTGGTCAGGTGTGCATGACTGCATGGAGATCGCCACGCCTCCAATATATACTACAAAGAAAAAATGTGGGGGACTCAGTCAGCACAACCCTATATGCAGGTGCACATCTCTATGGAGATCGCCACGCCTCCAATATATACTACAAAGAAAAAATGTGGGGGACTCTGTCAGCACAACCCTATATGCAGGTGCACATCGCTTTGGCGAAATATGGAAGCAGTAATGACCACCAGCTGCACCTGACAAGAGGTGTGGTAATTACCAAACAACAACAGTGAGAATCAAGAGACTGTCAGTTAACCTCACGTGCAGTCAGTCTCTCTGATCTCCTAACCTCTGTCACAGAAAGTACCGTGACACCATGGCCATAAGGTCATGTGAATGAGCCCTAAACTTAATATTTTATTGCACAACCTTTTGAGGCAATCACTGCAATCACACAATTTCTGTAACTCCCAATGAGATGTCTGCTCTTGTCCACAGGTATTTGGCCCAATCCTCATAAGCAAACTTCTACAGCTGTCTTGGGTTTGAAGGGTGCCTTCTCCAGACTGAATTTTTCAGCTCCTTCCACAGATGTTCAATAGGATTTAGATAAGGGCTCACAGAAGACCACTTCAGAACAGTCCAATGCTTTGCTCTTAGCCAATCTTGGATGTTTTTAGCTGTGTGTTTTGGGTAATTATCCAGTTGGAGGACCCATAACCTGGGACTGAGAGAAAGCTTTCTGACACTGGGCAGCACATTTCTCTCCAGAATGCCTTAATAGTCTCGAGATTCAAGACACCCTGTGCCAGATGCGGCCCAAAAGCATAACCGAGCCTCCTCCGTGTTTCACAATAGGTACAATGTTTTCTTTGTATGCTTAGTTTTGCATCTGAGAACATAGAGCTGATATGACTTGCCAAAAAGCTCCAGTTTTGTCTTATCTGTCTAAAGGCCATTTCTCCAGAAGCTTTGTGGCTTGTCGATATGCATTTTGGAAAATTCAAGTCTAACTTTTTAATGATTTGCTTTCAACAGTGGTTTCCTCCTCGGTTGTCTTCCATTAAGTCCACTTTGGCTAAGACAGCGACGGATGGTGCGATCTGAAACTGATGCGGACGTTGGAGTTCACCTGTAATGTCTTTGGAAGTTTTTCTATGCTCTTTGGTTATCATTCGTACTATCCGTCTCTTCAATTTGTCGTCAATTTTCCTCTTGCAGATTTTTCTTTCTTTAACAGAAGAGTACCCCCTTTTGTTCAACCATGAGGGGGTGAACACCCGCCAGACAGTGTATCCGGGACCGGGCATCTGCGTTTCCCTGTAACCTGCCTGCCCTATGTTCCACAGAAAACTTGAAGTTTCGTAAAGATAAAAACGATCTGGTGACCCGAGTATTCCTCTCTTTGGCTTGGCTCATCCCCTTGAGAGGGGAGTGGTCGGTCACCAGACGGAACTTTCTCGCCAACAGATAATAGCGGAGAGACTCGAGTGCCCATTTGATGGCCAGGCACTCTCTCTCGACTATACTGTACCTAGTCTCGGCTGGGGTAAGTTTGCGGCTCAGGAAAATAACAGGATGTTTATCCCCATTGATGTCCTGAGAGAGTAAAGCTCCGAGGCATACTTCAGAGGCATCGGTCTGTACCACAAACTCCATCTTGAAGTCAGGTGTCACCAATACCGGCGACCCACACAGTGCAGACTTCAAAGTGGATAAAGCCTTTGCCGCCTGCTCATTCCACTGAACCGCCACTGACTTGTATCCCTTTAAAAGGCCTGTCAATGGTGCGGCGACTATAGCAAAATTGGGGGCAAACCTCATATAGTACCCCACCATACCCAGCAACGACTTTACTTGCCGAGTAGTGACAGGTCGGGGTCAATTCCTAATTGCCTCAGTTTTGTTCACCTGAGGTTTAATAATTCCGCGCCCAATTACATACTCCAGGTACTTGGTCTCTTCTAACCCTATCGCGCACTTGGGTTAGCGGTTAAGCCAGCCTTCTTAAGGGAGTCCACTACAGCCTGTACTTTAGGTAGGTGACTTTCCCAGTCGGTGCTGTGGATAATGATATCGTCCAGGTACTCCGAAGTGTACCGACAATGTGGACGGAGTACAATGTCCATTAGCCTTTGAAACATAGCGGGAGCGCCATGTAGACCAAAGGGTAATACCTTGTACTGAAACAGCCCCTCTGGCGTGATGAAAGCCGTTTTTTCCTTAGCAGCCTCCATCAAGGTTGGTGAGGTCCAACACAGAAAAATACCGGGCTTGGCCCAACTTCTCAATAAGCTCATCCACTCGGGGCATGGGATATGCGTCAAACTTGGACACCTCATTAAGTTTGCGGAAGTCGCTACAGAACCGCAATGTCCCGTCCGGCCTGGGTATTAAGACTATCGGACTGGCCGATTCACTTTTTTACTCCTCGATGACACCTATCTGGAGCATTAGCTGTACTTCCTCCGCGATGGCTTGTCGCCGAGCCTCGGGTACCCGGTATGGTTTTAACCGGACATTTGCCTGAGGCTCAGTGATAATGTCATGTCGGACTATGGAAGTGCATCCAGGGAGGTCCGAGAACACATCCGTGTTCCGACTAATGAACTCCCTGGCTTCCTGAGCCTGTTTAGAGGAGAGGCTGTCAGCAATTTTCACTGTGGCAGCAGTTTGCCTTGCTTCAGACAGAGGGGCTGAAACTGCTTCCCCTAGGAACCCTGGTCGTGGACTGTCTTCTGTACAGGTTTCCCTACCTCTCCAATTTTTTCAAGCACCTCGTAGGGCCCCTGCCACCTAGCTAGGAACTTACTGTCTACGGTTGGTACCAGAACCAATACCCGATCACCCGGGTTAAAGGTCCGGACCCGAGCATGCCGATTATAGATCCTACTCTGGGCTCGCTGCGCTGCCTCCATATGCTCCCTAACCAGAGGTAAAACAGTTTCCATCCATCCTGGGTGATGTACTCAACAACACTTCTGTGCGGTGTGGGTTGTTGTTCCCACACCTCTTTGGCAACGTCCAAGAGACCGCGAGGGTGTCTGCCGTATAGCAGTTCGAAGGGTGAGAACCCAGTAGAGGCCTGGGGCACCTCTCGCACTGCGAACATGAGATAGGGCAGAAGAAGTTCACAGTCCCTCCCATCCTTAGAGACCACTCTTTTTAGCATATTTTTTAATGTTTGATTAAACCTCTCTACCAGGCCATCTGTTTGCGGATGATACACGGACGTCCGTAGCTGTTTTATGTGGAGCAACTTACAGAGTTCCCTCATGACCTTGGACATAAATGGGTTCCCTTGGTCAGTCAGAACCTCCTTAGGCAGACCCACGCGAGAAAACATCTCTATTAACTCCTTAGCAATGAGTTTGGCTGATGTATGCCGCAGTGGCACTGCCTCCGGGTACCAAGTGGTGTAGTCGAGGACAACCAAGATGTGTTGGTGTCCTCTAGCAGACTTCAGTACCGGCCTACGAGATCCATAGCGATTCACTCGAACGGGACCCCGATAATCAGGAGGGGTACCAGGGGACTACGGAAATGTGGCGGGGGGCTAGTTATCTGGCAGGTTGGGCAAGACTTCCAATATTCTTCTATCTCTCTGAACACACTGGTGGGCTAACTCTAACCCGAGTTTGCGATAAGCCTGGGCACCACCAACTGTTCAATGGATTCACCTCGCAGCTGGTTTACTCAATACATCTCTTGATGAACCACAAAATGGGGAAACGCCGCCTCTGCCCCCGGTTGTTTTGGTTCTCCATCTATTATTAATACATTTTCCCAGGCCGGAACCAGGGATAGGGTTGGGTCCGATGTTGTGCAGTACCAAAATTATCCCCGGAGACATTGAGGTCAGCTAGCTCCGGACCTGGCGGCAAGTCATCCATGTCTCCCACCATCACACTTAGCGGGGTTGTCTCCCCCTCTTCCACTAAAGTGGTGGTCACCCTTACCGCTGTCCCTTCGGACACAGGTTCCCAGGGTTCTGGTCTCCGCCCTGAGCCGGGCCACTCTGCTACGGTCACATCTGTCTCTCGGATATCGGTAACTTTCGTGTCCGGCCATAGTGCCGGGAAACCAGGGTAGTCTCTCCTAATTATTAGTTCATGCGTAATTTTGTGGCGACGGACACCTTATGAGTCCACCTGCCGGCCACCGTTGATATAGAGACCAGGGCAGTGGGATAGTCCTTTAAGTCCCCATGAATGCACACAACGCCAACCCTTCGGCCAGTATACTCGATGGGCCACACCAGGGCAGGTCTTACCAGGAACACCAGGCTCCCTGAATCCAGCAGTGCCACCACTAGAGTGTCCCCCACTTCCACCTGGCACAGGTGGCTATTGTCTACAGTCTCGGAGATACCTGTGGCACACAGCTTCCTGGCATACAATGAGTGGCGGTAGCCATAGTTGGTATCCATGAGTTCACCCCGATGGGGACAGTTGGCCCTTATGTGTCCAGGCTCGTGACACCGGCAGCAATCCACCGAGGCTGGGTCTGCAGGGGATGCGTCCCGGGCGGGTTTGGCTGGCACCGGTCGCAGGGTCTGGAGTGGAGATTTCTGGGGTTTGATGGGCCCCCTCACCATATAGGTCTCAACGTCATCCGAGGGGGACATCTTAGGGATCGCAGCACGGACAGCTTTCCGGGCATCGTGGACGTTCTGGGATGCTCCAGCCGCTTGCAACACTATGACATGTTGTAATAGCAGCTGGTTAGTTTCCTGCTGCTGCTTGTTAGCCTCCTGCTGCTGCAAGTTAGCCTCCACGAGAGCTTTCACGACTGCATCCATTTTGTCAGGGGACACGGGTCATAACCTTGCCGGCTTAATGTAGGACATGCACTTGTGCCCGGGAAAAACCCCAAAAAAATTCGGCCTTCAGGCCTGCCTCACTGCGTTTGCCCGCATCCGACACCAATTGTTGGGTTTTGTTCTGGTAGACAGTTCGGTGTTTATTCACACATAAGTAAAAACTAAATGACCGTTCACAGTCTTGGTGTTTGTTCACACCATGCAATGTCCACAATACAAAATCTTCACCTGGTTAGCAGTTTTCCATCCGTAGTCCACAGCAGGCTTTAGGGGCCTGTTTCCCGGCATGCGGCTATCAGCCCTTTAGCATGGCACAAATTCACAGGTCCCAAAACACAGAGACTCCCCAGCTTCTCTGTCAGATGGAGGATAAACCACACCCAGCTGAGACTTCTGGCTGGGTTTTATATAGGCCAAAAAGACCCGGCCTGGAGTGTGGGGAGTAGCCACCCACCCAGCACTTTGGCTACTCCCAGTAAGAGCCGGCCCATATTGGCTTTACAGCCATACTAACAAAAAAACTTTGTCAGTCAGCACTAGCTGCCGCTGACACTTAAAACAACCTGCTCTTACCTCACCGAGGCCAGGAATCTCGGTGACACATACCTTCCATCAATGACGGCCCCTTCCGCCTTCCTACAGTATGTTGAAAAAAAAAGACTTTATCCACCTGGATGAGATATAAAGGCACTTATAAATGTGGACATCATATTTGCACGTGCTGCATCTACATTTTGACTGGTTCTTTTATTTATTTTGTTTGCTATGCAACGTTCATTTGAATTAAAACAGTATATAAATTGCAATACCAGTCATGTAGTTTATTGCATCATGTGTTCCAGTTGCCACCTTCAGTATGTTGGTTGTACAACCAATAGCCTGAAAGTTAGAATCCGCAGACACCTGTCAGACATACCTTTTACTAAAACAAGAAATGTATCAGCAGTTAGCCTCCACTATGCTTTGGTCCACCAAGGCAATGTAACAAGTTTTCGGGTACAAGGCCTGGAAAGAGTTAATCCCCCTACTACCAGAGGCGACTATAAACGCAAGCTATTGAATAGGGAGGTTTTTTGGATTTTTTCTATGGGTACCTCTGTTCCACAAGGGTTAAATTGCAAACAAGATTTAATCCTGCATTATTGATTTCTTGTTCTCATGTAAATTATAAAGTTTGTCAATGAATTGCATTTTTATTGTCTTTTAGTCCTTTTTCATAATATTGAATATATTACTGAATGAAAGTTGGGCGTATGTTATGTTAATTGTGTCCACCTGGTAATTAGTAGCTTTGTCTACTTAAACCAGAGTGTGGCTATTCACTTTTGTCATGAGGAAGGATCAGGAATAATCGATCCGAAACACGTAGATGTGAATACACTGTCGGTTTTTACTGCATTATAAAGAATAGAATAAAGGCTGTCACTGTATGGAAGCTGGAGGTCTGCACTTCTGTTCGTCACATTTGGATTTTGACGCTTGGTTCCCAGTGCAATCCGTGCTTCCCATGTGTATAAAGTCTGGTGAGCGCCACTACTACTCTGTTTTTTCTACTATAGCAGAAATCTAGACCAGCTGCCTTGCAGGTGTAGATCTACGCTTTAATGCACGGACCTGCACAGATGCCACATAATTATTAAAGGGGTATTCCAGTTATGTAAAGTTATTCCCTATCCACGGTGGCCGATCAGGCATGTGTGCTGCCACTCCATTCATTTTTATAGGATTTCCAGAGATAGCCAAGTGCTGTACTCCACTATCTGTGGAACTCTCATAGAAATGAATGGCGTGGCCACACACATGCCCGACTGGCATCTCCATTCATTTTGGGGGGCTTCACGGGTATGGGATTCCTGTTCTCATGATCGGTGGCATTCCCAGGGTTAGAACTCCCACGGATCTAATAGTTATCCCCTATCCTGTGGATAGGAAATAACTTGATATAACCGGAGTACCCCTTTAATCATTGATGTGCATCTAAAGCAGGCCGGTGAGAGGGTAAGACCAGCATGTAAAACACCGGTCTTGCTAAATGTCCCCCTTTGTGTTTAATAGCTATAACGAATGTAGATCACTTTGTACAGATTTTGTCACTTCCATATTGAAAATCTATTGTGTTGGACATTGTCAGAATGCATAATTAAATTTGCTCCTATTCAACTTTGTCTTGCAACAAAAAATGAAAAAGTTCAAAGAAGTGAATGCCTTTTATCTCTTGAGACTCTTCCAGAATAATGACAGGGAATATGCTGCTTATTTCGTCCACCTATAATAGTGTTATAGATATATACCCTACAACCACTGCCAAGTGTAAAATCCCATTTTATTAATCTTGGGTAGATGGGAACTAAGCAAAAAGCAATAATTTTTCACCTCCTGGCGAAACAATTCTCCAAGGACAAATAAATGTTATATGTGTCTGGATTAATGAAGTCAGATTAAATCAGTACGTTTCCCTCAGCAATACAAGCATGACTTCTTCAAGAGGATTCTACAGCTTCAGTGTCACCACAGAAATGATTAAATGAATGTGTGTCTATAGATATGTACAAGTCACAAAGCATCTGTTAATTTCAATAGTAAAACAAAATCCCTCATCAAGGCACAAATTCCCTGGGAATATTGGAAATGCTCACAATAGGGATTTTAAATGTTCATTATAAAATGCAGCAGGTTTCTGAAACTGCAAGCTAAGAATTTCGTAGCTGTTGATCTGAATTATCTGCTACACATATTATTCCTGATTCTATACATGTACAGTAGAATTCATGTTGTGGAAATCTCATTGGACCCTACCAGTGCTGCATTATGGTCTTCTTCTAGCACTGTGTGCTGCATTTAAGGGGGAAATTGAACAAACCCGTTTCTTTTGACAGGGCTTTCAACTGACTGGTTACTCATTGGAACTCCTACAACAAGATTTAATCAGTGGGTTGATTTCATTGCACAAGGGTAACAGCAAGCAATACACTAAAATCAATGGGCGGTTCATTGATGTTGGGGCTCCTGCGTGAAGGTTGTTGGGGTACCCTTGGTGCTATGAACAGTGATGGCCAGTTCGCCGTGTTGGCCCGCGAACACATGCGAGCTGCCATCTTAACTCACAAGTCCGGCGGTGCACAGGTAAGTCCTTACCTGTGCCTGCGCCGCGAGCCGGTCTGAAATGAAATGCGGTCACCGGGAGCAGGCAGTTCCGAGAACAGCCTCCGGGGGCCTTCATCGGGCTGTTCTCAGAACTGCCTGCTCCCGGTGACCTGTGCACCACCGGACTTGTGAGTTAAGATGGCAGCTCGCATGTGTTCGCGGGCGAACACGGCAAACTGGCCATCATTGGCTATGAATGCTGTATGGGTGCAGGGCAGGAGATGTAGGTGCTGTGGCTGGCAAATGGTGCTGGAGTCAGTAACCAGGTCAGTTGTAGAAAATAGACAAGTCTCTCTTTACTACAGTATAGAAAAGGAGTTGTAGTGTATATACAACTGTATCAATCACAGTTCCAAACAATTCACAATGCAATTCTTCCCAGATAAAGATGTATGGATGCAAGCAAGAATAGGGGTTGTAGTACTATAGTGTAATATTTGTGGACATTCAGTAGAGAATTGCTTATGCAAAGAATTTTCCAATAGCTTGATCCTGTGCCCTAGTCTAAATAATACTTCATGTGCAGTATTTGCAGAATAAAAGATCTTGGCTGCGTCTCGAATGTGTGATGAAAAGGACACTTAGGAATCCCCTTTAATACCTCTAATACGTTCAAAAGAATACAGAGGTACAATAAAACTGAAAAGCGCAAAATATTAAGAATATTCATCAACTAAGATGAATTGAAGCCAAAAATAAATTAATCTGACAGGGCAGTGTGCAGCTGAAATAGAAATGTCACATTCAGAAAATCTGTAAGAAAAAATCTGGAAAAGTTAAATGAAAATGCAGAGACCCTGACATAGATGTTTGCCTTTTTTTCAGTTATGCCAACAAATTCCCATTGTGAATGATGAGGTTATAACATTTCAAGCGTATTGCAGTGCTGTATCGTGGTTATCCAGTGCCCCCCAAGATAGTAAAATCAAAGGTAAGCAGAAAGACAAATGTTTTGTAGATGGAAGACAGTGAACAAAGTCTTAGTCTACCATACTGAGGATGATGATAAATTAGTCTTAAAGGGGGTGTCTCATCTCACTAGGATATGCCACAATGTCACCAATGGGACCTGCTCCTATCTCTAGAATGGGGCCCCCAAAGTGAGGTAGAGTGCATCATGCATCCGCAGCGTGCTCTCCATTCACTTCTATGGGAGTTCTGTTAAGAGCCGAGCGAGTGTGCTCAGCTATTTCCAGAACTCCCATAGGAGTGAATGGAGAGCACAAGCACGGCCACCTCTCTATTCGCTTATATGGGAGTTCTGGAAATAGTTCTGCTATTTTCAGCACTCCCAAAGATATGGAAGGAGGTTAGCTGTGATTCTGCGGTGTGGCCTCGTTCACTTTGGGGACCCTATTCAAGTGATAGGTAGTGTTGATCGCGAATTGTTATTGCAAATATTTGCACTTTGAGAATTTGCGAAGATGTAGAATAAAGTGCTATATATTCGTAATCGCGAATATTCTAGATTTTTTTTTCATCAGTAATCTCCCTTCTTGCTTGTGGGCCAATGAGAAGGCTGCAATGTCTTTGTCTGAGCTTAGCAACATCCCTAGCAACCAATAGGAAAGTTCCCTACCCCTTTACTATATAAGAACCTCCCCAGCAGCCATTTTCTGCTGTTTTTTTGCAGATCTGGGAGAGAGAGAGCAGTGACATTGCTGTGCTCTGTGCTTTCACCTGGATCTTATTCCTTATCCAATTACATTAGATAGTTAGTTAACTTATATATATAATGCAGATAGTTAGTGGGAGATCGTCAGTGTAGGTTAGATAGTGATATAGTGTAGCTGATAGGTTCCAGTGCAGTGTGTTAGGCAGTGTGATAGGAATTACTGTGCTGTGCATTTTCTCCAGTCTCAAGAAACTTCTAGCAGCTTGAAAAATGTAGCAAAAGTGATCCACGCCTGTATTGCGCGCGCAATACCTGCATATTACATCGCAATCAAGAAAATAATGACTGGAGATCACGAATTCTAGAATTTCGTGGATTTCGCAAATTTATCGTGAATATTAGGCCAAAAATTTGCAAAATATTGAAAAAACGAATATTGCCCATGCTGCTCATCACTAGTGATAGGTGCTGGTTCCAGATTGATGCCACCAATGTATGAGATGGGCCAACCCCTTTAAAAAATAATTGTTGTTGCATTTGTTAGATAAATAGTTTGTGTGAATACATTACACATATATATCATCATATCTTAACCTGGCTGCAGGCTCTCTTTGCAAATATTTACTAACATACTCAAAAATCCTTGTAGAATAATACCCCAAATGAAAGGCAGGGAGGAGGGAGATGCAGCTGCAGCTTCTTAGTGAGAAACAGCATCAAAGAGGAGAAGAGGAGCAGCAAAGGAAAACATCTGATTGGATCAGAGCACTGAACATAGCTGATTCAACCACTCAGCAAACATGGAAATAATCTACAAACATTTACCAAAATGTGAATAGAGGAGGAAAAACAAAAAAAAATCTACAGGATATGCAACATTAGGTGATTGCTAAGAACCTGCTGTATAGTCATCTCACCCCAGTCATGAGAAGAGTCCCAGTTATTCTTGCCCATAGGAGAAAACTGTCATTCATCATCAGGTGGGTGGGGAAACCATTACTCTTCTCAGGCAGTCTGTTACTTTGCCCTTGCTGCAATTATTACACAGCAGGTTCTGGGCAACCACTTAATATTAGCTCAGGAGTGACAGACCGCTGAAATATGCATGTCTGTCACAAATTTATACTGCCCTTAGTGAGGGCAGCATAAAGTTGATGACAGGTTCCCTTTAAAGGTCATCTGTCAGCAGATTTTTACCTTTGAAACTGTCTGTCCTGTTACATGTGCACTTGGCAGCTGAAGGCATCTGTGTTGGTACTATGTTCATATGTGCCTGCATTGCTGAGAAAAATGCAGCTTTAATATATGCAAATGAGCTTCTAGGAGCAATGGGGGCGTTGCCATTACACTTAGAGGTTCTGCTCTCTCTGCAACACCCGTGCCCTCTATACTTTGATTGACAGGGCCATGAAGTGAAAATGTGACCACACCTGCCTCGCCCTGTCAATCAAAGCGTAGAAGGCGCAGCAGTTGCCGAGAGAGCTGAGCCTGTAGGTGTAACGGCAACGCCCCCATTGCTCCTTGAGCTCATTTGCATATATTAAAACATCATTTTGCTCAGCAGTACGTGCACATATGAACATGGGACCAACACAGATGTCTTCAGCTGCCAAGCGCACATGTAACAGGTCAGCCACAAATCTGCTAACAGATGCCTTTTAAATGCCAATATGTGTAATCCCATTATTTTAGTAATTAATCAAGAAACGGCTGCATAGAGTTTCAATGTAAGTACACAGATCCCAAATAGTTATGACTTTCAATGAGGGAATACAAACTATCATATTTTATACAGAGCTGAATACAACTCCATGCAGAAAACTGCATTGTGTCGATAACGTTGACTACATCACCTAATATGGAATGTCTCCACCGATCCACTTACCATTTTGTCAGTCTACATACAATATATCAGCCAATGTACCAGGACAATATCCGAAAAGTGTCTCAATACACAGTGGCCAATCCGGTGTGACCCTGAAGTATCGCTTTTACGCCATTTATGAGGCTTTGGATAAAGATCAAGTTTCATATGCGTTTCTATAATTTCCATTCAATTAAATTGACTGTAAAATATTCTTCTCTCTTTGACAGTTGATAACTCTTTTGTAAGTAATACCTATTAGAACCACAGCCTCGAAATCTTTCCACTTTTCAAGTGCCTGAGATTATTGCTTTGAATATTATAGCTATCCATTTCAATTATTAAGTTCTCCAAAGAACACTAAGTAATACGGTAATGGAACAAAGTGAATATATTTTATTATAAGTAACATTCTCCCAGATGGTTACATTAAGTGTGCATAAATATTGTAAATATTACTGGCTAATAATTTGATGGGACTTGTCCTCTAAATGCAGTATAAATCAATACCATTCATGGATAGATCATGTCTCATTCTTCGGCAGTAGAATAAGCTATTCTCACTATATTAACATAAAAGCAAAAACCAGACGAAAAATATTGAATTGCTTTTATAAAATAGTCATGAATTATAATACAAATAAATTCTACAGTTTCGTTGGTTGTCCAGACTGAAACAATGAGAGTTATTTATCAAGCCCCAATGCCAACTGGTGTAAAAAAAGTCAAAATTTTGTGCAAATGATGTTTTTATCTGCCCTCACCAGTTTCCTCAAATGGTGCGAGGTGTGGGCAAGTACCATGGGCTCCAACAGATTTATCATCATTTAAACCAGTTTTTTTGTTTAATAATTACTGGAATCTACACCAGCTATGAGCTGGTGTAGACCTAATTCTAAGGCTGCCATCAAGGAGTGCGCTTTGTCATAAATCAAGTACATCCTCCGGCAGTGAAGGGGAATATCAAGATCAGTATAGAAAATGCCAGTCTTGATAAATGACCCGCAATAAATGTGAAAGGATTGTCTTCTAGGCCAGTGGTTCGCAACCTCCAGTACACATACCGCCACAGGTTGAGGGGGTAGATTAGACTGCTATAGCAGCCAGCAATGTTTTATCGCTGCTTGCTAGGGCCTCTCAATATTCAACTGTATCAAATGCTGAATTGAGGCAAGGGAGTGATGTCTCCTTACTCCACCGCTCACTATGATAGTACCTGTAGCCTATTAGGGGCCAGAGCAGGCGACGTAATGACATAAGGAAAGGACTGTGTTCTGCACTGCATCGCTGACACAGCATGGACGTAAATATTTGAGTTTGTTATTGTTTGTTATTTTGTTTTGACAGCATGCCATTGGGCAACTTTGGTTTGGGGTCATTATTATAACTGGGGACACTATAGGGACATTGGTGCTATTGGGCGCACTATAGGGGTAATTTATTCTGTACTGGCACACATTATAAGGGAGCATATTTTTTCTTCGGACACACATTAAGGCCTCATGCACACAACCGTTGTTTTGGTCCGCATCCGAGCCCCATTTTTTGCGGCTTGGATGCGGACCACAAAACACACAATGGTCGTGTGCATGAGGCCTAAAAGGAAACATTTTCATACTTGCAACACTATAAGGGGGCGTTAGTACTTCTAGGGGCACTATAAGGTAATTTTTTTTTTCTACTGGCACACATTATGTGGGCTTTATTACTACTGGGGGTACTATAAGCAGGCATTGTTACTTCTGGGGCATACTATTGGGAAGCTACGGTATATGGTGGGTGTTATTACTACTTGGACACACTGTTGGGGCTTTAATACTACAGGGAGCATTATGGTGGGCTTTATAACTAAAGGGAACTGTGGTGGGCTTTATTACTACTGGGACACTATAGATGGGCATTTCAGGCATTATTACTTAAGAGGCATTATTACTACTGGGGGCATTATGGTGGGCTCTGCTACTAATGGAGGCACTATAAGGGAAATTATTACTGGGGTGAGCTTTATTACTTCTGGAGGATTATGGGCAACATTATTACTTCTGGGGCACATTATTACTACTGGGGGCACTGTAGGGGCACTATTACTACTAAAGGAACTGTGTAAAAGAACTATTACTACTGGGAACTTTTGGGAGCACTGTTACTGTGAGACATTCTGGCACAGTATCAGCTTAGCACAATTATTTTTGGAGGCCATTGTGTTCTATTATGGTCAGGGGCACTATTTGCCGAATGCAGTTATTTTTGAGGGTACTATGTGGCAATAATTATTGAAGGGGGCTCTATCACGTCTGAGATGGCAGGTAACAGATGTGCGGCTCAGAGGGGAGGGAAGAGGAGAACCTTGCACTAGGGAGAGGGAGGAGTGGTGACCCCTAGCTCACCTTGCACTGGCACCTGGCTGCCCTGATGTCCCTAGGCGGGCTGCTAACCCGTACACCGATCACGTGCCTTGTCCCTGGCTTACCCTGAAATAAGCCCTAGGTAGTAAATAGGGCGGTGGGAGCACTAGTCCTCACCACTGAGACCTAGGGTAACAACAGGGAAAGGACAAACACCACAAACAAACCCCGAAGGGAGACAACAAAAACAGAAGAGAAACGGAGATCCAACAGCTCCAGTTCCAACAACTCCACAGCAACAGTTGTCCACCTGAGGTCAGAATAGAAGATCTGGAAGGAAGGTCTATATCTGGCAACAGTGGCGACTCTAGGAATATATAGGGGGGGCACATAAGATACTACAGTCAAAAATGGGGGGGCACTAATAATTTTCACCACTTAATCATACTACTGAAAAAAATGAAATAAGTATATATAAATAAGATTACAAAATACGAGAGTATTGCGGTATGCAGGGAAACCTTTTTATTGTACTAACCTAATAAATTTTTAGGTATGAGATGACGGTTTGATTGGTACTATTTTAGGGTGCATATGACTTTTTGATTGCTTGGTATTACACTTTTTGTGATGTAAAGTGACAAAAAATGGCTATTTTGGCACAGTTTTTTTTTTTTTTTTTTTTTATGGTGTTCACCTGAGGGCTTAGGTCATGTGATATTTTTATAGAGCATGTACTTACGGAGCAAAAAAAAAATCATATTTTAGTGTCTCCATTGTCTGAGAGTGATAGCTTTTTTTATTTTTTGACCAATTGTCTTAGGTAGGAGCTCATTTTTGCGGGATGAGATGGCAGTTTGATTGGTATTATTTTTGGGGGGCATAAGCCTTTTTGATCGCTTGGTATTACACTTTTTGTGATGTAAGGTGATAAAAAATGTTTTTTTTACACCTTTTTCTTTATTTTTTTTATGGTGTTCACCTGAGGGTTTAGGTCATGTGATATTTTTATAGAGCAGGTACTTATGGATGCGGCAATACCTAATATGTATACTTTTTTTAAATTTATTTTACTTTAACACAATAACAGCAGGGAAAAAAAACATGTTTTAGTGTCGTCATAGTCTGAGAGCCATATTTTTTTTTATTTTTTGGGCGGTTGTCTCATGTAGGGGCTCATTTTTTGCAGGATGAGGTGACGGTTTGATTGGTACCATTTTGGCGTACATACGACTTTTTTGATCACTTTTAGTACCTTTTTTTGGAAGGGAGCTGGGCAAAATTTCAATTTCATCATATTTTTTTATGGCGTTCACCGTGTGGGGAAAGTAACATGACCCTTTCAGAGATCAGGTCGTTACGGACGCGGTGATATCAAACATGTGTAGTGTATTTAATTTTTTATGTTTTAATCAATGATAAATGTTCGCCTATAAGAAGAAATATATTATTTTTTTCATTTTTACATTTTTTCACTTTTTTTTTTTGACCCAGACCCACTTGGTTCTTGAAGATCCAGTGAGTCTAATGCCTATATAATACACTACAGTACACTATATTCTCAGGGCCGTCTTTAATATTGATTGGACCCTGGGCAAAGATTTACTTGGGCCCCCTGGATCCGGCCTTTCCACACCCTAGCATGCAATCACGCCCTCCACCACAACACACACACAAAAAAAAAAAATAATCCACAGACCTTGTAGAGTAGTAAACTTTAATAATTTAAACATAAAGAACTGGTTCACAAAAGTCCTTAGCTTGACCTATTTACCACCTGTAGCTCCCTCCCACTTCTCCATCCCCCCCTTCTCCAACCACCCAGCACCCTTACTCACATAAAACAATATATATACTGTATATCTAACACACTGCGTGCAGAATTATTAGGCAAATTAGTATTTTGACCACATCATCCTCTTTATGCATGTTGTCTTACTCCAAGCTGTATAGGCTCGAAAGCCTACTACCAATTAAGCATATTAGGTGATGTGCATCTCTGTAATGAGAAGGGGTGTGGTCTAATGACATCAACACCCTATATTAGGTGTGCATAATTATTAGGCAACTTCCTTTCCTTTGGCAAAATGGGTCAAAAGAAGGACTTGACAGGCTCAGAAAAGTCAAAAATAGTGAAATATCTTGCAGAGGGATGCAGCACTCTTAAAATTGCAAAGCTTCTGAAGCGTGATCATCGAACAATCAAGCGTTTCATTCAAAATAGTCAACAGGGTCGCAAGAAGCGTGTGGAAAAACCAAGGCGCAAAATAACTGCCCATGAACTGAGAAAAGTCAAGCGTGCAGCTGTCAAGATGCCACTTGCCACCAGTTTGGCCATATTTCAGAGCTGCAACATCACTGGAGTGCCCAAAAGCACAAGGTGTGCAATACTCAGAGACATGGCCAAGGTAAGAAAGGCTGAAAGACGACCACCACTGAACAAGACACACAAGCTGAAACGTCAAGACTGGGCCAAGAAATATCTCAAGACTGATTTTTCTAAGGTTTTATGGACTGATGAAATGAGAGTGAGTCTTGATGGGCCAGATGGATGGGCCCGTGGCTGGATTAGTAAAGGTCAGAGAGCTCCAGTCCGACTCAGACGCCAGCAAGGTGGAGGTGGAGTACTGGTTTGGGCTGGTATCATCAAAGATGAGCTTGTGGGGCCTATTCGGGTTGAGGATGGAGTCAAGCTCAACTCCCAGTCCTACTGCCAGTTTCTGGAAGACACCTTCTTCAAGCAGTGGTACAGGAAGAAGTCTGCATCCTTCAAGAAAAACATGATTTTCATGCAGGACAATGCTCCATCACACGCGTCCAAGTACTCCACAGCGTGGCTGGCAAGAAAGGGTATAAAAGAAGAAAATCTAATGACATGGCCTCCTTGTTCACCTGATCTGAACCCCATTGAGAACCTGTGGTCCATCATCAAATGTGAGATTTACAAGGAGGGAAAACAGTACACCTCTCTGAACAGTGTCTGGGAGGCTGTGGTTGCTGCTGCACGCAATGTTGATGGTGAAAAGATCAAAACACTGACAGAATCCATGGATGGCAGGCTTTTGAGTGTCCTTGCAAAGAAAGGTGGCTATATTGGTCACTGATTTGTTTTTGTTTTGTTTTTGAATGTCAGAAATGTATATGTTATATTGGTTTCACTGGTAAAAAATAAATAATTGAAAGGGGTATATATTTGTTTTTTGTTAAGTTGCCTAATAATTATGCACAGTAATAGTCACCTGCACACACAGATATCCCCCTAAAATAGCTAAAACTAAAAACAAACTAAGGCTACTTTCACACTAGCGTTCGGAGCGGATCCGTCTGATGTTTCATCAGACGGATCCGCTCCGATAATGCAGACGTTCGCATCCGTTCAGAACGGATGCGTCTGCATTAAAACTTAGAAAATTTTCTAAGTGTCAAAGTTGTCTGAGCGGATCCGTTCAGACTTTACATTGAAAGTCAATGGGGAACGGATCCGCTTGAAGATTGAGCCATATTGTGTCATCTTCAAGCGGATCCGTCCCCATTGACTTACATTGTAAGTCTGGACGGATCCGCTCGCCTCCGCACGGCCAGGCGGACACCCGAACGCTGCAAGCAGCGTTCAGGTGTCCGCTCACTGAGCGGAGCGGAGGCTGAACGCTGGCAGGCGGATGCATTCTCAGTGGATCCGCCTCCACTGAGAATGCATTGGGGCCAGACGGATGCATTCGGGGCCGCTCGTGAGCCCCTTCAAACGGTGCGCACGAGCGGACACCCGAACGCTAGTGTGAAAGTAGCCTAAAAACTACTTCCAAAAATATTCAGCTTTGATATTAATGAGTTTTTTGGGTTCATTGAGAACATGGTTGTTGTTCAATAATAAAATTAATCCTCAAAAATACAACTTGCCTAATAATTCTGCACTCCCTGTATGTATGTGATATGTACATGCTAGATGGAAAACAAAAAATGCCCAATTTTAGGGCCCTCAGGATAATTTCACAAGTACTCAATTCGTTCAGTGGACCGATAAAAATCCCTGTAGGGGTCCTAAACTAAATATCTTTATTGTAACATATCTAAAATCTAAAGACCTACAGGGATAGGTTAAAACTATCAGGAATGAGAGGGGGGTGACGGTTCCTCACTTGCAATTGGTGCCACCTCACACTTTATGGACCATTTGGTGATTTTATGGGCGCAGAGCCTGTCACAGAACTGAGGATAGCTAGACTACATTAAGGATCAGGTGTAGTTTACATGTGTAGTAATGCTGTGCGAGACTGAGAGTTCATTAATAAACAATTAGGTGCAATCTAGGTTGCTACCATTGAATGTTATCTTACAGTCTCCCAGAAACTCGTAGCAATTATTGCCAATAGTAATGGAATTGTTTGATTCGTGCAACTCACATTTGATCAATTAGCATTCAGACCAAGGGTACTAATCAGTTCTGTTGTATAGGTACTGTGGCTCAGTACCAACACACAAAACTTAATTCCTGTCCCTAAAAGCTATATCTCTGTATTGTGTATCACAGGCCTAAGATATCTGCCCCTGTACAAACAATGGTGGTCACACACATACATGGGTCACATTCAACCTTCATTCCTGCCTAAAATGCCGCGCCTAACACTCCTCCACCCGACATGTTTCGCCGCGATGGGGCTTCATCAGGAGTTTGGAGCAATAGCGTTGGTGCGCGCTTAGATGCCCTCTTAAATGGAAAAGTCTCCACCCTTCATTTTAACCTAAACCAATGAGCTAACTGCTCGCTGGGTACCTCCTACTCAAAAAGGGTGATCTAAATATGAAGCAATCACTCCACCAATCCTAATGCATTTGCCAAGATTGACCAGATAACCAACCAATCAAATGAGATCACATGGCTGATGACTACAGTAGTCATGTGATCAGAAGGTGGTGCCTGGAGTGGAAAGTGGAACTGCGATGCAGGACCTGTGGTGACTAGCCAATCAGGTGAGGTCACATGACTGATGACCATTATAGTCATATGACTATAGTAGTCATGTGATCAGAAAGTGGTGCCTGGAGTGGAAAGTGGAAATGCGATGCAGGACCTGTGGTGACTAGCCAATCAGGTGGGGTGACGCCCATAAAATAACCAAATGGTCCATAAAGTGTGAGGTGGCACCAATTGCAAGTGAGGAACCGTCACCTCCCTCTCAATCCTGATAGTTTTAACCTATTCCTGTAGGTCTTTAGATTTTAGATATGTTACAATAAAGTTATTTAGTTTAGGACCCCTACAGGGATTTTTGTCGGTCCACTGACCGAATTGAGTACTTATGTACATGGTAGGACACAGATCTGCACTCAGCATGCTAAGGTCTAGCCCTGTCATTTAAGGGGAGGGAGTGTGCAAAGCACAGGGCATATTACAAAAGCAGTGCTCCAGGGCTTCAGCCCTGCCCCCTGGTGCCCCAACTTGCTAATTTGCATATGAATAAAAACACATATCTCTACAGACAAAAGGAAAGGTATTGTTTTAATCATCATGATGAGCCATACCAGGCAGTAAAAGGGTTGATAATGCTGATAGAGCATCTTTAAGTTTAGGTTTTTCACCAATTACATGCATGAATTGAGTCTTCTTCATGGCACGGCCCTCTTTCTATTTTGCTGTTGCTATTTTGTGCAGAGTCCTAAGGCAAACTCCTGCTAAATATGTTCAGATGAATATATACTAATCCTAGAAACATGGTGTGAAGGGAAATTTTTCTGCTACAAGCAGTATGTGAAGCTTTGTTCAAATTTCATAAGCCCTCAAGGAGCTTGGTGACTTCTCAGCGAGTTACTGAGCATTTTTGTAGATTAGGAAAAGTTGTCAGCTGAGCATGAATCCTAAGAATATGGAAAATCACTTTACTCCCGGGTCTTTCCCAGACCTCAAGGCTAAAAAGAAATCTCGTTAACTTTTTCTTTTGACCAAATCCTATATTCCTCCTACCACGCAGTAAATTGGGTCCATTACTGACAGGCATTATAGCCTACTCTTTGACTTAAATTTCCCGCAAGCTCTTCTTAAACAGATCTGTAAGCTCAGCAATGTCCCAAGAAATGACAAATACATTTGAAAGTTTCTTGATTTCCCAAATGTCTGATTAAATAAAAATAAAGGGGCAGTTAATGTAGAAGCTTTTAGACAAAGGATCTGTATTCTAATTAATAGTATTTAAAGAGAGAAAAACTTGTTGAAGTGGAAATTTGTACGGCTTCTATTGCTTTTAATTATACGTATTGCTTTCAGTCACTCTCATTTCCTCATGTTCTGCTATGCAAAGAGAGATCTTGCAAAACTGGTGCTCATCTGTGAAATATCTCAGTCTTCGATGTTGCAGATTATAGAGATTAAAGGGAACCTGTCACGTTGAACATGGTGTCTGAGCAGCAGGCAGCATGTTATAGAGCAGGAGGAGCTGAGCAGATTGGTGTATAGTTTTGTGGAAAAAGATTCAGTATAACATAAATATATACATTTATATTCCTGCTCCTTCTGGGCTTTGAAGTCAAGGAGGCGGTCCTAGTAGTGATTGACAGCTCTCTCTGTATACACAGTCCTAGAGGGAAGGCTGTCAATCACTGATGGGACCGCCTCCTTAACTTCAAAGCACAGAAAGAGCAGGAATTTAAATGTATAAATGAAAAGTTATACTGAATCTTTTTCCCCAAAACGATACATCAATCTGCTCAGCTCCTTCTGCTCTATAACGTGCAGGCTTCATCTCAGACACCATGTTCAACACAACAGGTTCCCTTTAATAATCAAAACAAATATCTTTTATATGTTACAGTCGATCCCACTTTTCTCCACGTTTCTCACTGTCCTGTTCATGTTCACAGGGTTGTTGAAGTTGATAAACAAAGTTTTCTTTTTTGTGTTTTTTATTTTATTAAGCATTACGGCGGCATTACAATACACAATGTTACAGCTTCCTTCCCGACAGTCGGCTGCTCGTTCAGTGAAGCTCCTCCCACCCAGCTAGTTATATAGACACTCCCGTATCACTGCCCCAAACAACACCCAGCTAGTTCATAGCTCCTCCCACCCAGCTAGTGATATAGACCCTCCCCTATCACTGCTCCTAACACCCAGCTAGTTTATAGCTTCTCCCACCCAGCTAGTTACATAGACACTGCCCTGTTGATGTGACACCCCATAAACATAACATCACAGGAAATAGGATAAGAAACAGCTGCATGGACACGGTCATGTGACCACAGCCCAGATCAGACATAGCAGCAATAAAGGTAAAATTAATACATTACAAAATTAAAGCTTCCATCATAAATGGTTATTTTAATGGATGTTGATGCAAACAGGTTAATCTGGCCTGGTTACTGACTCTCCTAACACCACATGGTGACCACTGCACCATTTCAAGCTCTGCCTTGCACCCACACAGACATTTAACATCAAGAGCACCAAATATTACCATCAGGCAGGAGCTCTAGCTACAGGGAGTGGCCCGAGGGAATATAGGGTGCCCCTCCTTCTCTTCACTGTAGTGATGGGAAGTTCGAATCTTTTAAATGAATCGGT
The DNA here is from genome assembly GCF_905171765.1 of Bufo bufo. Lineage (NCBI taxonomy): Eukaryota > Metazoa > Chordata > Amphibia > Anura > Bufonidae > Bufo > Bufo bufo. The sequence goes on along the minus strand of NC_053390.1, from coordinate 512,229,007 downwards.
TCATTTGAATCAATTCATTCAAAAGAACCGATTCATGAATCAAATCTTCGATTCACTTACTGAGTTGGCTGACAAGCAAGTGAACTGAAGCGCAGGAGTTGGGGAAAAAAGCATCCAGGGGGTGGGGAAAACTCAGCACTGGAGGGGAGGGGTAATTAACCCTTATGCTACCAGCGTGGCGCTGGTGCGATGTGTAAACATGACGCCCGCTCACATGTGCAGCGGGCGTCATGGCCGGCAGATCTCTGCTGTTTCATATAGCAGAGACCTGTGGATAATTACCGTGATCGGCAATAATTAAATGCTTTAGATGCCATGATCAAGTGAGATCACGGCACCTAAATGCGCAAACCTACCTATGCCCCGTGTGTCCAATCCGAGCATAGGTAGTTGACCTGAATACTGGTAGCTTTACCGAGTAAGCTAACAGTATTTGAACTGCAATTCTTATTTTGGCCACCAGAGAGCAGGCCAGGATAAGAAATGAGCAAAAGTGATGCCCCCTTAGTGCCCCTTCACAATAGTGATGCCCCTTTACTATCCTCTCAGAATATTGATGCCCCTTACTACCCCATCACAATAAAGATGTATCTTTAGTACCCCTCAACATAGTAATGCTCCCTTAGTCTCAGCAATCATTGAAGTCCAAGGGGTGATGCAAATCCCCGCCCAGTGTCCACTTTGAGGCGAGAAATCCTCCTCTATCAACAGAAATTCCAGTCTCTTACCCCTTCAAATTACACAATTCTGCAGTCACCACTAGGGGGAGCTTAGAAGATTACTGCTTACTGTTTGTAGCGCATAAGATAATATGTAGTGAGCTCCCTCTAGTGGTGGCTGCAGGAAAAAAGAATGCTTTCACTTTTATGACTATGCAGTGTACAGTATATGGAGCAATGTATTTAAAAATGAAATTGTGGCTATAAAAGAAATTGATCAACATAGAATTTTAGACCTAAATTGACTTGATATTAAAGGTTAAACCCTATGCTATTTTCCCTGGTTCAGCCACTACTGAAAATGTATTGATTTCAGTGCAGAATTTAGCTGAATTTAAAGGATCAATTGTAGGTCACATAACTGGTTAATTTGCAAAACTGCCACTGTAGACTCCCCAAGGCCGGTAGAAACAACTTTACCCATTCCCCAAAAGAAGAGGTGGACAAACTAACAATTTAGAATTCACATCAGAATGGGACCCTGGTAAAGGCAGTGCTCCACACTCCGGAGGCCCTGACTAGGATCTCCAATATGTTCTGCACATAGAGCCGGTTAATGGAACATTCTTTAGATACATTGTAACTAGAGTTGAGCGAACACCTGGATGTTCGGGTTCGAGAAGTTCGGCCGAACTTCACGGAAATGTTCGGGATCCGAACCCGAACCGAACTTCGTCCCGAACCCGAACCCCATTGAAGTCAATGGGGACCCGAACTTTTGGGCACTAAAAAGGCTGTAAAACAGCCCAGGAAAGAGCTAGAGGGCTGCAACATGTAGGTAAATCCCCTGCAAACAAATGTGGATAGGGAAATGAATTAAAATAAAAATAAAAAAAAATAAAAATGACCCAATATCAATTGGACAGAGGTCTCTTCATGCCATAGCAAAGAATCTGGCATCATGTCAGCACAGAATCAGTCTCTTCATGCCATAGCAGAGAATCTGGCTTCATGTCAGCACAGAATCAGTCTTCATGTCATAGCAGAGAATCAGGCTTCACGTCACCCACCACTGGAACAGGCCACTGTCACACATTTAGGCCCCGGCACCCAGACAGAGGAGAGCGGTCCCGTAACAGAGAATCTGGCCTTATGTCAGTGCAGAATCTGTCTTCATGTCATAGCAGAGAATCAGGCTTCACGTCACCCACCACTGGAACAGGCCACTGTCACACATTTAGGCCCTGGCACCCAGACAGAGGAGAGAGGTCCTGTAACAGAGAATCTGGCCTTATGTCAGCACAGAATCTGTCTTCATGTCATAGCAGAGAATCAGGCATCACGTCACCCACCACTGGAACAGGCCACTGTCACACATTTAGGCCCCGGCACCCAGACAGAGGAGAGAGGTCTTGTAACAGAGAATCTGGCCTTATGTCAGCACAGAATCTGTCTTCATGTCATAGCAGAGAATCAGGCATCACGTCACCCACCACTGGAACAGGCCACTGTCACACATTTAGGCCCAGGCACCCAGACAGAGGAGAGCGGTCCCGTAACAGAGAATCTGGCCTTATGTCAGCGCAGAATCTGTCTTCATGTCATAGCAGAGAATCAGGCTTCACGTCACCTACCACTGGAACAGGCCACTGTCACATATTTAGGCCCAGGCACCCAGGCAGAGGAGAGAGGTCGCGTAACAGAGAATCTGGCTTCATGTCAGCACAGAATAAGTCTTCATGTCATAGCAGAGAATTAGGCATCACGTCACCCACCACTGGAACAGGCCACTGTCACACATTTAGGCCCAGGCACCCAGGCAGAGGAGAGAGGTCCCGTAACAGAGAATCTGGCCTTATGTCAACGCAGAATCAGTCTTCTTGTCATAGCAGAGAATCAGGCTTCACGTCACCCACCACTGGAACAGGCCACTGTCACACATTTAGGCCCCGGCACCCAGACAGAGGAGAGAGGTCCTGTAACAGAGAATCTGGCCTTATGTCAGCACAGAATCTGTCTTCATGTCATAGCAGAGAATCAGGCATCACGTCACCCACCACTGGAACAGGCCACTGTCACACATTTAGGCCCCGGCACCCAGACAGAGGAGAGAGGTCCTGTAACAGAGAATCTGGACTTATGTCAGCACAGAATCTGTCTTAATGTCATAGCAGAGAATAAGGCTTCATGTCACCTAGCACTGGAACAGGCCACTGTCAAATATTTAGGCCCAGGCACCCAGGCAGAGGAGAGAGGTCGCGTAACAGAGAATCTGGCTTCATGTCAGCACAGAATAAGTCTTCATGTCATAGCAGAGAATCAGGCATCACGTCACCCACCACTGGAACAGGCCACTGTCACACATTTAGGCCCAGGCACCCAGGCAGAGGAGAGAGGTCCCGTAACAGAGAATATGGCCTTATGTCAGCGCAGAATCAGTCTTCATGTCATAGCAGAGAATCAGGCTTCACGTCACCCACCACTGGAACAGGCCACTGTCACACATTTAGGCCCAGGCACCCAGGCAGAGGAGAGAGGTCCCGTAACAGAGAATCTGGCCTTATGTCAGCACAGAATCTGTCTTCATGTCATAGCAGAGAATCAGGCATCACGTCACCCACCACTGGAACAGGCCACTGTCACACATTTAGGCCCAGGCACCCAGGCAGAGGAGAGAGGTCCCGTAACAGAGAATCTGGCCTTATGTCAGCGCAGAATCAGTCTTCATGTCATAGCAGAGAATCAGGCTTCACGTCACCCACCACTGGAACAGGCCACTGTCACACATTTAGGCCCAGGCACCCAGACAGAGGAGAGCGGTCCCGTAACAGAGAATCTGGCCTTATGTCCGCGCAGAATCTGTCTTCATGTCATAGCAGAGAATCAGGCTTCACGTCACCCACCACTGGAACAGGCCACTGTCACACATTTAGGCCCTGGCACCCAGACAGAGGAGAGAGGTCCTGTAACAGAGAATCTGGCCTTATGTCAGCACAGAATCTGTCTTCATGTCATAGCAGAGAATCAGGCATCACGTCACCCACCACTGGAACAGGCCACTGTCACACATTTAGGCCCCGGCACCCAGACAGAGGAGAGAGGTCTTGTAACAGAGAATCTGGCCTTATGTCAGCACAGAATCTGTCTTCATGTCATAGCAGAGAATCAGGCATCACGTCACCCACCACTGGAACAGGCCACTGTCACACATTTAGGCCCAGGCACCCAGACAGAGGAGAGCGGTCCCGTAACAGAGAATCTGGCCTTATGTCAGCGCAGAATCTGTCTTCATGTCATAGCAGAGAATCAGGCTTCACGTCACCCACCACTGGAACAGGCCACTGTCACATATTTAGGCCCAGGCACCCAGGCAGAGGAGAGAGGTCGCGTAACAGAGAATCTGGCTTCATGTCAGCACAGAATAAGTCTTCATGTCATAGCAGAGAATCAGGCTTCACGTCACCCACCACTGGAACAGGCCACTGTCACACATTTAGGCCCCGGCACCCAGACAGAGGAGAGAGGTCCTGTAACAGAGAATCTGGCCTTATGTCAGCACAGAATCTGTCTTCATGTCATAGCAGAGAATCAGGCATCACGTCACCCACCACTGGAACAGGCCACTGTCACACATTTAGGCCCAGGCACCCAAACAGAGGAGAGCGGTCCCGTAACAGAGAATCTGGCCTTATGTCAGTGCAGAATCTGTCTTAATGTCATAGCAGAGAATAAGGCTTCATGTCACCTACCACTGGAACAGGCCACTGTCACATATTTAGGCCCAGGCACCCAGGCAGAGGAGAGAGGTCGCGTAACAGAGAATCTGGCTTCATGTCAGCACAGAATAAGTCTTCATGTCATAGCAGAGAATCAGGCATCACGTCACCCACCACTGGAACAGGCCACTGTCACACATTTAGGCCCAGGCACCCAGGCAGAGGAGAGAGGTTCCGTAACAGAGAATCTGGCCTTATGTCAGCGCAGAATCAGTCTTCATGTCATAGCAGAGAATCAGGCATCACGTCACCCACCACTGGAACAGGCCACTGTCACACATTTAGGCCCAGGCACCCAGGCAGAGGAGAGAGGTCCCGTAACAGAGAATCTGGCCTTATGTCAGCACAGAATCTGTCTTCATGTCATAGCAGAGAATCAGGCATCACGTCACCCACCACTGGAACAGGCCACTGTCACACATTTAGGCCCAGGCACCCAGACAGAGGAGAGAGGTCCTGTAACAGAGAATCTGGCCTTATGTCAGCACAGAATCTGTCTTCATGTCATAGCAGAGAATCAGGCATCACGTCACCCACCACTGGAACAGGCCACTGTCACACATTTAGGCCCCAGCACCCAGACAGAGGAGAGAGGTCCTGTAACAGAGAATCTGGCCTTATGTCAGCACAGAATCTGTCTTCATGTCATAGCAGAGAATCAGGCATCACGTCACCCACCACTGGAACAGGCCACTGTCACACATTTAGGCCCAGGCACCCAGGCAGAGGAGAGAGGTCCCGTAACAGAGAATCTGGCCTTATGTCAGCGCAGAATCAGTCTTCATGTCATAGCAGAGAATCAGGCTTCACGTCACCCACCACTGGAACAGGCCACTGTCACATATTTAGGCCCAGGCACCCAGGCAGAGGAGAGAGGTCACGTAACAGAGAATCTGGCTTCATGTCAGCACAGAATAAGTCTTCATGTCATAGCAGAGAATCAGGCATCACGTCACCCACCACTGGAACAGGCCACTGTCACACATTTAGGCCCAGGCACCCAGGCAGAGGAGAGAGGTCCCGTAACAGAGAATCTGGCCTTATGTCAGCGCAGAATCAGTCTTCATGTCATAGCAGAGAATCAGGCTTCACGTCACCCACCACTGGAACAGGCCACTGTCACACATTTAGGCCCAGGCACCCAGGCAGAGGAGAGAGGTCCCGTAACAGAGAATCTGGCCTTATGTCAGCGCAGAATCAGTCTTCATGTCATAGCAGAGAATCAGGCTTCACGTCACCCACCACTGGAACAGGACACTGTCACACATTTAGGCCCCGGCACCCAGACAGAGGAGAGCGGTCCCGTAACAGAGAATCTGGCCTTATGTCAGCACAGAATCTGTCTTCATGTCATAGCAGAGAATCAGGCATCACGTCACCCACCACTGGAACAGGCCACTGTCACACATTTAGGCCCAGGCAGAGGAGAGAGGTCCCGTAACAGAGAATCTGGCCTTATGTCAGCGCAGAATCAGTCTTCATGTCATAGCAGAGAATCAGGCTTCACGTCACCCACCACTGGAACAGGCCACTGTCACATATTTAGGCCCAGGCACCTAGGCAGAGGAGAGAGGTCGCGTAACAGAGAATCTGGCTTCATGTCAGCACAGAATAAGTCTTCATGTCATAGCAGAGAATCAGGCATCACGTCACCCACCACTGGAACAGGCCACTGTCACACATTTAGGTTCAGGCACCCAGGCAGAGGAGAGAGGTCCCGTAACAGAGAATCTGGCCTTATGTCAGCGCAGAATCAGTCTTCATGTCATAGCAGAGAATCAGGCTTCACGTCACCCACCACTGGAACAGGCCACTGTCACACATTTAGGCCCAGGCACCCAGGCAGAGGAGACAGCTCCCGTAACAGAGAATCTGGCCTTATGTCAGCGCAGAATCAGTCTTCATGTCATAGCAGAGAATCAGGCTTCACGTCACCCACCACTGGAACAGGCCATTGTCACACATTTAGGCCCCGGCACCCAGACAGAGGAGAGCGGTCCCGTAACAGAGAATCTGGCCTTATGTCAGCACAGAATCTGTCTTCATGTCATAGCAGAGAATCAGGCATCACGTCACCCACCACTGGAACAGGCCACTGTCACACATTTAGGCCCAGGCACCCAGGCAGAGGAGAGAGGTCCCGTAACAGAGAATCTGGCCTTATGTCAGCGCAGAATCAGTCTTCATGTCATAGCAGAGAATCAGGCTTCACGTCACCCACCACTGGAACAGGCCACTGTCACACATTTAGGCCCCGGCACCCAGACAGAGGAGAGCGGTCCCGTAACAGAGAATCTGGCCTTATGTCAGCACAGAATCTGTCTTCATGTCATAGCAGAGAATCAGGCATCACGTCACCCACCACTGGAACAGGCCACTGTCACACATTTAGGCCCCGGCACCCAGACAGAGGAGAGGTTCATTCAACTTTGGGTTGCCCCGCAATATAATGGTAAAATGAAATTAAAAATAGTATTGAATGAGGAAGTGCCCTGGAGTAGAATAATATATTGTTAAGGGGAGGTAGTTAATATCTAATCTGCACAAGGGATGGACAGGTCCTGTGGGATCCATGCCTGGTTCATTTTTATGAACGTCAGCTTGTCCACATTGGCTGGGTTTGCTTGTAATGACGCCCCCTGCCGCGCTGAATACACGTTCAGACAAAACGCTGGCCGCCGGGCAGGCCAGCACCTCCAAGGCATAAAAGGCTAGCTCTGGCCACGTGGACAATTTGGAGACCCAGAAGTTGAATGGGGCCGAACCATCAGTCAGTACGTGGAGGGGTGTGCACAGGTACTGTTCCACCATGTTAGTGAAATGTTGCCTCCTGCTAACACGTTCCGTATCAGGTGGTGGTGCACTTAGCTGTGGCGTGTTGACAAAACTTTTCCACATCTCTGCTATGCTAACCCTGCCTTCAGAGGAGCTGGGCGTGACACAGCTGCGTTGGCGACCTCTTGCTCCTCCTCTGCCTTCGCCTTGGGCTTCCACTGGTTCCCCTGTGACATTTGGGAATGCTCTCAGTAGCGCGTCTACCAACGTGCGCTTGTACTCGCGCATCTTCCTATCACGCTCCAGTGTAGGAAGTAAGGTGGGCACATTGTCTTTGTACCGGGGATCCAGCAGGGTGGCAACCCAGTAGTCCGCACATGTTAAAATGTGGGCAACTCTGCTGTCGTTGGCACTGCAGCATGTAGTCGCTCATGTGTGCCAGGCTGCCCAGAGTTAAGGACAAGCTGTCCTCTGTGGGAGGCGTATCGTCATCGTCCTGTGTTTCCCCCCAGCCACGCACCAGTGATGGGCCCGAGCTGCTTTGGGTGCCACCCCGCTGTGAACATGCTTCATCCTCATCCTCCTCCACCTCCTCCTCATCCTCGTCCTCCTCGTCCTCCAGTAGTGGGCCCTGTCTGGCCACATTTGTACCTGGCCTCTGGTGTTGCAAAAAACCTCCCTCTGAGTCACTTCGAAGAGACTGGCCTGAAAGTGCTAAAAATGACCCCTCTTCCTCCTCTTCCTCCTGGGCCACCTCCTCTTCCATCATCGCCCTAAGTGTTTTCTCAAGGAGACATAGAAGTGGTATTGAAACGCTGATAACGGCGTCATCGCCACTGGCCATGTTGGTGGAGTACTCGAAACAGCGCAACAAGGCACACAGGTCTCGCATGGAGGCCCAGTCATTGGTGGTGAAGTGTGTCTGATCCACAGTGCGACTGACCCGTGCGTGCTGCAGCTGAAACTCCACTATGGCCTGCTGCTGCTCGCACAGTCTGTCCAGCATATGCAAGGTGGTGTTCCACCTGGTGGGTACGTTGCATATGAGGCGGTGAGCGGGAAGGCGGAAGTTATGCTGTAGCGCAGACAGGCGAGCAGCGGCAGGGTGTGAACGCCGGAAGCGCGAACAGACGGACCGCACTTTATGCAGCAGCTCTGACATGTCGGGGTAGTTGCGAATGAACTTCTGCACCACCAAATTCAGCACATGCGCCAGGCAAGGGATGTGCGTCAAACCGGCTAGTCCCAGAGCTGCAACGAGATTTCGCCCATTATCGCACACCACCAGGCCGGGCTTGAGGCTCACCGGCAGCAACCACTCGTCGGTCTGTTGTTCTATACCCCGCCACAACTCCTGTGCGGTGTGGGGCCTGTCCCCCAAACATATGAGTTTCAGAATGGCCTGCTGACGTTTACCCTGTGCTGTGCTGAAGTTGGTGGTGAAGGTGTGTGGCTGACTGGATGAGCAGGTGGAAGAAGAGGAGGAGGAAGCTGAGTAGGAGGAGGAGGAGACAGGAGGCAAAGAATGTTGCCCTGCGATCCTTGGCGGCGGAAGGACGTGCGCCAAACAGCTCTCCGCCTGGGGCCCAGCCGTCACTACATTTACCCAGTGTGCAGTTAGGGAGATATAGCGTCCCTGGCCGTGCTTACTGGTCCACGTATCTGTGGTTAGGTGGACCTTGCCACAGATGGCGTTGCGCAGTGCACACTTGATTTTATCGGACACTTGTTTGTGCAGGGAAGGCACGGCTCTCTTGGAAAAGTAGTGGCGGCTGGGAACAACATACTGTGGGACAGCAAGTGACATGAGCTGTTTGAAGCTGTGTGTGTCCACCAGCCTAAATGACAGCATTTCATAGGCCAGTAGTTTAGAAATGCTGGCATTGAGGGCCAGGGATCGAGGGTGGCTAGGTGGGAATTTACGCTTTCTCTCAAATGTTTGTGAGATGGAGAGCTGAACGCTGCCGTGTGACATGGTTGAGATGCTTGGTGACGCAGGTGGTGGTGTTGGTGGTACATCCCATGTTTGCTGGGCGGCAGGTGCCAACGTTCCTCCAGAGGCAGAGGAAGAGGCCGAGGCGGCGGCAGCAGCAGCAGAAGAGGCCGAGGCGGCGGCAGCAGCAGAAGAGGCCGAGGCGGCAGCAGCAGAAGAGGCAGCAGGGGGAGCCTGAGTGACTTCCTTGTTTTTAAGGTGTTTACTCCACTGCAGTTCATGCTTTGCATGCAGGTGCCTGGTCATGCAGGTTGTGCTAAGGTTCAGAACGTTAATGCCTCGCTTCAGGCTCTGATGGCACAGCGTGCAAACCACTCGGGTCTTGTTGTCAGCACATTGTTTGAAGAAGTGCCATGCCAGGGAACTCCTTGAAGCTGCCTTTGGGGTGCTCGGTCCCAGATGGCGGCGGTCAGTAGCAGGCGGAGTCTCTTGGCGGCGGGTGTTCTGATTTTGCCCACTGCTCCCTCTTTTGCTACGCTGTTGGCTCGGTCTCACCACTGCCTCTTCCTCCGAACTCTGAAAGTCAGTGGCACGACCTTCATTCCATGTGGGGTCTAGGACCTCATCGTCCCCTGCATCGTCTTCCACCCAGTCTTGACCCCTGACCTCCTGTTCAGTCTGCACACTGCAGAAAGACGCAGCAGTTGGCACCTGTGTTTCGTCATCATCAGAGACGTGCTGAGGTGGTATTCCCATATCCTCATCATCAGGAAACATAAGTGGTTGTGCTTTAGTGCATTCTATCTCTTCCACCCCTGGTGAAGAGCTAGGTGGATGCCCTTGGGAAACCCTGGCAGCAGAGTCTTCAAACAGCATAAGAGACTGCTGCATAACTTGAGGCTCAGACAGTTTCCCTGATATGCATGGGGGTGATGTGACAGACTGATGGGCTTGGTTTTCATGCGCCATCTGTGCGCTTTCTGCAGAAGACTGGGTGGGAGATAATGTGAACGTGCTGGATGCACTGTCGGCCACCCAATTGACTAATGCCTGTACCTGCTCAGGCCTTACCATCCTTAGAACGGCATTGGGCCCCACCAAATATCCCTGTAAATTCTGGCGGCTACTGGGACCTGAGGTAGTTGGTACACTAGGACGTGTGGCTGTGGCAGAACGGCCACGTCCTCTCCCAGCACCAGAGGGTCCACTAACACCACCACGACCATGTCCACGTCCGCATCCGCGTCCCTTATTAGATGTTTTCCTCATTGTTCCCGTTCACCACAATTTTGAGAATGGCAAATTTGGGAATAGTTTTTCAACCCAGAAAAAAAAATGTGCTTTTACGGTCACTACAAATAACTTGACCAGCTAAAACAGTACAGATTTGCTTGAATAGAAATGTGAGACCTGTTTTTTTTTTGCACTGTGTGACTGGTTAAGGTTTAAGCACAGAATCAGACTCCTATCTGCACGGTAGCGTGTGTCTTAGGTTTTTCTGAATGACACTATCAGTACCTTCAATGTAAGATATCCTTTTTGGGATAGATTTCAAGTAGGCCTCAAATACCAGAAACTAGTTATTTTGAGAATGGCAAATTTGGGAATAGTTTTTCAACCCAGAAAAAAAAGTGTGCTTTTACGGTCACTACAAATAACTTGACCAGCTAAAACAGTACAGATTTGCTTGAATAGAAATGTGAGACCTGTTTTTTTTTGCACTGTGTGACAGGTTAAGGTTTAATCTCAGAATCAGACTTCTATTTGCACGGTAGCGTGTGTCTTAGGTTTTTCTGAATGACACTATCAGTACCTTCAATGTAAGATATCCTTTTTGGGATAGATTTCAAGTAGGCCTCAAATACCAGAAACTAGTTATTTTGAGAATGGCAAATTTGGGAATAGTTTTTCAACCCAGAAAAAACAAAAGGGCTTTTACGGTCGCTACAAATAACTTGACCAGCTAAAACAGTACAGATTTGCTTGAATAGAAATGTGAGACCTGTTTTTTTTTGCACTGTGTGACAGGTTAAGGTTTAATCTCAGAATCAGACTTCTATCTGCACGGTAGCGTGTGTCTTAGGTTTTTCTGAATGACACTATCAGTACCTTCAATGTAAGATATCCTTTTTGGGAAAGATTTCAAGTAGGCCTCAAATACCAGAAACTAGTTATTTTGAGAATGGCAAATTTGGGAATAGTTTTTCAACCCAGAAAAAAAAAAGGGCTTTTACGGTCGCTACAAATAACTTGACCAGCTAAAACAGTACAGATTTGCTTGAATAGAAATGTGAGACTTGTTTTTTTTTTGCACTGTGTGACAGGTTAAGGTTTAATCTCAGAATCAGACTTCTATCTGCACGGTAGCGTGTGTCTTAGGTTTTTCTGAATGACACTATCAGTACCTTCAATGTAAGATATCCTTTTTGGGATAGATTTCAAGTAGGCCTCAAATACCAGAAACTAGTTATTTTGAGAATGGCAAATTTGGGAATAGTTTTTCAACCCAGAACAAAAAGTGTGCTTTTACGGTCACTAGAAATAACTTGACCAGCTAAAACAGTACAGATTTGGTTGAATAGAAATGTCAGGTCTATTTTTTAGGCGCTGGGTGACAGGCTCAACTTGCCCCTGATGTAGTATATGGCCAAAAAATAACCACACTGTTGATGGTTAAATGCACTTGGATGACACAGGCTCAGCCTGCACCAGATGTAGTATATGGCCAAAAAATAATCAGACTGTTGATGGTTAAATGCACTTCGGTGACACAGGCTCAGCCTGCAGCTGATGTAGTATATGGCCAAAAAATAACCAGACTGTTGATGGTTAAATGCACTTCGGTGACACAGGCTCAGCCTGCAGCTGATGTAGGATATAGCACAAAATAACCACACTATTGATGGTTAAATACACTTGGTGATAGCTTGTGCTGGCGCACCACAAGTCACAAAATGGCCGCCGATCACCCCAGAAAAAAAGTGATCTAAAAACGCTCTGGGCAGCCTCAAAAAAGTGAGCAAGTCAATACTAGCACTTCAATGATCCACAGCTGCAGATCGATCACAGAATGAAGTCTTTTGGAGGAGTTAATCACTGCCTAATCTCGCCCTAACGTCGCAGCTGCAACCTCTCCCTATGCTTCAATCAGCAGAGTGACGTGCAGCGCAACGTGACCCAAGCTTATATAGAGGCTGGGTCACATGCTGCACTGGCCAATCACAGCCATGCCAATAGTAGGCAAGGCTGTGATGGCCTCTTGGGGCAAGTAGTATGACGCTTGTTGATTGGCTGCTTTGCAGCCTTTCAAAAAGCGCCAAGAAAGCGCCGAACACCGAACCCGAACACGGACTTTTACGAAAATGTTCGGGTCCGTGTCACGGACACCCCAAAATTCGGTACGAACCCGAACTATACAGTTCGGGTTCGCTCATCCCTAATTGTAACCCTTTCCCTTTCAGAGAAAGACAGAAATCGAAAGCGATACAATGATATTTACAAAGCTGCAATTGGTAGAACCAACTCAGCGCCAAGCAATAACTCAAGTGACAATCCCTCAGAATCCCATCAATGTCAGTGAAGAGAGTCCCATGGAGACAATATATTATGGAATTGCTTTTTAGGCAATCTTTTTCTCTTCAAAATGTTTTTCAAATGTTGCTGTCACCCAGCTTTCCGCACACCCTGAATGACATAGATCCATGTTATTGTGTTGTGTTATATTCCTATTTTACATATTCTCCTTACGGTCTGCGTCACAACAGCTCTGGCAGTTCTCCATGCAACAGACAGCACAGGATAAACAGAGCTGAAGAGCTCTCCATGACAAATTTAAATTCTGCATTATTAGCCATAAGTGTAACATGAAGCTCTTGGGCCCCAGTGCAAAATCTGTAGCACCTGTGGGCATACCGCCCAACTTTACCAGATCTGTGGAGGGACAGTCCTGGATTTTGGCAGCTGTCTTGTGGACTTGGGATGTCTAAGGTCTGTCCCGATTTCAAGTGTCCTGTCCTGAGGAAACATATACACAGTTGAATGCAATGGTGAAGCAGCCATGATCTCCCTGCTTCACCATTCACAGGACTGTGCTCTCCACAGCAGCAGGCAGATGATGCAGTGATGTCATGGCGCCTGCTGAGCTGTGGAAGAGAATGCATGGGCCGAGGATCAATCCCCAGCCAGGGAGTCGGTCAGTGCTCTATACTGTTCAGCTCAGCAGGCGCGATGAAATAATGTGATTGTGCCCACTGCTGGGGAGAGCCAGATGCCCTCCATCCAAGGAGGCATAACGACCTTAACTACCGGGAAGAAGGAAAAAGGAAGTTTGCTGCTTCTATCACAGTTGAATATGAACGTTTAGCCCATGACCTGTGTATGAAAATTGCAGAAGGATTGACAAGGGCCACCAATCAGTCACCTATGAGCAAACATAACCTGGAGACCAAAGCACTGAAGACCATTACGGTGCATGACCTGATCAGGTGTGGTCAATTGTCACCTGAAGCTTGCAATAGCTTTGATTTGGATCCACCTACGTGCTCTCCGTCAATTGGACCTATTCAATGTGATACAGATAAAAAATTTGACATTTGACATCAAAGAACGACCTATAGCGATGTCATGGTTTGTTTATAAAATTTTCCTGGACAACGAAAGAAGAAACTTTCACGTGCCGTGGACCCTGTGTAAGCCTCCGGTAAGTCAGGAAAACAGGCACAGGCAAAACAGACCAAGGTACAACAGGACTTTATTACACAAGTAATAAAAGCAAATGACAGAACCAGGAACCCACTGTGCCACTGACTGGCAATACTCTGGAGTGGGGTAACTTAGCAACACCAGGTCTTCACTAGCGCCTCTGGTGGTGAGGATAGACTTGAGCCACGGTAGTTCCCAGGAGCTACTCCAGAGCGTAAACCGAGTCAGTAACAGCAGGAACAGGCGGGAACAGAGATACCTACGAAGGTAACTAACAGGGATACACCGGTAACCAGGAACAACAGACAATGGAACCTAGGACATGACAGAACAGAACCAGAAGCAGATGCCTGCACCCCAAGCACAGTAGAAGCTAGGAGGCCCCAGGCAGAGCTGCACGCGGATGGTGAATCCCCCTCCGGGGATCACAGTACCCCCTTCCGAAGGCAGACATAAAACAAGCAGATACAGACATGGACAGAAAAAGGCCCAGATAAGCTCTGCTAAGCTAACGGACACAGGGCATAGCAACATCAAGGCATAACATAATCACAGAACAGGTACCAATCAGACAGGAAACATAAATGCAGAACTAGGCGATACCACACCGAAGTGTAGCCAGAAAGCCCCTTGGGTCAGCGACAAGGGACTATACCCAGCAAGCAGGACCAGGACTGACATACTCACAGACAGAACGGAACAGAGTAAACAGAACAGACTGACAGACTAACTAAACCAGAACTCACCAGAAGAACAGGACACACTGGGAGAAATAGGTGCTAAACGAGTGCACCTGCAGGAACAGGCCCACCCACAATTCAGGAGGATTAACCCCATCAGGCCAGGACCAGAACACAAGCAGGAACACCGGACGTTGTCCCTGGCAACCGGCATACATGCAACACCGCTGCAAGAACACAAGTGCATACAACAATCCGGGCACCTGAAACAAACCACAGAACACAATCAGGGAGGGAAAATATACACAGGCGGTTCAACACGGATACCGCAGCCAGTACGCAGCCCCAAGTAACCAGCCTACATAGGAGGGCAGTCTGCAGCCAGTACACAAGAGGACAAGCAGCCAGCCTACGCAGCAACACAGGCACAGAGAAGCGCACTGTGACAGAAATCTAATTTCTTACCTGCTCTCGGTCTTAAGATATCCTATTAGAGAGGCCATCATCACAAGCACCCTGTTCTTCTCTGAGCTCCTACGGCACCCTGGACTCATCGAGGGAAATATGGTGAAATAATTAATGAACACCATGATTGGCAAGACCAGAAGCTCAGATTTGGTGAAACATAGGAAAAAATGCGTATAGCAGCACAACGAAAAATTAAAGTCTTATCTTGTGGTGGTGCCAGCCGTGTTGGGAGCCAGTCAGAAGTTCCCCCTTGGATGCGTCATATAGAAGAAACCGCAGCACTCTCCTGTCTTCAATTCAGTGGAATTTATTTCACCAGCAAAAAAATGTGACGTTTCGACCGTAAAGGTCTTTCTCAAGCAACCAGAGAAAGACCTTTACGGTCGAAACGTCGCATTTTTTTGCTGGTGAAATAAATTCCACTGAATTGAAGACAGGAGAGTGCTGCGGTTTCTTCTATATGTCAGATTTGGTGAAATGCACTGTAGCAGTAGAATCCATTAGGAATGCCACAAGAGGTGCCCCAAAAGAAGTAACTGCAGTCCGAAATTGCATTTGTGAAGCTCTGCTAACAAAACTAGCGGACCACAGGGAGTCAACTGTCATCATAGAAATCTTAAAGACACTGTGCAAAATTGTAAGACTTTTGAGGCAACACAAACTTGGTGAGAACTTTGACAGAATCAAAGACCTTTGTATATGTCTTCTCCACCACAAAAATCTCATGATACAAAAGCATGCCGCTTCATTATTTGCCGATTTAGCACAAAGCTATGACACAAAGATATTTGGAAGTTTTGATATCAGCGTTAAAAACAGCATGTCCACGTTATTTATCAAACTTCACTCCAAAAAGTCACATGTTGCAGCAGCTGGTGTGGTGGGCTTATTCCACTGTCTGGAATTGGTTGCACAGACATGAAGACTCTTTTGGGAGGCCATGGTACTGGAGATGCCAAGGAAAAGCTGTTGAGCCTCTATGAAGCATTAGGATGGAAGCAACCAAGACTTCTAAAAATGATGACGCTTGAGTCTACAAGGTTTTTAAGGACAAACAAAGAGAAGAAGGCCGTGCTGAAACACCTGGAGATGCTGCGGGAAATAATTCCTCATGAAAACATGTCTCCAGAGGACCTGAAAGCAATCTTTTAATTTTTGCCCACCAAAAACCATTAATTGCAGTGGCAGCCAATTCCGCTGTGGAATTGCTAGGAGCCAAATGGAAATCTCTTGAAACCATCTGGAGCCTTGTCAACAGGCCCTCAGCTAAGAAAAATGCTCAAGAGTAAGAAATACCTTGACCTTGATCAGGGCTCAAGGAGGAAGTAAAGAAGACCACCCCCAGACCTTCAGCCCATACCACCTTGACCATGACAGAGACCTCTGATCAACACTGCCTCCTTCATTTTGGTGAGTTAATACCTTAGTTTATTCAACTATAGATATGGTTAAAATAGTAAAAAATTATGAATTATTAAAATTGTTGTCTGGGTTTAGAAAAAAACATGCCTTCCTTTTAAACACAGTGTCACACCTGTCCTCAGACTCTGAATGATATTGCAACGCAGCTTCATTTACTTCTGTGGAGCAAATTGAAATACAATCCAGGTGTGACGCTGTTTCTGGATTAATAACCCTTTTCATAATTAACCATTTAGTGGGACAATTTTGGGTTTTACAATGAAGGCCATGCCAGATATTTCTGCTGCTTCAGCCAACCAATGCAAAAAAAAAAATTATTCCTAAAATGGTTGAATTCAACATAATGTGGTCACATTATTTTTCTATAATAGATTCCTCTAAATAGGAGTCCAACAAGTAGACACTCATGATTTGTATGTTGGGCACTGAGTCATCAATAGAGCTCAGCCACCTGTTAATGTAGACTGGATTACTGGAAGAGAACCAGCAAAGCGTCCGGAAGAACCTTTGAATGATGCAGAAGACGTAACATCAAAGCCAAAGAGGAAGTGAAGCAGACTCCCTCCTGACGTCCAAACCAACATCACAGTCATGGGCACCTCTGTGTCACCATCTACAGGGGAACCTGAAATCACTTATTGTTTATATTTTATCCATTAATAAAGTCATAAAAACAAAAAGCAGCAAATATTTTATTTCATAGAATTCCAAGTGAAGAAGGTAGAACTACAGACATAACTGATAACAAGTCTGCAAATAAACAGGGTTGCCTGATCAGTCACGGGTATACGCTATATTTTACTTCCAATGTCCCTAGCAATAATAATGTCCCCTATAGAGCCCCCTAGTAATAGCAATGCCCCATAGTGCCCCAGTAATGCCCCCTGTAGTACCCCCATAGTGCACTAAGTACATGTTCGCCAAGTGACTGAGGCAAGTAAAAGAAAAATACCTGAGTGGATGATAGATACTGTGGATAGATAGATCGATTGCTCTCAGTAGTAATTAGTGCTAGGAGCATCAACACAATGTCATCCCTCTGATATTTATATTAGAGTAATCACTCATGCTAATGCAATAAGGGATGGTGGAAGAAGAACAGCTGTTGGGAACAAAATCAATCAATCATAAAGGAAGAAGTGGATGAGGAGTTGGTGGTGCAGGGGAACAGAGTTTTGCTAGGCATAGCTAGGGGACAAGGCTGGCGCTTGTTGTGGCATATATGCTGGAGATTATGGTCAGCATCGTCATTATAATCACCATCACCAACCAATGATGGGGGAGGGGTATGAAGCATGAAATAGCCGGGTCCTCAGGCATGCTGGCAAGCATGGCAAGCTGCATGCCTGGCTGCTTACATGCTGAGAAATGTATCATTGGCATCAAGTCATGCTTTTAGCAAAATAGGGGAATGTTTTCCTGATACCAAAAGATAGGTAAAATTGTTGTATTACCAGGATACGCTTTGTATAAAGGTTTCGCCTAGCAGACTCCTGCCACCCGGATGTCTGACCAGGAGGCTGTCCTCTCTGTCCTCCCACCCTGCTGCTCCCAATCTCCAGCCACTTCTGCTGGCATTACAGCTAAAACAAATAGCAGAAGTTGCAGCAGCACCAGCCAATTCCATTTTCTGAGCATGATGGAACAGATTTTTCAGGTGTCGTGCCAACCTGATGCACATCAGAAAACAGAAAATGGATATGCACTACCTGAACAATCAGGTTCAGTCATACCTGGACTGTGCACATACCCTGTTCATTGACCCCATGGACTTCTTGGGAGGCATATTGGAACAGTGGCTGCAACTGGCTCACTAGCTTAGTCCTCCCTCACTGTAACACTTCCCCTTAGTAACCCTCCTAACACTAATGCTCCCTCTTAGTGTACCAACACAGTAGTTATGGCCTCGTAGTGCTCCCCCTTAGTGCCCCCATACAGTAATGCTCCCCCTTAGTGCCCTCTTTATATTAGTGAAGCCTCTATGAGATAAATTAAATTAAAAAAAACTGTAATATCACCTTGCCTGGTTCCCCAGATGAAAGGAGCACTTGCCACTCTTCCCAGCAGGTACAATACAGTGACATCATTGCACTTGCTGAGGAGTTGAGTGTTCAGACTGCGGGCAGGCTGGGGAAAGATCCTCGAAACACAGCCCTTGCGCTCTTCTACCTGCTGGGACAGCAAAGCAGTGAAATAACGCCCAGATTTAAATGGATGACAGATGGTGATGGGCGAACATTGGCCGGGACGGTTCGCGATCGGGCAAACACGATCAAATGTTCGCGAACCGCGTGTTCACAGCGGGCCCCATAGACTTGAATGGCAGGCGAACCTGAAAAACCTTCAGGTCATATTTTCTGCCGCCAAATAATTACTAGAAGTGCACAAATAGTCCCACAACATGGACAGTGACATACCAGATGTATTGTTCTAATTTGTGATCTCCGTTCATTATTTTTTTCAATGAGAAATATCGGCAATGTAATTTTCGCGTATGCGCATGGGCAAAATAGGCGCCTCTCATTTTTAACATGACCCTTTGGCAAAAGTGCCTATAGAAGAGCAGTATTTGTGGAAGAAGGTATATCACACCCCTGCCTCAATCAGTTTTTTTGGGGGGGGCAACTGGTATATCACACCAGTAGAAATTGTTTGTTCCAATGGCATTTGTCACTCTGTGTAGCAGAGGTAACTCAGCTAAACCACAAACAAATGCTGCACTACCCAAATGTACTATATAGAAAGTATATTATTGGTATATAACACCCCTGCTTCAATCAGTTTTTGGGGGGGCAACTGGTATATCACACCAGTAGAAATTATTTGTTCCAATACTGTTTGGCACTCTGTGTAGCTGCAGTATCGCAGCAGAACCGCAAACAAATGCTGAACAATACAATTGCACTATAATATACTTTCCATGTTAGAAAGTATATTATAAATATATTACACCCTCAGCAAGTCACACCTATCGATAGCACACCTATACCAGTCCTTAAAAGGACTTTTGTGGCCCTATTAGATAGCGTTTGGTGTCCCTAACAGCCTGTCCCTGCTCCACACATCAACCTCTCCCTACACTGGCAAAAGACTGAATGTAAAATGTCTGCCAGCTCGGTTTTTCTTTGAGGGTGGGAGTGTGTCCATGTGCTTAAACGTCTCAATTGGCTGTCCTGTACCACCTGATGGATGTGTCATGGGTTAAAGTTCTTCATAATGTAAAAGAATATGGCGGGTGCGAATATCGCCATATGTTCGCATGTTCTGCGAAACACGAATGGGCAAAGTTCGCCGCAAAACGACCACCGGGCCATCTCTAATGGCAGACATCCATTATGGCCCGGTCCTTGCCTGGGCCTACACAGAGTTATCATTATGATGGTAGTTCCACCCCTGGTCCTAATGATGCCTTTGCCACTGGCCGCCAGTCCATCATGGCTAATACTTTATTGCTGCTGCTCCCCCTACTCCCACTGCTTCTACCACTACACAGCCGCATACCTACTGCCTTTCCTGTCAGGTCTCATACTGTACTATTGCTGCTTCTAAAAAAGGGAAAATTTTTGGATTGCTTGTTCAGAACAAGACACTGCTTCTTCTTATACTACAATGTGTGTATAAACAAGGCTTGTATCTGCCCCTATTAAGGCATAATTTTTGGGCATCATGTTTAGAACAAGCCACTATTTTTTCTGACACCATTGTGTGTATATAAACAGGGCCAGGCATCTGCCCACTATAAGGGACAAATTTTAGAACTTTCGATTCTGGTCGAATTTATTTGTACCTGAATCGAATCTTCTGATCAATTCGTTAGAATTGGTCCCGAAATTAATTTGCTCTCTACTACGAACAATCACTGAAGGAAGTTACTAACCAAACACTGATATATAAATGAGACCTCAAGGTATTTTCACAAGCAGACAATTAGTCGCAGACAATTGTTTACTATATCTACATGGGGTTTGTAAAAATCCATGCAAATGCTGCAAAAGCAACCTCATTGTGAATAGGGATATCAAGACAATCTGAGCAACAAATCTACCACATGTGAATATATCCTCCATCAAATAAAGAAAATAAGAGAGAAACCGCAGCACTCTGTAATCTTCAATTCATAATAGTGATTTATTCACAGAACTGACATGCGACGTTTCAACCGTATTTGGTCTTTATGAAGCACTAAGTGTTCATATAGATATATATACCCACCCTAACCAGTCACATGATTCTCATATGCAAATTATCTGATACCACTGTGGTGATTTGTACAGTATAAGTGCTGGGAGGAGTGTATATCCCACCCAAATACCTCAGCTGGGTGAGATAACTGAAATCCAGAAAGCTGCAGTGGTTTCAGCAAAGTGTAGTTTGCTGAGACAGTTTTCTCTAGATGTTGTTCTGGGCTGGATTTCATGTGGACTGGGGGATAGGTTTGGTAGTGGGATCTGCCAGTCAACACCCTTCCACTACATATATTGTCTATTGCCGGAGGTGATCGCAGGTGAGGCCTGCTGCTGTAATCAAGGAGGGATAAAACAACCCTCTGTGTATGATTTGGAAGGAAGAAAGGCTGAGGAAGCCTGAGAGAGAGGGGAGCCTGAAAGGCTCTGTGTGGTCTCAGCCAGGAGGGCTGAGGGGCCACGAAGCTTTGTAAAGCCTGAAGTCTGGAGGGCCCAGCGACTCCTACAGAAAGAGGGTCGCACGGTCAGAGTCAGGAGGACTTCTGGACCATCTCCCCCCAAGGGTGCTGGTGTGGTCACAGCCTGGAGGCTGCTGGATCGTATATGCTTGAGAAAGCTGGATATAATCCCGTGTGTGAATGGCGCTCTATAGGAGAGGTAGAGACAACACGTGTATTAGGTAGAGCCCAGATGGACAGATGTTTATTTTCATGTTTATGTGTGTGATGGTGCTGAAGTCCCAAAATAAAGCACCTTTTGGACTTGAACCCCATTGTCAGAAGAGAAGTCTGTGATTGTGAACCCCTGAGAGAGAGAGCGATCCCTTAGACCACATATACAGTATACATATAGTGTGTTCTCACCTTATCTAATCACATGATTCTCAATATACTAATATATATTGTAGGAAGGTGCAAGGGTCCGTCGTTGACGGAAGGTATGTGCCACCGAGGTTCCTGGCCTCGGTGAAGTAAGAGCCGGGATTTTCTTGTGTCAGCAGCAGCTAGTGCTGGTTGACAAGTTGCTACTTTAGTATGGCTGTAAGCTGATCCAGGCCGACTCTTACTGGAAGTAGCCAAAGTGCTGGGTGGGTGGCTTCTCCCCACGCTCCAGGTCGGGTCTTTACTGACCTATATCAAACCCATCCAGCAGTCTCAGCTGTGTGTGAATCACTCCTATCTGACAGTGGAGCGCTGTCTGTCCCTGTGTGTTTTGGGATCTGAAAACTTGTGCCGTGCAAAAGGGCTGGGAGCCGCATGCTGAGAAACAGGCCCCTAAAGCGTGCTGTGGACCACAGGTGGAGAAACTGCAAACCAGGTGAAGGTTTTTGTTCTGTGGACTTTTCATGGTGTGAACAAACACCTAGACTGCAAAATGTCACTTTTTGTTTTTCCTTATGTGTGTGTAAAAGTAGTGAAGATCGCAGGAAACATGCATTCATATGGCACGTGATAAGGCCTGGCGTCCCCCTATTGGTAGTGCGCCTGTGCTGTATGTCGGTGCGGAGTGCGCAAGGGCTGGTTCAAAACACTGATGACTGCGGGCGCAAAGTTTACTTGCATGAATAGGAGAAGAAGTAGTGTGCATGGCATGTAGGGCATTCGTCCTCTCAATGCATTAAGCCTCATGTGCCATCAAATCATATATAGTGGCCACTATGTGCTTGTAATAATCATTTGCCTGCGGATATATTATCTTGTTTTAGCGTCCTATTGTTGCTAGGCAACCGGCCGGTACTATATCAACAGCTGCCATTAGGTGAAATGAACATACTAGCAGAGTGGTGATTAAATCTAATATATAAAGTTGAGTGTATGTGTGTCCGCTAAAGGAATCCGCACTGTGGCATTTACAATTACGAAATTTGGCACACAGGTACGTCAGGTGTCCGGGAAGGTTTTAGACCAGGTCTCAGCTCTCTAGGACGTACCGTTCCTGAGATATTCCTAAAAAAATGTATTAGCCAATAGAAGCTTGGTCACATGACCCTTATCAGCCAATAGAAGCTCGCAGGTCCTCCAGTCTCCACATACACAGTTTTACTCCAGGTATCCATAACAACCCAGCCATTTATCTTCACTGCTGTAGGAGAGCTTTAAAGGAAATCTGTCACCAGGATAATCGCTATCAAAGTAGTTATTTCCAGAAATAGATGTTTTTATCCTCTGAAAATCCTGTTTATTTGGTATGCAAATGAGCCAGTAAGGTGCCCAGAGGGGCGTCACTCTTGCAGGAAGGAGCCCAGACACGCCCCCCTGCCACAATTTGCCCACCCTCAAAAGACTTAAAACCCTGCCCCTAGGCCCCCTAAGCCATGCCCCTGATATTGTTAGGCCACGCCCCTCCCACTCCTGAGCCGACTGGGATTGAAAAAATGAAGGTAAAAATCAACTTCTGTCAGGTGCAGGGGTGGGAGGGAGGGTGACTTTCTCCCTGCAGCTCACACTCAGACAGCACAGTGCTGCTGTCTTAGAGCGAGTTGTTAAAAAGGACACATAGTGTGCTGTCCGCATCTTTTGCGGACCCATTGATGCGGACCCATTCATACGGTCGTCTGAATGAGCCCTCAACCTCTGGAAAAGCTACTCCAGATTTCCTACTCCATCCTCCTACTGGAGTGAGATTGACTTTTTTTAAAAAAATCTCGCTGATAAATCTGTAATGAAGCTCATTAACATAGCTAACCACACCCACTTTCCCGCCATATTACAAAACTGAAGTGTGTGTTTTGCGATTTTTTTATTTTTTATTTTTTTGAAGCCAGAATTCTGGAGGGAAAAAATGATAAATCTGGATGTGTTCACTATGAGGAAGTTAACCTTTTAGAGGCTAAATAGCTAGATTCTACAATCATGACCCACACCACAGCAGTTATGGAAGGGGACAGAGGTGGAAACAAATACCAGACTCTTCTCTTTTGGGTGTCAAAACCCAGCACCATAATGAGGAGGCCCATTTTGATTTTATATGTACACCACAACATGACCTACAGTACGAGAGTCAGCAGAGGACAACCCATTATGAAACTGACCTTGTTACCATACTCAGTTCTTTACTCCTGGCCTTCAATGAAATGTGGTTGAGCCTTTGTTCTGTCAAACTGAAGGGTGAAATACAGTGTATACGGACCAAATTGTAGTAATGTCATACTGATTAATAGATTTATACAACAGGGGCATACATGTGTCCAGAATATTTACAGCAAATTATATCAGCTGACGGCAGCAAGTTCCAGTTCTATAAATGCACATCCACAAACACATTACCACTGTAAGCGCATGCTAATAAACAGTCTCACTTCCATTTCTATGCACGGGATTTTCTACCACTATTCATGGTAGCTGTCAGAATAAGGTCAGTGATCCATTTAAAGAAATGCCACAGCTTTAAACATTTCACTTTTTGCATCTGCTGCTTCTAACTTGTTTTACTGCAAGTTGTCAGAGCTGTACCTTAAATTTTACTGCCACCTGGTGGTCAGATTAGTCATCGCTTCTACTTTATTTTGTGTCTTAATACAGTGCATCTAAACATAGGTGTAAAATTTGATAAAAAATAGAATATTGCAAGATGCGATAAGCATCCCCATATGTAATTTGGAACATTATGTAGAGTGCTGTTTTTAAACTATTTTGATAGGGAAATAAAAGTGACAACCAGTCTGAGCAAATGACTCAACTGTTCACTTGAAGGACTCTTTCAATCTGCAGATCACTGTGTGTAATAAAAAGGCCCATGACTGGGGAATTATAATGTAGAATTCTATACCTGACACCTGGGTCTGTCTTGTATAAGAATGGACAAATAGACACCCCTGAGGAGCTCGCCAACCCCATACAGGAGGGGTGACTTATAGGCCTCTTTACATAGCCTGATGTAGCAAGTGATTGTTCGGAAGGAAGCGTTCCATCCTGACAATCGCCTGCTCATCAGTGACATGCAGAGATATCCTCCACACTATGGGTAGGGGCGATCACTAAACCCATCGCTCCTCCGTACAGAATCATTGTTTGCCAGCAGCAGTGGCTGTTTAGATGGCACCATCTGCTGCCGGCTAACGGTGATTTAGATGGCTGCACCAACCATCTATTACCTGATGAATGAGCGTTTCAGTCGTTCATTGGGTAATCGGCAGCACCTTTACACAGGCAGATTACTGTTACCGAGCATTCATAAGAACACTCTTAAAGGGAACCTGTCACCTCAAAAATGCATCTACCTCCCCCAGCAGTACCTCATAGTAGCACGCAGCCTGTTAATAATCATATGCTTCATCATGTTGTCCGATACTGCATAAGTTAAAAAAAACGCAGTTTTATTCTCCATTAGCGCTATAGTGGCGGCCAGCTTGAAGTCAAGGGGGCAGCGGCCTCCTTGATTCAAGTCAAGGTAACCACGCCCCCTAACCGTCCCCTCTTGCCTGAGAGTGACAGCCTGCAGTGCAGCAGCGATTCCCCAAGTCTCGCGCATGCGCATTGCACCGCTAAAACCCGGCTAACAGCGGCAGCTGGAGATGGAATAGCTCATTATTACAGAGCGCCCCGTGCATGCGCCAGACTTGTGGAATCGCGGCCGCGCTGCAGGCTGTCACTCTCAGGCAAGAGGGGACGGTTAGGGGGCGTGGTTACCTTGACTTGAATCAAGGAGGCCACTGCCCCCTTGACTTCAAGCTGGCCGGCACTATAGAGCTGATGGAGAATAAAACTGCGGGGTCCAAGCTCAGAAGTGTTTGTAGGACATTTCAGAGGACAAGCGCAGCAGGACCTGACGGTCCCAGCATGGTAACCTCATATGAGCATGCTGGGAGCGTCAGGTCAGTAAGAGAATGTGCCCATCAGACAGCATGTGGGAGCTCCTCGCAGCAAGAAATAAGTGCAGTCCCTGAGCAGAGGTCCCTCCCACCAGCCATGGCCATGCTACAGAGCTGCAGGCAGCCTACATCACCATCCTGCCTTTCCCTCGCCTACCTGAGGAATTGTCTTGGAGACAGAAAGATTGTGTCCAACAGGAGGGGGAGTGGAGGCTGACTGGTCTGCCTTCCTACTTCTTCTGCCAGCAGTAAATGTAAGCGCAAATATGGGTGTAAATGTATGTATATATGTGTGTGCATATTTGTATGTATGTATTTTAGGAAGGTGCAAGGGTCCGTGGTTGATAGAAGGTATGTGTCACCGAGGTTCCTGGCCTCAGTGAGGTAAGAGCATTTTCAGGTGTCAGTGGCAGCTAATGCTGATTGACATTTTTTGACTATTTTAGTATGGCTTTATAGCTGATCCGGGGTGGCTCTTACTGGGAGTAGTCAAAATGATGGGTGGGTGACTACTTCCCACATTCCAGGCCGGGTCTTGACTGGCCGATAAAAAACCCAGCCAGCAGTGTCAGCTGGGAGTGATTACCTCTCTCTGACAGAGGAGCTCTGGCAATCGCTGGTGTGGGAACTGAGCCCTGTGCTGGGCTGAAAAGCTGAGACCCGTGTGTTGGGAGAGCAGGCCACCTAAAGCCTGCAATTTGACTGCTGGAGGCAGAACCGCCTACAAGGTGAAGTTTTTTGTTATGCACAAACTTTCTACTTGGTGTGAACAAACAGCAACCTTGCAAAGAGTGTTTTTTGTTTGACCTTATGTGTGAATAAACACGGACATTTGAATTACGAACTTGTACTTTGCCTCTGTACTGCACCCTCTTATCCCAACTACCAGAGTGAATCCCCACAGTATATATTTAAATATGTATGTGTATTCTAGCTATGCCCCTGCGTCAACGCGTCTGTTCTCATTGACGCTCATCCCCAGGCAGCGGGATCTGCATGCAGCTCAGTGCAAACTGCCAGACCGCACCAGTACTTGCATTTTTTCCTAAAATGGCTGCTGCACGTGTGAGGACATAGAGCAAGGAACTCTGGGAACGCGGGATATCCCATAATGCCATACATGCAGCTAATCAGCAGCCAGCCAGCCCTGTGATGTCACAGCCCTATAAATAGCCTCAGCCATCTTGGATTCAGCCATTTTCCAGTGTACTTAGTGCAGGGAGAGACGTCAGCAGGCGCTAGGGACAGTGCTAGAAAAAACTTAATTGTGCTAAAAAAACGATTTACAAGTGCAGGGAAAGGTTATTCAAGGTGTAGGGAAAGGATAGGGAGGCATCATTCCACAGCTTTTATGTAGAACAGGGTTCAGTAGGGGAGGTTACAGCCTGGGTAATAGGAACAATCCTATTACACCTTGTTGCACTGACTGGGGATCCAAATTGCCATTATACAGCTCTGTAATTCCAGCAAACCGTTCTTATTAGGGTGCAAGTGCTGTTTGATACAGCCATTAACAGGGTTTATTACAAGGAAATATTTCTATATCTTATTTGCCCTTGTGCAGTGCAGTTATATGTTCTTTGCTGTTCAATGGTGCAGTTATATGTTCTAAAGCCCTTTTCGCCGTGTATTAGTGGCAAAATAAAAATATACCGTATTTTTCGCTTTATAAGACACATCTGATGATAAGACGCACCTTGGTTTTTAACCCCTTAAGGACTCAGCCCTATTTCATCTTAAGGACTTTTTGCAAATCTGACCAGTGTCCCTTTAAAGGGCTTCTGTCACCCCACTAAACAGATAATTTTTTTTTGTGTGTGTACTTATAATCCCTAGCATGCGATATTGCTATACCTTATGTTATTAATAATTTTCGTTCAGTAGATTTTGCAAAAAACTTACTTTTATGATATGCTAATTACCTTTCTACCTGCAAGTAGGGCATCTACTTGCTGGTAGCAGCCGCAGAAAACCGCCCCCTCCTCTTGTTGATTGACAGGGCCAGCCGCGATCTCCTCCTCCGGCCAGCCCTGTCAGCATTTCAAAAATCGCGCGCCTGTGTTGATTCGGCGCAGGCGCTCTGAGATAAGGAGGCTCGGCTCCTCAGCACTCCCTCAGTGCGCCTGCGCCGATGACGTCACCGAAAGAGAAGACGTCATCGGCGCAGGCGCACTGAGGGAGTGCTGAGGAGGCGAGCCTCCTTATCTCAGAGCGCCTGCACCGAATCAACACAGGCGAGCGATTTTTGAAATGCTGACAGGGCTGGCCGGAGGAGGAGATTGCGGCTGGCCCTGTCAATCAACAAGAGGAAGGGGCAGTTTTCTGCGGCTGCTACCAGCAAGTAGACGCCCTACTTGCTGGTAGAAAGGTAATTAGCATATTATAAAAGTAAGTTTTTTGCAAAAATCTACTGAACGAAAATTATTAATAACATAAGGAATAGCAATATCGCATGATAGGGATTATAAGTACACAAAAAAAAATCATCTGTTTAGTGGGGTGAGATAAGCCCTTTAAGGGCTGATAACTTTAAAACGCTTTGACTTATCCAGGCCATTCTGAGATTGATTTTTCGTCACATATTGTACTTCATGACACTGGTAAAATGAAGTCAAAAAAATTCATTTTTATTTATAAAAAAATACCAAATTTACCCAAATTTTTTTAAAAATTGCAAATTTCCAAGTTTTAATTTCTTTACTTCTATAATATATAGTAATACCTACAAAAATAGTTATTACTTTGCATTCCCCATATGTCTACTTCATGTTTGGATCAATTTGGGAATTATGTTTTATTTTTGGGGTATGTT
Source organism: Bufo bufo (assembly GCF_905171765.1). Taxonomy (NCBI): domain Eukaryota; kingdom Metazoa; phylum Chordata; class Amphibia; order Anura; family Bufonidae; genus Bufo; species Bufo bufo. The sequence continues at coordinate 512,200,787 of NC_053390.1, read as the reverse complement.
ACAAGGCTTAGAAGTTTAGAAGCAAATCTTAAAATTTTTCTGAAATTTTCAAAAACACACTTTTTAGGGACCAGTTCAGGTCTGAAGTCACTTTGTGAGGGTTACATAAAAGAAACCACCCAAAAATGACCCCATTCTATAAACTACACCCCTCAAGGTATTCAAAACTGATTTTACAAACGTCGTTAACTGTTTAGGTGTTCCACAAGAGTTAATAGCAAATGGTGATAAAATTTACGAATTTAGAATTTTTGGCAAATTTTCCATTTTAATCAATTTTTTCCAGTAACAAAGCAAGGGTTAACAGCCAAACAAAATGCTATATTTATTGCCCCGATTCTGTAGTTTGCAGAAACACCCCATATGTGGCCGTAAACTACTGTACGGGCACACAGTAGAGTGTAGAGGGAAAGGTGTGCCGTATGGTTTTTGGAAGGCAGATTTTGCTGGACTGTTTTTTTTTTTTTTTTACACCATGTCCCATTTGAAGCCCCCCTGATGCAACCCTAGAGTAGAAACTCCATAAAAGTGCCCACATCTAAGAAACTACACCCCTCAAGGTATTCAAAACTGATTTTACAGTTATACAGATGTCTGTATAACACAGTACAGTACACTATATAGTGTATTGTACTGTATTTTACTTACACTTTGTCTGAACAGATCTATGCCTTTAGCACAGATCTGTTCAGCACCATGGACAGCAGGATGCCTGAGAAGGCGTCCTGTTGCCATGGGAACCTTCCCCGTCTGCCACAACTGAGCAGACGGGGAAGGTGAAGGAGGGGGGCTCCTGTCTGGGGGCTGCAAAGGCACAGCAGCCCCCCGATGGGAGAGGGAGGGAGCTCCCTGACTGTTAACCTTTTCCATACAGCGGTCCGTACGGACCACGGTATGGAAAGGGTTAAACGGCTGACATCACAGCACAGATGTCAACCGTTTATACCAGAGCGTCAGCAATGTGCTGACACTCTGGTATACCCACTGGACACCAATGAACATTCAAGAGGAGGCGGGCGGGGGATCGCGATCCCGCCTGTTGCACCGCCTGCCGCACCGCCTGCTTCCCGCACCGCCTGCAACCAAACTACCCACCACCCCGCACCACCCGCCGGCATAAAATCATTCAGTGCCTCAGTGCCTGCTGAAAGTGAATATATAGAGAGGAGAGCTATATGTGCTGCTATTTACTTGCAAAACATGGAGGTGACAGATAAAGTGAAAGTTTATCTGATGACCATTGAGCACACAACAGAGCGTAAAGGATGGCCACCAGACCAGTAGGCAGACTTAATGGTTCCATTCCTGAGTGGAGAGGCTCAGAAATATTATTATGCTTTGGACGCAGCAGAAACTTAATTTTACAATAAGTTTAAGGCTAACTTTTTGGCGTGTTTCAGAATCATGCCAGAGTCAGTCCATGCCCAGAGGGTGCACTCTTGGTGCACATACCAGCCAGACAAATCATTTCACTTTCTAATGTATGACTTAGGCCTCTTGCACACGACCGTATGTATTTTGCGGTCCGCAAAAAACAAATCCGCAAAAAAAAAACACGGATGACATCAGTGTGGATTTCGTATTTTTTTATTTTTTTTATTTTTTTTAGCATAATACAGTGTCTTATAATGCCATGAACATCATAGAGCAGCCTCCAGAAGGAAAAGGCAGCAAGGTGTAATTTCCCACATGGAAGGGCACTAAAAAAATACACGGGCCAATACATGAGTAAAATAAGTAAATTGATCATGTGGGACAGAGAAGGCTATAGGGGACTAACCCTAGTAAGACATACACACAACAGAAAAGGGGAACACTTAACGATAGATCAAGCACAAGAAAGGAAGGAGCAGGGGAAGCGGAAGGTGGGGAAGGGCGGGACTAAAGACGGGCATTACGAAACTCATCTGACCCCCGGAAAGTTTCCCAAGGGCCCCAGGTGTGAACGAATCAAGAGGCGTCCTGGGGGAAGACGCAGATAAGATCCTCCATCCGCTGATGTAGAGCAACTTCTTCAAACCATTCCTCCGGGGAGGGAGGTGTAGGTGATTTCCAGTGGCGAGGGATGACCATTTTTGCAGCCTGTAACATATACTTAAGGAGCGAGAGCTTAAAGGCAGGAATAGTCAAATCAAAGATAAACAACAGAAGTGCTTCAGGAGTGTTGGGGATGGGAATTCCCGTCACTTCTCATATAATGCGATGCACAAAGTTCCAATAAGGTCGCAGGACGGTACCGTGCCACCAAATGTGTAACAAGGTGCCTTCATTGGTATGACACCTCCAGCAGTGATCTGAAACAGATGGAAACCACTTATGAAGCAAAGACGGCACTCTGTACCACCTGGAGAGAACTTTATAATTTGTTTCCTGCGCCTTAGTGGAAATTACAGCTTTATGAGAGAGAAGGAAAGCCCGCTTCCATTGAGAAGAAGTGAGGCCATTCCCTAGATCACGATTCCAGGCGTGGCAGAAGGAGGGGAGTTGGTCAGAAGTCTGGAGAGTAAGCAAGTTATAAATGGTAGAGATGTCCCGGAGGACTGCAGAGGGGGCTAGGCACATCTGTTCAAACACTGTAAGGCTCCTGCTCAAGGTGTGGGTGGAACGTATAGAAGAGTAAAAATGTTGGAGTTGTAGATATTTAAAGTTATGCCTGGGGTGTATATGAGAAGGCTCCATCAATTGGCTTAAGTGCTTCAGTCCTGAGGTTGTGAGGACATCACAGAACCGAAGGGGGCGCAGTTTGGTTCCAGTGAGGAAGGGTTTCGAGGAATGCCCTGGGTGGAAAGCCGGGTTATCGGTGATCGGCGTTAGAGGACCAGTAGTATCAATGAGGAGTGTACGGCGATTAATGGACACAATCGTCGTGAGCGTGTGATTGGCCGTGAAAGACAGTGGGGGGGCTTTAAAGCCTGGCTTGCCGGATAGCCAAGGAAGGACCGCGAGCGCATGTGAAGAGGAGCTGCATGCTATATGGACCCACAATTTGCTAGAATCCGATCGCAACATATCCAGAAGCCAGGCGTATACCGCAGAATAATAATATAACTTACAATCCGGAAAACCAACACCCCCAAGCTCTTTAGACCGAGTCAGAACCTCCCATTTTATCCGCGGCCTGCCCGGGGCCCATACAAAGCGCGTGAAGCAGCGTCTAATTTGCGGCCAAAAAGTGAGCGGTAGTCGAATGGGTATGGTCTGCAGGAGGTAGAGCAGTTTAGGTAGTAGATTCATTTTCTAAAATACTTACTCTGCCGAACCAAGAAAAGTTCTGACAGTGCCAAGAGTCCAAGTCTTTCTGGAAACTTCGCAAAAGTGGGGCAAAGCTTAACTTAAAAAGGGCGGATAATTCCGCCGAGAGTTTAACACCCAGGTATTTAATCCCCGCCGATGGCCACTTGAATGGGAACGTAGATTTAAGCGACGAGACTAATGTTTGAGGTAGGGATACATTCAGTGCCTCAGATTTGGTCATGTTGATTTTAAAGTTCGTCCATTTACCGAAGAGTGCAATCTCGCGTAATAGGGACGGGAGGGCGACGTGAGGGTTAGTGAAATACAACAAGAGGTCATCCGCAAAGGCTGCGCATTTATGTTCCACAGAACCAATCGTGACCCCAGATATGTCCGGGTTGGCACGGATCGCGGAGAGGAGATGTTCCATCACTAAAACGAATAAAAGAGGAGATAAGGGACATCCCTAGCGCGTGCCATTGCGGATGAAAAAGGGAGGGGAAAGGGTACTGTTAATTTTAACTCTAGCCAAAGGCTGGAGATAAAGACTAAGTATCTTCCCAAGAAAGGTTTGGCCCAGGCCCAATTTAGAAAGGACAGAGCGGAGAGAGTGCCAAGATATACGATCGAAGGCTTTCTCCGCGTCTAGGGACAAAATCATAAGAGGGGTATTGGAGACTTTTGCGTGGTGAATAATATCCAAGGTCCGGAGGGTATTGTCACGAGCCTCTCTCCTCGGGACAAAACCCACCTGGTCGTGGTGTATTAAAGAAGGCAGGAAAGCATTCAGTCTATTGGCTAATATATTTTTAAATCTACGTTTAACAAGGAAATAGGACGATAGCTGGTACACAAATGGGGATCCTTGTCGGGCTTAGGAATAACCGCGATGTGGGCCATAGTGGATTGGGAGGGGAAGGGACATTGAGGAGATACCGCATTGAAGACCCTCGTCAGAAAGGGAGCAAGGATGGTGGAAAAAGATTTAAAGAAGCCAGCGGTGAACCCATCAGGGCCCGGGCTCTTACCACCCGGGAGGGATTTGATCACTTCCTTCAGCTCCCCCTCCGAAAAAGGCGACTCCAAGCTGGCAGCTTGTTCGGCAGACAACGTAGGGCAGTCGCTCAGCGGGTAGGGCGACACATCAGTTTCCTTGCCAGAGAGGTCAGGAAGATTGTACAAATCAGCGTAAAAGGACTGAAAGGACGAGGTAATGTCCTTCGTCGTGTGCAACAATTGACCCCGGTCGTTTTTGACCGCTGGGATATGAGAAGCAGCAATATGACCCCTGAGTGCCCTAGCCAACAAGCGGCCACATTTATTGCCGTATTCGTAGAACTTGCTGCGACATGTTTGAACTATCCGTTTATAGGAAGAGTCCAAAAGCAGGCGCGCGTCCATTCGTGCATTATGGAGACCGCGTAGCACCGGCAAAGAGAGGGCTCGCTTGTGGGCCAGTTCCAAGGAGGCCACTTTCTGCAAAGCAGCCCTAAGAGAGGCAGCTTTTTCTTTTTTAAGGCGCGAGCCATGTTTAATGAAGACTCCCCTGAGATAACAAAATAAGGAGCTAGATATCATGGGTACACGTCCCTATGATATAGCAAACAAAAATAATAATGAGGACGCTTAAAATGGAGCAAAATAATAAATATTTTATTCGTGCTCTTATTGGAAAGGGGTGAAACCTATATAAAATACCTAAGACTAAACCGTCTATCCAATTTAATGTATCCTCATGTATGAATAGTGACACTGCCTAATACAATAGGAGGCCTATTAAAGATATCATGTAAGGATAGACCGCACTGATAATCGGATATAGTGCTCCAAACGGCAAGGTTCTGCCTATACAGTTATAATGTGCTGGTAGAAATAAATGCTAAAGTGTGCTATATCCCCTGGGGAATTTTATCATATTTTTAAAATCCCAGGTCAATCAAGGAAATAACACACGCAGCAAACAAATAAGCTGACCAGTGACCGGCGTGTCACTGAGCAGTGGCGGTTAGTGAGAGGAGCGGCTGTGCACTATGCCAACTCACAATCTTTATCCACCATATAGGTGAGTAAACCACGCAGACCAATGCTGATGTTGGCAAAAGATACGCTCCAACAAACAGCAGGTCTGTACACACTGAGCTACGGCTCTACGCGTTTCTGTGCAGCTGGTTAATGCACTTCATCAGGAGCCAAGTAGCTACTACACCTAAACTGCCTACAGCCGATATCCTGAGCTTAAGATCGGCTTGCTACACAGTATTTATTATTAGGTAGCACCGAATCCTAGTGTGGGAGGCAGCTGCAACAGTGCTCTTTTCACTTTTTTGATCGCTGTATAGAAAAGGGATGCCCGTCCCGAGGAGTTGTCGAGCGTGGGGTCAAAAGTGAGATTAAAATCCCCGCTAAAAATGGCCGTTCCGCGAATTAGGGGCAAGGCCTTGTCAATTAAATCAATCAGGAAGGAAACCTGATTCTGGTTCGGGGCATAGGCATTAATAAGAGTAAATTCCCGGCCCCCTATCAGAAGTGTGAGGATAATATAACGAGCTCCGGGATCAATTACACAACCCAGCACCTGGTGGGGGAGAGATTTATGTATCGCTATGGCGACACCTTTTGACTTGGTATCCGGGTTATCCGCAAAGTGCCAGGAGGTGTAATACTTAATAGAATGGCAGGAGCCTTACCGTGTTTGAAGTGAGTTTCTTGGAAACAGACAATCTGGGCTCTTTGTTGGTGGAAATGGTAGAGCACTTGGCATCTCTTTTCTGGGGAGTTGAAGCCTTTCACATTGAACGATGCCAATTTGAGTGACGTCATGCCTGCAACAGGAGGGGAGAGAAAACACAAGGAAAAAACACTAGGGATAAGGACGGAGAAGGGAAAGAAGAACTGACAAACAGTAGAAGGAAAGGAGAAGAGAGACAACTATCAGGGTCAGAAAGACCAAAGGAGGCAATCGCTAGGGAGCTGAAATTCCCCAGGGGGTGCCTCAAGCTACGTGGGAAAGATGACAGCCTAGGAAGAGCAAACCAACCACAATTCCCAACAGAAGAACAATGAACAAATTATAAGTCCCGCCATCCAGACAGGGTCCAGGAGAAGGGAGCGAATATGGCTAAATGACATAAGCGTCCAGACTCATAGTATCAATGGAAGCATCCTGAGGACAATCAAACAACCCAGCCAGTAGAATATCTTCAATGACGAGTCACCTGCAAAACAAACTAACCACAATTCCTAAAACAGTAGAAGGAAACAAGGTTAAACACTATAGATGCCAATAAGGAATAAGCACGAGGCACTACGGTGGCGTTCAAGTGTCCCAGTCAGCTGAAGATCCTCAGCGACGATTCATAGGACGTCGTTTCCTCTGCCCAAATGGAGGCAGAGCGAGGGTTGCAGTCAGTCCAGATCGGTTGGGCTCAGGAGAACGGGGGCGACCCAGTTGAGCGGGCTTGGGGTTTAGTATGGTGGACCAAGGGCCAAGAATGACAGGTGGCAAATCCAGAGCACGCAGAAATTCCGGCAAGTCCTCCGGGCTGTGCAGTACCACTGCTTGTTTCCTAGGCCCAGCAAAAAGGGCGAATGGATAGCCCCACCTGTAGGGGATTTCGCGTTCTCTAAGCAGATCCAATAAGGGTCGGAGCGCAGCCCTCTGCGCAAGTGTGTGACGAGATAGATCTTGTAACAATTGTAGGGAGGATCCCTCATAGGACAGAGGCGATGACTGACGTGCATTGTTCAGGATCCGTTCCTTAAGAGCATAGAAGTGTATTCTGCAGATAACAACTCTTGGCCTGGAGCTATCTGGATTGGGAGGTCTGAGAGCTCTGTGCACCCGGTCAATTTCAATGTGAGTGCCTGGCGACCGTCCCAGGATTTTGTTGAACAGTCCAACAACAGTGGGCATGAGATCAGGTGTCGCAACAGATTCAGAGAGGCAGCGGATTCGCACATTGTTACGTCGGTTGCGGTTTTCAATGTCCTCTAAGTGGTAATGAAGCGCGTTGAGCTGTTCGCTGTGGGACTGAACCGCGTCTTGGAGAGAGGAAACTGTAGCCGACAGGGCCTCGTGCTCATGAACCGTTGAGTCAATTCTGGAATCCAGTACTTTCATGTCAGAGCGAATCTGAGAAAATTCCTGATGGCATTCTTGCAGTATGTTAGTAGCAAAATCAGATAGGTCCTTCTTAGAGGGTAGCGTGCTAATAAGAGTGCGCAAGTCCGCCATCGATGGAGGTCTGGTGTCCTCACTATGTAGGATCGCCGAAGCTGATGAATGCACCGCCCAAAAGAGAGGGGGATGCAGCGTGTAAAGCAGACCTGGCAGCGGCTGAGGGACTGATTGTGGTCGCCTGCTCCCCCAAATGCTGATGGCGAGGACTGTCCCAGGACGATCCGGAAGACCAGTGGGGTGAGGCGGCCAAGGAGCACGCTGGAGAGCGAGAAGGAAGGCGAAATGGGTCTAGGACCACCTGATGGTTAACCTCCAGGGTGGGAGGAGTGGCAGACAGTTGTTGTGCTGGTCCATTGTGCTGCCCCAGGGCAAGAGGGGATATAGCAGCCAGTGACACTGCTGCCGCGGGACCCGTTCTACCATGAGGGGTCTCAATAGGGCCTGGCAGGGGCTCATGTGGCCAGAAAGAAGGGGCTGAAGGTCTCAGGCCCTGCCCGCATACAGGATCATCAGAACACAATTCCTGGCCCACATCAGGGGGCAGTGATAAGAGGGCCGCCGGCTGCAATTGCGGCTCCTCAGCCGGCTCTGAGTCTCCAGCAGGAGGCCCCGATCCATGAACTCGGGTGGAGGGAGGAGAGGACGCCTGAGGTATCATGAGCGGGCGGGGAGACGATCCCCGGGACCCGCCGTTACCTGTCGCCGGTGAGGAGAGAGGGAGCGGAGGCACTGAGGAGGATCGCTGACGGCAAGAGGACCGGGTCGGGCTCTCCAGAGGGTCCGGGCGCGCAGGTTGTGAGTAAAGGAGTGGCGCGTCGGCGCCATCTTGCAGGCCCGTGCGGCGCTCCTGGCAGGCTGTAGACGAAGCGGCCGAGTGTCTTGGCGAAGAGGAGAGGTAAGTCGCCTTGAGATGGGGCCAGGGGAGCCGATGGACGGGCTCTACCCTTTTTGATCGACTTCCCCATCAGGATGGCTGCGGATTACTGCAGGAGTGCGGCGGAGCTCTCAGTGAGCGCGTCTTCACTCTTCCATGGCTGGCCACGCCCCCCTCTGGATTTCGTATTTTGCGGAACGGAACAGCTAGCCCTTCATTGAACAGTACTATCCTTGTCCGTAATGCGGAAAGGAAATACGGACATACAGAAACGGAATGCACACAGAGTAACTTCAGTTTTATTTGTGAACTCATTGAAGTAAATGGTTCCGCATACAGTCTGCAAAAAAACAGAACGGACACAGAAAGAAAATACATTTGTGTGTAAGAGGCCTTTGGCTACTTTCACATTAGCGGCAGCCTTCTCCGCCAGGTGAACAGCCTGCCAGATCCGTGCTGCCTTTAGTGCACGCGTGCCCCAAGCTGCTGTAGTTTTCGTTTTGGCGCACTTGGAGAAGGCAGGTAATATCTGACCCGAGCCTCATCATAAATAACATGCCTCCTCCACCAATGCAAGCCCTATCAAATCAGGGCCAAAGTCTTTACTGGTGTGCAATTAGTCACACAATCTGTAACAACTGGAATACCCCATTAACTCTTAGGGCTCATGCACACGACCGTATGCCCTCCAAGACATACAGTCCGTGAGCGGGCCATATGTCCCAGAGCGGCATACATGGTACAAACGGGAGCGCACAGCATCATAGGTTACTATGATACTCTGCGCATCGGGCCGCCAGCGGGACTATTTTCTTGTACTCATATGATCATGCGGCCCGATGCGCACAGTATCATAGTAACTTATGATGCTGTGCGCTCCCGTTCGCACGATGTAAGCCGCTCCGGGACATATGGCTCGCTCACGGACCGTATGTCTCTGAGGGCATACGGTCGAGTGCATGAGCCCTTAGAGCTCAGCCTGCGTCTTGTTGAGATGCACCTGGTTATATGTACTATGTAACCAGGTTGTGCTATTCTCCTACTCTCTAACCGTGTGGAGAGAGAAAGCCAGATTTCTCTGAGAGGACACTGCCGAGTTCTGAGCAAGGATATTGCAGTTATCACAGATTGCTGTACAGGTTGTGCTTTTGTTTCACTTGCCTGAGACTAGCTCAGCCTTGTCCAAGTAGTCAGGGATTGATCTTTGTTTAGTTAGAGCCAGGGCCGATCCTAGGGTCACAGGCGCCTGGGTGCAGAAATATTTCTGGCGCCCCCACATGGGCGTGGTTATCTTACTAACTCCTCCCCTTTACAATGTTTCTATGGCAACAACTTCAGCCCCACCAATTTGCTTTGACAATAACTTAGTCAACGGCTTTGACAAGTCAAAATAAATGTTTTATTTATTGACAAATCTGTGTCAAGTGCATGTAAATCAAATAGTGCAAATAGTACAAATAGTGTACTTGGACTATAAATATGAACTGATCAGCCACAACATTAAAACCACTGACAGGTGAAGTGAATAGCATTGATTATATTATTACAATGACACATGTCAAGGGGTGGGATATATTAGGCAACTACAATGGGGTCTAATGGATCCTGGAGGGGGGGCTCTCTAACAGAGGCCCTCTTTGTGACCTGAATTTTGATGGGCACAGTGGCTGCATTTTGACGGGCACAGTGGCTGCGTTTGGATGGGCACAGTGGCTGCGTTTGGACGGGCACAGTGGCTGCGTTTGGACGGGCACAGTGGCTGCGTTTGGACGGGCACAGTGGCTGCGTTTGACGGGCACAGTGGCTGCGTTTGACAGGCACAGCACAGTGGCTGTGTTTTTATGGCCACAGTATGTGTTTTGATGGGCACAATAGCTGCATTTTGATGGGCACAGTAGCTGCATTTTGATGGGCACAGTGGCTGCATGTTGATGGGCACAGTGGCTGCAGTTTGATGGGCAGTGCACAATGGTTGCATTTAATGGCACACAGTAACAGTATTACTTACACACAGGGTGCAGCCAGGGAAGCCAGCCAGGTCAGGTGCAGTCAGCACCCACTTCGCAAGGCACTGCAGCAGCCAGCAGGCAGATGATCAGATCGATGGCACGCCACTCAGTCTGTCTAGCCAGACCAGGCAGAAGGCATTCAAGGCACTGGGCAGGCTCAATCAGCTCAGCTGAATCAGGCAGCAGCAGCTTTAAAATGCTCCGCTGTCCGCTCGCTCCAGTCCCTCCTCTGCCTCCTAGCTACCACGCTGTCTGAAGATGGCAGAGGTGGGTGGAGCCGAGCGGAGCTATATGATCTCCAGCCGCAGAGGCGGCGCGCCGCGGGCTCTGACGTCACGTCGTCACTGACATCCCGCTCGGCTCGCAGATTCCTCGGCGAATCGGCGGCTCGGCTGCTCGGCTTAAAAAAAAAAAAAAGTCAAAAAAAAAAAAGTCCCGGCGGCTCGCTCGGCGCCTTTCGGGTGACAGCGCTGGGGTGCGGGGCACCCACTGCACCCCGTGTAGGATCGGCCCTGGTTAGAGCAAGGACAAGGCTAGGGATTTTGGCTCAAATTTACTAATCCTAAAGATGGTGTAAACTTAGACGGGCTGCCTAGACCTGCACCAAATTATCACAGGGGCTCAGGCTGGATGATAAATCTGGTGCAGGGACAGACACTTTTCTCTGACTCTATACCAACTATTGTGTGGCTTAGTTTGAGACAATTTTGACACAAAGTGGTGCCACCCATTCAATGAAGCTCTGCCCCCTTTCCAATAAACTCTGCCCCTTACCAAGCATGTTAAAAAAAAGTGTAGAAATCCTAGATGCCCTACATTGTGCCAGTTTGTGACTCCTTTTAAACAGGATTTTGACAGACAGATTAGTAAATCTGGGTCTTTGTTCTTATGATTTAGTTTTTGTGTCATGCAGCCTGTGGAATAAAACTGGCAAGGTGGTCAATTTAAAGAGGCCCTGTCACCACAAAATGCAGTGCAATCTGCAGGAAACATGTTATAGAGCAGGAGGAGCTGAGAAGACTAATGTATAGGTTTGTGGGAAAAGATTCATTAAAACCTGTAATCTGTACATTGATATCTTTGCTTTTTTCACCTCCTGTGAAGAGCTATCGGTCCAGGAAGGAGGAGTTATGAGTGACTGCCAGCTATCTCTTAGGGTTCATGCCCACAAACATAAGGGGCCTGTGCTGCACACCGCAAATAGCCGTACTTAATGCATAGGCACTGGCCATGTGCACTCTGTGGTGTGGATGCCGATCCAGTGACTTATATGGGTCCAGGATCTGCAAGATTCGGCAAAAGGTAGGACATGCCTTATCTTCTGTAGTGCGGAGGCACGGACCAGAAAGCCCACGGAAGTGCTTCTGTGGGCTTCCAATCCATGCCTCTGCTCCGCAAAAGATTCAGCGTGTCCTGGATCCGCACCACGGAGTTCACAGGGCCAGTGCCCGTATATTGTGGACCCGCCGTTTGCAGTCCACAATATTTGCACAGATCACTAACATTTGTGGGCATGAGAACTAATGCACACTTAGGCTACTTTCACACTTGCGTTAGGAGCGGATCCGTCTGGTATCTGCACAGACGGATCCGCTCCTAAAATGCAAACGCTTGCATCCGTTCAGAACGGATCCGTTTGCATAACCATGAACAAAAAAAATAAAAAAATTTTTTTTTTGTTTTTTTTGTTCATGATAATGCAAACGGATCCGTTTTGACTTTACATTGAAAGTCAATGGGGGACGGATCCGTTTGAAAATTGAGCCATACTGTGTCATCTTCAAACGGATCCGTCCCCATTGACTTCCATTATAAGTCTGGACGGATCCGTTCGCCTCCGCACGGCCAGGCGGGCACCCGAACGCTGCAAGCAGCGTTCAGGTGTCCACTCACTGAGCGGAGCGGAGGCTGAGCGCTGGCAGGCGGATGCATTCTCAGTGGATCCGCCTCCATTGAGAATGCATCAGGGCTGGACGGCTGCGTTCGGGAACGCAGGTGTGAAAGTAGCCTTATACACACAATGTTATCAATCACTGATAAAACCTCTTCCCTGTACCGATAGCTGTTTAAAGGAGGTGGAAATAGGAGACATATAAATGTATAAGTTACGGGTTTTACAAAATATTTTCCTACCACTGATGAAGGAGAATGTAGCTCCGAAAACGCATTTGGTGACCTAAGGAAGTGACAGTACATATTGAAACATCGATACCCATATACTGAACAGTTTGGGTTATACGCCACCGATCCACCTGTAATAGGAAAGCGCGCGCTCTGAACTTTCACTGCACGTAGGGTCTTCTCAGGAGCAGGTGAACAAACACGTGGGACGCCGAACACAGCGGAGGCAATACAAGGCTCTCCAGCGAGGTAACATCTACCCTGTACACACGCTCCGAGACTGCATGGAATGGTAATGTAACGATTTATCTAAATTACCAGCAATATCTACAGTGGTGTTCTGCAACATTGTACAAATAAGGACATTGGCTACTTATATTTAAGATTGCCTAGTGCCTGCAAACAAAGTGGAGATTTATCCAGCAACCATCATAACATTACAATACAGGTAAATCCCAAATAATGTAAAAGACATTTATTGGAAACTGGACCCTGATGATTTCTAATAACATTGAAATACGATATTGCCCATCATTTTGTGCTACTAACTGGACATGTATCATCTATATTGTGGATTTAATAAACAATGGTTTTAAACTGAATACTGTATTGTTAAAAGAGATATGCATAGCCGCTTACCCTAGCCTAATACCATGTGACTTGCAGGGTTGGATATGCACATCAACCATATGCAACTGTCTATTCTGGTATCTATTCTATTTTATTAGGGTTATTTTAGTTTTTTTTATTAATTTGTCTGTTTTTAAGAGGGTTTTTCGTTTGATGTACTCAGCTTATATCTCACCATTGATTATGGTGGATGAGATAAAGAATAAAAATAAAACCTATATACAATTTTATCACAAAGTAAGTGTTCCTGCAACAGCCAGATAATGGAGTGCCCTCCTCACATACTTTTTCTATTTTCCCAAATATAAATCTTCTCAGCTCCTCATGTTCTATAGCATGCTGCTATTGCACTGCATTTTCTGGTGATAGGTCCTCTTTAAACATAGTGGGGGACATTTACTAAGCATGCGCCAAAAAGAATGGCGTTTTGATTTGCGCCAAATATATCAACTGTTTTCTCCAGAATTTTCACCATAAAGAATGCATTGCGCCAGAAATGTCAAAGTGGGCGGAGCTATCAAATTTACGCATATTACACCTCAATTATCATCCTCTTATCGGCAGAAATAGCTCAAATTGTTGAGGACAATTAGACCAGCTTATGTTGTGGTGTTTTGTGTAAAAAGTCGCATTTAGAGCAGAAAGACGTGACTTGGTCAAAAAGTCGCATTTATGAAAAGAAAACCAACTCGTCAAAGGAATAAGTGATAGGTGAGTAACATGGTGCATTTATTTTTATCTAATACAAATGAGCTAAACATGAGTATTGACATCTAATTATAAATACAATTAAATAGTAATATATTAGGATTTACAGTGAAGAATCTGGGGATAAGAATATTAGAAAAGGTGAAGGATATATGATAAAAGAAAAGTATAACTTTTAATATACAATAATAAAACAGAATAAAACATTGCTTTCAAATATTTTTCTTTAACTCTTTCTTTTCAGGGTTCTTCCAAACATTAACCTCAAGTACAATGACAAAGGAATCTCTTAAGGTCCTGCTGTCCAATTTATATCCAAGTGAAGAATCTAAAGATATAGATGACCTTTGCCATCTTTTACTTTTTGAAATTGATAAAAAGAATAAAGGTGAGTTCAGTGAGGGAGATTCTGTTTCAATTTGTGCCCAAAAAAAAAAAAGCCCTGGCAAACATGCCTTGTGCCAGATTTATGTGTTTTAGGCATTTTTTACACCAAATCTGTCAGACAGAGTGAGTCACTGTGTGACATTATCTGCCTGTCTTGTCTCGTTTTAGGCTGTTGTATTGTAGAGATAATAAAATATCATCCAATACATGCCTTGTCCACGTTTATGTGTTTTAGACACTTTTTGTGCCTCACTAGACAAGGGACATGGTTTTGGGGAAATGGGTTAAGGAAGGGTGAAACCTAAAAAGTGTCAACATGCACCATTTTGGTGCAAAGTGAGCCAACCAATAAGTGTTGTAAAGTTGACTATGAAAATGCACCAAATGTATCATACAGCATGTGCCATTGTGATAAATGTCCAAATATTATATAGTATTAGGCTCCACGTTTTGAGGCTTCCATCAGAGGCGTAGATCTGGAGGACTCCAGACGTAAACCTCCAATGGAAGGCTGCATCGTATTCCACTGATGGGCACTCATTATCCCTACCATTACCAGGCAGCTGTCAGTTATTGAATATTGTTTTACAGATTGAATTTGGTCAATATTTAAAAAAAAGGCCTCCGGGCCTGCTAAGTATGGAAGCCTATGAGTAGTGGTGTGCCAAGGAGGGGGACGGTCCGCCCCGGGTGCCTGCTATCAGAAGCAATGAGCGCCTCCATCAATACAAAAGAGAGCGCTCATTGCTGGAGCGTCGGGAGCTGCGGTACTGTCACTCACTGACCACTCAGCTCCCAGCGCTCCTCCCCTCCTTCAGGATTTCTCCCTGCTCCACCATTCAGCCTGCAGACACAGATTGCGCTGAAGGCCTGTGTGGGAGGAGCCTGCAGCCCAAAAATCTGCCTAAGCTCAGCCCACACAGTGCTGCAAAATGATCTGTGACTCCAGGGAAGAAAGGACTGTGAGCTTCAGGAACGGGACAAAGTGAGTAGATACTGCGTTTTTTTTTGTTGTTGTTGTTGCTGTGCAGAGGGGGCACAGAGGGCATTTCTACCATGTAGGGGGCACAGAGGGCATTTCTACCATGGGGGGCGCACAGAGGGCATTACTACTACAAAGGGAGCACAGAGGGCATTACTACTACAAAGGGAGCACAGAGGGATTTACCAATACAAAGGGGGCACAGAGGGCTTTAGCAGTACACAGGGGGCACAGAGGGCAATACTATAGCAAAGGGGGCACAGAGGGCAATGCTACTACAAAGGGGGCACAGAGGGCTTTACTGCTGTGAAGGGAGCACAATAGGCATTTCTAGTATGGAGGGGGCACATAGGGACATACTACTACAAAGGGGGCACAAAGGGCATTACTACTACAAAGGGGGCGCAGAGGACAATACTACTACAATGGGGGCACAGAGGACAAAATTACTACAAAGGGGACACAGAGGACAATACTACTATTAAGGGGGCACAATGGGCATTACTACTGTGAAGGGGGCACAGAGAGCATTACTCCTGTAAAGGGGGTGGGCTTAACTGTTATGGGGCACTGAGTGGACATTATTACTGTGAAGGGAGCACAATGGGCATTACAACTTTGAAGGGGCACAGAGGGTATTATTACTGGTATGGGGGCACAGATAGGGCATTACTACTGTGAAGGGGGCACAATGCGGGCATAACTACTGTGAAGGGGGCACAATGAAGGGATAAGTACTTTAAGGGGGCACAATGTGGGCATAACTACTGTGAAAGTTGTACAGTGAGAGCATAAATACTGTTAGGGGGAACAGTGTGGGCATAACTACCATGAGGGGCACAATATGGGCATAACTACCGTGAGGGGGCAACTATCTGGACAAAACTACTGTAAAGGTTGTACAATGAGGGCAATACTACTGTGAGGGGGTGCAATTTACTTTTAAGTACTAAGGGTGGGGGGGGGGTGCCAGAGAAAGGATCCACCCCGGGTGCTAAACACCCTAGACACACCACTGCCTCCAGGCTTGGTGTCATAAGCAACTGTCAGTGTGAAAATGACTTTTTCAATGCAGTACAATACAGCAGTATGTGCATAAGCAGTGCACTCTCCATTTACTGCTATGGAACTTCCGTAACTAGCCAAGCTCGCTTACTCAGTTATTTTCGGTACTCCCATAGCAGTGAATGGAGAGCGGGACCCGCACTATTTGGCTTTGATGACATATCCTAACATCTAAGATTGGCCAAGCCGTTTAAATAATCATTCACTTTAGACTATTGCCAGGAGAGTCCTCAAAAACCAAATCCACAGATAAGCTAAAATGTACAGAGGCAGCCCAGCTGCCATACTGATGTCTGATGTAATATTCCTAATCCTTACTACAAGTTATTGTACAGTAGGTGGAGACAGATGTCTGACAGCAGCTTATCCCCTTTCACTATAACAATAAATACGAATGCACATCTGATGGATTTCTTTGATTTAGTACCGTAATATTGGCAAATGGGGCAGTTGAGGGCTAAACAATGCTGCAGGTCTAGTCCCCACCGCCCAGAAGTGATAACATCCCAATTGTTTTCACTTGAGCACTGCAGTGTTTAATGCACACAAACCAATTGGCTTCTGCAGTCACGTGTCATTAATACACACGTAACTGCTGAGACCATTTATTGGCAGCAGTGGTGGTCATGTGAAAACAATGCTAGACTGTGCAGGGACACACTCCCAAATGGTAACACCCATAAGTGACTTTATCCATAAACTTCTAGCCAGAAAAAAAAAAAAAGGGCAAAACATAGAGTCATAAGAATAGATGTTCCAGAATTGTAATTTCATGTGGAATACAATTATTTACTAAAACAGACGTGTCAGGAGTGGTATCGGGCCCCCTTTAAAATAGTTGCCAATTGAATCTTATTTATATCTATATTCTTTTGACCTCAGGATAAATCATAATGCTTTCCTGGCAGCTCCTTGTCATGTTCCCAGAAGAGGAACATGGTGTTTAATGCAGCAAAGCTACAGAGTGTGACCTGCCATAAAGATATAATGTAGATGTATTTCATCTTGAACCTCCTTTAGATAGAATTCCTACATACTCTTTTTAACATTTATAGTGCTTGTAATATTTAGAAAAATTCTGTTTCTTGGATAAAGGCATACATTGTGCTAAGAAAGCTGCAAGCATAGCTGTAAGGTACAGAGGTAGCCGTGGCATCTAGGCTATGGTGCCTGAGCGGACCCAAAGGCACCTTCTGCCACATAAGGTGTGACACAGTTAGGGGTAAGGTCTGGGAAAACAGGTATTTTCCTCCCAGCGTGTGCTGCTGGGCTGATTTGCAGCCAGGTGGGGTCAAACACCGGACTGGATTTTAAGTGCCGGTCCGGGTTTTGACAGCACCTAGGTGTCCTTAAAAGACAGCTGGGCTCAGCAGCAAAGTGTGTGTGTGCTGGGAACTGAGGCTTGTGCCGTGCTCGAGGGCTGAGACCCGTGTTTAGGGGAAACAGGCCCCCTAAAAGCCTGCTGTGGACTGCTGGAGGCAGAACTGCCAACAAGGTGATTTTTGCTATGTGGACTTTCCATTGTGTGTGAACTAACACCAAGACTGCAAAAGTTGCACATGGTAGGTGAGAGTTTTTTTTTCTTTAAAGTGGTTATCAAACCCCTATAATACCCCCTAAAATGCCCAGGCCCCTGGAACTGGTTATAATTACCTGGCTCCCCATCACACGTGTTGCTTCTGATGCCCGCACGGCCACCTCTGCATCTCCCCATAACACGGATGAAAACATCCGGAGACGGGGATGGTGGGGCAGCAATAGCAGGCAGTGATGGGAATGAGCCTGCCTAGCGTCACCCGTGATGCTAAGATTGTTCCCGTCACAGATCAACATCCGGTGATGGGGGGGGATCCAATGGCAGGCCATGAAAGGAACAATCCTAGCATCGCAGGAAAGTTGCTGGGGGGGAAAACTGCAGGTCCTAAACTTTAAAATGGTTGCCTTAGGACCTCTCTCTGAGGTACAATGGAAAGCAATCATCGACCATAGTTTGAACGGTGGCAACGTAATGCTACATTACCGCTGTAGCACTACTGATTATTTGACTTTGGCAGCTGCTGCTGCTGCAACAACACAGTGGATGGAGCTGCTAGATTACTGCAGCTAAAGTCCATCTCAGTGCTTGGTGTCTATACATACACGAATATTATTGCTAATTTAATATTTACATACTTTATTGGGCACAATAACATCTCCAGAGGAAAAACACAAAGTATTTCTGATAATTATGTTTTTGCTTATTGCTACATAATTATTTTATTAGATTCATACAACATTAGCATGGCCATTCATCATTAGTTGTATCTATTATATGTCTATCTAATGTCCATTTAGTTTAGACAGGTTGCTTGGCATTTATTCTCCTGGGAAAATATATTACGGTAAGTTTGGCACCCCTCCACAAATAGTGATACATATAAATCTCTGTATGCTATTGTACATACAGTACATAGATTCTTAGTTCAGCAGCTCAACCATTATGCCCCGATTTGTTACTGAAGGTTGGTAGTGCAGTGGCCGGATTTGGGGTAATCCCAGTGCTATGCTGGGTCCTTCGGACACAGTTGAGGTGAGGCTGCTCCCTGCTCCGGAAGAGATGGTAAGTTGAGGTGCAATCCAATGGGAAAAAGGGTCCAGACATCCAGGGTCTGCATTAAACCAGTGTGCTTCTCTACTGGAGCAACTCAAGTGCAAAACAATATGGGAAAGGCACTGTGCTGGCTTCTCAAGTCTCCATCCTAGCAGAAGAAGGTTTTGTGCTGTGGAAAGCTGTCCCTCTCTTTCTCAGAAGATGGGTACCCTGGCCAAAGGGCTGGTGGCTCACGGTCTGTGGCTCTGTCAGCTGGTTGGCCCTCTGGTCAAAGTACTCTGTGGCAGAGTGACCCCATCTCAGCGTCTTCTTCTGGTTACTCTTGCACTCTGTCAGAGTCTCTTCTATTAAACACTGGTCACTATCTGCAGACAACTTTGGGCTCTAACTGCTTTCCTGATATGCAATTTGTAACTGAACTAGAACCTGCTAGTGGGAGGAGTTGAGTCGAGAAGCACAGCCTAAACAGCAATAATGTTGCAATTTCAGTCTGTCATATCATTTCAATACAAGTCTACGGGAATGACTAAGCAGTCTTTCCAGACATAAACAAGTCTTTAGACTTAAACAACAGAGCTAAACCAGAAAGTCAAGAGGCCTGTAAGTCAGTTTTTTTTCCCCTCCGAAACTTTGCATAGTCTCTTATAATAAACTGTGGAAGATTTCCAACTTCCAAACATCCATAGTCCAAAGCACCCTTGCTCAAGGGTACTAATGTAGCACCACTTGACACCATGGCAAAGTAAGTCTACTGCTTACGGCTGGTGCGTATAGCACATCATGCTTATGCTGCACTAGAACCTCTCACCAAGCTGCATCCTTGTAAAAAAAAATATCAAAAATGGCATGCAAATATTCAACTTAATTTCTGATTTATGTGTTTTTCATGTTTATACAAGGAGAAATTGATGAAGATCAGTTTGTGTCCTGGGTTCATAGTATGCCTCGTGAGCAAATCACATCAATATTGAACTTCCCAATATTACCGTTAGAAGTGACAACTGCATCTGAAAGGGAGCTGTCTTCAGTTCCAGTAAGTACAATTATGTAATTATGTATTAAGAGTAATGGAAGGATCACCCTTTTTGCTGTGCCTTCTTGTTAGAGAGGTTCAAGCCTCAATAATAAGCTGATAACAAAGGGGGAGATTTAGTTTTGATCTCCTGTGCCCTAATTTATTAAGAGACACATCTCTGGCCTTCCATGCACCAGAACTTAAATATATTCTATCTATTGGAGTAAACTTAAGCTATAATTTACGCCAGTTTCTGGTATACATTATAGTAAATCTGTGGCGTCTCCCCTACTACCAAGCCCCACTCTTTTATCTCCACAAGAAATCACAAAATAGGTGAAAATATTCAATAAATTGTGACTTTTTAGTGCCACTTATGTTCTAAATCTCTCCCAAATTGTCCTCCATCTGTGGGGAAAACCTGGTAGTAAGGGTCATTTTAATTGCTTCTAGCATGTGCCAATCAATGATGTAGAAAGTTGATTGTCCCTTGTCAAAAGGAGCTATTACACTGGCTAATTGTCAGGGGATTGTTCACAACTTTCTTTCATAACTTGCATTTCCATTCTTGTCAGCAGCACATCCCTTGTTTACAGGAGGAGATGTGTTGCTGACAAGCACTCATTTTTTCTGCCACATAAAAATTGTGATTAGCCGATCCTGCAAACATTTGTTTGGTCAATAATCAGCTGCTGTAATAGGTCCTCAAAAGGATTGTCCATTACACCATTACATGTCATATTCATTGTATAGCTCACAGAAAAAGATCCAGTAAGGCTCCATTCACACGTCCGTATGTGTTATGTGGATCTGCAAAACACGGACACCGGCAATGTGCGTTGCGCATTTTGAGGACCGCACATCGCCGACACTCTCATAGAAAATGTATTTTCTTGTCCGCAATTGCGGACAAGAATAGGCAAATACGGATGCGGACAGCACATTCCGGCCCATTTGAAAATGAATGGGTCCGCACCTGTTCCGCAAAATTGCGAAACGGATGCGGACCCATTTAGCGGACGTGTGAATGGACCCTAAAGGTATGAAATTTACTTACACAGTATGTGGTCACCTACAGCACAGTGCTTATATGACCCTAATGCTAGTGGACAGCAAGGTGTCAGCATAATGATTCACAGTTCAATAAAGAGCAGGTTATAGAAATAAAATAAGATTTTAAAAAGTTAATAGTTGCAAATTGTATGGAACAAAAAATCAGCACCCACCTCTTTATTCTCCAGTGATCTAACACATTACTGGCATCTCACTCAGTGATGCGTTTTGCTGTCAGTAGTATGGCACATGACCACTGTGGCGACAGACTGGCTGCAGCGGTCACATGCTAACTGCTTGTAAACAAACACTGGAAGGAGCACCCTGACTTCAGCGCTGGATCGCCAGGCGACAGAAGAGGTTAATGGCTGTTCTCTGATCTCCCACAGAAGTGAATGGAGCATGGTAGGAGTAGTAGTTCCACAACTGGAGTGCCATAGGTTGCTGACCACTGGCCTAAAGCATAAACAACACTACCGAACAACATAAAAGATGGTACGGGTGAAATCAAAGTGCTGACTGTAGTGTCTAGTGCTGCCCAAATGCATATTTGGCCATGGCTTTATGAGAAGATGTATAGGAGATAAGTTTAGTAAGTGTCTGTTTACTAGAATGTTACTACATATCACCTATTCTACTGGATAAGCACATTCAAGTTCAGATTTTCAGATTGTGCTGATGTTATGGGTCCAAAGTTTGATTGTTATGGTATGTAGAACACATGCAGTACATATGGCAGTGTATAGTATAATCATTGTGCAAAATATTAAACTAGTAGTAGTATAAAAAAAAAAACAGAAGCTAGCTATTATGTCATTCATCATCATCTTTATTTTTCTCCTCAGGTAAATATTGATTTGGAAGACAAGTGGAGAATACGCGATGACCAGCTTCAGCATGTGGCATCATTGATGGACAGAAAAAAAAGAGACTGGAGACTATTAGCAAACAATTTGGGATTCTTAGAAAAAGACTGCATCTTTTTTGAGCAGAATAATTCAATGAATAGAGACAAAGTAAGTCAAATTACAGGCACTATACATAAATGCTATAAAGAATGGATCTATTGAAATAAATTTACTATGCTGATTTACTATGCTAAATTTACTGTGCATTTACTATGCTGAAATCCGCCTAAATTAAGCATATTTCAGGCTCAGATAGCGGTGCAACGATTAGTTGCGCCGCTATCTGCGACTTCGCCCCACTCACTACAGGTCTAAAATTGTGGGTGTTGCGTGGGCGGGGAAGGGGACGGGCCAGTAGGCCATTCACCATTTTTTAAGCCTGTTTTTGGCATAGAAAAAGGTCTAAATGTTAGACAGCTAGGAAGGCAGGCGCCTCTTCATAAATTCAGCGGACACACCGCCAATTTAGGGCTTTATTAAGACCAGTGTCTAAAATGCCGGTCATAATAAATGTGCCCCAAACTGTCTTACCTCATTCCTCCAAAACATAGCATGTATCAAAGTTGTGAGTCAAATTTCATTTTATATACACGTGAAAAAATTGTTGGTACCCCTCTGTTAAATAAAAAAAGACCCACAATTGTCACTTAACTTAAAACTGACCAAAATAATAATAAATTCAAATATACAGAAATTCAGCTAATGAAAATCAGACATTGCTTTTAAATTGTGGTTCAATAGAATCATTTTGAAAAAACAAACTAATGAAACTGGCCTGGACAAAAATGATGGTACCCCTAGAAAAGATTGACAATAATTTGACCATAAGGACATGTTAAAGGGTTTCTGTCACCCCACAAAACTCATTTTTTTTTTTTTTGGATAGTTAGATTCCTTATAGGGCGATATAGGAGAATATAATAGTCTTACTTACTTTCATGCGGCCGATTCTTTATAAAACGAAGTTTTATAATATGTAAATGAGGGCTCTACCAGCAAGTAGGGCGTCTACTTGCTGGTAGCCGCAGCAGCAATCCGCCCCCTCGCCGTGTTGATTGACAGGGCCAGCCGTGATCTCCTCCTCCGGCCGGCCCTGTCAGTATTTCAAAAATCGCGCGCCTCTGGTCATTCGGCGCAGGCGCTCTGAGATGAGGAGGCTCGTCTCCTCAGCACTCCCTCAGTGCGCCTGCGCCGATGACGTCTTCTCTTTCGGTGATGTCATCGGCGCAGGCGCACTGAGGAGACGAGCCTCCTCATCTCAGAGCGCCTGCGCCGAATGACCAGAGGCGCGCGATTTTTGAATTACTGACAGGGCCGGCCGGAGGAGGAGATCCCGGCTGGCCCTGTCAATCAACACGGCGAGGGGGCGGATCGCTGCTGCGGCTACCAGCAAGTAGACGCCCTACTTGCTGGTAGAGCCCTCATTTACATATTATAAAACTTCGTTTTATAAAGAATCGGCCGCATGAAAGTAAGTAAGACTATTATATTCTCCTATATCGCCCTATAAGGAATCTAACTATCCAAAAAAGAAAATAATGAGTTTTGTGGGGTGACAGAAACCCTTTAAACAAATCACAGAAAAAATTTATAGAACATCCTGCACGATATGATACCAAGCGACAAGGTGGTCTCAGTTCAGGTGGGTCATACGCTAAACCTGCCTATGCCGTTATGCATTTATGTTCAGGAGCGCAGACCCCGCACATATAGTGTGTTGCTCCTAGTAACCTCCATGTGCAACATCAATCGGTGGGAGGAGGAGCACACACACCTGTATGTACCACCATAGGTCGCCTATTAGGTAGGTGGGCTTAGATGTGTTTTGATCAAAACGTATTGACCAAGTGTCTCAGATTTTATCAAGAGAGTGAGGGCTTGGTCCATATGTTATGCTTGCATCTATTATTATAGTGCATTATTTTCTGTGTTTATATATATATGTAGCCATGTACACCTGCGGCATTCATTATCATATCGTGCAGGATGTTCTATACATTTTTTCTGTGATTTGTTTAACTTGTCTTGAAGGAGTGGCACTTTCATTTGAGAATATGCTCCTATTTTGGGAGTAGTATTCATGTGCACTTATCTAATAGGCGACCTTGATTATGGTGGTACATATAGGTGTGTGTGCTCCTCCTCCCACCGGTTGCTGATGCACATGGAGGTTTCTAGGAGCAACACACTATATGTGCGGGGTCTGCGCTCCTGAACATAAATGCATAACGGCATAGGCAGGTTTAGCGTAGGACCCGTCTGAACTGAGACCACCTTGTCGCTTGGTAGGCGGGCTTAGATGTGTTTTGATTAAAACATATTGACCAAGTGTCTCAGATTTTATCAAGAGAGCGAGGGCTTGGTCCATATGTTATGCTTGCATCTATTATTATAGTGCATTATTTTCTGTGTTTACATAAGGACATGTTACACTGAGGTGTGTCCTATAATTAGCATTGTGTCTTTAAACTTGTAATCAGTCAGTCTGCCTATTTAGAGGGTGAAAAGTAGTCACTGTGTTGTTTGGTATGGTGGGTACCACACTGAACGTGGACCAAAGAAACACTTGTCTCAGGAGATTAAAAGGAAAATAGACAAACATGTTAAAAGTAAAGGCTATAAGATCATCTCCAAATAGCTTTTTGTTCCTGTTACTACAGTTGCACATATTATTCAGAAGTTTAAATCATAAAAAAGTGAGACTGGAAATTGTAAAAATGCATATTGACGAGCCACAAAGTTTCTGGGATAATGTGTCTTGGACATATGAGACAAAAGTCACATCAGCTCTATGTTCACAGACACAAAAATGAAGCCTACAAAGAAAAGAACATTGTACCTACTGTGAAACATGGAGGAGGCTTGATTATGTTTTGGGGCTGCATCAGGCACAATGTGTCTTGAATCTGTGCATGGTACTGTGAAATCTCAAGACTATCAAGGCATCCTAGAGCGAAATGTGCTGCCCTCTGTCAGAAAACTTAGTTTCAGTCACAGGTCATGGATCCTCCAACAGGATAATGACCCAAAACACACAGCTAAAAACATCCAAGGATAGTAAAGAACAAAGCACTGGACTATTCTGAAGTGGCCTTCTGATCTAAATCCTGCGGAAGGAGCTGGAACATACAGTATGGAGAAAGCACCCTTTAAACCATAAACAGCTGGAGCAGTTTACTCACGAGGAGAGGGCCAAAATACCTGTGGATAGGAGCAGAAGTCTCATTAAGAGTTACAGAAATTGCTTGATTGCAGTGATTGCCTCAAAAGGTTGTGCAACATAATATTAAGTTAAGGATACCATCATTTTTGTCCAGGCCAATTTCATTCGTTTGTTTTATAAGTAATTCTGTTGAACCAAAATTCTAACTCAACAATAAAATAAGGTAATGCATATCCACAGGGCCGCTGATAGAAATCATGGGGCCCCGTACAGCATACATGACGGGGCCCCCTTCAGCTCCACCCCCTGATCCCTCCTTCAGCCACACCCCTGGCCCCGCCCTTGGCCCCTCCCCAGACGCCGCCTTGAAACAACATGCAGATTTGTCTACAAGTGATATTTATGGCGCTGGGGGGTCGTCTGTGAATGGCGCTGTTATGGAGGGGATCTGTGAATGGCACTGTTATGGAGGGGATCTGTGAATGGCACTTTTATGGAGGGGATCTGTGGATGGCACTGTTATGGAGGGGATCTGTGGATGGCACTGTTATGGAGGGGATCTGTGGATGGCACTGTTATGGAGGGGATCTGTGGATGGCACTGTTATGGAGGGGATCTGTGGATGGCACTGTTATGGAGGGGATCTGTGGATGGCACTGTTATGGAGGGGATCTGTGGATGGCACTGTTATGGAGGGGATCTGTGGATGGCACTGTTATGGAGAGGATCTGTGGATCTGGCACTGTTATGGAGGGGATCTGTGGATGGCACTGTTATGGGGGGATCTGTGGATGGCACTGTTATAGAGGGGGATCTGTGGATGACACATACCGACCTTACATTCAGCTCCTGCCTCCTCCCTCCACCCTCCAGTAACAAGTGCGGGCGGCAGCGCTCACTCACTGACGTCACGCGCCTGCGCCGCCTAGTGGGAGGAGAAGCGTGTGACGTCAGTGAGTGAGCGCCGCCCCCACACTGCCTGCTGTTACTGGAGATCGCCACTACGATATCAGCACATCAGCCTGATGATCCACCCCCTTTGATCTGCCGTTTCCAACTTGCGCTACCCCCGGAGCACCAGCCTGAGCGCTCGTTCGGCACAACAACACTGCAGCAGGAGGATCTCCCCGGCCTCCAGCGCACCAGCCGATTACAGCGCCGCCCAGAGAGGCTTCCCCCGTGACGTCACTGACTCAGTCCCCGCCCCTTTAACCTTTAGAAGCGCGCAGCAAAAAAATTAAAATGGCTCGGGAGTCGGCAGCCCGGGCCCCCCTGCCAGCCGGGCCCGGTACAACTGGGCCAGCTGTACTGGCCTATCAGCGGCCCTGCATATCCAAGCAAAAAACAGGGCATGATGAGGAACAAAATGCTTGTAACACCCAGGGACATGATTGTGTGCAAGCACAGATCTTCCTAGAGCTGTCTGCCCCACCAAACTAAGTAATCGGGGAAAAGGGCCTTGGTAAGAGAGGTGACCAATAACCCTCTGGCTGAGCTCCAAAGATCTTGTGTGAAGATAGGAGAAACTTTCAGAAGGTCAACAATCACTGTAGCATTTTTTCATTCTGGGCTTCATGGCATAGTGGCCTGAAAGAAGCCTCTCCTCAGTAAGAGACACATGCAAAAAAAAAGCTATAGTCTGATGAAACAAAGATTGAAATTTTTGGCCTCAATTCTAAGTGTCATGTTTGGAGGAAACCAGGCACTGCCCAGTACCATCCATACAGTGAACCATGATGGTGGAAGCATCATGCTGTGGGGGGGGGGGGGACAGGAGACAGATCAGAGTTGAAGGAAAGCTGAATGGAGCAAAGTACATAGATATTTTTAATGATAACCTAATCCGCAGTGGTCTGGATCTCACACTGGGCTGAAGTTTTACCTTCCAACAAGACAATAACCCTAGGCACACAACCAAGACAATATGGTAGTGGCTTAGGGGCAACTCTATGATTGTCCATGAGTGGCCCAGCCAGAGCACTGGCTTGAATCCAACTGAACATCTCTGGAGAGACCAGAAAATGGCTGTCCACTGACAGTCCGCAACCTGACTGAGCTTGAAGGGATCTGCAGAGACAAATGGCAAAAAAATCACCAAATCAAGGTGTGTAAACCTTGTGGCATCATAACGAAGAAGAATGGATTCTGTAATCGCTGTCAGAGATGCTTCAATTAAAGGGCTTCTGTCACCCCACTAAACAGTTTTTTTTTTTTTGGTTACTTATAATGTCTATAATGCGATTTATGCATACATACTGTAATTAATCATTTTCGTATCAGCAGATTCTGTTAAAAACGTACTTTTAAAATATGCAAATTACCTTGCTACCAGCAAGTAGGGCGGCTATTTGCTGGTAGCAGCCGCATCCTCCTATCCTAAAGACGCCCCCTCCGCATGCTGATTTACAGGGCCAGCGGACGGGATCTTTCTCTGCTGGCCCTGTTTGCATTCAAAATCTGGCGCCTGCGACGTACCTGTCTTCAGTCGGCGCAGGCGCACTGAGAGGAGGACGCTCGCTCGGTCGCTCCTTCCTCAATGCGCCTGCGCCGGGTGTAGATGTGACCTCATCGGCGCAGGCGCATTGAGGATGGAGCGGCCGAGCGAGCATCCGCCTCTCAGTGCGCCTGCGCCGACTGAATACCGTTACGGCGCAGGCGCGAGATTTTGAATGCAAACAGGGCCAGCAGAGAAAGATCCCGTCCGCTGACCCTGTCAATCAACATGCAGAGGGGGCGTCTTTAGGGTAGGAGGATGCGGCTGCTACCAGCAAGTAGCAGCCCTACTTGCTGGTAGCAAGGTAATTTGCATATTTTAAAAGTACGTTTTTAACAGAATCTGCTGAACGAAAATGATTAATTACTGTATGTATGCATAAATCGCATTATACAGTTGTGGCCAAAAGTTTTGAGAATTACATAAATATTGGAAATTGGAAAAGTTGCTGCTTAAGTTTTTATAATAGCAATTTGCATATACTCCAGAATGTTATGAAGAGTGATCAGATGAATTGCATAGTCCTTCTTTGCCATCAAAATTTACTTAATCCCCCAAAAAACTTTCCACTGCATTTCATTGCTGTCATTAAAGGACCTGCTGAGATCATTTCAGTAATCGTCTTGGTAACTCAGGTGAGAATGTTGACGAGCACAAGGCTGGAGATCATTATGTCAGACTGATTGGGTTAAAATGGCAGACTTGACATGTTAAAATGAGGGTGATGCTTGAAATCATTGTTCTTCCATTGTTAACCATGGTGACCTGCAAAGAAACACGTGCAGCCATCATTGCGTTGCATAAAAATGGCAAGGATATTGTGGCTACTAAGATTGCACCTCAATCAACAATTTATAGGATCATCAAGAACTTCAAGGAAAGAGGTTAAATTCTTGTTAAGAAGGCTTCAGGGCGTCCAAGAAAGTCCAGCAAGTGCCAGGATCGTCTCCTAAAGAGGATTCAGCTGCGGGATCGGAGTGCCACCAGTGCAGAGCTTGCTCAGGAATGGCAGCAGGCATGTGTGAGCGCATCTGCACACACAGTGAGGCGAAGACTTTTGGAAGATGGCCTGGTGTCAAGAAGGGCAGCAAAGAAGCCACTTCTCTCCTAAAAAAACATCAGGGACAGATTGATCTTCTGCAGAAAGTATGGTGAATGGACTGCTGAGGACTGGGGCAAAGTCATATTCTCCGATGAAGCCTCTTTCCGATTGTTTGGGGCATCTGGAAAAAGGCTTGTCCGGAGAAGAAAAGGTGAGCGCTACCATCAGTCCTGTGTCATGCCAACAGTAAAGCATCCTGAGACCATTCATGTGTGGGGTTGCTTCTCATCCAAGGGAGTGGGCTTACTCACAATTATGCCCAAAAACACAGCCATGAATAAAGAATGGTACCAAAACACCCTCCAACAGCAACTTCTTCCAACAATCCAACAACAGCTTGGTGAAGAACAATGCATTTTCCGGCACGATGGAGCACCGTGCCATAAGGCAAAAGTGATAACTAAGTGGCTCGGGGACCAAAACGTTGACATTTTGGGTCCATGGCCTGGAAACTCCCCAGATCTTAATCCCATTGAGAACTTGTGGTCAATCCTCAAGAGGCGGGTGGACGAACAAAAACCCACTAATTCTGACAAACTCCATGAAGTGATTATGAAAGAATGGGTTGCTATCAGTCAGGAATTGTCCCAGAAGCTGATTGAGAGCATGCCCAGTCGAATTGCAGAGGTCCTGAAAAAGAAGGGCCAACACTACAAATACTGACTCTTTGCATAAATGTCATGTAATTGTCGATAAAAGCCTTTGAAAGTATGAAGTGCGTGTAATTATATTTCACTACATCACAGAAACAACTGAAACAAAGATCTAAAAGCAGTTTAGCAGCAAACTTTGTGAAAACTAATATTTTTGACATTCTCAAAACTTTTGGCCACGACTGTAGGCATTATAAGTAACCAAAAAAAAAAAAATGTTTAGTGGGGTGACAGAAGCCCTTTAAGGCCTCTTTCACACTTGCGTTGTTGGGATCCGGCATGCACTTCCGTTGCCGGAGGTGCCTGCCGGATCCGTAACAACGCAAGTGTACTGAAAGCATTTGAAGACGGAACCGTCTTCCAAATGCTTTCAGTGTTACTATGGCACCCAGGACGCTATTAAAGTCCTGGTTGCCATAGTAGGAGCGGGGAGCGGGGGAGCGGTATACTTACAGTCCGTGCGGCTCCCCGGGCGCTCCAGAATGACGTCAGAGCGCCCCATGCGCATGGATGACGTGATCCATGTGATCACGTGATCCATGCGCTTGGGGCGCCCTGACGTCACTCTGGAGCGCCCGGGGAGCCGCACGGACGGTAAGTATGCTGCTCCCCCGCTCCCCGCTACACTTACCATGGCTGTCAGGACTTTAGCGTCCCGGTAGCCATGGTAACTATTCAGAAAAAGCTAAACGTCGGGTCCGGCAATGCGCCGAAACGACGTTTAGCTTAAGGCCGGATCCGGATCAATGCCTTTCAATGGGCATTGATCCCGGATCCGGCGTTGCGGCAAGTCTTCAGGATTTTTGGCCGGAGCAAAAAGCGCAGCATGCTGCGGTATTTTCTCCGGCCAAAAAACGTTCCGTACCGGAACTGAAGACATCCTGATGCATCCTGAACGGATTACTCTCCATTCAGAATGCATTAGGATAATCCTGATCAGTATTCTTCCGGCATAGAGTCCCGACGACGGAACTCTATGCCGGAAGACAATAACGCAAGTGTGAAAGAGCCCTAAGTACTGAGTCCTGAAAAGTGTGCCTAACATTTGCCTAAACTTTGCATTAATAAATAGTACAGTTTGTACAGCTGAATTTTAACAGAAAAGTATTTTATGATGCAAATGTAGTAAAACATGAAAAAAAACTCACTTCACCTCCCAAAAAATTAGATAAAAAGTGATCAGTCATATGTAACCCAAAATGGTACCAATAAAAACTACAGATTTATCCGCTGACACAGCTCAGTCAAAAAAAAAAGGTTATGGCTCTTAAAAACCATTTCAGCAAATTCTGCGCTAGTAAATCCAAATGTCGCTCTTTCCATTCTGAGCGCTGCCATGTCCCCAAACAGCAGTTTACGATCACATTTGGGATATTTCCATAATCAGCAGAAATTGCGTAATAGATTATTTGTGCTTTTTTCTGATTTTCCTTTTTTGCTTTTTCGTTTTTCACTCCCCGCCTTCCCATAGTCCTAACTTTTTTATTTTTCCACTCACATAGCCTTATAAGGGCTTATTTTTTGCGGGACAAGTTGTACTTTCAAATGACACTATTTACGGTTGCATATCATGTAGTAGGAAGCAGAATTTTTTTTTCCAAATGGTGTAGAATTGGGAAAAAATGCTATTCTGAAAAAGGCTTTTATTTTTATTTTTTTCACTGTACACTATGCGGTAAAATTGACCTGTTATCTTCATTCTCCAGGTCAGTACGGTTACAACGATACCACACTTGTATAATTTTTCTTTTTAATACTGAAAAAACAATTAAAACCTTTAAGGAAAAAAAAAAAATAATTATAACCATATTCTGACCCCTAACTTTTTTGTAGTTATGTTTACGGGGATGTGTGAAGGCTCATTTTTTGCAGGACGATATGTTTTCAGTGATAACAATTTGAAGTGTGTGCCACTTTTTGATCACTTTTTATAAAAAAAATTATTGGGTAGTTTAAGTGACAAAAAATAGCAAATTGGCTGTTTTTATTTTTTTCCTGTTATGCCATATTCCATTAATATTGTTATATTTTAATTGTATGGGCATTTTTGCACAAGGCGATGCCCATGATGTTTATTTTTTTAATTGGTTAAGTATTTTTATTTTAAGGAAAGGGGGGTGATTTGAACTTTTTTTTTTTAGATATATATTTATACAGGGAGTGCAGAATTATTAGGCAAGTTGTATTTTTGAGGATTAATTTTATTATTGAACAACAACCATGTTCTCAATGAACCCAAAAAACTCATTAATATCAAAGCTGAATATTTTTGGAAGTAGTTTTTAGTTTGTTTTTAGTTTTAGCTATTTTAGGGGAATATCTGTGTGTGCAGGTGACTATTACTGTGCATAATTATTAGGCAACTTAACAAAAAACAAATATATACCCATTTCAATTATTTATTTTTACCAGTGAAACCAATATAACATCTCAACATTCACAAATATACATTTCTGACATTCAAAAACAAAACAAAAACAAATCAGTGACCAATATAGCCACCTTTCTTTGCAAGGACACTCGAAAGCCTGCCATCCATGGATTCTGTCAGTGTTTTGATCTGTTCACCATCAACATTGCGTGCAGCAGCAACCACAGCCTCCCAGACACTGTTCAGAGAGGTGTACTGTTTTCCCTCCTTGTAAATCTCACATTTGATGATGGACCACAGGTTCTCAATGGGGTTCAGATCAGGTGAACAAGGAGGCCATGTCATTAGATTTTCTTCTTTTATACCCTTTCTTGCCAGCCACGCTGTGGAGTACTTGGACGCGTGTGATGGAGCATTGTCCTGCATGAAAATCATGTTTTTCTTGAAGGATGCAGACTTCTTCCTGTACAACTGCTTGAAGAAGGTGTCTTCCAGAAACTGGCAGTAGGACTGGGAGTTGAGCTTGACTCCATCCTCAACCCGAAAAGGCCCCACAAGCTCATCTTTGATGATACCAGCCCAAACCAGTACTCCACCTCCACCTTGCTGGCGTCTGAGTCGGACTGGAGCTCTCTGCCCTTTACCAATCCAGCCACGGGCCCATCCATCTGGCCCATCAAGACTCACTCTCATTTCATCAGTCCATAAAACCTTAGAAAAATCAGTCTTGAGATATTTCTTGGCCCAGTCTTGACGTTTCAGCTTGTGTGTCTTGTTCAGTGGTGGTCGTCTTTCAGCCTTTCTTACCTTGGCCATGTCTCTGAGTATTGCACACCTTGTGCTTTTGGGCACTCCAGTGATGTTGCAGCTCTGAAATATGGCCAAACTGGTGGCAAGTGGCATCTTGGCAGCTGCACGCTTGACTTTTCTCAGTTCATGGGCAGTTATTTTGCGCCTTGGTTTTTCCCCACGCTTCTTGCGACCCTGTTGACTATTTTGAATGAAACGCTTGATTGTTCGATGATCACGCTTCAGAAGCTTTGCAATTTTAAGAGTGCTGCATCTCTCTGCAAGATATCTCACTATTTTTGACTTTTCTGAGCCTGTCAAGTCCTTCTTTTGACCCATTTTGCCAAAGGAAAGGAAGTTGCCTAAAAATTATGCACACCTAATATAGGGTGTTGATGTCATTAGACCACACCCCTTCTCATTACAGAGATGCACATCACCTAATATGCTTAATTGGTAGTAGGCTTTCGAGCCTATACAGCTTGGAGTAAGACAACATGCATAAAGAGGATGATGTGGTCAAAATACTCATTTGCCTAATAATTCTTCACTCCCTGTATATTTGTAATCTTTTTTATTTTTTTTACTTTTTTTTAAACTTTTTTTTAAGTCACCTTGGGTGACAATAACTGGCAATCATTCGATTGCCATAGTGTTCATTGATGGCTAAATAGCCATCATTGAACACTTCATTTGCACTATACCAATACAAGGCTGTCACCTAGTGGACTGTATTGGTATATTCATCTAATTGACTCTGAAGCCTGCTTGAGGCTTTGATCAATTAGCGCAATGTAACAGGTTCCCGATCTCAGTCGGGGAACACTGTTACCGGACCCGAAGCGCGCGACTTCCGTTTCCGGGCTGATCAGACGCAGTGGTCACATTTGATCACGGCATCTGAAGCGTAAGATGTATGCAATCAGCCTTATGGCTGATCGCATACATGTGCCGCAGGTCTCTGCTATTTAAAATAGCAGAAACCCCGTGGCTAAGGCGCCTTCTGCATGTGTGAGCGGGTGCCATGTTTGGGGACCGGACCTCCGCCATACATGTACGGCGGAGGTCTTTAAGGGGTTAACCATTGCAAAAATTGAAAAAATTTAGGCTAAAGCAACATAGTATTGAAGAAAGTTTTTTTCATTCTCACAGTTCAATGTTAATAAATTCTATGAAACATCTGTGTAGTCAAAACCATCACCATCATCTGTGTAGTCAAAACCATGCAAGTTTGCCATAGCGTCCAAATGAATTCCAGTAAAATCCAGGATAAACGATAATCACAGAAAAGAGATTAAAAAAAAAGATAAAAACATTCTGCATGATATGAGAAATAAATATGTGGATGTCTCTGGCTACATTTATGAAAAATATCACGGAAAAAAAAGATGATAATGCACAAAATAGATGCAAATATTATATATGGACTAAGCCCTCATTCTGATGTAATAAAATCTGAGACTCTTAGCAAATATATTTTGATCAAAACACATCTGTGCCCACCTACCTCTGCCAAGGTGGTCTCAGGTTAGGCAGGTCCTATGCTAAACCTACCCAAGCCATTGGGCATCTATGTTCAGGAACGCAGACTCTGCAGATATAGTGTACTGCTCCCAGTCACCTCTACAGTATGTGCATCCAGCAGCCAATGAGAGGAGGAGCAAGCACACCTATATGTACCACCTAATCAAGGCAGCCTGTTTGATTGGAAGGGCAAAAGTGCAGAGGAATGCTACTCCCAAGATAAAGTAGGAGCGCATTCACACTTGAAGGTGTCACTCCCTCAAGCAAATACTACAAGATAAACAAAAATCACAGAAAACAGATAAAAAAACTAAGATAAAAACATCCTGCATGATATGATAAATAAATATGTGGATGTCCCTGTCTACATTTATGAAAAAATGTGTTTTGATCAAAATATATTTGCTAAGAATCTCAGATTTTATTACATCAGAGTGAGGGCTTAGTCCATATATAATGCTTGCATCTATTTTGTTTGTGCACTATTATCTTTTTTTCTGTGACTTTTTTTCTTAATGTAGCCATGGACATCTGCATATTTATTTATCATATCGTGCAGGATGTTTTTATCTTTGTTTTTTATCTCCTGATTTTTGTTTATCTTGTAGTATATGCTTGAGGGAGTGACACCTTCAAGTGTGAATGCGCTCTTATTTTATCTTGGGAGTAGCATTCCTGTGCACTTTTGCCCTTCCTATCAAACGGGCTGCCTTGATTAGGTGGTACATATAGGTGTGCTTGCTCCTCCCATTGGTTGCTTGATGCATATAGAGGTGACTAGGAGCAGCACACCATATGTGCAGAGTCTGCACTCCTGAAAATAGATGCCCAATGGCATAGGTAGGTTTAGAGTAGGACCTGCCTGACCTGAGACCACCATGACGGGTGTTTTGATCAAAATATGCTATTTGCTAGGAGTCTCAGATTTTATTACATCAAAATGAGGGCTTAGGCCATATATAATGCTTGCATTATTATCTTTTTTTCTGTGACTTTTTTCCAGTAAAATCCGGGTTTCAAATGCCAAATTGTGTATAACAAACTTCCTAAAAAAATAGAAGCTTCAAAATCCACAAGTTTCTCCTTCATTCTGAGGCTGATATTTTAGTCAAGTAGCAATCTAGGGCCAATTGTGGGATATTTTTAAAAACTGAATCAGAGTAACATTCACACGTCCGTTGTTTCTTTCCTGATCTGTTCCGCTTTTTGCGGAACAGATCTGGACCAGATCTGGACCCATTCATTTTCAATGGGTCCTGAAAAAAAATCAGACATTGAGCTGTCCGATTTTTTTCAGGACCCATTGAAAATGTATGGGTCCAGATCTGGTCCAGATCTTTTCCGCAAAAAAAGGAACAGATCAGGAAAGAAACAACGGACGTGTGAATGGACCCTAATTAATTTGGAGTATTCCTTCCATTTCAGCACCTGCCGTGTTCAAAAAAATGGATTAAAATTTAAAATCTAGAAAAAAAGAAAATTTTATATTTCACCTCCATTTTACATTAATTCCCGTGAAACACCTAAAGGATTAACAAACTTCCTAAATGTTATTTTGATTATTTAGAGGGGTACAGTTTTTTTTTAAATGGGGTGATTGTTGGGGGTTTCTAATATATCTAGGCCTCGCAAGGCCACTTCAGAGCTAAACTGGCCCTAAAAATAGGATTTGGTAATTTTCATCAAAATTATTAAAATTGCTGCTAAACTTCTAAGCCTTTTAACATAAAAAAATAAAAGTATGACTGAACAATGATAACAACATAAAGTGGACATATGATAAATATTAATTATTAAATATTTTCTGAGTGTCTTACAAGCAGAGAAATTCAAATTTTGAAAATTGTTGGGATTTTTTTGTAATAAATAAACACAAAATATAAAGACCGAAATTTATCACTATCATAATGTACACTGTGTCATGAGAAAACAGTCTCAGAATTGCTTGGATATGTAAAAATATTCCAGTGTTGGTCACTTTCTAGTTATTGTTTACCAATGTATTTGTGAGATGATAACATGGCATTTACTAATAAAGCCTTTGTTGAAATTTGTGATTCCCATACTGTACATAAAATGACCGCTGATGGAGGGTCAAATAGCCCTTGTCCTTAAGGGGTTAATCATTGACTATTGACTGTTTCATTCAGGCCCAATGTCACAGGTGTATAAAATCAAACACATAGCCAAGTCTGCCTTTACAAATATTTGTGAAAGAATGGGTCAACCTAAAGAGTTTACATAATTTGAGTGTAGAACTGTAATAAGCTGCCACCATTGCAACAAGTCACTTGAAGAAATGTCTTCCCTTCTAGATATTCAACAATCAACTGTGAGTGGTATTATTGCAAAGGGGAAGCATTTAGGAAGCACAGCAACTCAGCCACAAAGTGACAGACCACATAAAGGTTACTGTAACAACAGTCCTAAGACAAAAATCCAACCCGCTTTTCCTACCTACTTGCATTACAAGACCTAGATAGCTAGACTGGTCGACGATCCCTATGCTAAATACGTGCAGAGATGGATAAAGACAGACAAACACAATACCGGAGTCATACTCAAAAGGGTCAGAACTAGATGGGCTACGCAGTACCAAATGAGAGAGAGCGAGAGAGGGGTCAGAAGACAAGCCGAGATCAGAACCAGACTGACTACGCAGTACCAAACAAGAGACATAGAGTGGTCAGAGGACAAGCTGGGCACAGTAGCACGAGCAATCCAATAAAGCACAGGAACCAGAATCAGGAACACAGCACCAAACACCTTTTGGGATGAACTCAGTGTCTAACCACACATATGCTCTTCTCGATGAATGGGCAGAAATTCCCACAGACACGCTCCAAAAAAAACTTATTTATGCCTATGGATTTAGAACGGGATATCATAAAAGTTCATGCATGTCTATTGTGTAGGTGTCCCCAATACTTTTGTCCTTATAGTGTACATACTAGTTTGAGAGACACAGTCTCAAAGTGGAGAAGATCAGTCTTGTATAGAATACTGTAAAGATCCTTTTGCATGGACCATTGTGTAAAGCAATTATCAGGAACAAACCCAACCTTCTTGATAACTGCCTGATCGGCAGTGGAGATGAGGGCTGTATTCACAGGCAGCAATCACCTCCGCTGCTAGGGATCAAGAAATCTATACAGTGATTGTTTGTGCCCATAAAAATTGTTTCGACAGCATGATCTGCTGCACAGAAGCAATGATTATTTTTTTGTGCCGGCCGAAATACAAGATCACCCGATGAATGAACGTTGGTGATCACCGGAATCTTTTACATAGGCCAGTTATCAGAAACTAGAAAAACAAACTCATCCCTGATAATCAGCCTGATTATCGGTCTGTGTAAAAAAGCTTTTAGGGTCCATTCACACATCCGTGTGTGTTTTGCGGATCCGCAAATCACGAACACCGGCAATGTGCGTTCCGCATTTTGCAGACCGCATATCGCCGGCACTAATAGAATATGCCTATTCTTGTCCACAATTGTGGACAAGAATAGAGCATGTTCTATTTTTTTCAGGAAC
Source organism: Bufo bufo (assembly GCF_905171765.1). Taxonomy (NCBI): domain Eukaryota; kingdom Metazoa; phylum Chordata; class Amphibia; order Anura; family Bufonidae; genus Bufo; species Bufo bufo. The sequence continues at coordinate 512,163,399 of NC_053390.1, read as the reverse complement.
GGCAATGCGGACCTGGAAGTGCGGGTGCGGCCCCATAGAAATGAATGAGTCTGCAATTCCGTTCCGATTGCGGATGTGTGAATGGAGCCAGTTTCTAATTAAGGAATATTAGGTAAGTTACAAAAAGTTGGGGGCAAATATAATAGATTATTACATGACTGCTATATCAGACTCACAGGGTTTGTTAATAATCATGAAGACACATGAGTCTGCATAGGGACTGTAGACAAAAAGAGGCATTCTATTTAAAATTAAGATATTTTGCAAAGTTGCTTTGTTATTTTAGATGCATTTTTTTTACCCTTAAAACACCCCTCCAAGCATCGTACATCTTAGCACAAGCTTTTAACAGTAGTATTCCAATTCCTCAAATGTATTACCTCCAGTCTTCAACCAGTTAGGTCCACTGTTTCAAATAAGTTGGACAGCACAGGTAAGGAAGATGTTGTAATGATCAAACTGCTGTTTATTTGCAGTAGATCAAACTTATTTGCAACTTTTAACTAAGTTTTTCTCTCAGTGAAGAGAGAGATTATTTTTGCACATACACACTAATCATATCACTTAAAATATCTTGTTCTTGCTTATAGATCCTAGACATGCTGCAGGCGTGGAGAAATTCCCTTGGCAAGCAGGCACAGGCACAAAGTCTACAGAAAGCGCTGAAACATACTGGCAACGCTGACATTGCCAATGAGATTTTCAATCTTAATTTTTAAACCATCTATCCTAATTAAATGTAATGGTTGGACTGTCACTCTTCATAATAGCAATAAATCTAAATGTAGTGCAAAACATGCAGTAACATTATTAAAGGGTCTGTGCAATTTCTTAAAAGGGATGCCCAAGGATAAGCTGATCACAATGTATCCCACTACTGGAACCCCTAATATGCAACTTAACCAGGAACCTAGTAGCATATGGTTAATTTGCAGTGGTTTTTCAGGAGTTCAATATTGATGATCTATCCTCAGGACAGGTCATCAATATCTGATTGGTGGGGGTCCAACATCTGGCTGTTTGAAAAGGCCTCAGCACTCCAGTCTCCCAGCTTACCAAGCACAGCTCCATACATTTTATAGCAGCTGTGCTTGGTATTGCACCCCAGGCCCATTCACTTGAACATGACTAAGCTGCAAACAACTCAACTGATCGATGAACGTGACGTCATTGGCCTAGGAAAAGGCTGTGACACTCGCCAGAATGCCACCGCCTCTTCAAACATCTGATCAGTGGGAATGCTGCGTGTTGGACCCCAACCTATCAGATATTGATGACTTTTCCTGAGGATAGGCTATGACTATCAAACTCCCGGAAAAGATATTTAAGCATTACACAGTTACTATTTAATCCAATGGGCTGACTATGTAATGCACGCATGTGGTAGTATAATCTGTTTGTAGCTGATTTCTGTGGATGAAGATCCTGAAGAGGAGACTGTCTTAAGGCATTTAAAATGTTTAACTTATCCAGGATATCCAAGAGAACGTATCCCAATTACCTTTATGCTATAGCTTTTATGATAAATATAGTTGAAATACAGTGAAATCCAACATTACTGGGATCAAATATTCTAGATTATTACAAAAATTATATAAAAGAGGTAGAGAGCGTAAAAAAAGACACTGGGGCCAATATACAATATATGAATGTGAAATTATTTTCCTGTTTTATTCCCACAGTAAGGGGATATTCAGACAAGGCAGAATTGTTGTAAATATGTATATGATTATTCATGTGAATGGGTTTGGTTTGGTGGCAAGCACTTGAATTTCTGCAACCCCATTCAAATGAGTAGAACAGTTGCAGAAGTTTCTGCGACAAAGCTACAGCATGTGGATTCCCCCTAAATTCTGTATATGACATGTCACTTCTTGATGCAGATTTCAAATCTGTGTTGCTAGAATCATCAGCTGTATGAACGTCAACTGCAGTACCCCAGAGCAGAGGGTACTGTATCTGCAAATGGTTTGTTGTTTAATGTTATGCTATACATTGTCATGTATTATGCCCAGTATAGCTGTGTATGGATGGCACAGCCATGGTTAATATTTTGTTCAACATTTTGTGACATGTTAAAGTCCTCTAAGGGGGGATTAAAATGTGGAAAAATAAATAAAAATGTTTTTAAAAATCTAAACCCACTGAGCCATGTGTCCTACCTCCTCTAAGGGCGCTGTCTAAGTGAACTGCTCGTTCTTTGCAGTACCCCTAATGCTGAGGGGTACCCCTGATGGTAGCGCAGTTACCCCTGATAGTAGCAACCTGATGTTCCCAAGGGGAACACCAGAACCTACCTCTTGAGGAGGATTGGCACATGAGGTAGCTGGTCCGGATGGACCAGCAGGTACCAGTGCAAAGTACCAGAGGTACAGATGTAGTCAGCAGGCCGAGTCGTAACCAGGAGCAACAGTGCAGGACTGAAGGATGAGGCAGAGGCGAAGTCAAACAAGCAATAGGTCAGAGCAGGAGGCACAGGTACAGGTCAGGCAATCCGGGTCAGCAACAGTAGAGTCGAGGCAAGGCAGGCAGGGATCAAAGAGGTAGCGGAGTTCAGAAACACAAGTACAGGTCAGGTAAACAGAAACACAAGCAGAGATATCAGCAAGCAACCTATGCAGGACACAAGGACTTTGATACTCAGGCATCTGGGAAGGGGGCTCAGCCACTTATATAGGTGCAGGAGGGCTAGGATTGGTCAGCACAGTCACATGTGCTAACCTATAAATTACATGAAGTGCTACAGGGAACAAGCTTAAAGCATGCTGTGTCCAGGGTGGAAGGAAACCGTGGAGTGGATTCCAGGACAGACGATGCCTGCAAGGACAGAGCCCAGGACTGCAGCGGTGAAAGGGGAAACACCGGCAGCAGATGACCGGCGAACACGGAGCCCAGGACTGCGGTGGTAAGCAGGGGCACATCGGCGGACAGCATCTGCTGTTACACCCTATTTTACAAATAAAAATAAACAAAAAAAATAAAGATCACTGGAATCGCCGCATCTGAAAATGACCAAACAATTAAAATATAAAAGTGTTTTATCCTGTATGGTGAAAAGCGTAAAGGAAAAAAAAAGACTGATTTGACATTTTTATGATTGCTTCATCCACCTAAACGTTTTAAAAAAAGTGGCAAAAATACAGATAGGCCGGTAAAAATTGATCCCTTACACAGCTTCAAAAGTTTTCTTATTTTTTAAGCATTAAAACACAAGAAGAACTATAAAAAAAAAAACATGGTATCTCTGTAATGATACTGACCTGCACAATGAAATAAACAATGAAACAAACCCCATAAAAAAGAAACCTATAAAACTCTGGCGGAATTGCATTTTTTTTCCAATTCCACCACTTTCCTTCCAGCTTCCCACTACATTGTATACAATATTAAATAGTGCTGTTAGAAACTACAACTTGTCCTGAAAAACAAGAAAAAACAAGCACTAGGCGTGGCCGAGCCAGCATGGAGTGAGGAAGCAGGATTGCAGTGCTCCTACAAAATCCTGTGAAATATCCTTTATACACCTGGCATAATCGGGGGTTTTTGAGCGCATTCACTATATGTTGGACCCCTTCATACTTGGGGACACTCTGCCCGGTGCTGGATTGCTGAGTTTTGGCTGTGGCGCTGTGGATGCCGACGGATTGAGGAAGAGGAGCAGAGGGACGCAAACTGAGGAGAGTGTGGAGTGAGGCCGGGACACGATCCGCCACAAGGTACACAGTGCAGGTACGGCTTGCTGAAAGTTGCTAACAACTTACCTTGGACTGCTGCCGATACCTGCTGGAATCTTGAGCCGAAGACCGAGGCGGGAAGAAGCCGCGCGGTGGGCGCCATCTTGCCGTTAAGTGTATGTGCAGCGGCGCTCCTCTCTGCCCCAGCAAACGGAGTGGAACGGCGAAATGCTCTGTCTCCCTACTTCCACTATTCTGCTGAAGTCCTGCAGCGATAATCCTGTTAGGAGCCCTTATATATGAAAGCTGCAGAGTTCACCACAGTTTACATGAAAGTTTAGTGGTGGTGCTGGTGTACTTATCCCCCTCCCCCTGAGGAATGTAAAGATAACTGGCAGTCTACTTGGCTGTGTGGCAGGACTTGCTGAATTTAATAAAGCCTCATCTTGATTTGCTGCATGAGTGACAAACCCCAGCAGATCTTTAAAGTGTCTGTGGACTATTTCTATGGGCCGCAAAACTTCTTCTGTGGCTCCATCATCTGTTAAACGATTCATGGACGCCATGAGTCAGACTGAGCAGGAAAGTGAGGGGTCTCCTGTCCCTGGTGCCTCTGCTGAAGCCTCTCAAATTATGAAAGCTATAGCTGCCTGTCAAGCTGCTCTTACATCAAAGATAGACCATTTACAGTCTGACCTTAGCTGTTTGCGACACGATTTTGACAAAATACGTGAAAGAACATCTGCAGTGGAGCAAAGAGTGAGTGATGTGGAAGATGCGTCCAGAGCAGCTGGGAATGACACCAGGCAGCTGCTGCAACAGGTACAGATGCTGCAAGCCAGGGCGGAGGACGCTGAGAACCGCAACAGACGTAACAACGTTCGTATCCTGGGCTTACCGGAGCGAGCAGAAGGGTCTACCCCAGAAATTTTTGCGGAACAGCTCATAAAAGAAGTGTTACATCCCATCTCACTTTCCAGTTGCTTTGTTATAGAAAGGGCACATCGGATTCCAACCAGGCCCTTACCGCCGGGATCCCCTGCTAGACCTTTCATCATGAAGATCCTGAATTACAGGGACAGGGACGCTATTTTGCTAGCTGCTCGACAGAAGGGGAATGTCAGCTATGAGAATGTCCGTTTGTCCTTTTACCCGGACTTTACTGCAGAGGTCCAGAAGAAAAGGAAGCAGTTCACTGAGGTCCGAGCGCGGCTGAGGGACAAAAATGTGAAATATGCCATGATCTACCCTTCTCGCTTGAGGGTGCAGGATGGTGAAACCGTCCGTTTTTTTAGTACTCCTGAAGAGGCTACTGAATGGATTGAGAGAAATCTAAATGCAAGGCCTCACCGCTGATGGTTTATACTATAGTGATGGCAGCTGAAGCATATAATACTTGATTAAATGTTAAATTGTTTTGCTGACAAGATGGTTGGGGGAGGGGGGGGGAGTATCTGGTTTAAATGCACCATTATTACTCCTGTTAGATTCCCTGTTCTTTGACTTTGGTATGCTGGGTGGCAACACCCTGTATGACTATGCACTGTTGTGGGTAGACGTATATACTTGCTTTCTATCACCAACGTACCTATATGGTATATATGTTCTAATGAGTTAGGGTAGGTTATCGTACCCAGGAGTTGCTAGTTTGGGGTGTCAGGCTCAACCATGTTAGGAAGGTTTGGGCAGGGTGGGTTGGGGAGGTTGGGAATGGGTGGGTTGAAGAGAGTTTCTCTGTTGAGGGGTTCTTTGATGTGGATTGTATGTGTGCGTGAATGTGCCTTCATTGGTCGGCGATTATGGAGATGTTATCTTTGGAAGAATAAATGGCGGTAATTAAGCTACTTTCGTGGAATGTTCGGGGTCTGAATGATAAGATTAAACGGTCTTTAGTGTTCAATTATCTGAAGAGGTATAACCCTGACATAATGTTATTGCAAGAAACGCACCTGCAGGGCCAGAAAGTACTAGCTTTGCGGCGCCCATGGATAGGCCCCACATATCATGCGGTTTACTCAAACCACGCTAGAGGCGTGTCTATTTTAATTGCTAAAAGTCTTCCATTTCAAATACTATCTGTACAGTTAGACCCTTATGGTAGGTATGTGATTTTACATGCTTGTGTCAGAGGCCTGCAGTACCTATTTGTGGGGCTATATATTTCTCCGCCATTCCGCAGAGAGGTCCTAGACTTAATTACAGCTAAAATAGCAGGATTTCCAGCAATGCCTTATATTATTATGGGTGACTATAATGCCACTTTAGATCCTATATGGGACAGAAGGGTTCCCCAGGCCTCACACAACAATGTCCTATCACATTGGGCTAATACTTATGATTTAGTAGAGACGTGGCGCTATTTCCACCCCACAGATGCTCAATTCTCTTGCTATTCAGCTTCTACTGGCTCACTCTCTCGTATAGATCTGGCCTTTGTCAGCAGAGATTTATCCCCCTATATCAAGTCCAGTGATTATCTACCGAGAGGGGTTTCAGACCATGCCCCCCTCCTTCTGATACTGTCACAGCCGCTGGCTTCGACTGATAAGCAGTGGCGGTTAAAGCCTATGTGGCTCGAGGTATTACCTGTGGTGAGCGAGAGTCTAGATGCAATAGGGAACTACTGGGCAGAAAATGAAGGGTCTGCGAATCCTCTGGTAGAATGGGATGCTTTCAAATCAGTAATGAGAGGGGCATTGATTGCTACTATTGCAACTCATAGAAAGGAACTGAATATCAAACGGATAAAACTAGAGACGGAACTAGCTGATAAGGAGAGGTTATATATACTAGATCCATGCCCTGAGAAGCAGACTTTGTGGCTTGAGGCGCAGCGTAGGTTTACTTTGCATTTAACTGAATATACTGAGAAGAAACTTTTAAATCAGAGGCAAACTATTTTTTCAGATGGTGATAAGTGTGGCAGGGCCTTGACGTACTTGACTAGATCTGAGACACAGCAAACGGTGGTGGCGGGTGTTCTGAATGATCAGGGGCTCTTTGTCACGAGGGTATCAAGAGCCACGTCTGACTCCGTTATACCCGGGGTCAGGAAGTCGCAGCGGGTGGCTGCGCGCTCTATATCTAAAGATCACGGTGTTTCTTAGTTATTATTTTCTGTGTTTGCCTTGCTGTCCTTTTTGTCTCTCTCAGGGATCCGTAGCTTCTCCTCCTCAGCTGTTTCTTGTCTGCCACTCCCTACCTCCTTATATTCTCCCCTCACACTTCTCTAGTTGCCAGTTATAGAGCTTCCTGCCTGGACATCTATACTGACCCACTGGAGTGGTTAATCCTGGTTGTTGTTCCTGTGTGCTACCCTCCGGATCCCTGTTTGGCTTATTGTTGTCTCTTGTCGCCCACCTGGGAATATATGTGGAGTCTGTGTTGTCTGTCCTCCCCTTGGTGTTTTCCCTTAGAGTTAGTGGTGCGGACTAGTGTTCCCATCGCCCTGTTCACTACCTAGGGCTCAGCTCAGGGAAAGCCAGGGCTTTAGGCACGTGATCGGCGTACGGGTGAGGAACCCGTCTAGGGACGTCAGGGCAGCCAGGTGCCAGCCGGGGTCACCATCTTCCCTCTCACTTGGGCAGGGCCTTCCTCGTTCCCTCCCTCTGTGTCACGTATGTGATAGCCACGCCGACCGTGATATTATAACTGGCCCATACTTTTTGAGAAAAAAAAAAAAATAATAATAATTTTTAATTTTTTTTGTTTGTTGTTTTTTTTTTCTCTCTCTACTTAGAATCCAATATGGATCCTATTGATGCCTTGGCAGAACAGCTTCAAAGCCTGTCTTTGGAGGTGGCAGGATTGAAGGCGTCTGTTCTCCAACAACAGCAGCAAATGCAGCAGACCGCACCCCAGCGGTTGCTATGGGTAACCAGGTTGTCACTGAACCCAAGGTTGCTCTTCCCGACAGATTTTCTGGGGGAAGGGACAAATTTGCGACGTTCCGTGAGGCCTGCAAATTATATTTTAAGTTGCGCCCTTACTCCTCAGGTCATGAAGAACAGCGGGTAGGGATTGTCATTTCCCTGCTTCAGGGGGATCCGCAATCCTGGGCGTTTTCGTTACCCCCTGGTTCTCAGGCTCTTCGGTCAGTGGAGGGATTTTTTGGGGCTTTGGGTCTCATATATGATGACCCTGACCGAGTCGCCCTGGCTGAGTCGAAGTTACGGAGACTCCTACAGGGAGATCGGTCAGCAGAGGAATATTGCTCAGAGTTCCGTAGGTGGGCTACGGATACTCAGTGGAACGACCCGGCTCTCAGGAGTCAGTTCTGCTCTGGGTTATCTGAAAGGGTTAAGGATGCACTGGCGCTGTATGAGACCCCCCTTTCCCTTGATGCTGTTATGTCCCTCGCTATCAGAATAGATAGACGTCTTAGGGAGAGATCGAAAATTCCGGAGCAATTGGTTACCTCTCCCAAGCAACAGTCAGCCTGTACTGACTTAGATGAGCCTATGCAGCTAGGCGGAACTTCTCGTCAGGTCCGTTCTCCCGAGGTTCACCGTAGGGGGGGGGGCTTGTTTTTTCTGTGGGGGGAGGGGTCATTTCATTAATGTCTGTCCCTCCTTTCTCAAAAACAAAAGACCGTCGGAAAACTACTAACCCCAGGCTGTGCGGAGGATGTCAGCCGGGGGGTATACGTTTCCTCCATACGAACATCTCAATTTGTGTTACCAGCGGTCATTGTCTTTGGTGTTAAGACGGAGTCTATTTCTTCCCTCTCACTTGGGCAGGGCCTTCCTCGTTCCCTCCCTCTGTGTCACGTATGTGATAGCCACGTCGACCGTGATATTATAACTGGCCCATACTTTTTGAGAAAAAAAAAAAAATAATAATAATTTTTAATTTTTTTTGTTTGTTGTTTTTTTTTTCTCTCTCTACTTAGAATCCAATATGGATCCTATTGATGCCTTGGCAGAACAGCTTCAAAGCCTGTCTTTGGAGGTGGCAGGATTGAAGGCGTCTGTTCTCCAACAACAGCAGCAAATGCAGCAGACCGCACCCCAGCGGTTGCTATGGGTAACCAGGTTGTCACTGAACCCAAGGTTGCTCTTCCCGACAGATTTTCTGGGGGAAGGGACAAATTTGCGACGTTCCGTGAGGCCTGCAAATTATATTTTAAGTTGCGCCCTTACTCCTCAGGTCATGAAGAACAGCGGGTAGGGATTGTCATTTCCCTGCTTCAGGGGGATCCGCAATCCTGGGCGTTTTCGTTACCCCCTGGTTCTCAGGCTCTTCGGTCAGTGGAGGGATTTTTTGGGGCTTTGGGTCTCATATATGATGACCCTGACCGAGTCGCCCTGGCTGAGTCGAAGTTACGGAGACTCCTACAGGGAGATCGGTCAGCAGAGGAATATTGCTCAGAGTTCCGTAGGTGGGCTACGGATACTCAGTGGAACGACCCGGCTCTCAGGAGTCAGTTCTGCTCTGGGTTATCTGAAAGGGTTAAGGATGCACTGGCGCTGTATCAGACCCCCCTTTCCCTTGATGCTGTTATGTCCCTCGCTATCAGAATAGATAGACGTCTTAGGGAGAGATCGAAAATTCCGGAGCAATTGGTTACCTCTCCCAAGCAACAGTCAGCCTGTACTGACTTAGATGAGCCTATGCAGCTAGGCGGAACTTCTCGTCAGGTCCGTTCTCCCGAGGTTCACCGTAGGGGGGGGGGGCTTGTTTTTTCTGTGGGGGGAGGGGTCATTTCATTAATGTCTGTCCCTCCTTTCTCAAAAACAAAAGACCGTCGGAAAACTACTAACCCCAGGCTGTGCGGAGGATGTCAGCCGGGGGGTATACGTTTCCTCCATACGAACATCTCAATTTGTGTTACCAGCGGTCATTGTCTTTGGTGTTAAGACGGAGTCTATTTCTGTTTTTCTAGACAGTGGAGCAGGGGTAAACTTGATTGATGCCCATTTTGCCCGCACTATGGGTTTGTCTCTCTGTACGCTGCAGAGACCTATTCCCGTATTCGCTATAGATTCTGCTCCTCTGTCTCAGAGAAATCTCACCCACATTGTTCGTAATTTACACCTTCGGGTAGGGGACCACCATAATGAGTGTCTTTCATGTTACGTTCTGGAGGGCCTTCCCTCTCCGGTGGTATTGGGTCTTCCCTGGTTGGTAGCGCACAATCCAGTGGTGGATTGGCAGGCCAGGGAGATATTGGAGTGGAGTGAGCATTGCAGAGAGAATTGCTTAAATAACAATTGCTTAATCGCCTCCATAGCTTCCCTACCTACATTTATTTCGGACTTTGAGGACGTTTTTTCTGAAAAGGGTTGTCAGAAACTACCACCTCATCGTCCTTATGATTGCCCGGTTAACCTGATTCCCGGGGCAAAATTACCCAAGTCCAGGTTGTATAATCTTTCGGGTCCCGAGAGACAAGCCATGAAAGATTATATCTCCGAGAGTCTGGCTAAGGGACACATCAGACCCTCTTCTTCACCCGTGGCTGCAGGGTTTTTCTTTGTTAAAAAGAAAGATGGGGGCCTGCGTCCTTGCTTAGATTTCCGTGAGTTAAACCAGATAACCATCCGTGACCCATACCCTCTTCCTCTCATTCCTGACCTTTTTAATCAGATTGCGGGTGCTAAGTGGTTCTCCAAACTTGATCTTAGGGGGGCCTACAATCTGATTCGTATCAGGGAAGGGGATGAGTGGAAGACAGCTTTTAACACCCCTGAGGGGCATTATGAAAATCTAGTTATGCCTTTCGGTCTGACCAATGCCCCTGCTGTCTTCCAACATTTCGTTAATGATATTTTTAGTCATCTCATCGGCAGGTTTGTAGTCATATACCTAGATGATATCTTAATTTATTCGGCTGATCTGAAAACACATGAGATGCATGTCAGGCAAGTACTGCAGGTCCTACGGACGAATAAATTATATGCGAAAATTGAAAAATGTGTCTTCGCTGTTCAGGAATTACAGTTCCTGGGATATCTATTATCTGCTTCAGGTTTCCGCATGGATCCTGGGAAGGTCCAGGCAATTTTAGATTGGGATCTTCCTGAGAACCTTAAAGCCCTACAACAGTTTTTGGGTTTCGCTAATTTCTATAGAAAGTTCATTAAAAATTATTCAGTGATCGTTAAACCCCTTACCGACATGACTAGGAAGGGGACGGATTTTTCCAAATGGTCTGACGCCGCTAAAGATGCATTTTCCTCTCTAAAGGAGAGGTTTACCTCGGCACCTGTTCTAATTCAACCTGATGTCTCTCAGCCTTTTATTGTCGAGGTAGATGCGTCAGAGGTGGGAGTGGGAGCTGTATTGTCTCAGGGTCCGTCTCCTGGCAAATGGCGTCCTTGCGCTTTCTTTTCCAAAAAATTATCTTCTGCGGAGAAGAATTATGATATTGGAAATAGGGAACTGTTGGCGATTAAACTGGCGCTTGAAGAGTGGCGTCACTTCTTAGAGGGAGCAATCCACCCCGTCACGGTGATTACGGATCACAAGAACCTTCTGTACCTAGAATCGGCTAAACGTCTCACCCCTAGACAAGCTAGGTGGTCGCTATTCTTTACCAGATTTAACTTTGTAATCACCTATCGTCCTGGGGCAAAAAATACCAAGGCAGACGCATTATCTCGTAGTTTCCCTGGAGGGGGTAATGTTTGTGATCCGGTACCTATTTTACAAAGAGGAGTGGTTGTCTCTGCTGTACACTCTGTTCTAGAGGGAAAGGTGTTAGAGGCTCAGGGGGACGCCCCGGCCTCTTGCCCCTCAGAGAAATTGTTTGTACCGTTAAACCTGCGTCTTGAATTATTAAAAGAACATCATAATTCGGCACTTGCTGGACACCCGGGTAGTAAAGCAACCTTGGAGCTTTTATCTCGTCGTTTTTGGTGGCCAAGGTTGCGTCAGGATGTAATGGATTTCGTGTCTACTTGTTCTACTTGTGCACGCGCGAAAGTCTCTCATACACGTCCAGCAGGGTCTTTATTGCCACTTTTCATCCCCAATAGGCCATGGACACATCTGTCAATGGATTTCATCACTGACTTACCGTTGTCGGCAGGTAAAACAGTGATCTTGGTAGTAGTAGACAGGTTTAGCAAAATGGTACACTTTATTGCGCTACCCACACTTCCTAATGCTAAAACTCTCGCTCAGGTGTTTATCAGTGAAATCGTGAAGCTTCACGGGGTCCCTTCCGATGTGGTTTCGTATCGGGGAACCCAGTTTATTTCTAAGTTTTGGAAAGCTTTTTGTTCCCGTTTGGGGGTTCACTTGTCCTTTTCCTCAGCTTTCCATCCTCAGTCGAATGGACAGACTGAGCGTACCAACCAAAACCTAGAAACATATTTAAGGTGTTTTGTGTCTGAAAACCAAGAGTTGTGGTCATCATATTTACCGTTAGCTGAGTTTGCCATAAATAATCATTATCAGGAGTCCACTGGCAAGTCACCATTCCTTGGTGCATTCGGTTTTCATCCCCAATTTTGTACTTTCAAAGAGGGGGGGTCTTCTGGGGTTCCCGAAGAGGAAAGGTTTTCTTCATCTCTTTCATCGGTATGGCAGAAGGTGCCAGTTAACTTGAAAAAGATGAGTGGTAAATATAAATGCATGGCCGATAAGAAACGGTCACCAGGTCCGGACCTAGGAGTGAATGACTATGTGTGGTTGTCTACTAGGAATATTAAGTTGAAGGTTCCTTCTTGGAAACTGGGTCCTAGGTTCATTGGTCCCTATAAAATAGTAGCCGTCATTAACCCTGTGGCTTTTCGCCTGGAGCTACCTCAGACTTTTAAGATCCATAACGTCTTCCATAAATCGTTACTCAAGAAGTATGTTCCACCTCTAGAACCATCGCCGCTGCCACCTCCTCCTGTTATTGTGGATGGTAATCTGGAGTTTCAAATAGCCAGAATTGTTGATTCTCGTCGGGTCCGCCGCTCTCTTCAGTATCTTGTGCATTGGAGGGGTTACGGTCCCGAGGAAAGAATGTGGGTTCCAGCGTCAGAGGTAAACGCCAACAGGTTAATTCAGACTTTCCATGCCTCTCATCCGGAGAGACCTGGTCCTGAGTGTCCGGAGGCCCCTCGTGAAAGGGGGGGTACTGTCACGAGGGTATCAAGAGCCACGTCTGACTCCGTTATACCCGGGGTCAGGAAGTCGCAGCGGGTGGCTGCGCGCTCTATATGTAAAGATCACGGTGTTTCTTAGTTATTGTTTTCTGTGTTTGCCTTGCTGTCCTTTTTGTCTCTCTCAGGGATCCGTAGCTTCTCCTCCTCAGCTGTTTCTTGTCTGCCACTCCCTACCTCCTTATATTCTCCCCTCACACTTCTCTAGTTGCCAGTTATAGAGCTTCCTGCCTGGACATCTATACTGACCCACTGGAGTGGTTAATCCTGGTTGTTGTTCCTGTGTGCTACCCTCCGGATCCCTGTTTGGCTTATTGTTGTCTCCTGTTGTCGCCCACCTGGGAATATATGTGGAGTCTGTGTTGTCTGTCCTCCCCTTGGTGTTTTCCCTTAGAGTTAGTGGTGCGGACTAGTGTTCCCATCGCCCTGTTCACTACCTAGGGCTCAGCTCAGGGAAAGCCAGGGCTTTAGGCACGTGATCGGCGTACGGGTGAGGAACCCGTCTAGGGACGTCAGGGCAGCCAGGTGCCAGCCGGGGTCACCATCTTCCCTCTCACTTGGGCAGGGCCTTCCTCGTTCCCTCCCTCTGTGTCACGTATGTGATAGCCACGCCGACCGTGATACTCTTATTGAGGGAGCCCAGAGATGTCTGCCGACAGTTTGCCTCCTATTATGAGACATTGTATGCCCCCAAGATCACGTGTACTTCAGAGGAAATTGTCAATTTCTTAGCAGGTATTAATATTCCTTCTTTGGACAGAGATGACAGGGGAGCCCTGGCGGCAGACATATCTGACCTGGAGATTGAAACGGCCATTAGTTCCTTAGCAACCAAGAAAACCCCGGGACCCGATGGATTTCCTGCTGAATGGTATAAGCGATTTTCTAAAGACCTGGTTAGTAGATTTGGGAAGCTGTTGAGGTATGCACTGGAAAGTGGTTCGTTGCCACCGTCCTTTCTGGAGGCAACGATAGTAGTGATTCACAAGTCGGGGAAACCATCTGACCAGTGTAGCTCTTATCGACCTATCTCACTTCTGAATCTTGACGTCAAAATCTTTGCGAAGGTACTGGCGTTAAGATTGCGGGGGGTAATTCTCTCCTTGGTTGGGGTAGATCAATCGGGTTTTATGCCAGGGAAAACCACAGATATTAATTTAAGGCGATTGTTCACTAATCTTCAGGTCAAACATGATAACAGAGGTATGAGGGCTCTTGCGTCCTTAGACAATGAAAAAGCATTTGATTCAGTAGAATGGGAATTTATGTGGGCAGTGCTGACTCAAATGGGCTTTCCGGAGAAATTTTTGTGCTGGTTACAAATGCTTTATAGATCCCCTTCGGCGAGAGTCAGGGTGAATGGGTACACATCGGACTCCTTCCCCTTGGGTAGAGGCACTAGACAGGGCTGCCCTCTCTCCCCCCTGTTATTTGCATTAATTATGGAACCTTTGTCGATACTCATATCCTCTAATTCAGGTATAGAAGGCTGGGAAATAGCTGGAATATCAGAAAAGCTTTCATTATATGCTGATGACATGCTGGTTTACCTAGCAGATTCAGGGAAATCCTTGGATACCCTTTTAGGTGTTGTTGATCAATTTGGGGGTTTCTCGGGTCTCCGTGTGAACTGGGCTAAGTCTAGTCTATGTCTGGTTGATGATGTTGACCCAGCTCGCATTTCGGTGAACAATAAGCTTCAGATTGTGGAGCAGATTACATATTTGGGGATTATTGTTCATAAAGAAGTGGCAAAATTTTATGATTTGAATGTTGCTCCTACAATGCAATCCATTACTCGAAAGCTAGAGGCTTGTGAAAACCTTCCTTTAACTCTTATTGGGCGTATCAATGTGGTAAAAATGATTATTCTCCCAAAATTGCTATACTTATATAGGGCTGCCCCAGTGTTACTCCCCAAGAGACATTTTGCTACTTTGGATAGAATAATCGCTCCCTTTCTATGGAATAAGTCTTCTCCCAGAATAGCGAGATCCACCCTCCAGGCGTCTTACCTGCGGGGGGGTCTTGCCTTGCCAAACCTGTACATGTACTATGTAGCGGTGCAGCTGAGCTATGTGGCGTGGTGGGTACGGGCTGACTCAGGTAACCCGGCGGTAGTGTTGGAGGCAGCTTTATTGGGGTCCTATGAGGCACTTACGAACTTGGCGTATAGGAGGGGGGCTAGGTCTACAATACACTACACCCAATCGATGGCTGCTGCAGTACAGATGTGGGTCAAATGGGGTCAGAAATGTAACCCTGATGAGAATGATATTACTTGGTCGCCATATTTGCCTTTGTGGAGAAACAGAGTGCTTCCGGAGCTGTTCTCATTACTGGAGTTTGAATTTTGGCCTCAGAGGGGGGTGCGCTACCTTACCCAACTATATGATAAGGGCCTATTTAGAACCTTTAATAGTTTGAAACAGGAGTTTAATTTGCCCCAGCGTTGTTTGTATAGATATCTTCAACTCAGGCATGCCTGTCAGGCTCAGTTTGGTAGAGAACCTTTAAAGCTGGAGTGTGGTACAGTTCAGGCAGCGATTAGGAGGGTTCCGTTGGTCAAACCAGTGTCGACCCTGTATGCGTCCTTGATGGCGTTCCAGGACTCCCCCCTAGACAGGGCATTTGTTAGGTGGAAAAGGGACATTGAAGGTTTGGAAGATGTTCATGTTAAAGAATCTAGCTGTACATGGAGATCTACAGTGGTAAGTGCTAGGGATCAGTTGATTCAAGTTAAATGGCTTCATAGGATTTATTATACTCCTGTGAGACTATTTAAAATGGGTAAATTGCCGAACCCTCATTGTACAAGATGTGGACATGAAAACGGTTGTCTTATACACATGGTTTGGCAGTGTCCGATTATTCATGGCTTCTGGGAAGAGATCCATAAATATTTTAATGACAAACTAGGCTTTCCTAACGTCTGTACTGAACTCACTAGTCTGTTGGGAGTAGCCAACGAGATTGTTCCAACCAAATTTGGCAGGAAGCTGTATAGAATACTCTTATATTATGCTAGGAAAACTATCCTTCTCAACTGGAAACCTCCTAAGAATCCTACTGTGCAACAATGGGTACATCTAGTTAATGCTGATCTTGAATTATACAAGTTTGTGTATGAGAGAAGAGGGACCCCTGATCGCTTCATGAAGATATGGGACCCCTGGATTGGAGCCCAGACTCTAGTACCATAGATGACTGAAAGACTGTTCTGACCAATGAAGGCGTGTGTGAATGTGTGTGTGTGTGTGCAGTACTTTTAATCTTCCTTAGGATTGATATGTTGGGTACTGTTCATCCTGAAAGTGATATCTTTTTCTTCTGTCCCAAACTTGGGTCATGAGGAACTGTTATGATTGATCCCATGTATTTGATTTGTACTGGACTCAATTGATGATTGTCTGTATTTGATGTGTTTGTTATGCTTTTTGCTAAATTAATAAATAAAAAGATACTATTAAAAAAAAAAAACAAGCACTATACGGCTAAGTGAATGAAAAAATGAACGTTATCGCTCCTGAAAGGCAGGGAGTAGAACATGAAAAAAACAGAACATGGCTGCATCAGGAAGGATTTAATTATCTATGTTATCCCTATTTTTACTTAGCAGAGATTGATTATTTTTTACTTTAAGAGGTGCAGTGCATTTTCATGTGAGCTGGCACTTGGTAGAGATGTCGCGAACATAAAATTTTCCATTCGCGAACACGAATTTTCGCAAATGTTTGCGAACGGGCGGACCGCCATAGACTTCAATAGGCAGGCGAATTTTAAAACCCACAGGGACTCTTTCTGGCCACAATAGTGATGGAAAAGTTGTTTCAAGGGGACTAACACCTGGACTGTGGCATGCCGGAGGGGATCCATGGCAAAACTCTCATGGAAAATTACGTAGTTGACGCAGAGTCGGGTTTTAATCCATAAAGGGCATAAATCACCTAACATTCCTAAATTGTTTGGAATAGCGTGCTTTAAAACATCAGGTATGATGTTGTATCGATCAGGTAGTGTAAGGGTTACGCCCGCTTCACAGTGACAGACCAAACTATGACAGACCAAACTCCCCGTTTAACGCACCGCAAACAGTCCATTTGCACAACCGCAAACTCCCCATTTGCACAAGGTTGGATACCAAGCTAGCCATGTTCCGTTCCTTGTCCTCACTGACGTCATTGAAGGTCTCTTCCTCGACCCAGCCATGTACAACACCAATGGTCCCTGAAAGGTGACAACAAGCCCCCTGGGACGCCTACTGTGGTTCGTCTTCCACCTCCTCAAAGCCACTTTCCTCCTCTGACTCCTTCTTCAGACTCCTCTCTCTGCGTTGCCGCAGGTCCAGCAATCGACGACGACAAGGCTGCTTCTGGTGGTGATGGTGACCACAACTCTTCCTCTTCATGCTCCTCTACGGCCTGATCCAGCACTCTTCGCAGGGCACGCTCCAGAAAAAACGCATATGGGATGAGGTCGATGATGTTGCCTTGGGTTTGACTAACCAGGTTTGTCACCTCCGCAAAAGGACGCATGAGCCTACAGCCATTGTGCATGAGCATTCAGTAACGCGGCGAAAAAAATACCCAGCTCCGCAGAGGCTGTCCTCTTTTTTTTTAATAAAAAAAAATCTGTTCTTAACAGTTTAATCTCTGTTTTGTCCCCTATCAGGGGCCGGTGTATGGAATAGATTTTAGGAACCGGGAGATGGAAAAAGATGGTTGGTCGGTCCTCTTACTTCCAATTTGGGGCACTGTGCGTACGGCTTGCAATGTACTGTGCCACCAGATATGAGTGGTGTGTTAAGTAGTACTATTCCTATCAGTTTAATCCCTGTTACGTCCCCTATCAGGGGCCGGTCTATGTAATAGATTTTAGGAACCGGGAGATGGAAAAAGATGCTTGGTTGGTCCTCCTACTTCCAATTTGGGGCACTGCGCGTGCACCGTGCAATGTACTTGCCACCAGATATGAGTGGTGTGTTAAGTAGTACTATTCCTATCAGTTTAATCCCTGTTACGTCCCCTATTAGGGGACGTGAATGGAATAGATTTTAGACAACCGCAAAGAGTTGTCAATAGTTGACACACTCATGACATAAATTTTATTCCTCTATGTGTCAATCTTGGTGTAGTGATGACTGTGCTCGTGCGCACGTTTGGGAGATTGCAGGCGATGGGGGTTTTTCAAAGCCTATGGTTGTGCTGAGGTAGTTCAGTGACAGTTAAGTGACCCAGAAAACAATGATTCTGCAGTGTGGACCATTGTTGGCCTAGTAGGCTTTAATGATCACCTTAGATGATCACAAAGAAAATTAATGTTTTTTCTATGCAAAATTATCCAGCCGATCGCTTTTGGTCTGTTCACAATGAAGTAACGACCTTATCATCTGGGGTGTGCCAACATTGCCATTGCCAACACACTCATAGAGGTGGTCGCTTCATTGTGATACGCAAGCCCCTTCACCACAAGAAGGTAACGATCACGAAGGGGAATTGACACATGTATGTGCCTTTTTTTTTGTTTTGTTTTTGCAGCCACAGTGCAGCACCAGAGGCCAGAAAAATTAGGCATGTACACATGCAGAAAAATTAGGTATTTATGTTTTCCAGGCAGAAAGTGCACTAAAACATTGCGGCTTGAACCCTAGTTGGTGGCGGATAAGTCACGCAAGTCATCCGGCATGCGGAGATAAAATACAGCAGCGTGTGGACCATTTTTAGCCCAAGGCAGCACATCTCATCAGGCCTTTTTTAGTCAAATGTATCGCCCACTGTCAGTCCCTTCGGGATGCATGCCTCATTTATCTTAATAAAGGTGAGGTAATCTAGACTTTTTTGACCTAGGCAACTTCTCTTCTCAGTGACAATACCTCCTGCTGCACTGAAGGTCCTTTCTGACAGGACACTTGAAGCGGGGCAGGCCAGAAGTTCTATCGCAAATTGGGATAGCTCAGGCCACAGGTCAAGCCTGCACACCCAGTAGTCAAGGGGTTCATCACTCCTCAGAGTGTCTATCTGCAATTAAGGCGAGGTAGTCTGCTACCTGTCGGTCGAGTCGTTCTCTGAGGGTGGACCCTGAAGGACTGTGGCGATGCGTAGGACTTAAAAAGCTCTGCATTTCCTCCATCAACATCACGTCCTTGCCGGCGTGGTCGTAATAGGATTACTTTCACCTGTTCCCCTGTTAGATTCCCATTGTGCTGTGACATCACCCTTATACGCTGTGTAAAGCATACTTTTTAATTTATTTTGGAACTGCTGCATCCTTTCCGACTTCCGGTAATTCGGTAACATTTCAGGCACTTTCTGCTTATATCGGGAGTCTAGTAGCGTGGCCACCCAGTACAGGTAGGGTCCCTCAACAGGCACGACAGCATGAAAGACCCCATTTGCACAAGGTTGGATGCCGAGCTACTCGTCATGTCCCGTTCCTCGTCCTCACTGATCTCACTGAAGGTCTGTTCTTCCCCCCAGCCACGTACAATACCACGGGTAACAGATAGGTGACAACGAGCACCTTGGGATGCCTGCTGTGGTTGGTCTTCCTCCTCCTCAAAGCCACATTCCTCCTCTGACTCCTCTTCCTCAGACTCCTTCCAGCATTGCCGCAGGTCCAGCAAGCGATGCTGATAAGGCTGTTTCTGGTGGTGATGGTGGCCACAACTCTTCCTCTTCCTCTTCACGCTCATCTACGGCCTGATCCAGCACTCTTCGTAGGGCACGCTCCAGGAAGAAAACAAATGGGATGATGTCGCTGATGGTGCGTCTGACTGACTAGGTTTGTCACCTCCTCAAAAGGACGCAAGAGCCTACAGGCATTGCGCATGAGCGTCCAGTAACGTGGCAAAAAAATTCCCAGCTCCGCAGAGGGTGTCCTAGCACCCCGGTCATACAAATACTCGTTGACGGCTTTTTCTTGTTGGAGCAGGCGGTCGAACATTAGGAGTGTTGAATTCCAACGTGTCGGGCTGTCGGAAATCAAGCGCCTCATTGGCATGTTGTTTCGCCGCTGAATATCTGAAAAGTGCGCCATGGCCGTGTAGGAATGCCTGAAATGGCCACACACCTTCCTGGCCTGCTTGAGGACGTCCTGTAAGCCTGGGTACTTTTGCACAAAGCGTTGTACAATCAGATTCAACACATGTGCCATGCACGGCACATGTGTCAACTTGGCCAAATTCAATGCTGCCAACAAATTGCTTCCGGAGGGTACGGTCCTCCTAGACCCCCTCCTCTACAAAATTTAAGGAGATAGGCAAGATAGTGAAGCACCCTTGAGAATGTTATAGTAAAAAGGTTTTATTCTACTTACAACAGGTCAGTAGACAAAAGTCATAAAATTACAAAATGATCGTCACGTTCCTGCCCGACCCGGGTTTCGCTACCTCGCTTCTTCAAGGGCGATGACTGAGCATGCTCACACACGAGCCCTTTAAGTAGCCCAGCTGTCTCATTATTCATGCGGGTGTGGTTCCGATCCATATAAAGTTTTTTCAATATAACAGGTTATAGTCTATTTAGGACAGGTTATAGTCTATTTAGGACAATAGAAGATCTTGTGGGGGATATATGCATATAAAGGGGCTGTATTTATTTATTAATTAAATTATATATTGAGTTTGGCTATGAGCGGTAACCCGAAAGGGCTTATTTATGAATTGGCAATAACAATTACACCAGTATGTATTTTTATGTATTTTTATGTGTATTTTTATATTTTAAAAGTGATTGTATTAATGAACTAATGAATGGAACTCTGTGTTATATGTTGTAAAACTGTTATATTGAAAACACTTTATATGGATCGGAACCACACCCGCATGAATAATGAGACAGCTGGGCTACTTAAAGGGCTCGTGTGTGAGCATGCTCAGTCATCGCCCTTGAAGAAGCGAGGTAGCGAAACCCGGGTCGGGCAGGAACGTGACGATCATTTTGTAATTTTATGCCTTTTGTCTACTGACCTGTTGTAAGTAGAATAAAACCTTTTTACTATAACATTCTCAAGGGTGCTTCACTATCTTGCCTATCTCCTTAAATTTTGTAGAGGAGGGGGTCTAGGAGGACCGTACCCTCCGGCTGTCGAGGAGAGGGGCTGACACCTTTGTATCATCCACCTGGGACCGGAATACATATTTTCCTGCAGCGCGGTTCCAAAACCTATTGACTTTGATTTTGCTTGTGTGAAACCTACCACACTATCTCGGGACCAGCAGCAGCGCAAGTAATTGTCCGTGTTGGGACACAGGACTGACTTTCTGTTTTATCTGTATTTTAACAAATTGCTTCCGTTGTCACACACCACTTTGCCGATCTCCAGTTGGTGCGGAGTCAGCCACTGATCCACCTGTGCGTTCAGGGCGGACAGGAGTGCTGGTCCGGTGTGACTCTCTGCTTTCAGGCAAGTCATCCCCAAGACTGCGTGACACTGTCGTATCCGGGATGTGGAATAGCCCCTGGGGAGCTGGGGGGTGCAGTTGATGTGGAGCAAGACGCAGCAGCAGAAGAGGACTCAGCCAAGGAGGTTAACGAAGAGGATGGAGTAGGAGGAGTAGAGGAGGTGGCAGCAGGCCTGCCTGCAAGTCGTGGCGGTGTCACCAACTCCTCTGCAGAGCCACGCATTCCATGCTTGGCAGCCGTCAGCAGGTTTACCCAATGCGCAGTGTAGGTGATATACCTGCCCTGACCGTGCTTTGCAGACCAGGTATCAGTGGTCAGATGGACCCTTGCCCCAACACTGTGTGCCAGACATGCCATGACTTCCTTTTGCACAATAGAGTACAGGTTGGGGATTGCCTTTTGTGCAAAGAAATTTCGGCCGGGTACCTTCCACTGCGGTGTGCCAATAGCTACAAATTTTTGGAATGCCTCAGACTCCACCAGCTTGTATGGTAAAAGCTGGCAGGCTAAGAGTTCCGACAAGCCAGCTGTCAGACGCCGGGCAAAGGGGTGACTCTCTGTGACATTTGCTTCTTACGCTCAAACATGTCCTTGACAGACACCTGACTGTGTTCAGATGAGCAGGAACTGCTCAAGGCGAGAGACGGAGTGGCGGATGGTTGAGATGGGGCAAGGAGGACAGCAGTGGTTGACGTGGCTGAAGATGCTGGACCAGGAGGAGGATGGCGGCTTTGAGTTTGTGTGCTGCTTGTACTCATGTGTTTATCCCATAGGCGTTTGTGATTTGAGATCATGTGCCTTCGCAAAGCAGTTGCACCTAGGTAGGTGTTGGACTTCCCACGACTCAGTTTCTTTTGGCACAGGTTGCAAATGGCATCGCTGTTGTCAGAGGCAGACACACAAAAAAAATGCCACACTGCTGAGCTTTGCAATGACAGCATTCTGGTGGTGGCAACAGTATGCGTTGATTGGCGTGCTGTCTGGCTGACCCCGGGTGCCGATGGATGCTGTCTGACTGTGCCACTAGCTCCTTGCGACGACCTCCCCCTGCTTCCAACTCGTCTCCTCCTCCTCTCTGTCTCCCCATCTGAACTATCCCCCTGTTCTTCTTCTCTTCGAGCGGGCACCCACGTGACATCCACGGACACATCGTCATAATCAACCGCTTCACTTGTATCTGACAACTCAGCAAAGGAAGCAGCAGCGGGTACAACATCATCATCATCACACTGTACGTCCATGTGTGTAATGCTGCCTGACTGAGACATATCCCTGTTATCTACATCCTCTGGCAATAATGGTTGCGCATCACTCATTTCTTCCAACTGATGTGTAAATAACTCCTCTGAAAGATCAAGTGAAGCAGCTGTGGTGCTAGTGTTGGTGGTGGCGGCAGGCGGGCGGGTAACTTGAGAGGTGCCCGAAGCTGAGCTGGAGGAGGATGGTGCGTCAAGGTTCCGAGTGGAAGCTGTAGAAGATTGGGTGTCCTGTGTTAGCCAGTCAACTCTGTCCTCAGAACTTTTCGAGTTCAGGGTACGTGGCCTCTGAACACTGGGCATTATTCTAGGGCCAAAGGGAATCACAGCACCACGATCACGACGGTCCCTGCGGGGTGGCCTGCCTCTGCCTGTCATTTTTTTTAGATTAGTTGTACTATGCGTGCAAGCTACTTTGACACCAGATATGAGTGGCACTGTGCACTGGCAGTAGTTGGCACAGTACACGCTGTAGGCCTGACACACACTCTTGCAGGCAACTGACTGCTATTATATTACAGTAAAAAAAAAAATATTAAATGTAATCTACTGTGACACCAGATATGAGTTGCACTGGTGTGACACTGTGCACTGGCAGGGCCTGAAACACACACGCTTGCAGGCAACTGACTGCTATTATATTACAGTCAAAATTGTTGTTGTTTTTTTAAAAGTAATCTACTGTGACACCAGATATGAGTTGCACTGGTGACACTGTGCACTTGCAGGGCCTGAAACACACACGCTTGCAGGCAACTGACTGCTATTATATTACAGTCAAAATTGTTGGTTTTCTTTTAAAATGTAATCTACTGTGACACCAGATATGAGTTGTGCTGGTGACACTGTGCACTTGCAGGGCCTGAAACGCACACGCTTGCAGGCAACTGACTGCTATTATATTACAGTCAAAATTGTTGTTGTTTTTTTAAATGTAATCTACTGTGACACCAGATATGAGTTGCACTGGTGACACTGTGCACTGGCAGGGCCTGACACACACGCTGGCAGGCAACTGCAATTAGATTACAGAGGAAAAAAAAAAAAGGGCTTTTTGGGGTGCTGTCAGGACGCTGTCCTTACAGCAGAGATCAGATGAGTCTTTCAGGACTGTAGTGGACACTGAATACACTGGCCTAGCTATCGATTTCCCTATTAAATCAGCAGCAGCTACACTTTCCCTCCTCTCACTAAGACTGCAGCTTCCGAATGAATCTAAAATGGATGCTGTCCAGGAGGTGGGAGGGTCTGGGATGGAGGGTATGCTGCTGATTGGCTAGAATGTGTCTGCTGACTGTGAGGTACAGGGTCAAAGTTTGCTCAATGATGACAAATAGGGGGCGGACCGAACATCGCATATGTTCGCCCGCCGCAGCGAACGCGAACAAGCAATGTTCGCCGGGAACTGTTCGCCGGCGAATAGTTCGGGACATCTCTAGCACTTGGTAGTTATCTCAGTGGTGCCCAACCTAATGTATCTGGTTTGAGTTAGTTGCCTAAACTCATTTGAGTAATCTGGTCTAAGGACACTCATGCACTCTTTGCTCAACTTGGATGTACAGTTACATTATGCTGCACAAACTGGGTAAAGAAGGGTTCCAAAAAATTACAGTTTCTGAGCCCAAAAGAAAGAGGAACTTTCACCACTCCTGACAGAACAAGGGGGCTACCAGACATTTGTCTAAAACAACAATTCGGCGAACCTTACTGACTATGGGGCTAACGAAGTTGCATTGTAAAAAAAGGCTTCAATTTGCACGGCAATATCGGGATTGGACTTACGCCGATTGGCAAAGGGTTTCCTTTTCTGATGAGTTACATTTTCTGCCTCCTCAAAGAGACAGACATTGGCATGTCAGGCAAGAAACATCAGAGAACAAACACCCTGCAACCATTGATGGAAGAACCCAAGCTTGTGGTGGCAATGTTATGGTCTGGGGAATGTTTTCATGGGATTCACTGGGCTAATTCATCCATGTGGAACTCTAAACCTATTTGGGTAGGAATCCATCCTTGCAGATCACGTACACACATTCATGCTAAATGTCTTCCTGGGGTGGGTGGGTTTTTCCAGCAAGATAGTGGGACATGTCGCACAGCTAGAAATGTCTGACATTGGTTGGAAGAGCATGAGCAAAGCTTCCAAGTACCTCCCTGGCCCCCTAATTTCCCAGACGTGAACCCAGTTGAGCATCTATGGGACCACCCCGATTGTCATTATTGCTTTTAAAAAAAAAGCGAGACTTAAAACAAGGGGGGGGGAAAAGAAAATAAAAAAATATAAAAATTCAAACCACTCCCTTTCCCCATAATATAAGTAAAAGTAAACAGTAAAATAATAAACATCATAGGCATTGCCACATCCCAAAATTCTAAAGTATTTAAATGTAAATGATAAGTGGCAATTTGCATTTTTTTCTTCACTTCACTTCCCCCAAAAAATTGAATAAAAAGTGATCAAAAAGCCATAAATACTGGTATCAATCGATGGTGTCAATAAGGACTCCAAATCGCCCTAAAAAAAATTAACCTAGACGACTCCATAGATGGAAAGATAAGAAAAAAAAAGTTATGGGGGTCAGAATATGGCCAGGCAAAGAAAATATTTTTTCCAAAAAAAGTATTAGGTTTTTTTTAAACACAAGAAAAACGATATACCGGTAAATGTATAAACATATTTAAACATCAATGGCAACCGTTATGTCGATGTCTTCATCCTGTGCTGCTGCACTGATTGTCCATACAGTTTATAATTTAAGTTAACTCCTTAGTACCAGTTTGTTTTGCACCTTAGTGACCAAGCAATTTTTTTCCCTTTTTCATCATCACATTCCAAGAGCTAGAACTTTTTTTTATTTTTCAGTTTATGTAGCCTTATGAGGGAATGTTTATGTGGAACCAGTTGTTGTTTTTATTACACCATTTTGGGGTACATATAACTCATTGATTAAAGGGGTTAACCAAGACACAATGAATATACTTACCTGGCTTTCCGCTCCCTGTGCCGCTCCTGGTCCCCGCACCGCGGCTGCTGGATCTCCCCATGTGCGAATGAAAGCATCCGGTGTCGAGGGGGAGCAGCCAATGGCAGGCAGGGATGGGAACGAGCCTCCGCAGCGTTACCCACAATGCTAGGGAGGCTCGTCCTCGTCCCCGCCTGCCACTGGCTGCTCCCCCCGACACCAGATGTTTTCATCCACGCACGGGGAGAAGCAGCGGCGGTGCAAGGACCAGGAGCGGCACGGGGAGCCAGGTAAGTATATTCATTGTGAGAGGCCTGGGCATATGGGGGACATTTAATAGTCTTGGATAACCCCTTTAACCACCTCAGCCCCCAGTGCTTAAACACCCTGAAAGACCAGGCCACTTTTTACACTTCTGACCTACACTACTTTCACCGTTTATTGCTCGGTCATGCAACTTACCACCCAAATGAATTTTACCTCCTTTTCTTCTCACTAATAGAGCTTTCATTTGGTGGTATTTCATTGCTGCTGACATTTTTACTTTTTTTGTTATTAATCGAAATTTAACGATTTTTTTGAAAAAAAATGACATTTTTCACTTTCAGTTGTCACATTTTGCTGAAAAAACGACATCCATATATAAATTTTGCTCTAAATTAATTGTTCTACATGTCTTTGATAAAAAAAAATGTTTGGGTAAAAAAAAAATGGTTTGGGTAAAAGTTATAGCGTTTACAAACTATGGTACAAAAATGTGAATTTCCGCTTTTTGAAGCAGCTCTGACTTTCTGAGCACCTGTCATGTTTCCTGAGGTTCTACAATGCCCAGACAGTACAAACACCCCACAAATGACCCCATTTCAGAAAGTACACACCCTAAGGTATTCGCTGATGGGCATAGTGAGTTCATAGAACTTTTTATTTTTTGTCACAAGTTAGCGGAAAATGATGATTTTTTTTTTTTTTTCTTACAAAGTCTCATATTCCACTAACTTGTGACAAAAAATAAAAAGTTCTATGAACTCACTATGCCCATCACGAAATACCTTGGGGTCTCTTCTTTCCAAAATGGGGTCACTTGTGGGGTAGTTATACTGCCCTGGCATTCTAGGGGCCCAAATGTGTGGTAAGGAGTTTGAAATCAAATTCTGTAAAAAATGACCTGTGAAATCCGAAAGGTGCTCTTTGGAATATGGGCCCCTTTGCCCACCTAGGCTGCAAAAAAGTGTCACACATCTGGTATCTCTGTATTCAGTAGAAGTTGAGGAATGTGTTTTGGGGTGTCTTTTTACATATACCCATGCTGGGTGAGATAAATATCTTGGTCAAATGCCAACTTTGTATAAAAAAATGGGAAAAGTTGTCTTTTGCCAAGATATTTCTCTCACCCAGCATGGGTATATGTAAAATGACACCCCAAAACACATTCCCCACCTTCTCCTGAGTACGGAGATACCAGATGTGTGACACTTTTTTCCAGCCTAGGTGGGCAAAGGGGCCCATATTCCAAAGAGCACCTTTCGGATTTCACAGGTCATTTTTTACAGAATTTGATTTCAAACTCCTTACCACACATTTGGGCCCCTAGAATGCCAGGGCAGTATAACTACCCCACAAGTGACCCCATTTTGGAAAGAAGAGACCCCAAGGTATTCGCTGATGGGCATAGTGAGTTCATGGAAGTTTTTATTTTTTGTCACAAGTTAGTGGAATATGAGACTTTGTATGGAAAAAAAAAAAAAAAAATCATCATTTTCCACTAACTTGTGACAAAAAATAAAAAAAATCTAGGAACTTGCCATGCCCCTCACGGAATACCTTCGGGTGTCTTCTTTCCAAAATGGGGTCACTTGTGGGGTAGTTATACTGCCCTGGCATTTTCCAGGGGCCCTAATGTGTGGTAAGTAGGTAAATGACCTGTGAAATCCGAAAGGTGCTCTTTGGAATGTGGGCCCCTTTGCCCACCTAGGCTGCAAAAAAGTGTCACACATGTGGTATCTCCGTACTCAGGAGAAGGTGGGGAATGTGTTTTGGGGTGTCATTTTTTTTTTTTAAAAACACTTTTATTTCGGGAAACATTAATATGCATTATACAGAGGCAATATTGACACTCAATATACAATGATATCATTCCGACCATGTTTACATTAAGGTGCCATATCAGACATAATACAAACAAGTTTCCCTTTTTTCAAATTTTCTCCCCCCCCCCCTCCCGCAAACCTTTTATTACCCCAACTTGTTGCCAAACCGTCAGTCTAGAAAATAAATCTCCATAAAAGAAGTCTTACACCAATAACATCACAATGTTTAATTTCTCCGCCTCTAATCAGGAAGTATTCAATCTTAACCTGGTCTAATTACCTACAAGCATATTACTCCCCCAGCTTACCTAGTGTCCCCTTTATCTGCTCTTCCAGGTACCATTTAGTATGACGGAAAGGTTTCATTACTTCTTGAATTTCAATAGGAGTCAGAATATGGCTAATGTATTTCCTCCACTTTCCAAAGAAAAGTTTCGCAGATTTTTCTTTATTGTTTTCTGCTTCCAACTTTTCCATGTAAAGGATGCGACTCATGATTCCTATGGCTTCATCAAGTGTGGGGATAGAAGGAAATATCCAATGTCTCAGTATTGTTTTTTTAACAGCTAATAAAAATAAGTGGATACCTTTAACAAACGTGGAATGAGTTATTTCTCCTCTAGAATCCCAAGGAATGTAATGAAATACACAGTGTAGAGGATTTAGTTGTACCTCAACTCCCCAGATCTGCTTAATGAGTTCTAATACTCCCTTCCATAGGGGGATTAGAGAGGGGCACTCCAGCAACCCATGTAATAGATTAGCTTTTTGTAATTTGCACTTTGGGCACCATCTGAGATAATGTGCTGGGGCATCTCTGTATGATAAATCAAATGCATACGTTGCTTTGTGCAAAATCCTAAAGTGCATCTCCCTCCATATCTCGTTACCGGTCGCCTGTCTCACACGTTCCATTCCCTCTCTTAGCTTTGGAGCTATTGTCACATCACTAAGTTCACTTTCCCATTTCTGGAATACTTTTGCTTCTAGAGGAATCGAGTGAGTATTCTGGATTTTACGATACAGGTCTGACAAAGAACAATTTTGACTTCCCATCAGAGAATCAAACCAAACTCTTCTTTCCTGATCTCCCATATTTAATGATTGAGCTTGACAAAACGATCTTAATTGACTATAGGGGAGAAAGTGCGAGGGAGGCAACCGGAACTGAGACTGGATAGTTGTCCGTGGTAATAATTCACTTCCTGCAGGGTTAAGTAGCTGCTTCAGGGATACAATGCCTTTCTCTTTCCATAGTGTAAACATTACTGACTGTCTCCCTGCTGAAAAAGCCGGAAGGGTCCATAATGGCATATATGGCGAGAGATACATAGGTAATCTGTATAATTTGCGTATCCCTTTCCATGTAGCTAGAGTATCCTTTAGTAGTGTATATTTTTTCAGCGTGAGAGGAATATCTCGAAGTTTAGTGTGTAATATAGCCCCCAAATCCCATGGAGCGGACAATTCCTTCTCCAACGGGGTATTGGAGAAATTTGAGGTACCCTTCAGCCAGTCTTTAATATGTCTCCAGAGGGATGCCAAGTTATAGTTTCTAATATTAGGCATTTGTAAGCCACCCTCCCATTTCAGCAGGCATAATTTCGCATAAGCAATCCTTGGTCTCCTTCCACGCCAAAGAAAGCGCGAGAAGGCTTTTTGGATCCTAGCAATATCTACATGTTTTAAGAGTAGGGGAATGGTCTGCATGGGATATAGTAGTCTAGCAAAGCTAACCATCTTTAGTAGATGTGCTCTCCCAAATAGTGACAACGGCAAATTTAACCATTTCTCAAGTTCTTCCACTATTTTTTTAATCAACGGCTCGTAGTTTAATTTATATAGAGACAATGGACTCCTACCTACTTTAATACCCAGGTATATCAGATATTGAGGGACCACCTCCACATCCTGAAGCTCAATTGATGCATTACGATCTCTGGTATAACCTTTCAAGAATAACAATTGGCTCTTATTTACATTAACTCGATAACCTGTCATATCCCCAAAGTACTGCAAGGAGTTTAAAACGATTCTTAATTCTGTCTCCGGGGATTTAAGAAAGAGTAGTATGTCATCTGCAAAACAGGTGAGTTTGACTTCTTTAGTCCCTACTCTGATCCCCTGAAACAAGTCTGATTGTATCAAGAATCTAACTAGGGGTTCAAGGGCCAAATTAAAAAGAGGTGGAGACAGAGGGCATCCCTGTCTCGTACCTCTGTGGAGGCGGAAAGGCGCCGACAAAAAACCCGGCAAATGGATCTGTGCCATTGGACTATCATATAAGGTATTAAGAAACGTCCGAAAAGGCCCCAGAAAACCAAAAGCCTCCAAGGATTTTCCCAACCAATTCCAATTCACATTGTCGAAAGCCTTTTCCGCATCCACAGATAGCAGAGCAGGGCAACCAAGTGTGTCTTGATTATGGAACAAATAATCCTGTATTGTTAGAACCGTCCTAATGTTTGTGACCAAAGCCCTTCCTTTAACAAACCCTACCTGATGGGGGCCTATCAAAGTTGGCATGATTTCGGCTAACCTGTTTGTCATTAGCTTTGTCATAATTTTTAAGTCCTGGTTTATCAATGAGATTGGGCGATACGAGCCCATCTGAGCAATATCCTTGCCCGGCTTGGGGATAAGTTTAATGTGCGCTAGTTTCCCTGTTGACATAATGTCCCCTCCTTGTAGACAAGAGTTGAATAAATCCTGAAGGACCGGGGAGACTTCTACAATAAGAGCTTTAAAAAACTCCGCTGGGAACCCATCTGGACCCGGTGCCTTCCCATTATTAAGAGATTTAATGGTAGATTGGACCTCTTCAATCGAGATTGGTTTATTAAGGCTATTCAAATTATCTTCCGTGAGTTTGGGTAGAGAGACTTTAGCTAATAGTTCTTCAGCTTTCGCTTGGTTGTAGTCATCTTTGGAATAAAGCACCTCAAAGTATTTCCGGAAGCACTCCACAATATCCTTCGGATTTGTGTGCTTCTTTCCTGCGTCATCTAATATGGATCTAATGGCAGGACTATAGCGTTGTGTGTTAATCAAGTTGGCCAACATTTTACCTGCTTTATTGCCATATTTAAACAGTTTAGCTGAATGATAATCCATATGCAGTTTAATTTGCTGTTCTAATTTATGATCATAATTGTGCTTTGCTGTTACCCATTTAACCCTGTTAATATCCGTGGGGCTTATTAGATAAGAGGTGTATGCAGTGCGGACCTCATCTGTGGCTTGTTGGAGTTTAAGCCATACCTTCTTCCTCCTAGCTGTTGCATAAGATATAATATTCCCACGGATTACTGCTTTTGCTGTATCCCAAAGTAGAGAATAATTGTCCCTATGACTGGAATTATTATCTAAAAACTCCCACCACCAGCCTTTTAATTTATCTAGAAAATCCTCATCTGTCATAAGGTAGCTAGGGAGGCGCCACACTCTATCCGTACCTCTGGGAGTGGCTTCAGCAATAGTAATGCAAACCGGGGCGTGGTCAGACACCACCATGTCAGTGATCTCGGCTATTAGAACCTTTTTTGAAAGTTGTGATGAGGTCAGGGCATAGTCAATCCTAGACCACGACCGGTGTACATGAGAAAAGTGTGTGAATTCCCTTTCCACTGGATTCAGAAACCTCCATATATCTACCATGCCTGTGGATTTAATAAAAGACTCCAGGGAATATCCCCCCCGTCTAGTAGGCTGGATGGGCTGATGAGTGGGCTGAGTTTGCTTTCGATCTTCCACTGGATTATGTACCGCGTTAAGGTCTCCCATGACTAATATCTGATTCCCAGCCTCTTGCGAAATCCTGCTCTCCAAATTTCTGAAAAAGGAGGCCTGACCAGCATTAGGGCCATATACATTAAATATATCCATAGGACCTGCAGCAGTGGATATTTTGAGATGTATAATCCTACCCTCTGCATCACATTCAGTCAATACCATATCATGGCTTAGTCTTTTGTGGATTAGAACAATTACCCCTGCTTTCTTATTTTTGGACGGTGAACCTAGGACAGTACCTACCCAGAGACGTTTCATACGCCAGAAGTCAACCTCCTCCAGGTGCGTCTCCTGAAGCAGTGCAATATCTGCGTTCAATTTCCTGAGGTGTTTAAGAACCATTAATCTTTTTTGCGGGGCTCTAAGGCCTTTTACATTCCATGACACTATTTTCATAAAATGAGTAGTAGTATAGATATATAGAGAGCGGCACCCGGAGGAGGCCTCCCCCAGACAGGAACCTCAAATGCAGCTTGTGTTAAACTTCCATGGAGCATGACTATATCAATGGCAAAAAACATTTCCCCCAACCTATTAACAATAACAATAACATATTGCTTTACATATAAAGACTTCAACAATCCGCCAAAGGCCACTTTAGACTTCTCTTTTTTCGCACTGAACTGGCGAGTACATGCGGACTCTGTCTCGCCAGATTCCCACCAACATATACGCATCTTGCTAATCTCTCCATTACCCATGGATATTTAGCACAGGTTTCTCTCCACTTCTGCTTATCTACCCTTTCCTATCCTGCTTAAAGAACTATCATTAAACTTCCCCACAGTGTCACTATAGAGTTAAACATCATATTACCATCAATAAAATTGGCATCAGATAAGTTTCATGAACGCAACTTTCAATTTTTGCCATTTTACGCTGCAGAGATCAGTCCCAGTCCTGACTAGATACTCGGCTGGCAGCTTCTCCAGACCCACGTGGATAAGCATCACAGGGCCTGGGATCCAAATGGCCGTTTGACCGGCCTCCTCTGGGAGAAGAACGTCCTCTAGACGCTGAGCCTGATCTCGGACTTTCAGAGGAGTCGCCATATTCTAAGGCCTCTGTCGCTTCCCTAGGTGATAAAAACGTGTCTGTCTCTCCATTCTGCTTGAAAACACGCAGGACAGCCGGATAAACTAGTGCAAAGCGGATTTTCTTCTGCACTAGCTGTGTGCAAATCTGAGAAAAGGCTCTCCTTCTTTTAGCAACCTCCATCGAATAGTCGCCAAACAATAAAAGCTTGCTTTCCCTTTCCCTAAGGGGTTGATTCAGGCGTCGGTATTTCAGCATAATAGCTTCCTTATCTGCATAATTAAGAAACTTGGCTATAACAGGTCTCGGTCTGGAAGCTTGGCCCTCAAGGCGCGGTTCTCTGGGGGGGCCTATTCTATGAGCTCTTTCAACCGTGAGTGGCATTTCAAAGCCCATCGCCCTAGGGAGTTCTGAGGAGCAGAATCGCGCCAATTGATGTGTTGGAATGTCCTCAGGGAGACCTATAATACGAATATTGCTCCTCCTAGAACGGTTCTCCAGATCTTCTACTTTGTCTTGCAGAGCCTGGTTAATGCGTACTATTTCTCTAACTTGTGTCTGGGTTCTATTTAATTCATCTTCCAGGACTCCTGTTCTTTGTTCCAGTTCCCGTATATGGGATGAATTCTGCGCAATGTCTTGCTGCAGTTGCTTCATTGTCCCCGCAATAGTAGATTCCAGCGTGGCCTTAATGTCTGGAGCCAGTATCTGCGCTACCGCCATCGCTATCTCTTTACTGGGGAGCTCTAATTCCTGAAGCTGCAGCATCTGCTGCGAGTGTGGAGGTGTTTCTCCCCCAGAGTTGTCTGCCTCGGATAGCAAAGGGGGCTGTGAGGAGGAGCGGGTATTTCTCCGCTTACCCTCCGCCATCTTGTCCAGTCGCGGCTGCGCTGAGTGCCGCTTCGGAAGTGGAGAGTTCGTCTGCGGGGGGCCGGTACGTATTAGGTATTTGTCCATGTGTCTCCCAACTCACATTTAGAGACACCGATCTTGCTTCCGATCCCGGTAAGCCCCCGATATGTAGCAGGGTATGCGGAGCTCCTCCACCTCACGTCCTCACATGTGCGCGCCGGAACCGGAAGTGGGGTGTCATTTTACATATACCCATGCTGGGTGAGAGAAATATCTTGGCAAAAGACAACTTTTCCCATTTTTTTATACAAAGTTGGCATTTGACCAAGATATTTATCTCACCCAGCATGGGTATATGTAAAAAGACACCCCAAAACACATTCCTCAACTTCCCCTGAATACAGAGATACCAGATGTGTGACACTTTTTTGCAGCCTAGGTGGGCAAAGGTGCCCAAATTCCTTTTAGGAGGGCATTTTTAGACATTTGGATACCAGACTTCTTCTCACGCTTTGGGGCCCCTAAAATGCCAGGGCAGTATAAATACCCCACATGTGACCCCATTTTGGAAAGAAGACACCACAAGGTATTCAATGAGGGGCATGGCGAGTTCATAGAAAAAAAAAATTTTTGCCACAAGTTAGCGGAAATAGATTTTTTTGATTTTGTTCTCACAAAGTCTCCCTTTCCGCTAACTTGGGACAAAAATTTCAATCTTTCATGGACTCAATATGCCCCTCAGCGAATACCTTGGGGTGTCTTCTTTCCAAAATGGTGTTATTTGTGGGGTGTTTGTACTGCCCTGGCATTTGAGGGTCTCCACAATCATTACATGTATGCCCAGCATTAGGAGTTTCTGCTATTCTCCTTATATTGAGCATACGGGTAATGAGATTTTTTTTTTCTGTTCAGCCTCTGGGCTGAAAGAAAAAAATGAACGGCACAGATTTCTTCATTCACATCGATCAATGTGGATAAAAAAATCTCTGCCAAAAAAAAAAAAGGAGGGGAAAGGCGTCTGCCAGGACATAGGAGCTCCGCCCAACATCCATACCCACTTAGCTCGTATGCCCTGGCAAACCCAATTTCTCCATTCACATCAATCGATGTGGATGAATAAATCATTGCCGGGATTTTTTTTTTTATATATACAAAGTGTTTGCCAAAGTATATGAACACCGCCACCTCCTCAGCTCATATGCCTCGGCAAACGTATCTTTTACTGCAGAGGAGAAATCTCGTCTTGCAGCGCCGCATACACCGACGCAATGCTTCTGTCAGAATGCACATCAGTGCTGCAGCTAGTCGATCGGTTGGTCCACCTGAAAGGTAAAAAAAAAAAAAAAGAAAAGAAAAAACCAGGCCGCAAAGCAATAACTTTATTAACTTTAGAACAGAACATATTAACTTTTTTAAAACTTTTTAAACTTTTTTTACTTACCAGTAATTTTTTTTTTGTTTAGTTTTTTTTACCTTTATAGAACAAACCTCTCCTTCCCCATGGGACAATGTGCAAAGCGCAAATCGCCCAAAGATGTGGCAAAGTACGTTATGCACTTTATCCCAGGTGAAAGGAGAGGTTTGCAGCAGCTGAGAGTAAAAGGGCCCTAATAGCCCTGTGTGCCTGTCCTGTGAGATGCAATCCCTATGCTAGGTGTACCTGTGTGTGGTACTTCCGGAAACACTCTCCATAGCATAGGGCAGGGTGGTCAGCACAGTCATCTCTTCCTGGAATTTGAGGAAAGATCGTGTTCTCCCAGCCTTACTGTAGAGAACAAAACTATTATACAGCGCCAATTGAATTAAATATACAGACACCTTCTTATACCAGCGTCTGGTTCTGCGGGAAACTAAATACGGAGACAACATCTGGTCATTGAAGTCCACCCCTCCCATGAGCGCAATATAGTCGTGGACACAGAGGGGCTTTTCAATGACACGGGTTGCTCGCTCAATTTGGATTGTCGTGTCTGCGTGAATGGAGGAGAGCATGTAAACGTCACGCTTGTCTCTCCATTTCACCGCGAGCAGTTCTTCGTTACACAAGGCAGCCCCCTTGCAAGACGGGTGGTTACAAGCCGTTGGGGGAAGCCCACGCGACTAGTTCGCGCGGTGCCACAGGCGCAAATCCGTTCTAGAAACAAATGCCTAAAGAGGGCCACACTTGTGTAGAAATTGTCCACATAAAGATGGTACCCCTTGCCGAATAAGGGTGACACCAAGTCCCAGACTGTCTTCCCACTGCTCCCCAGGTAGTCAGGGCAACCGACCGGCTCCAGGGTCTGATCTTTTCCCTCATAGATCCGAAATTTGTGGGTATAGCCTGTGGCCCTTTCACAGAGCTTATACAATTTGACCCCATACCGGGCACGCTTGCTTGGGATGTATTGTTTGAAGCCAAGGCGCCCGGTAAAATGTATTAGGGACTCGTCTACGCAGATGTTTTGCTCAGGGGTATACAAATCTGCAAATTTCTGGTTGAAATGGTCTATGAGGGGCCGAATTTTGTGGAGCCGGTCAAAAGCAGGGTGGCCTCTGGGACGGGAGGTGGTGTTGTCGCTAAAATGCAGAAAACGCAGGATGGTCTCAAATCGTGTCCTGGACATAGCAGCAGAGAACATGGGCATGTGATGAATCGGGTGCGTTGACCAATATGACCGCAATTCATGCTTTTTTGTCAGGCCCATGTTGAGGAGAAGGCCCAGAAAAATTTTAAGTTCGGAAACTTGGACTGGTTTCCACCGGAAAGGCTGGGCATAATAGCTTCCCGGGTTTGCGGTTATAAATTGTGTGGCATACCGGTTTGTCTCTGCCACGACTAAGTCCAAGAGCTCCGCAGTCAAGAACAGCTCAAAAAATCCCAGGGCCGAACCGATTTGAGCCGTCTCAACCCGAACTCCAGACTGGGCGGTGAAAGGGGGAACTAATGGTGCGGCTGAAGTTGGTGACTGCCAATCAGGATTTGCCAGCACCTCAGGGACTCTAGGGGGTCTACGGGCCTGTCTGTGCGGTGGCTGCGACGGGGTAACTATTGCACGTGCCACCGTACCAGCTTCAACTGCCCTTCTGGTGCTCGCTACTTCACCATTTTGTACGGCAGTGCTGGTACTAGGTCCAGGAAGGGCTGCGCTGCTGGTGTATGCCTCACCACGTGATCCGGCAGCGACAGCCCCACTCTGCTGCTCTTGAAGCGGATCCTGCACAACCTGTGGTCTAGCGACATGGGGCCGGGTACGCCTGGTGCTGCCAGGGACCTCCACCTCCTCGTCCGAACTTTGGGTCAGAGAGCCACTGCTTTCCACAGGTTCATATTCTGACCCGCTAGATTCGTCAGATGAGGGTTCCCACTCCTCATCCGACTGGGTCAGAATCCTGTAGGCCTCTTCAGAAGAATACCCCCTGTTTGACATTTTGGACTACTAAATTTAGGGGTATTCCCTGAGACTACCCAAGAAAAAAAGCAAACCTGTCTTACAAAGGGGAGGCTAGCGAAGTACCGGAGGCTGCTGCGGTTGATAAAAAATATCAAAACTGATTTTTTTATCGCCGCAGTGCGTGTAAAGTGAATGTGCAGTGATCAAAAAAAAATATTTTTTTGTCACTGCGGTGGGGCGGGCGTGGGTGAACGCACGTGTGGGCGACCGATCAGGCCTGATCGGGCAAACACTGCGTTTTGAGTGGAGGGCGAGCTAAGGTGACACTAATACTATTATAGATCTGACCGTGATCAGTTTTGATCACTTACAGATACTATAAAAGTACAAATGCTGATTAGCGATACGCTAATCAGCGAATAAAAGTGACTGCGGTGCGGTGGGGTGGGCGCTAACTGACGCTAACTACCTAACCAAGGGGCCTAAACTATCCCTAAAACCTAACAGCCAATACTAGTGAAAAAAAAAAGTGACAGTTTACACTGATCACTTTTTGTCTTTCACTAGTGATTGACAGGGGCGATCAAAGGGGTGATCAAAGGGTTAATTGGGGTGCAGGGGGGTGATCAGGGGCTACAGTGAAGTGTTTGGTGCTACTCACAGTTCAGTCTGCTTCTCTGCTAGATCCAACCGACGAAAAGGACCAGCAGAGAAGCAGAGAAGCCATATAACAGATCATATTTACTAATATGATCTGTTATATGGCTTGTGATTGGATTTTTTAAAAATCGCCAGCCTGCCAGCCAATGATCATTGCTGGCAGGCTGGTGACGAACTTCTTCTTTAACTTTTGCCGGCCCGCGATGCGCATGCGCGGGCCGGCTTTGAGCGAAATCTCGCGTCTCGCGAGATGACGCGTATATGCGTGACTCTGCGCAGCGCTGCCACCTCCGGAACGCGATCCTGCGTTAGGCGGTCCGGAGGTGGTTAACTTTTATTAACTTTCTGGGGGGGGATGGAAAAAACAGCAATACCGCCATTGTTTTTTTAAGTTGAAAAGGTTGCAACATTCACTTCTTGGCATAAAGAAAAAATATATAAATGTGGTATTGCTATGATCTCATTGACCTGGAAAATAAAGGGAACAGGTCAGTTTTACAACATAGGGAACACAGTTTTTTATCATTTCAACCCAGATTTTTTCCAGCTTTCCACTACATTGTATGCAATATTAAATGATGACATTAGAAAGGGCAACTTGCCCCACAGACAACTAACCCTCAAATGTCTTAACGGAAAAATAATAAAAGTTATGGCTCTGGGAGTAAAAAACAAGAACGCAAAAATGAAAAATGGCCTGGTCCTTTAAGGGTTAAATGGGTTGTCCAGGTTCAGAGCTGAACCCGGACATACCCTTATTTTCACCCAGGCAGGCCCCCTGAGGCTAGCATCGGAGCATCTCATGCTCCGATGCGCTCCCTTGCCCTGCGCTAAATCGCGCAGGGCACGGTCTCTTTTGTTTATCCTAACGCACTGCCGGGCGAAAACTTCCACCCCAGCAGTGTATTCGGTGACATCACTGGCTCTGATAGGCGGGCTTTAACGCTGCCCTAGCCATTTTACTGGCTAGGGCAGCACTAAATCCTGCCCATCAGTGCCAGTGACGTCACCGGGCTTCCTGGCAGCCCCATGGAGAGATCCGGTATGTCACCGTCACCTGCGCGATTTAGTTTAGGGCAAAGGAGAGCATCGGAGCATGAACTGCTCCGATGCTCAAGTCAGGGGGCTGCCGGGGTAAAAATGGAAGTATGTCCGGGTTCAGCTCTGAACTCGGACAACCCATTTAACTAACGCCCATTCTGGGTAACCAGAAAGGATGTCTTTAAATAAACACAAAAGAGTGCAGACCTGTCCCAGCGAGCAGGCTCAAAAGACAGTATCCCACCTGGTGCACAGGGGTGAGAGGTAAGAAATGGGAATGGGATGTCCTTAGACGTGAACAGATCACATGGAATCACAGAGATGCAAGTAGGCCTGAGGTAATTATTATAGCTAAAAGTTGTTGAATCTTAAGGGCTCATGCACACAACCGTGTGCCCCCCCCGTGTGCCCCGTGGCCACATTGCGGGTCCGCAATACACGGGCACCGGCCGTGTGCATTCCGTATAATGGACTGTGGACCCATTTACTTGAATGGGTCCGCAATCACGGAGATGCAGAACGGAGGCACGGATCGGAACCCCACGGAAGCACTACAGCGCATGCACTACTTTTTTCGCGGTGCGGACCATCGGATGAGGATCGCGGACCTCTATTCAAGTGAATGGGTCCAGGATCCGCATGCGGCTTCCCCACGGTCTGTGCCCGTGCATTGCAGACAGCAAATTTGCGGTCGCAGCACGGGCACGGAGCCCTTTACGTTCGTGGGCATGAGCCCTAACATTGTAGAGATCCGCTTAAATTACTCTGGGGGTGGGTCAAGATCATAGACTGGCTGGAACTAACTGCATCTGCTAGGTCCAGGGGACTGTGGACTACGAAATAAAGCAGTCTCAGGAAAAGAAAAGTCCACAAACATAGGATAAAATGCAACCCTAACAATTGATTGCATCCCCAAAAGATATAAAGCCAAGATAATCAGTGCAACCGTTTATGGTGTTGATTTCCAGAAAAAGTGAGGATAGCTTGCTGAGAATAGAGGTAACCACAAGATGGCAGTATGGTTTCGGAAATGGTAAGTAAGTAAGGCCTCTTTCACACTTGCGTTGTCCGGATCCGGCGTGTACTCCACTTGCCGGAATTACACTCCGGATCCGGAAAAACGCAAGTGTACTGAAAGCATTTGAAGACGGAACCGTCTTCCAAATGCTTTCAGTGTTACTATGGCACCCAGGACGCTATTAAAGTCCTGGTTGCCATAGTAGGAGCGGGGAGCGGGGGAGCGGTATACTTACAGTCCGTGCGGCTCCCGGGGCGCTCCAGAATGACGTCAGAGCGCCCCATGCGCATGGATGACGTGATCCATGTGATCACGTGATCCATGCGCTTGGGGCGCCCTGACGTCACTCTGGAGCGCCCGGGGAGCCGCACGGACGGTAAGTACACTGCTCCCCCGCTCCCCGCTACACTTACCATGGCTGTCAGGACTTTAGCGTCCCGGCAGCCATGGTAACCACTCTGAAAAAGCTAAATGTCGGCTCCGGCAATGCGCCGAAACGACGTTTAGCTTAAGGCCGGATCCGGATCAATGCCTTCCAATGGGCATTAATTCCGGATCCGGCCTTGCGGCAAGTGTTCCGGATTTTTGGCCGGAGCAAAAAGCGCAGCATGCTGCGGTATTTTCTCCGGCCAACAAACGTTCCGTACCGGAACTGAAGACATCCTGATGCATCCTGAACGGATTACTCTCCATTCAGAATGCATTAGGATAATCCTGATCAGGATTCTTCCGGCATAGAGCCCCGACGACGGAACTCTATGCCGGAAGACAATAACGCAGGTGTGAAAGAGCCCTAACACTTATGGAAGTAAGGCCAATGGTGATATGGATGCTTGCTTTGTAATGAATACTGATGTCTTCTGTAAGGCAAACACTGTGCGGTTTCTCCATGGGACGTTATTGGAATAAATAAATAAAGCAGAAAGATTTTCCCTCTATCTCAACTGTACAAAATAGACTGGGTTGGACCTTGGGAGGAGGGTTTAGACGCCATATGCAGAGTCCACATTGCAGTAGAGTATGTAGGCCTCAACCTGCATTGCCTTTCAGGAACTCTGTATGGTAAGGCTCCAAGTGGAGAACTCGTACCATATCAACTCTGGCCGATGGTTGCTGAAGCACCATGTCATGAGCCTGGATGATAACCCGGTGGAGAGAGTTCCTCAGTGCGGGTTGCATCCGAGCGTGGGTCTCCCATCCACAATATAATTGGGGCGTCCTGAGGATCCTGCTTTGCTGTCGTTGGAAGCACACACCAGTCATCTCTCTGAGGGACCCAGTAAGCTTAGCGTACTTTCACACTAGCGTTATTCTTTTCCGGTATTGAGTTCCGTCACAGGGGCTCAATACCGGAAAAGCGCTTCAGTATTATCCTAATGCATTCTGAATGGAGAGCATTCCATTCAGTATGCATCAGGATGTCCGGAACACTTGCCGGAATGCCGGATCCGGCATCAATTTCCATTGAAATGTATTAATGACTGGATCTGTTTTTCCGGATGACACTGGAGATCCGGATCTGGAATTTCAATGCATTTGTCAGGCGGATCCGTCTACAAATGATATCCGTTTGCATACGGATTTCCGGATCCGGCAGGCAGTTACGGCGACGGAACTGCCTGCCGGATCTTTACAACGCAAGTGTGAAAGTACCCTTACTGTGCCACTGCCTTTAGATCTTGGGGAAAGCGAAATATTGAGTCCGTAGCCTTGGATCACAAGGTAAGACTCACTGGCAAATATACATACAGTATACAAAATGGCCCAAATTTAGTATGAATGAAGTCCACAACGCCTGGAGAGGTGATCTGGCAGGAGATGGGATCGTGCAGTCACATGCGGTGCACCGCGCAGGCGCCAGACTGGCACGATCCCAAGGAATAGTAAATATGTAAATCATAGTCAGGAGAGGGCAGGTAAGAGGCGGGCATTGCTTGACTTGAAGCAAGGAGGCCGCTGCCCCCTTGACTTCAAGCTCACTGCAAACAGAGCGCTCAGGGAGATTAAAAAAGCGTTTTTCTGAAGTATGGATTAACGAATTTCCGGCTCACACATGATCAGTAACAGACTGGGGGCTGCTATAAGGTAATGCTGGCAGTTTTATATCACTTTAGGAGGTGACAGGTTCCCTTTAAAAAGCATGTTAAATTTTTTCTACGAACAGTTTGAGTAATTTTCTCATTTCAGGATTCACAGCACATTCACAGGTTGCTAGGAAACTAGCGGTATGGAAAGTGCTGATCCTGGGATCTCAAATTATACTATTAAACAAAACAAGCAATGCAACAGCTCACTGCAAACCAAATAAAGTACAAAATTGCATCATAATTGCAAATGCTGAACTAATAAGTTAGGGCTCTTTCACACTTGCGTTCTTTTCTTCCGGCATAGAGTTCCGTCGTCGGGGCTCTATGCCGGAAGAATCCTGATCAGTTTTATCCTAATGCATTCTGAATGGAGAGAAATCCGTTCAGGATGCATAAGGATGTCTTCAGTTCCGGACTGGAACGTTTTTTGACCGGAGAAAATACCGCAGCATGCTGCGCTTTTTGCTCCGGCCAAAAATCCTGAACACTTGCCGCAAGGCCGGATCCAGAATTAATGCCCATTGAAAGGCATTAATCCGGATCCGGCCTTAAGCTAAACGTCGTTTCGGCGCATTGCCGGATCCGACGTTTAGCTTTTTCTGAATGGTTACCATGGCTGCCAAGACGCTAAAGTCCTGGCAGCCATGGTAAAGTGTAATGGGGAGCGGGGGAGCAGTATACTTACCGTCCGTGCGGCTCCCCGGGCGCTCCAGAGTGACGTCAGGGCGCCCCACGCGCATGGATGACGTGATCGCATGGACACGTCATCCATGCGCATGGGGCGCTCTGACGTCATTCTGGAGCGCCCCGGAAGCCGCACGGACTGTAAGTATACTGCTCCCCCGCTCCCCACTACTACTATGGCAGCCAGGACTTTAATAGCGTCCTGGCTGCCATAGTAACACTGAACGCATTTTGAAGACGGATCCGTCTTCAAATGCTTTCAGTTCACTTGCGTTTTTCCGGATCCGGCGTGTAATTCCGGCAAATGGAGTACACGCCGGATCCGGACAACGCAAGTGTGAAAGAGCCCTTAGAGATACTTGGCAAATCGTTTTGTACAAAATTATTTGAGCCCGTCTGCCGCACGTCAAGGCAATCTCTAGTTTTAGTCCTTGGTGACCATGTGGCGCCAGGGGTGGTGTGGAGTGGGTCCGGCGTGCATGCTGGTAACTGCTTTCCCTGGATATAATGGAGGCCATTTTGGCACCGAAAATGACAGAAATTCAGGCGGATCCAGCATGCAAGTGGAACCTGCACTTTCTGAATTATATGATAGCCGCTATGGCACGTAACAGGTATATTTAGTGTTAGGAACCCGTCTAACTAGAGATTGCCTTGACGTGCGGCAGACGGGCTCAAATAATTTTGTACAAAACGATTTGCCAAGTATCTCTAACTTATTAGTTAAGCATTTGCAATTATGATGCAATTTTGTACTTTATTTGGTTTGCAGTGAGCTGTTGCATTGCTTGTTTTGTTTAACAGTCTTGTTCTCAGCCATAGCAACGTGCCCCTGCGCTTTGGGATGTGCTGACTGACCCCCTTTTTTTTTTCTCTGCAGTTCGTGCTGGAGGTGTGGCTGCCTCCCCAGTCGTGCACTCCTGACCAGCTCGTCTGCCCCATTGGCTGATTTTAATTAGTGTTAGTATATAGCTTGGCCTGCTCCCCCTCACTCACTGAAGCCATCTGGCACCAGGAGAGAGATAGTGTGTGGACTCTCATTGCAGTCCTTGGTGACCATGTGGCGCCAGGGGTGGTGTGGAGTGGGCCCGGCGTGCATGCTGGTAACTGCTTTCCCTGGATATAATGGAGGCCATTTTGGCACCGAAAATGACAGAAATTCAGGCGGATCCAGCATGCAAGTGGAACCTGCTATGGCACATAACAGGTATATTTAGTGTTAGAAACCCGTCTAAATAGAGATTGCCTTGACGTGCGGCAGACGGGCTCAAATAATTTTGTACAAAATGATTTGCCAAGTATCTCTAACTTATTAGTTCAGCATTTGCAATTATGATGCAATTTGGTACTTTATTCGGTTTGCAGTGAGCTGTTGCATTGCTTGTTTTGTTTAACAGTCTTGTTCTCAGCCATAGCAACGTGCCCCTGCGCTTTGGGATGTGCTCACTGACCCCCTTTTTTTTTCTCTCAAATTATACTACAGCTGGAAACATCCCAAAATTAGTTCAATGGGAAGGTTACATAGCACTGGCTACAGAACAATCAGAATATAGGAGCCGCCTCCATTGGATCACGTGTGTAACATGCAACATACTGTGAATATGGTCAAAATGAACTGATATGAGAAGATCACAGCTTGCTCTAATGTGATCTTTTTAGGCTACTTTCACACTAGCAGGGGAACAGCCTGCCGTATCCATACTAACGTTTGTACATGTGTGCTGCCGGAAAAAAAACTGCAATACCATCATTGTCTTTTTATGTTGAAAATTTTGTGACATTCACTTCATGGCATAAATAACATTATAACTTTACTCTCTGGGTCAATATGATTACTGTGATACAAAATATATACAGTTTCTTTTAACCACCTCAGCCCCTATAGCTTAAACACCCTGAAAGACCAGGCCACTTTTTACACTTCTGACCTACACTACTTTCACCGTTTATTGCTCGGTCATGCAACTTACCACCCAAATGAATTTTACCTCCTTTTCTTCTCACTAATAGAGCTTTCTTTTGGTGGTATTTCATTGCTGCTGACATTTTTACTTTTTTT
Source organism: Bufo bufo (assembly GCF_905171765.1). Classification (NCBI taxonomy): domain Eukaryota; kingdom Metazoa; phylum Chordata; class Amphibia; order Anura; family Bufonidae; genus Bufo; species Bufo bufo. The sequence continues at coordinate 512,119,317 of NC_053390.1, read as the reverse complement.
GTTATTAATCGAAATTTAACGATTTTTTTGCAAAAAAATGAAATTTTTCACTTTCAGTTGTAAAATTTTGCCAAAAAAACAACATCCATATATATATTTTTCTGTAAATTTATTTTTCTACATGTCTTTGATAAAAAAAAAATGTTTGGGTAAAAAAAAAATGGTTTGGGTAAAAGTTATAGCGTTTACAAACTATGGTACAAAAATGTGAATTTCCGCTTTTTGAAGCAGCTCTGACTTTCTGAGCACCTGTCATGTTTCCTGAGGTTCTACAATGGCCAGACAGTACAAACACCCCACAAATGACCACATTTCGGAAAGTAGACACCCTAAGGTATTCGCTGATGGGCATAGTGAGTTCATAGAACTTTTTATTTTTTGTCACAAGTTAGCGGAAAATGATGATTTTTTTTTTTTTTTTTTTTTCTTACAAAGTCTCATATTCCACTAACTTGTGACAAAAAATAAAAAGTTCTATGAACTCACTATGCCCATCAGCGAATACCTTGGGGTGTCTTCTTTCTAAAATGGGGTCACATGTGGGGTAGCTATACTGCCCTGGCATTCTAGGGGCCCAAATGTGTGGTAAGGAGTTTGAAATCAAATTCTGTAATAAATGGCCGGTGAAATCCGAAAGGTGCTCTTTGGAATGTGGGCCCCTTTGCCCACCTAGGCTGCAAAAAAGTGTCACACATGTGGTATCTCCGTATTCAGGAGAAGTTGGGGAATGTGTTTTGGGGTGTCATTTTACATATACCCATGCTGGGTGAGATAAATATCTTGGTCAAATGCCAACTTTGTATAAAAAAAATGGGAAAAGTTGTCTTTTGCCAAGATATTTCTCTCACCCAGCATGGGTATATGTAAAATGACTCCCCAAAACACATTCCCCAACTTCTCCTGAATACGGAGATACCACATGTGTGACACTTTTTTGCAGCCTAGGTGAGCAAAGGGGCCCATATTCCAAAGAGCAGCTTTCGGATTTCACCGGTCATTTTTTACACATTTTGATTTCAAACTTCTTACCACACATTTGGGCCCCTAGAATGCCAGGGCAGTATAACTACCCCACAAGTGACCCCATTTTGGAAAGAAGACACCCCAAGGTATTTTGTGATGGGCATAGCGAGTTCATGGAAGTTTTTATTTTTTGTCACAAGTTAGTGGAATATGAGACTGTGTAAGGAAAAAATAATAATAATAAAATCATCATTTTCCGCTAACTTGTGACAAAAAATATAAAATTCTAGGAACTTGCCATGCCCCTCACGGAATACCTTGGGGTGTCTTCTTTCCAAAATGGGGTCACTTGTGGGGTAGTTATACTGCCCTGGCATTTTCCAGGGGGCCTAATGTGTGGTAAGTAGGTAAATGACCTGTGAAATTCTAAAGGTGCTCTTTGGAATGTGGGCCCCTTTGCCCACCTAGGCTGCAAAAAAGTGTCACACATGTGGTATCGCCGTATTCAGGAGAAGTTGGGGAATGTGTTTTGGGGTGTCTTTTTACATATACTCATGCAGGGTGAGAGAAATATCTCGGCAAAAGACAACTTTTCCCATTTTTTTTATACAAAGTTGGCATTTGACCAAGATATTTATCTCACTCAGCATGGGTATATGTAAAATGACACCCCAAAACACATTGCCCAACTTCTCCTGAGTACGGCGATACCAAATGTGTGACACTTTTTTGCAGCCTAGATGCGCAAAGGGGCCCACATTCATTTTATGAGGGCATTTTTAGACATTTGGATCCCAGACTTCTTCTCACGCTTTAGGGCCCCTAGAATGCCAGGGCAGTATAAATACCCCACATGTGACCCCATTTTGGAAAGAAGACACCCCAAGGTATTCAATGAGGGGCATGGCGAGTTCATAGAATTTTTTTTTTTTTGGCACAAGTTAGCAGAAATTGATATATTTTTTTTTTTCTCACAAAGTCTCCCTTTCCGCTAACTTGGGACAAAAATTTCAATCTTTCATGGACTTAATATGCCCCTCACGGAATACCTTGGGGTGTCTTCTTTCCGAAATGGGGTCACATGTGGGGTATTTACACTGCCCTGGCATTCTAGGGGCCCTAAAGCATGAGAAGAAGTCTGGAATATAAATGTCTAAAAAATTTTACGCATTTGGATTCCGTGAGGGGTATGGTGAGTTCATGTGAGATTTTATTTTTTGACACAAGTTAGTGGAATATGAGACTTTGTAAGAAAAAAAATAATAATTTCCGCTAACTTGGGCCAAAAAAATTTCTTAATGGAGCTTTACAGGGGGGTGATCAATGACAGGGGAGTGATCAGAGAGTCTATATGGGGTGATCACCCCCCTGTCATTGATCACCCCCCTATAAGGCTCCATTCAGACGTCTGTATGCGTTTTGCGGATCCGATCCATCTATCAGTGGATCCGTAAAAATCATGCGGACGTCTGAATGGAGCTTTACAGGGGTGTAATCAATGACAGGGGGGGTGATCAATGACAGGGGGGTGATCAGGGAGTCTATATGGGGTGATCACCACAGTCATTGATCACGCCCCTGTAAGGCTCCATTCAGACGTCCGTATGCGTTTTGCGGATCCGATCCATCTATCAGTGGATCCGTAAAAATCATGCGGACGTCTGAATGGAGCTTTACAGGAGTGTGATCAATGACAGGGGGGTAATCAATGACAGGGGGGTGATCAGGGAGTCTATATGGGGTGATCACCACAGTCATTGATCACGCCCCTGTAAGGCTCCATTCAGACGTCCGTATGCGTTTTGCGGATCCGATCCATCTATCAGTGGATCCGTAAAAATCATGCGGACGTCTGAATGGAGCTTTACAGGGGTGTGATCAATGACAGGGGGGTAATCAATGACAGGGGGGTGATGAGGGAGTCTATATGGGGTGATCACCACAGTCATTGATCACGCCCGTGTAAGGCTCCATTCAGACGTCCGTATGCGTTTTGCGGATCCGATCCATCTAGCAGTGGATCCGTAAAAATCATGCGGACGTCTGAATGGAGCTTTACAGGGGTTTGATCAATGACAGGGGGGTAATCAATGACAGGGGGGTGATCAGGGAGTCTATATGGGGTGATCACCACAGTCATTGATCACGCCCCTGTAAGGCTCCATTCAGACGTCTGTATGCGTTTTGCGGATCCGATCCATCTATCAGTGGATCCGTAAAAATCATGCGGACGTCTGAATGGAGCTTTACAGGGGTGTAATCAATGACAGGGGGGGTGATCAATGACAGGGGGGTGATCAGGGAGTCTATATGGGGTGATCACCACAGTCATTGATCACGCCCCTGTAAGGCTCCATTCAGACGTCCGTATGCGTTTTGCGGATCCGATCCATCTATCAGTGGATCCGTAAAAATCATGCGGACGTCTGAATGGAGCTTTACAGGAGTGTGATCAATGACAGGGGGGTAATCAATGACAGGGGGGTGATCAGGGAGTCTATATGGGGTGATCACCACAGTCATTGATCACGCCCCTGTAAGGCTCCATTCAGACGTCCGTATGCGTTTTGCGGATCCGATCCATCTATCAGTGGATCCGTAAAAATCATGCGGACGTCTGAATGGAGCTTTACAGGGGTGTGATCAATGACAGGGGGGTAATCAATGACAGGGGGGTGATGAGGGAGTCTATATGGGGTGATCACCACAGTCATTGATCACGCCCGTGTAAGGCTCCATTCAGACGTCCGTATGCGTTTTGCGGATCCGATCCATCTAGCAGTGGATCCGTAAAAATCATGCGGACGTCTGAATGGAGCTTTACAGGGGTTTGATCAATGACAGGGGGGTAATCAATGACAGGGGGGTGATCAGGGAGTCTATATGGGGTGATCACCACAGTCATTGATCACGCCCCTGTAAGGCTCCATTCAGACGTCCGTATGCGTTTTGCGGATCCGATCCATCTATCAGTGGATCCGTAAAAATCATGCGGACGTCTGAATGGAGCTTTACAGGGGTGTGATCAATGACAGGGGGGTAATCAATGACAGGGGGGTGATCAGGGAGTCTATATGGGGTGATCACCACAGTCATTGATCACGCCCCTGTAAGGCTCCATTCAGACGTCCGTATGCGTTTTGTGGTTCCGATCCATCTATCAGTGGATCCGTAAAAATCATGCGGACGTCTGAATGGAGCTTTACAGGGGTGTGATCAATGACAGGGGGGTAATCAATGACAGGGGGGTGATCAGGGAGTCTATATGGGGTGATCACCACAGTCATTGATCACGCCCCTGTAAGGCTCCATTCAGACGTCCGTATGCGTTTTGCGGATCCGATCCATCTATCAGTGGATCCGTAAAAATCATGCGGACGTCTAAATGGAGCTTTACAGGGGGGTGATCAATGACAGGGGGGTAATCAATGACAGGGGGGTGATCAGGGAGTCTATATGGGGTGATCACTACAGTCATTGATCACGCCCCTGTAAGGCTCCATTCAGACGTCCGTATGCGTTTTGCGGATCCGATCCATCTATCAGTGGATCCGTAAAAATCATGCGGACGTCTGAATGGAGCTTTACAGGGGGGTGATCAATGACAGGGGGGTAATCAATGACAGGGGGGTGATCAGGGAGTCTATATGGGGTGATCACCACCGTCATTGATCACGCCCCTGTAAGGCTCCATTCAGACGTCCGTATGCGTTTTGCGGATCCGATCCATCTAGCAGTGGATCCGTAAAAATCATGCGGACGTCTGAATGGAGCTTTACAGGGGGGTGATCAATGACAGGGGGGTAATCAATGACAGGGGGGTGATCAGGGAGTCTATATGGGGTGATCACCACAGTCATTGATCACGCCCCTGTAAGGCTCCATTCAGACGTCCGTATGCGTTTTGTGGTTCCGATCCATCTATCAGTGGATCCGTAAAAATCATGCGGACGTCTGAATGGAGCTTTACAGGGGTGTGATCAATGACAGGGGGGTAATCAATGACAGGGGGGTGATCAGGGAGTCTATATGGGGTGATCACCACAGTCATTGATCACGCCCCTGTAAGGCTCCATTCAGACGTCCGTATGCGTTTTGCGGATCCGATCCATCTATCAGTGGATCCGTAAAAATCATGCGGACGTCTAAATGGAGCTTTACAGGGGGGTGATCAATGACAGGGGGGTAATCAATGACAGGGGGGTGATCAGGGAGTCTATATGGGGTGATCACTACAGTCATTGATCACGCCCCTGTAAGGCTCCATTCAGACGTCCGTATGCGTTTTGCGGATCCGATCCATCTATCAGTGGATCCGTAAAAATCATGCGGACGTCTGAATGGAGCTTTACAGGGGGGTGATCAATGACAGGGGGGTAATCAATGACAGGGGGGTGATCAGGGAGTCTATATGGGGTGATCACCACCGTCATTGATCACGCCCCTGTAAGGCTCCATTCAGACGTCCGTATGCGTTTTGCGGATCCGATCCATCTAGCAGTGGATCCGTAAAAATCATGCGGACGTCTGAATGGAGCTTTACAGGGGGGTGATCAATGACAGGGGGGTAATCAATGACAGGGGGGTGATCAGAGAGTCTATATGGGGTGATCAGGGGCTAATAAGGGGTTAATAAGTGACAGGGGGGGTGTAGTGTAGTGTGGTGCTTGGTGCTACATATTGATGAGCTATCTGTGTCCTCTCGTGGTCGATCCAAACAAAAGGGACCACCAGAGGACCAGGTAGCAGGTATATTAGACGCTGTTATCAAAACAGCGTCTAATATACCTGTTAGGGGTTAAAAAAATCACATCTCCAGCCTGCCAGCGAACGATCGCCGCTGGCAGGCTGGAGATCCACTCTCTTACCTTCCGTTCCTGTGAGCGCGCGCGCCTGTGTGCGCGCGTTCACAGGAAATCTCGCGTCTCGCGAGATGACGCGCCGGCGTGTCCAGGCGGAATCAATCAACCACCTCCAGGACGCGTCGCTGCGTACGGCGGTCCGGAGGTGGTTAAAGGGCTTCTGTCACCCCACTAAACCTTTTTTTTTTTTTTTGCTTACTTATAATCCCCACACTGTGATTTATGCCTACATAATCAAATTAATAATTTTGGTCCTGTAGATTTTGTTTAAAACATGCTTTTAAAATATGCAAATTACCTTGCTACCAGCAAGTAGGGCGGCTACTTGCTGGTAGCAGCCGCATCCTCCGATCCTAAAGACGCCCCTTCCGCATTGTGATTGACAGGGCCAGGGAACGTAATCGTTCTCTGCTGGCCCTGCCTGTTAGCATTCAAATCTGGCGCCTGCTCCGCGGCCGTACCTGTCTTCAATCGGCGCAGGCGCACTGAGAGGCGGCCGCTCCATCCTCAATGCGCCTGCGCCGGGTGTAGATGTGACATCATCGGCGCAGGCGCATTGAGGATGTAGGCATAAATCGCAGTGTGGGGATTATAAGTAAGCAAAAAAAAAAAAAGGTTTAGTGGGGTGACAGAAGCCCTTTAAGTTTTACTACTTCTGCATAATAAAACCCGTTTGTTTTTTTAACATTTTATGCATTTTGCATCCCAAGACCCATAATTTTTTTAGTTCTCTTTCTACAGAGCTGTGTGAGATTTTTGCAGGACAACTTGTAGGCTTCATTTTGGTGGTACATAAATACCACGTTTTGATTGCTTTTTATTCAGTCTTTTGTTGTTGAACAAGTTTAAAAAAAATAAGCAATTTAGACTTTTTTTTTCTTTTACAGCATTCACCATGCGGGGTTAATTACATGATAATTGTATAGTTTGAGTTGTTACAAATGCAACAATACCAAATATAGAGAGAGTTTATTATTTTTTAATTTTTTAATAAAACTTTATTTAATTCTTTATTTTACACTTTTTCACTTTGACATCCTCTGATCGCTTCCATAATACACTGTACTACTCACATTGTATAATTCTATCAGTAGAAACTGAAAGGCAGCCTATTTGGCCATGCCTCATAGCTTAACCACCTCAGCTCCCCTAGCTTAAACCCCCTTAATGACCAGACAACTTTTTACAATTCTGCACTACACTACTTTCACGGTTTATTGCTCGGTCATACAACTTACCACCCAAATGAATTTTACCTCCTTTTCTTCTCACTAATAGAGCATTTATTTGGTGGTATTTCATTGCTGCTGACATTTTTACTTTTTTTGTTATTAATCAAAATTGACCGATTTTTTTGCAAAAAAATGAAATTTTTCACTTTCAGTTGTAATTTTTTTTTTTTAACTACATTTCTATATAAATTTTTCTCTAAATTTATTGTTCTACATGTCTTTCATAAATAAAAATGCAATAAGTGTATATTTATTGGTTTGCGCAAAAGTTATAGCGTTTACAAACTATGGTACAAAAATGTGAATTTCCGCATTTTGAAGCAGCTCTGACTTTCTGAGCACCTGTCATGTTTCCTGAGGTTCTACAATGCCCAGACAGTAAAAACACCCCACAAATGACCCCATTTCGGAAAGTAGACACCCTAAGGTATTCGATGATGGGCATAGTGAGTTCATAGAAGTTTTTATTTTTTGTCACAAGTTAGCGGAAAATTATGATTTTTTTTATTTTTATTTTTTCTTACAAAGTCTCATATTCCACTAACTTGTGGCAAAAAATAAAAACTTCCATGAACTCACTATGCCCATCACGAAATACCTTGGTGTGTCTTCTTTCCAAAATGGGGTCACTTATGTGGTATTTATACTGCCCTGGCATTTTAGGGGACTTAAAGCGTGAGAAGAAGTCTGGAATCCAAATGCCTAAAAAATACCCTGTGAAATCCTAAAGGTGCTCTTTAGAATTTGGGACCCTTTGGGCACCTAGGCTGCAAAAAAGGTGTCACACATGTGGTATCGCCGTACTCAGAAGAAGTAGGGCAATGTGTTTTGGGGTGTATTTTTACATATGCCCATGCTGGGTGAGAGAAATATCTCTAAAAGTCAACTTTTCACATTTTTTATACAAAGTTGTCATTGTAGAGAGATATTTCGCTCACCCAGCATGGGTATATGTAAAAAGACACCCCAAAACACATTTCCCAACTTCTCCTGAGTACGGCGATACCACATGTGTGACACTTTTTTGCAGCCTAGGTGCGCAAAGGGGCCCAAATTCCAATGAGTACCTTTTAGGAGGGCATTTTTAGGCTTTTGGATTCCAGACTTCTTCTCACGCTTTAGGGCCCCTAAAATGCCAGGGCAGTATAAATACCCCACAAGTGACCCCATTTTGGAAAGAAGACAACCCAAGGCATTCCGTGAGGGGCATGGCGAGTTCATAGAAGTTTTTTTTTTGGCACAAATTAGCGGAAATTGATTATTATTTTCTTCTCACAAAGTCTCCCTTTCCGCTAACTTGTGACAAAAAGTTCAATCTTTCATGGACTCAATATGCCCCTCAGAAAATACCTTGGGGTGTCTACTTTCCGAAATGGGGTCATTTGTGGGGTGCGTTTACGGTTCTGGCATTTTGGGCGGGGCTAAATTGTGAGCAACCCTGTAAAGCCTAAAGGTACTCGTTGGACTTTCGGCCCCTTTACGCACCTAGGCTGCAAAAAAGTGTCACACATGTGGTATCGCCGTACTCAGGAGAAGTAGGAAAATGTGTTTTGGGGTGTATTTTTACATATACCCATGCTGGGTGAGAGGAATATCTCTGTAAATTGACAACTTTGTATAAAAAAAATTTTTAAGTTGTCATTTACAGAGATATTTCTCTCACCCAGCATGGGTATATGTAAAAATACACCCCAAAACACATTGCCCTACTTCTCCTGAGTACGGCAATACCAGATGTGTGACACTTTTTTGCAGCCTAGGTGCACAAAGGGGCCCAAATTCCAATGAGAATCTTTACGATTTCACAGGGCATTTTTTACGCATTTGGATTCCAAACTACTTCTCACGCTTTAGGTCCCCTAAAATGCCAGGGCAGTATAAATACCCCACAAGTGACCCCATTTTGGAAAGAAGACACCCCAAGGTATTCCGTGAGGGGCATGGCGAGTTCCTAGAATATATGTTTTTTGGCACATGATTTTTTTTTTACATTTTTTTTTTCTCTTACAAAGTCTCATATTCAAATCACTGAAAAGAATGCACCAAAAGGATATGCCACTGACTATACTAGCTGGTCATACAAGCAGATATTAAAAGCTGAGACTTTCGCCAATATATTCCTGTCAGGAAAATATCGGAGCCCATCATGCACCACGTCACGGTCACTCAGCATGGCACGGGGTCCTACCACTACGCTAACTATGGTGTGAACAAGGTCTGAAGGTGATGTAATCCAGCTCACAGCCAAACTTCCACACAACCGCCTAGCAGGACAGCCAGTGCAATGTGAACAAAGCAAGACTGTAAGCCACACCCATATCAGACCGTGTGATGGAGGATTCCAGGTGCAAAGGAATGTTCAATTGCCAGATGAAGGCACATTCAATACATATAAAACAAAATCACTGAATTGCAGTGGCCAATATGGGGGAACTGCTCAAACCCCAAACACTGTAGCGTGTTTCTCATTGGGCGAGCACTCCCACCGCATGTGAACCACAGAAATATCGTGGCAGATATGGGGGAGCTGCTCAAACCCCAAACACTGTAGTGTGTTTCTCATTGGAGGAGCAGTCCCACCGCATGTGGACCGCAGCAAACGACCATCCCGAGCAATTAATGCGTACAAAGGAGGACGCCAGCGCGGTCCACATGCACCACAAAAGCATCCTACACAGACCAGAGCATTGTGCGGATGAAAATACAATTATATAAATCACTGAAAAGAATGCACCAAAAGGATATGCCACTGACTATACTAGCTGGTCATACAAGCAGATATTAAAAGCTGAGACTTTCGCCAATATATTCCTGTCAGGAAAATATCGGAGCCCATCATGCACCACGTCACGGTCACTCAGCATGGCACGGGGTCCTACCACTACGCTAACTATGGTGTGAACAAGGTCTGAAGGTGATGTAATCTGCTCCCCCAATGAGAAACACGCTACAGTGGTGCATGTGGACCGCACTGGCGTCCTCCTTTGTACGCATTAATTGCTCGGGATGGTCGTTTGCTGCGGTCCACATGCGGTGGGACTGCTCCCCCAATGAGAAACACGCTACAGTGTTTGGGGTTTGAGCAGCTCCCCCATATCTGCCACGATATTTCTGTGGTTCACATGCGGTGGGACTGCTCGCCCAATGAGAAACACGCTACAGTTTTTGGGGTTTGAGCAGTTCCCCCATATTGGCCACTGCAATTCAGTGATTTTGTTAAAGTCTCATATTCCACTAACTTGTGACAAAAAAATTTTTTTTACATAAACTCGCCATGCCCCTCACGAAAAACCTTGGGGTGTCTTCTTTCCAAAATGGGATCACATGTGGGGTATTTATACTGCCCTGGCATTTTAGGGGCCCTAAAGAGTGAGAAGAAGTCTGGAATATAAATGTCTAAAAAATTTTACGCATTTGGATTCCGTGAGGGGTATGGTGAGTTCATGTGAGATTTTATTTTTTGTCACAAGTTAGTGGAATATGACACTTTGTAAGAAAAAACAATTTAAAAAAAATCAATTTCTGCTAACTTGTGACAAAAAAAATAAAAAATCTTCTATGAACTCGCCATGCCCCTCAAAAGTGATCTTTACGGTGTTTTTGCAAAAAAATAAATTTCTGTCACTGCGGTGGGGCGGACTGAACGCAAGTGTGCGCACAAGATCAGGCCTGATCGGGCGAACACTGCGTTTTTTGTAGAGCCTATAGAACATGTCCTATTCTTGTCCGCATTTGCGGACAAGAAAAGGCATTTTCTATATAGTTCTGGCAATGTGCGGATCCGCAAAATGCGGAAAGCACATTGCCGGTGTCCGTGTTTTGCGGATCCGCAGTGTCCGTGTTTTGCGGATCCGCGGATCCGCAAAACACATACGGGCGTCTGAATGCAGCCTTACAGGGGGGTGATCAATGACAGGGGGGTGATCAATGACAGGGGGGTGATCAGGGAGTCTATATGGGGTGATCACCCCCCTGTAAGGCTGCATTCAGACATCCGTATGTGTTTTGCGGATCCGCGGATCCATGGATCCAAGCAAAAGGGACCACCAGAGGACCAGGTAGCAGGTATATTAGACGCTGTTATCAAAACAGCGTCTAATATACCTTTCAGGGGTAAAAAAATCGGATCTACAGCCTGCCAGCGAATGATCGCCGCTGGCAGGCTGTAGATCCACTCGCTTACCTGCAGTTCCTGTGAACGCGCGCTCCTGTGTGCGCGCGTTCACAGGAAATCTCGCGTCCCGCAAGATGACGCGTATATGCGTCTAGGAGGAATGAATCGACCGCCTCCGGAACGCAATCCTGCGTTAGGCGGTCTGGAGGCGGTTAATAGGCATACACAGAGGATCCTAGACTGCCCTGTGAAGACATATGAACCCCACAATCTCATTTACAGCAGTGCCAATGGCTGACAGGGGGCGCTCCCTCCCTTTGAAACCATGATATTGTCTGCAGCACCTTAGAGGTTAAACGTTGATTCTGCCTATCTGAGCTGTCACAAGAGCTGAGCTTCTGCTCTTCGCAGCACAGGAGATCCATGCAGTGCTTAGACTAAGCTGCTGTAAAACAGTGACAACCTAGCCTAAGGCTCCTTAGTGACAGCCAGAAAAAGGTGCTAAACTACTCACCCACAAAGCTTGCCACAGTGCTGCACCACAGTATATCACCTCTCTTACCTCTGTCTACCCTCTTACACATGCTCTCAGTTCAGCCAATGATTATGACTAACCCCCTCCATAATCTGAACCTCCCACTTATATCTCCAAGACATCTCTCGAGCTGCACCAGTTCTCTGGAATGCATTATCCGTATTACACTACTGGAAAATGACAAAAGAACACCTAAACACTAGATAGCAATTGAGCTGAGACTGACTGCTAGTGGTGTTTGGTCAATGATCACACGACTAAGGTGGTGGACCCTTTATTTTGGGTTCTGCAGAAGGGTATGTGTTGAAGCAGGGTCACACTAAGGGCTCGTTCACACGAACGTGTGATGCCCGTTGCCATATTGCGGACCACATTTGCGGATCCGCTATACACGGGCACTGTTCCGTGGCCATTCCGCATCACGGATACGGATCCATTCATTTCGGAATGGAAGAACGGAACACTACTGAAGCACAACGGAGTGCTTTCTGGGGTTCCGTTCCGTGCTTCCGCACCGCAAAAAGATAGAACTTGCTCAAGTGAATGGGTCTGCGTTTCCCATGCGCCTGCCCCACGGACAGTGCCCGTGCATTGCGGACCGCAATTTGCGGTCCACAGCACGGGCTTCACACGTTTGTGTGAATGAGCCCTAATACTGGGTGGCAGCTCCCCTTGCTGTGATACAGGCTGCCACTCTGACATGGTAATGGTCATTTCAAGCTCTTTCACCTTGCACAAGTAGTTCCGCCAAGAAGGGTGTTGGCTGCTGTGCATGGGAGATCCATAGCCCCATCCAATTCTCAATAGTGGAGAAATCTGGCAAGCAAGCTGACTAGGAGAGCTGCTGTATACCCTGAAGAGAAAGTTGTGTGGGGTAAGCAGTGTGTGGGCAAGCCTTATTTTGTTGGAACACCATGTCTCCTGAATAAAAATAAAAAAAGCAAGTAGGACTTGTTTCACAATGTCCTGGACATACAGAAGTCTAGTCAATGTTCCCTCCACAAATACCAGATGGGAATGGGCATGGTAACTAATGATGCCCCACATCATGACACCTGGCGTTGGTCCTGTGTACATTGAAAATTTTGCAAAATTAACTTTATCACATGAATAATATGATAACCTTACCTTCCAGGTCAGTATGATTACTGTGATACCAAATATATACATTTTTACAAGTTTTACTACTTTAGCACAAAAAAACTCTTTAAAAAGTTTTTACATTGCACATTCCAAGACACATAAGTTTTTACTTTCCTGGATAGCAGGAACACAAGGGCTATCCAGTGTTTTAATGATATGTTTTAAACTTGATTACATCTGTGAGTATAATAAACCCTATACAATTTGACCCTTGCCCATGGTACTTCACTATCTGTGCGACCTCTTTGATGAGTCACTGAGTGGCTCACTGAGAAGGAGGGCGATTGGTGTGCATATCGATGTTTTCCTATGTCTGAAGGTGCATATGAACCTAACCTAAAAAGGAACACTTCCTGAGGATTCAAAGCAGCGCTGTCCGATAAAAACTAAGACTGTATGTGTAAAAGAGAGAAAGGTATGTCACCCGTAGGTGATATAGGACAGATAGCGCTGGAGTGCACGGTCAAGACAGCTAATCCCGTAAGTGGTAATGCCGGTCAGTGCTGGCCTGATGCAATATATATATTAATATATTTGTATATATTAGTTAACGTTTGGGCAAAAACAAAACAAAACTGAGAACTGGCATGGATAATAATAGCAGTGTCGCTACCTTATTATTCATCCGAGGTTGGTCCTTCAATTGGTGATTCGATGTGGTGATCGATATGGATTGGTTGCTGTAAAGTTCTTGTAGTGGTCCTGTTCGTTTAAATCGCGGCGTCCTCCTGGCTCACCTCCTAGCAGCAGCGCAGCCCCGGCCGGAAGCACGCGCAGCGCGAGGGAGCTTGTTGGTCTGTTGCCCGGGAGCCCGACAGGCTCTGAAACGCGTAGGTAGTCTTTTGTCCTACGGAGGCTCCTGTACTCTAAACGGTGACGTCACCACCAGCGGTTTCCCGGGCAACAGACCAACAAGCTCCCTCGCGCTGCGCGTGCTTCCGGCCGGGGCCGCGCTGCTGCTAGGAGGTGAGCCAGGAAGACGCCGCGATTTAAAACGAACAGGACCACTACAAGAACCTTACAGCAACCAATCCATATCGATCACCACATCGAATCACCAATTGAAGGACCAACCTCAGATGAATAATAAGGTAGCAACACTGCTATTATTATCCATGCCAGTTCTCAGTTTTGTTTTGTTTTTGCCCAAATGCTAACTAATATATACAAATATATTAATATATATATTGCATCAGGCCAGCACTGACCGGCATTACCACTTACGAGATTAGCTGTCTTGACCGTGCACTCCAGCGCTATCTGTCCTATATCACCTACGGGTGACATACCCCTCTCTCTTTATACTATTCTGAGGAGAACAATAGCTCCTCACTAGACAGTAAGCAGCGGGATCCCCCTATCCAGGTAGATCTGCCCGGTTAAACAACAGGAGCGCAGGGGGGGGCCTTTTTTCCTGTATGTGTAAAAGGTACTGCCCCCATACACTTTATAGCTGGGAGGAAACATTTAGGTGAAGATTTCAACTAAATGCTTCAGTGATTTATTCTCATGTTTAATACAAACCTCATGATATATAACGTATGAACCTGGACTCATTCATACTACTGCATTACAGCTTGTACTGCCTCTAAATTGTACAAAGCCATAATATGGCAACCATAGAAGTATATAGTGCCCTTCTATACTGTACCTCCATATACTGCTGATGTCATACAGATCAAACAAGCCTCACCGTCAGACTGATTTGGCCACCACAAAGTTTCTACAATAAAATGATAACATAACCAAAATGCAACAAAAAAATGTTTATATCCCTGTCACCCCCATGAGATAGCTGTTAGCTGAATGTGTAAAATATTGTAAGGGGGCATAGGAAGATGCCTCTTGTCTCTAGGAGAAACATCTGACTTTTTGGACCTCTGCTGCCCAAGGCTGCAAATGCCTGCCAGACCCAACAGATATTAGGTTGTGCGAGTTCTGATAAAAATCAGGAGATCAGCTGACTAAAATTGAATATACAGTATAGAGTATTTATTGTATTTGTACTGTACAATGAAGTATCTACAAGGTTATTTTCCAGACGAACAAAATTCGAGGCTCTGTTAACACTTCAATTTATTCTTTTCTATTAGATTTTCATTATTTTTTGATCATGACAAAAACTCAACATCCTCTACTGTTCTATCCAATCAAAATCTGATCTACTTCTTTTTAAAACAGTACCTGACAATAAACAGTGAGCTTCTTATTGGAAGAACTAGTTGACAAATTACAGTTTCTATTCTGTTACTGAGAAGATTATTAAATATGGTTGTTACTTTGCCTTGCTGTTCTGTTCTTCTGCACCACTGCTGATGTGCCTCCATTGTTGGCATCCCATCTGTCTGTTTTACTCTCCTGCACAGGACTTCCTAACTTGGCTTCCTCCTCTGCAGGCATCTGCTGCTGCCCAACACACACTGACTCTCAGCTTTTAGCTGTCATAGACTTCATAAGGACCCTTACTCCATCTCCCTTCCTCCATTGGCTGAGGAAACATTTGGACATGCACATGTCCAAATGGCCCTATAGAACAGGTGACGGGTCAGGAGGCCTAACAGATTATGCATAGTCAGCAGCATGCACACACTATGAAAGATGCCGCTGGGAGCGCTGTCAGTAGGAAAGTCAGGACAACAACATGGCAATAAAGACAGGGTTAGTAGCATAGCGTCTGTCTCCCCACGGGAGAGCAGCAGCAGGCCCAGACTGTCAGCACAAGAGTACCTTCTCCCTTATGCCTGCCCTTCTTTATGCTAAATTTTGGCAGGAATCTCTTTAAAAGCACCATGGCATCTATATTCTCCATGGGCTCCCAGGATCTTTCCTCAAGGCCATGGCCATTGCAGTCCACCAGGAAGAAAGTCTTGCCTTCTTCATACATTATAGACATTTTCAGCACCGACTGGTAAGAAAGCAGGAGTAGAACCTCTGGAAAAGAGATTAAATATCACAGGTTTGAGAATAGACACATGGAATGAGTTAGGTATCCACAGGGAGCCAGAAAGATGCAGCTTAAAACAGGCAGGGTTCAATATCTTGAGGACTTCAAATGGACCAAGGAACTGAGGAGCCAGCTTGTAAGAAGGTAATCTGAGCTTGATGTTCCTAGAAGAAAGGCAGGCTTTATCTACCTGGAGAGAACTGAGAAAAAGGTCTGCTATTATGGTCAGCAAATTTTTTCATCCGAGCAGCGGCTTTAACAAGAGCAGCCTTGGTCTCCTGCCAGATCTGAGAAAAAGTTTACCCTGAAAAATCTGTTACCAGTAAGCCTGAAGAAAAAGAAACAGGGGGAGTTGATGGCCATACACAATGGAAAAAAGGAGATTTGGGCATAGGCTAGCTATTATGACTTTGCAAAAAGTCCACCCACGAAAGCAAAGCAACCTGGTCATGTTGATATACATTAGTAACGTGACATAGTTATTTAAGGACCTGATTGATGCGTTCAACCTGCCCATTGGACTGGGGATGGTACACCGAGGAAAAGTCCAAGGTCACATCTAGAAGCATATAAACTGCTCTCCAGAACTTAGAAGTAAACTACACTACCCTATCGAACACGATATGCAGAGTAAATCCATTGAGGCGGAATTTGCAGTTAATGAACATTATGGCTAACTGATAGGCAGAGGGGAGCCCAGATAGAGGTATGAAATTAGCCATTTTAGTAAAGAGGTCAACTACCAAACATATAACATGCGTCCAGAGGAGGTGGGCAAGTCTGCAACAAAGTCCATGGTGATGTGCTGCCAGGGAGCCTCAGGTATGGTCAGAGAAAAAAGAAGAATGGCAAGTTTCTGTTTTAGAGTCTTATTCTGGGCACAAGTGGTACAGGCTGTGTAACATGGACAGCCACCAATAAAAACAGGAAATTGACAGTTTTGTGCTGACCTGGATGGCAATTTTAGAGCACAGAGACACTTTTAGTTGGATTGATGATATTCTGAGGTTTTTCCTCCTGACCAGTAGGATCAAAAGATCTTGATAAGGCATCAGCCTTCATGTTTTTGTCTAAGGAGCGAAAGTGTAGTAAGTAATTGAAGCAGGTAGAGAATAATGACCATTGGGCTTGACTAGGATTGAAGGGGTTAATCAACCCCAAAAATGCCCCCCCCACCCCAAATGCCCGGGCCCCTCACACAGATTGTACTTACTTTGCTCCCCAGCACCTGTGTCGCTCCTGATGCCACTGCATCTCTCCATAGCGCAAATCAAAACATCTGGCGACGGGGGTGGCAGCCAATAGCAGGCTGTGACGAACCAAGCCTCCCTAGCATCGCGGGTGACACTGGGGCGGTTCGTTCCCATCGCAGCCAGCTATTGGCTGCCCACCACTCCACCCAGCCTCCGGATGCAAAGTACACAAAGGATCACCATTAAAACATGGAGGAGGTGACAGATAAAGATTGGAACCTCCTGTAGGTGTGGTTTGAGGCAGTGGTATGGCTGCGGTAGCTGCTGCTGGTGGCTGCTGTGCTGCTGCAGTAGTTGATAAGGTATCTAGGAGGGTATTGACATTATACAGGTACAACAGTATTTGTTCTTGGCCCTCACATTGCTTAGACATTTCTTAAAATAACTCAGGCAGAACCATACAGGTTGGGCCAGTGGGGTCCATGGCCTGAGCTTACTGGTAGAGATAGTGAGTGTGTCTGTGCGGGGCTCAAACCTGGCACCACCTCCTCCCTCTTGCCGCACTGCTGCTGTGTCCTCCTCCTCTTCTGGCAAGTACATTATCTGTACTTACATAGGACTGCAGGTAATGTCTACTACATGATCTGTACTCAGAGAATAATCACTTTACCTGTGGTGTTACATAAGATATTATTAGGGTACATTTGTGATGTGGATGTATGAAAAAAAAAAAAAAACTATGGCGCA
The DNA here is from genome assembly GCF_905171765.1 of Bufo bufo. NCBI lineage: Eukaryota > Metazoa > Chordata > Amphibia > Anura > Bufonidae > Bufo > Bufo bufo. Next base: position 512,101,584 of record NC_053390.1, on the reverse strand, counting down.
CAGCACGAAGGGGGCCTAAGTTGGGTAAACAGCCCCGGGCCTATGAGGCACTTATTCTGCCCCTGTTCATTATTGAATGCCTCACCCCAATGAAGCTGTAAACGATATGTGTAGACTTCCATCCTGCAGGATACTGGGTCAGGTCCTATATTAGCCTTTAGGACTTGAGGTAGGGTTAGTGCACAGCAATTCTATCTTCTTGGTTGTTTGGCTGTGAAATCACAAATGGATTTTTCCAGATAATTTTTTTTATACTTGGGATAGCGGTACTTGGATTTTATTTTTCTTATATTAATTTGCACCTTATTTATGGCATGAATTGTTTTCCAGATGAGATGGCTAGATTTGACTGTTTGACAAACTGAATATGTTTTCATCTATCTCTATTGGCTTCAATTGATATGTACATAACCCTTTTCTGGCCTTATTATAGGTACTTCCTGCAGGCGTACTATAATTATTGTTAACAGTACTATGTTGAATGTTTTTTACATGGTTTTATATCTAGCCTTGTGTTTTTCTGATTTTTTTATCTAAAAAAATTGGTGTATGTTTGACACATTTTAGGTGTGCACAGTTTTTAGATGTGTTTCTTCGTAGCAGTGTTGCAAACCTGTTTATTGTCGTCTACCAACTTTGTGTCTTTGCACTGCTAATAAAAGATAGCCCTTACATGTGCGTGATCACAACACTGCACCTGAACAGTTACGGAATTCACACCTGGCCAGGAGTTTCGGCATGTTGCATGTTGATGTTCTTTAATGCAATTCAACTTTTACCCTGTGAGAACAATAAAGCATCTTGATGTTCTTTGTATTCGTGGGGTTGCCCTATGGTTTATTTGTCATGAGGGGAAGTTGTGGAGGTGAGAAAAAAAGCATTTGATATCTTTAGAAGCGGACTGGCCATAGACTGTACAGGGAAATTTCCTGGTGGGCCAAAGCCCAGGGTGCCGCCCAAGCCCTCCTTATGACCATAACCAAGGTACATAAAGATGTCAAGTTCTCATAATTAATTAATGTAGGAGTATGAGGCACTTTTGAACCTCACCAGCAGCCACAGGTGCCCTCCTGAACTCAACTGTATCACCATCTTCAGGACAGTTTTACAGTTTCATACTGTGGCATGGGCAGCAGTATTTTCAGCTGCACTGTGGTATTTGGTTCTGCTGGGGTGGTATTTTGTTCTGCAGTACAGTATTGCTGGTCCTGCCTACATATGTTGTCCCTGTCTGATTGTATTGCCATACCTTCTGTCAATTTGTGCCCACCTACAAAATGGGGCCACTTTTATTTTTTATTTTTTTTTATTTACCAGGGCCACTTTAAGTTCTCGGTCCGCCCCTGGATATCTTGGAGGCTGTGAAACAGCAAAACCCAGGGCAGCGGAAGTGATCTCCACCAAAATTCATGATCTGCCTATGGAGAAGTGTTGGGGGAGGAAAACTTCTTTGATTCATATACTTTAAATGCCTATTTCCGCCCTGTTTTAGAGTGATAAATATTCTATTGACTTTTTAGCTCAGGCCCAATTGGGAAAGTTTACTGATTGTGTGTGTTTTATAATTTGATTATACAGTTGCCATGAAGGGGTGTACTTGTACTGTGGCTTTATAGGTAGGTGGCAGGTGTCAAAGTAGCATCAATCTGAATGCCAGGAGGCAAGGTTTCGCAAGATAGTATTACTCAGATCATCACACTGTTTCAACTGACTCATCAGTTTTTTCAAGAATGCTGGCACCTAGGAAGATGAGACCAAGACCATGATGTTCAACTGTCAAGTGCACATATCTAAGGTGAGACAGTTTTATTGCGACATATCTGATGGCAGAACCTTTTTCAATTAGCAAAAACTATTTTCCTTACGGTCACACAGTGAGGAAGGAGATGGTCTGCCCCTGAAATCCATTGCATGTCTTGAATTATCATTGTTTTTGTTATTTTTTACTAAATCCACTGTGCAAAGCTGTATACTACCTTTTTATTTTATTTTTGATTTGATTTTAATTTGACTTCAATGTACTAACTGCTCCCTCCACTACAAGGTTACCTGAGCTGTGTAGTTCCAGCGCCAATGTCCGGCTATACTCGAACAGCTGATTTTTTAGAGGTGCGAGGTGTCGAAACATTGCAGATCACATAGCCTATTCTCAGCCAGCACTGTCGTGACTGAGAAAACTGGACTGCTACAAATTGGAACCGTATCATCTTTCTTTAGCGACAAATCCATTTTCTTTTTGGGATCCCAAAACAGTTAGATTGGAGTACGGAGGCCTCATGCTGAGTGCTTCAATCTTGCCTTTGCTGTGGAGAAGCACACTGCCCCAACTGCTGTTGTGATGATCTGGGGAACAGAGCTGTCGAGGGACAGCTCAGCTATACGTGCAGGAAATCCTGTGGTCATATGGCAGGGCTTCCTACTGGCACTCTTCAGCAGGAACCAGGGGTGCACCTAACCTTTCTGCTGCCTGAGGAGAAAACTGAAACGGCGCCCCCCAATGCCAATTTCTTAACCTAACCCCTTTGCCACAATAAAAGCGCTCCCTGCCCATGGCCCTTCCGCTGCCCCCCTCTTGCCGCTACCTGGTGCTGCCTGAGGCAATTGCCTCACCTGGTGGTGCACCTCGATGCAACACTTCCTTGGCATGCCTGGTCACCAGAATTATCAACAATTGAAAAATTATGAGACCAGCTGGGGCACCAGCTTTGGCAGCCTACAAGTGTCCAGGATCTACAGGCCCATCTGCAGCATCTGTGGGCAAATTTGCCACAGGATACCATAGGGAACTTGCATGTCTCCATACCGAACCATATCTCTAGACCCAACAGGGTACTAGAGCCTCCTTTCAATTGTACAGTTTTCCCCGGTGAACATATCCTTTCTGCTTCAGTTTTATATGTAGCATCATTACATTCACACATAGAAAGTTTCATTTGATTCCAACAACCACTTGGTGTGTTATTTTTTGTCATTATGTGCGTATTAGTGGTATCATATTGCTAATTATTTGTTTCTATGCACATTTCATTAGTTTAGTGAGGTTTTTTATATATAGATGAGACCATTTTTTTTTAAAGGATAAGCGCTAGTCTCCACCTAGCATACTGATGTAATGCCCGATACGTCACCGGCTCACAACAGTCAGACCTGTGTAAGTGCAAGGCAAGGGGAGTATCGGAGCAAGGAAATGCTCTTATGCTCCAATTATACATGGTAAAGGAGTGAAGGGGAGCTTATATTTGGGTTCAGCCCTGAACTCAGACAACCCCTTTAATACTGATGACCTAGCCCCTGTATAGGTCCTCGGTATTTGAACGGTGGTGGCTCAACACCCAGGATCCCCAACGATCAACTGTTTTAGAAGGCACCGGCACGCCTGTGAGCACCGCGGCCTTCTCTGTGCCTACCAGGCAATATTGTACATAGTATAGCAGCTGTGCTTGGTATCACAGCCCAGCCGCATTCACTTCTATAGAGCTGGGCTGCTCCTAGGCCACGTGACAGATGAACGTGTCATCACTGACCTAGGAAAAGCTAAGAGAAGGCTGCGGCTCTACTGCAAACACAGGTGTCTTCTCAAATAGCTGATCGTCGGTGATCCCAGCAGGTGTCTGACCCCCACCTATTAGATACTAATGACCTATCCTGAGGATAGGGCATCAGTATTAAAGTACTGGAAAACCCCTCTAACAGCTATCAAAAACCCACCTGTCCACCAATTACAGCAGGGCGCACAGCGACCACTGGACTCACTAGTCAGGCAGAAGAACAAGTTGTGCATCAGCTGAAGTCCCGTCTCTATCAGTGGTGACCCCCAATGGCCACACAAGGTTAGAACAAAATCGTGGGAATGATTTGGCCACATGCAGCTAGCTCTATGCACATACTGTACTGTAGATACAGTGCCTTGCAAAAGTATTCACCCCCCTTCACTTTTTTAGTATTTTGTTACTTTACAGCCTTAAGTTCAATGGTTTGTTAATCTGAATTTTATGTGATGGATCAGAACACAATAGTCTAAATTGGTGAAGTAAATGAGAAAATATATAAATAAAACTATTGTTTAGAAATAGAAAACTGAAAATTGTCATGCGCGTATGTATTCACCCCCTTTGTTAGGAAGCCCATAAAAAGCTCTGGTGCAACCAATTACCTTCAGAAGTCACATAATTAGTGAAATGATGTCACTTATGTGCAATCTAAGTGTCACATGATCTGTCATTACATATACACACCTTTTTTGAAAGGCCCTAGAGGCTGCAACACTAAAGCAAGAGGCATCACTAACCAAACACTGCCATGAAGACCAAGGAACTCTCCAAACAAGTAAGGGACAATGTTGTTGAGAAATACAAGTCAGGATTAGGTCATAAAAATATCCAAATCTTTGATGATCCCCAGGAGCACCATCACATCTGTCATAACCAAATGGAAAGAACATGGCACAACAGCAAACCTGCCAAGAGACGGCAGCCCACCAAAACTCACGGACCAGACAAGGAGGGCATTAATCAGAGAGGCAGCACAGAGACCTAAGGTAACCCTGGAGGAGCTGCAGAGTTCCACAACAGAGACTGGAGTATCTGTACATAGGACGACAATAAGCCGTACGCTCCATAGAGTTGGGCTTTATGGCAGAGTGGCCAGAAGAAAGCCATTACTTTCAGCCAAAAACAAAAAGGCACGTTGTGAGTTTGCGAAAAGGTATGTGGGAGACTTCCAAAATGTATGGAGGAAGGTGCTCTGGTCTCATGAGACTAAAACTGAACTTTTCGGCCATCAAAGAAAAAGCTATGTCTGGCGCAAACCCAACACATCACATCACTCAAAGAACACCATCCCCACAGTGAAACATGGTGGTGGCAGCATCATGCTGTGGGGATGTTTTTCAGCAGCCGGGACTGGGAAACTGGTTGGAGTTGAGGGAAAGATGGATGGTGCTAAATACAGGGATATTTTTTTAGCAAAACCTGTGATTTGAGGCTAGGACGGAGGTTCACCTTCCAGCAGGACAATGACTCCAAACACACTGCTAAAGCAACACTTGAGTGGTTTAAGGGGGAACATGTAAATGTGTTGGAATGGCCTAGTCAAAGCCCAGATCTCAATCCAATAGAAAATCTGTGGTCAGACTTAAAGATTGCTGTTCACAAGCGCAAACCATCCAACTTGAAGGAGCTGGAGCAGTTTTGCAAGGCGGAATGGGCAAAAATCCCAGTGGTAAGATGTGGCAACTGCTCATAGAGACTTATCCAAAGCGACTTGGAGCTGTGATTGCCGCAAAAGGTGGCTCTACAAAGTATTGACTTTAGGGGGGTGAATAGTTATGCACATTGACTTTTTCTGTTCTTTTGCCCTATTTGTTGTTTGCTTTACAATTAAAAAAAAATAAAAAATCTTCAAAGCTGTGGGCATGTTCTGTAAATTAAATTATGCAAATCCTCAAACAATCCATGTTAATTCCACGTTGTGAGGCACCAAAATACTAAAAAGTCAAGGGGGGGTGAATACTTTTGCAAGGCACTGTATATATATGTTTGCAGTACTGTTCCAACAAATACACTGCTCAAAAAAATAAAGGGAACACTTAAACAACACAATGTAACTCCAAGTCAATCACACTTCTGTGAAATCAAAATGTCCACTTAGGAAGCAACACTGAGTGACAATCAATTTCACATGCTGTTGTGCAAATGGGATAGACAACAGGTGAAAATTATAGGCAATTAGCAAGACACCCCCAATAAAGAAGTGGTTCTGCAGGTGGTGATCACAGACCACTTCTCAGTTCCTATGCTTCCTCGCTGATGTTTTGGTCACTTTTGAAGGCTGGTGGTAGCATGAGACGGAGTCTACAACCCACACAAGTGGCTCAGGTAGTGCAGCTTATCCAGGATGGCACATCAATGCGAGCTGTGGCAAGAAGGTTTGCTGTGTCTGTCAGCGTACTGTCCAGAGCATGGAGGCGCTACCAGGAGACAGGCCAGTACATCAGGAGACATGGAGGAGGCCGTAGGAGGGCAACAACCCAGCAGCAGGACCGCTACCTCCGCCTTTGTGCAAGGAGGAACAGGAGGAGCACTGCCAGAGCCCTGCAAAATGACCTCCAGCAGGCCACAAATGTGCATGCGTCTGCTCAAACGGTCAGAAACAGACTCCATGAGGGTGATATGAGGGCCCGATGTCCACAGGTGGGGGTTGTGCTAACAGCTCAACACCGTGCAGGATGTTTGGCATTTGCCAGAGAACACCAAGATTGGCAAATTCGCCACTGGCGCCCTGTGCTCTTCACAGATGAAAGCAGGTTCACACTGAGCACATGTGACAGACGTGACAGAGTCTTGAGACGCCGTGGAGAACGTTCTGCTGCCTGAAACATCCTCCAGCATGACCGGTTTGGCATTGGGTCAGTAATGGTGTGGGGTGGCATTTCTTTGGAGGGCCGCACAGCCCTCCATGCAGGGCCGGCCTTTGGGGTGTGCGGGCTGTGCGGCCGCACAGGGTGCCATAGCAACAGGGGCGCTGGGCGGCCGACAGCTCGCAATTTAATATGCGGCAGCAGGCGAGGCTGCACTTGTGTTCTCCCTCGGGGCGCCCCCTCCATCTCCCCCTCCCCTGTCTGACCTGATTTCTCCTCCCCTGTGTCTGACCTGCCTGCTGCCCCCACCGCTGCCAATAAGAAGAGAGACGGGAGGGGCTGTGGCCACTATGCCACCAACGTTTCTTATAAAGTTATACAAATACAGGAGGCGGTGCCGGAATCAAATAGCCGGCACCCGACCTCTGTGACAGGGAGCTGCGATCAGCGGCAGTTGAGTTAACCCTTCAGGTGCGGTACCTGAGGGGTTAACTGCCGCTGATCGTAGCCCCCTGTCACAGAGGTCGGGTGCCGGCTATTTGATTCCGGCACCGCCTCCTGTATTTGTATAACTTTATAAGAAACGTTGGTGGCACAGTGCGCCCCCCCCCAACACCCCAGTATAAGAAACGTTGGTGGCACAGTGCGCCCCCCTCCCCCCCCCCCAACACCCCAGTATAAGAAACGTTGGTGGCACAGTGCGGCCCCCCCCCCAACACCCCAGTATAAGAAACGTTGGCACAGTGCGGCCCCCCCCCCAACACCCCAGTATAAGAAACGTTGGTGGCACAGTGCGCCCCCCCCCCTCAACACCTCAGTATAAGAAACGTTGGTGGCACAGTGGGAAGTGCCAATGAGGGTTAAAAAATAATTTAAAAAAATAACTCACCTCCTCCAGCTGATCGCGTAGCTGCCGGTCTCCTGTTCTTTCTTCAGGACCTGTGGTGACGTCACTGAGCTCATCACATGGTCCATTACCATGGTGATGGATCATGTGATGAGAACAGTGATGTCACCACAGGTCCTTTGACAGGTCATGAAGAAAGAACAGGAAACGATCAATTGGAGGAGGTGAGTTAATTTTTATTTATTTTTTTAACCCTCATTGGCACTGCCCACTGCACCACCAATGTTTATTATATGGGGGGGGGCGCACTGCGCCACCAATGTTTATTATACTGGGGTGTTGGGGGGGCCCACTGCGCCACCAATGTTTATTATACTGGGGTGTTGGGGGGGGGGCACACTGCGCCACCAATGTTTATCATACTGGGGTGTTGGGGGGGGCGCACTGCGCCACGAATGTTTATCATGTTGGGGGGGGCGCACTGCGCCACCAATGTTTATCATACTGGGGTGTTGGGGGGGGCGCACTGCGCCACCAATGTTTATCATACTGGGGTGTTGGGGGGGCGCACTGCGCCACCAATGTTTGTTATATTGGGGGGGTCCACTGCGCCACCAATGTTTATTATACTGGGGTATTGGGGGGGGCGCACTATGGGCCAGTGCACAGGTGTGGTGATTGGATGGATGTTCTCAGCTGGACACCGGCCGACACTGCGCATGCGCTGGGAGCCTCACCAGCGGTTAGGGTAGGGAAAAAGCACTGGCCCGTACGTAATTTTTCCCTTCCCTAACCGCTGGTGAGGCTCCCGATGCATGCGCAGTGTCGGCCGGTGTTCAGCTGAAAACATCCATCTGATCACCGCGCCTGCGCACTGGCCCATAGTTTTTCCCTACCCTAACCGCCGGCGAGGCTCCCGGCGCATGCGCACTCTGCTGTGAAATTTCCCTAACCTGTCGTTGTGCGCCTGCGCGGCGCTGCACACCTCCTCGCGTCATGTCCGGTGCGACCGGAAGTGACGAGGGTAGGGAAATCTCACGAAGTAGGGAAGTATAACATTACACCGGCCTTTGGGGTGTGTGGGCTGGTAACTACTTAGTTGGATAGTCAGCCAGCCTATGCAACAAGCAGTGTTTTTATTTATTTTTTTTGGAGGGGGGGGGGCGCCACAAGGTTAGCTCGCACAGGGCGCCTGAACACCTAAGGCCGGCCCTGCCTCCATGTGCTCGCCAGAGGTATCCTGACTGCCATTAGGTACCGAGATGAGATCCTCAGACCCCTTGTGAGACCATATGCTGGTGCGGTTGGCCCTGGGTTCCTCCTAATGCAAGACAATGCTAGACCTCATGTGGCTGGAGTGTGTCAGCAGTTCCTGCAAGACGAAGGCATTGATGCTATGGACTGGCCCGCCCGTTCCCCAGACCTGAATCCAATTGAGCACATCTTGGACATCATGTCTCGCTCTATCCATCAACGTCACGTGGCACCACAGACTGTCCAGGAGTTGGCAGATGCTTTAGTCCAGGTCTGGGAGGAGATCCCTCAGGAGACCGTCCGCCACCTCATCAGGAGCATGCACAGGCGTTGTAGGGAGGACATACAGGCACGTGGAGGCCACACACACTACTGAGCCTCATTTTGACTTGTTTTAAGGACATTACATCAAAGTTGGATCAGCCTGTAGTGTGTTTTTCCACTTTAATTTTGAGTGTGACTCCAAATCCAGACCTCCATGGGTTGAAAAATTTGATTTCCATTTTTAAATTTTTGTGTGATTTTGTTGTCAGCACATTCAACTATGTAAAGAACAAAGTATTTCAGAAGAATATTTAATTAACTCAGATCTAGGATGTTTTATTTTTGTGTTCCCTTTATTTTTTTGAGCAGTGTATATGTCTGGAGTCAGTATAACCCAGGGAGGGGGTTAGGAACTGGTCTGGGTTCTGTGTGAGGGGGAGGGGGGGGTGTTACTGGGCTGGGGTCTATGGGGGGAAATGTTGCCCATGGCTGGCCTTAGGTGTTCAGGCGCCCTGTGCGAGCTAATCTTGTGGTCGTCCGCTTTTATTACAGATAATTTAAGTGTAAGTGCAAACAAGTACAATCCTATCCAGTGTCACCCATAGCCAGTCTCCTGCCCCCCTTAATCATACCCTGTCACCTTTGCCCAGTCCCCTGCCCCCCTTAATCATACCCAGTGTCACCCAGAGCCAGTCCCCTGCCCCCCTTAATCATACCCAGTGTCACCCTTACCCAGTCCCCTGCCCCCTCAATTAGACCCTGCCCAGCTTAAATTAAGGGTGACAGAAACCCATAGCCAGTCTCCTGCCCCCCTTAATCATACCCTGTCACCTTTACCCAGTCCCCTGCCCCCCTCAATCATACCCAGTGTCAACCAAAGCCAGTCCCCTGCCCCTTAATCATACCCAGTGTCGGTCACCCTTATCCAGTCCCCTGCCCCCTTAATCATACCCAGTGTCTGTCACCCTTATCCAGTCCCCTGCCCCCCTTAATTAGACCATGCCCCCTTTTAATGAAAGATATATGGTAAAAAAAAAAAAAAAACAATAAGAACAGGTACTCACTATTTGAAGTCTTCTGCTCCCTCCCTGTCTGCAGAGCACCGGCCGCCGCCCTCACACATTGAGCGGATCCTTCCGCGGCTCTCTGTGAAGGCGCAGCACTTGGACGCTGTGCCTGCGCCCCTAAGCTCCTCCTCCACGCTCCGGAACCTGACCTGGCAACTGCAGCGGCTCAGCTCGCCAGGCTCGCCTCACACAATCTCGGGCCGGCCTGCTGTAAGAGACCGACTGTGAGCTGTGTCGGCCGTCGGGCGCCCCTGTTGCCATGGCGCCCTGTGCGGCCGCACAGCTCGCACACCCCAAAGGCCGGCCCTGATGTTGCCCATAGCAACAAAGTTCAGCTTTCATGTCCCTTTCTGCTCTTCACACAAAAAAGATGATTGGTTGCTATAGGCAACAAAGCGTTTTTCTCTTAGGGCATAGTCACACGATGGATTTTGAAAATGCGCTGAAAAAAAATCTGTGTGGAATCCACATTTTTTTCATGCGGTTTTTGACCCATTTTTAACCAATAGATCTTCATTTCAATACAAAGCTACATTTTCAGCTCAAGGTTTTTGGTGTGGAAAACAAAAAATGCATAATCTTTCATGGAGCGGTTTTTAAAGCTTCCCATTCATTTTAATGGGAGATTCAGCACAGATTCTGCCCCAAGATAGGGCATGCTTCTTTTTTTATCCACTTGGAAAACAAGGCAATTGCCGCTTACCATTGAAATGAATGGAAGGCTGTTTCAGGGCTCATACACACAACCGTTGGCTGTTTTGCGGTCCGCAAATTGCAGCACTGCAAAATACGGATACCGGCATATGTCCTTATTTATAGATGAATAGTCTTCCCAGAGGTCTTTTAAACAGTATATTGCAACCATGATAGCGAAGAGTGCTGGGAATGTAATGAAAGTACAAACCAACAGAAAAAATGGCGTGGTGTTACACAGGCAGGAAGTGCTTGGGAGCAAATCCTGCACTTGTAGCCCGTTGCTAATGGCAATCCCCAGCAAAAATGCATACAGTGGAGGATGCCCGCAGCGGACACACAAGTACCACAATAGACATCTTACACAAGATAGCAATTATGTGGATGTGATAACCAATATAACAATATAATAACATTTGCAAAGACAGGTACACTCTGCGGACTTACTAAACCCTCATACTGATGTTAAAATTGAGAGATTAACAGTAGATTAACTACTGTGGAGGACATGTCTGAGCCCGAGCACCGCGCCAAGGTTTCTCAAATAGCTCGGGACCTAACACTCACCTACCTGTGCCATATGGGCAATACCAGGAGCCAGTGGGCGAATTACAGGAGCGTAGGTTTGTATATAGAGATGCTTGAAGGTGTATAAACTCCAATTTAAATGTGCCTGCTTTCCATCTACAGGCTACCTTTAGGTGCACCTGTGAGGCCTGGGCCTTATCAGCCAGTCTTGAGTGGGACTCGCAGACTCCTCCCTCCTCCCATTGCTAGCATGGTTACATGCTGGCGGTAACTGGTGAGTTGGCTATGAGTGGGACCTTATGCTCCTGTAATTCGCCCACTGGCTCCTGTTATTGCCCATATGGCACAGGTAGGTGAGTGTTAGGTCCCGAGCTACTTGAGAAACCTTGGTGCGGTGCTCAGTCTCAGACATGTCCTACACCGTAGGACATGTTGACTAATCTCTCAATTTTAACATCAGTTTTAGGGTTTAGTAAGACCGCAGAGTGCACCTGTCTTTGCAAATGTTATTATAATGTAATGAAAGCACAATAGATATACATTAAACATACATTAGACATATACTGAACATATATTAAACATATATTGGGACCAGCTGAATTTGCTATCAGCATGTATGATGTTACTTCAACAGGATATTGGGATCTCCCTGTATGCAGGACTAACATTACAGCAATGTAGCTTTAATTGTAATTTACTAAATTATAAATTCCATATCATTGGATATAGTAGAAGGTACAGGCAAGTGGCAAGCAATATATATTTAAAGTACGTCTATATAAATCCTATCAAGGCATTATGAGAAATATAAGAAATATAGCCACCTCTAAATCGGGTATATAAAAAACAGTAGTGTCATGGGAAGATAAATAGGTACATTGGTAGTCAGTGGAAACTTACCATGTTGTCAGGCTGCCGAAAATTGCATAGAGGATGGCGTGTAAGCGCTAAAGGACATATTGCGCTTTTTAAACATGCCAGGCGGACGGCATCTGATGTAGGTCTATACTAGGAATGTACTAGAACTGGCAGCGTCCAGGCAGACATCTGACGTCACGTTCAGCCTGCGCGTGCGCATCTGAAGGAGGGTGTTTGCCGAGGTATTGGCGAGTGCCCTATTGATCAAATCACTGTGCTGATTTCAAAATAGAGGAACCAATTGTGGAGGCTGCGATGTAGAATGCGTAGAAAGAGGGGATCTCACATACCCTTCTTTATACATATACAGATAAAATTGTACAAAAAAATGAAGTTAGATATTATGAATTACTAGACATAGGTAAGGGAAACAAACAAAATTAGAGCGTAGAATAGAATTACATAAATAGACAAAATGACAAAAATGAAAAAAATTAATACAGTGACAAAAATAACGAAAAAAGAGTAATAACAAAAAATACTAGACACATTTTTTGACCCTTGTAGGGTAATTAAAGCAGTATGTAGATAATTTTTTAGTACCAAGACAATAAGTAAGTTAGTAAATTGTTATGACCACTGATTGTAGTGGCGTATTCAAGGTTAATTAAGAAATGTCAAAATTATATTACCTGTCTGTGCAATACTTTATTTAGTCTGTGAAAAAGATAAAAAGAAGTTAACCATATGTCTAGTTCTATGTGTAGCTTTCTACTATGTGAAACAAAAATCTAAATCCCTATTGAGTCCTTGGGAAGAAAGGATATTGAGCTCAGAAATCCAGTATGCTTCACGTTCTTTTAAACATGTAATCTTATTGCCCCCCCCCCCCGTCTTGCTGGTAGAACATGTTCCAAAATGTATAATCTAAGTTGGTTAATTTGATATTTAGCCGATATAAAATTATGTGGAATAGGTAACTCTGTTTTTCAGCAGTGTATATTATGCTTGTAAATGCGGTCTCGTATACTCTGGGCATCGGAGACCGCATGGGCATCAGATGAGATAAACTACATGCGAAGTGATGCATGTGTAAAAGGCTTTGGTGTAATAAATTTTACCTGAAAGTGGGTGGATTATGCGATTGCCTTTAATCACATTTGTGCATTGTGGGTAAGGTCCAGTTTTAGCAGGTGCTAATGTAGTTTGTTTGAAAGAAGGTGTAAGAGGACCAATATCGGCTTTGACCAATCTGTCTCTGAGGTTTTGTGGTCTCTTATAGCACATTCTAATTGGGTTTTGGAATTCTTGGATTTCTGGGTATGATTGTTGTAAAAGAGACCAATGTTTTTGTACAATGGAGCAGATCTTTGGAATAATCGGATGATAGGTGATAACTAGTGGTAGTCGAGGAGTTGTTTTGTTTACTGTCTGGGTAGTGGGGGTACTGGAAAGGGAACACTGTTCTCTAGTCAAGAGAGATGTGGGGTAACCTCTTACTTAAAATTTTTGAGACATCTCTTTGATGCGTTGCTGGCGGAGTTCAGGATCATTGACTATGCGTTTAACTCGTTGAAATTGTGACCGGCGAAAAGAATTCTTAGTATTAGGCACCATTCACACGTCCGCAATTCTGCTCCGCATTTTGCGGAATGGAATTGCGGACCGGACTTCTGGGTCCGCAATTCCGATCCCGAAAAAAATAGAACATGTCCTATTCTTAAATAAAGAAAGGAACCGGCACTCCTGTATACTGCAGTTATATCAGGTTTATTCGCCACTCATAGAAGAGGTGACGCGCGTTTCGGCACATGCAAATACCTTTATCAAAACAATGTGAGCAGCAGATCCTGCTGCTCACATTGTTTTGATAAAGGCACTTACATGTGCCGAAACGCGCGTCACCTCTTCTATGATCCCAAATCGCAAAGCGAATGAACGCCCGGTATTGTTGCTGTCCTAGACCAACTAAAACGTATAAACCCAAAACTAGACTCAGAACAGCATAAATTATAGAAATACAAAATCTTTATTGGACATACATTTGTATAAAACATACACATCCGTATAATATAAGCAGCATTAAGTCACACAGGATGATCTCTACAGGTCTGTTGTATTGTGATATAATTAATATAGTAATAAATAATCCCAAACTGTGCAGAGTAGTACTCAGTAACAGCCCACAGTCAATATGTATAAAGTGCATAGTGCTTAAACTAAAACATGACATGGGGGGAAAAAAAACATACAATACAAGTAAATACAGACCAAGCAGTCCTGGATCCCAACACGTGTTTCGCGGTCGCTTTCTCAAGGGATACTGATGGTGTGTGTCAACTGTTCATATATAGTCTGCAAATTAACAAAATTGGGGTCACATGAGCTGCAAACAAAAGCTGATGACGAAAACCGGAAGTGCGATGCGTTCCACTCTGTGGAACGCATCACATCACTTCCGGTTCGATCAGTGTCCGGACACTTATCTCATTTCTACTTCACCGCTAAAGCTGGGCAATAAACACACTAAATTCTTTAAAGGAGACCTGTATGTACTCCTACTCAATAGACAGGGCGTGAGAGGAGGCCGCGAGGACAGGCCAGGGAGGACCGCTCCACAGAGGACCGCATCCGAAAACCGGATATCCGGTATGCGGTCCACCGTGGAACGCATCACCCCCAGAGCCGGCCGAAGCGGCCACCTCCCACATCCGGGCCCAACATAGCAGTAGGTCACATGAACACAATAGATGCATAGTGCGTTCCACACTGGAACGCAAGCGGTACTCCGCCTTCTAGTTTGAACATAAACAGAATGAATGCATATTGCGTTCCACACTGGAACGCAGGCGGTGCTCTGCCTTCTAATTTGGACATAAGTTATTCCTGTATTCATAGATATACACCTTTTACAGTGGGACCACACCTATATAAATATTACCTTTATATAAAAATAGCATAAAGTGCATGAATCAAACAATAATATATAGTATACAAAACAGGTATAGATTCACAGACCGTATACACAATATCGGTCTGAACAATTAATATTCATTTATGACTTATAATTAGTGATTGGTGAAAAAGTGAAAGGAAAAAAGAAGTGATAAGTGCCAAAAAAGTGAAAATAGATGTGATGAAAAGTGATAAAATAAATTAGTGATAGACGTGATAGGAGTGAAAAGTGAATAAATCTTATACAGACATGTTTGATGATTAAAAGTAACCCCTATTTATAATGTACACTGTACATATATGTCCCTACTCAGGCGGGATCCGATAATGAATATATCCATTAGGTACAGGAGAACCTTTATGCTTTCCATTATTTTTCTGTGATTGCAGAGATGCTGTGTACTCTCCATTTATGCGGTTTCCCTGCTGATACTTCTCATTATGCACGATTCGTCAGAGGACCCTGTTATTCGTTTGTCAACGGACACTGTTATTCGCTATATACATATGCTATCAAGTGCAGCCATCAGAAAATTGCGACCCGAAATAGCCTAATAATGCAGAAAAAAACGTTATTAATAAATTAAAAACACAAAACTGTGTATTAAAAAGGTCAGAGAGATACATACCACTTAGACCTACAGAGGAGTTCGTACACTAAGAAATAAAATACAGACATTATTAGACTACCCCAAAAATGGCGAGAAGCTTAGAGCCTCATTCAGACCAAATGGTATAACCGTGTTAAGCTCAAAAATCCATTTGATCTCCTTCTGAGCAAGGACTTTTTTCCAGTTACCTCCCCTCCCACCTATCAAGAACCTGTCAATGCCTCTTACCTTAAGCAGGGAGGCGTCACAATTGTGATGGATCTTGAAATGTCGGGGGACTGTGTAGTGTACGGGAACTGTAATACCCGTCACTACCAAAGTGTCACTTGGTGTGCTGTCGTCCCTCCTAATTATGGAGAAGTTGTTATATGTCAGTTTTATAAAATGTCATGTAATGCAATGCTATGTGTTTCCCTGTTACTATGACACTTGCATGTACAGGCCTGCTAGGGGTGTCATTCCAGCTTCTAGTCATTAGAGGGAGCTAGGGAGCCCTAGTTTATATAAGGCCCAGTCAGGGAAGTAGAAGGCAGACGGAGTCTAGTGTCTGTAAGCTACAGTTGGAGATTAGACAATGTCAGAGACAAGTCCAGGCCTGAAGCCTGCTGTCCAGGAGAAGATTCCCTCCTGAATTCCCATATGCAGAAACAGGAATATCTTAGCTAAAGAGCCTGAGGAAGCCGAGAGAGACAGAGGCAAAGTGCAGAGAAGCAAGAGGTACTAAAAATAACAGAGGAGGTACTTTCTAAAGCTATAGCCAAGGATATAAAGCCAGAACTAGGTTATTGGGCCTTGGTGAAGAATTGCTATATTCCAGGATCAGACAGAAATAGAGTGCAGGCTCCTGTGCTGCAAGTCCTGTGTTCGACACTCTGTAATCACCTTGCTAAATCTGTAATTGCCTGCATCAACCGTATTGCAAAATCGACTGTATGCCAAGGAACTGCGATTCCAATATTGTCTCTGCATGAAAACTACTAAAGTTGGAGTTCTGTTTTAATACCACGTGTTCCTCAATTTATTCCTGCTATCCGCAAACGGCGTGCCACCGTTTAATTGGCACTGGCGTCACGAACAATTTCTATCATCACCTGCCTATGAGAGAAGGATGGTGTGGTACATAATCCCGCAGGGTATGATCCATCCGTAGTATGTTCCAATGTTTCCCAAGTATGGAGGTAAGTTCCTCGTGGCCAGAGTTATACAATGTGATGAATCTCACCATTTTGCTATCATTCTTCTGTTTTCCACGATATTCCAACAGTTTCACTCTTTTGCAGTGTTTAGCTCGCAGATACGCTTTTCTTACCGAGCGATCACTGTATCCACGGTCTTTAAATCTCTTAGTTAGATCAACTGATCGTTTTTCAAAATCTTCATCCCTGGAGCAGATTCTTTTCAATCTTAGGAACTGTCCAACGGGTATGCCATCTAATAATTTGCTCGGGTGATAGGAGTCGGCACGGAGGAGACTGTTCACATCGGTCGGCTTCCGAAATAAATCTGTGTAGATAAAGCCATCGTTATCCACATGCAAGGCCACATCCAAAAAAAT
Organism: Bufo bufo; assembly: GCF_905171765.1. Taxonomy (NCBI): domain Eukaryota; kingdom Metazoa; phylum Chordata; class Amphibia; order Anura; family Bufonidae; genus Bufo; species Bufo bufo. The sequence goes on along the minus strand of NC_053390.1, from coordinate 512,084,594 downwards.
CCATCTTAGTTCTCCCCATCTTATATGTAAGATGAATGTTTACGTTATTCTCATTGAGGAGTGCCATGAACTCTTGCAAGTCCTCAGTGTTTCCCTGCCAGATCATGAGCACATCATCTAAATATCGGCTCCACATGTGGACTTTCTCGATGTGTTTTATTGGATCTGTTAAGAAGATGTCTCTCTCCCACAGCCCCAGGAAAAGATTCGCATAGGAGGGCGCACAAGACACATCTGTTTAATCAAAGGGGTGAGAATCTTTTCAAGGAACATAGAGAGAGCGGACAGTAAGGAGTCAGTGGAGGCTACAATGGGTCATCCTGGTGGCTGTGTCAAGTTTTTGTGAATTTTTGGTAAGATATAGAAAACGGGTATGATTGGATTCTCATTGAGAAGGAAAGTATGTGTCTCTTTATCAATAGTGCCTAATAGTAGATGTTCATCCAGAAAGGCTCTGATGTCATTCTTGAGTTGAAAAGTTGTATTAGTATGGACTTTGTCAGAAAGTTGTCTGTATACTTCTTTGAGGTATGCTGTAGTGTCCATGACCACTATGGCCCCTCCTTTGTCAGCTGGTTTGACAAAAATTGTCTTATCTGATTGTAGTGTTTTTAATGCTACATGTTCCTCACTTGTAAGATTTATTGGAATATGTAGATTCCCTCTTTTTAGTGACTGTATAGTATTTTTAACATCTCTGTCTACCAGATTAATGTAAGCCTCAACTCCGTGGTGGTTCTTGGGGGGCATGTATTGACTTTTGTTTTTAAGTCCAACCTAATCTATAGATAAAATAGTGGACTGTGTCACGATTGGAGGTGTTGTTGTGTTCTGTGAAAAATGTGCCTTTAGACTCAGTGACCTGTAGAACCTATTTAATTATTGTTCAAGAGTAAAGCAACGCAAATAACTGTATGGGCAAAAAGAAAGTCCCTTTGAGAGTACACTTGATTCAGCCGGTGCTAGAGTTCGTGAGGAAATGTTTACGACTAAGTCCGTACCTATGATCGTGTCTGTATACTTGTAAGGTTTTGATCGATGGATGCAGCGGCGAATGCGTTGGGTCTTCTTCTTGGTCTGTGGCCTCGTTTGGGGAAAAAAACATTGGGATTGTATAGGGTGTATATCCATTAGATGACATTGTGTCCTGCCATGGCCAGTGGTATACTCTATTGAGTTGGTAATCTTCTGTATCGCAGATGAATATTGAGCGTTTCATGTTCTCAAGGTATTTTTTATGTTCCTCTAGAATTCTTTCGGTTTTCTGTTTCAATTCTGACTACTCAGTAGTAGAGATAGTTGATATAAGCTGTGTTTGGATTCTTGTATAGCTTTTTGAAGAACTTCTATGCTCAGGATGATGTCCAATGAGCAATATTTCAAGATGGTTTCAAATTTGCTGCAGTATTCCTTATCGGTTGGAAACAGGGTTGGACGTAGATGAACCCTTAATCCTCGAGGGATCCTTCCATTTTTGTAGTATTCTGCGAGAGTAATGCAATGGAGTTCAGAAGATAGGAATTCCTTTGATTCACGTTCCCAGTCGCGTGAGCGATATTCACTGTGTGGTACATGCAGGAAATCGCTTGATACTATTACTTGGGAGACAATATTTTCAGCTGTTGTAGTATCATATGAGAAGGTAGCGGTCGACATCTGGAGGGTACTCAGACTCAAAAGAATGAATTCAAGCAGACGTGGTTGGTCGGCACTCCTAGTTGTTATTGATGGTGCTCAGTGGTAGATACTTTTACGAAATCAGACAGACTAAACCACGGCACTCAATTGAAAGATGCAAAAATGAGAATTTTTATTCCATCCAAAAATTTGCAAGGAGCCATTAGCCAACGTTTCGGTCTATCCTAGACCTTGTTCACGGCCTATTGTGTACATATAAAGAAAAGAACAATGATACAATATAATATACAATTATATAATTTACATACTGTATAGAAAAATGCATCAAATAACATCAAAATACATCAAAGGAATGCGTATGTCCTTATGTATAGATGAATGGTCTTCCCAGAGTTCTTTTAAACAGTATATTGCAACTAGTGATGGACGAACATCGGCCGGGGCGGCCCCATTGACTTTAATGGCAGGAGAACCTGAAAAACCTTCAGGTCATATTTGCAGGCTCAAATACTTAGAAGTGCACAAATAGTCCCACAACATGGACAGTGACATACCAGAGGGGGGTCATTGGCAAAAATTCCCACAAAAAATATGTACTTTAACCACCTCAGCTCCCCTAGCTTAAACCCCCTTAATGACCAGACCACTTTTTACAATTCTGCACTACACTAGTTTCACGGTCTATTGCTCGGTCATACAACTTACCACCCAAATGAATTTTACCTCCTTTTCTTCTCACTAATAGAGCTTTCATTTGGTGGTATTTCATTGCTGCTGACATTTTTACTTTTTTTGTAATTAATCGAAATTGACCAAAATTTTTGCAAAAAAATGACATTTTTCACTTTCTGTTGCAAAATTTTTCAAACAAAACTACATTTCTATATAAATTTTGATTAAAAAAAATGCAATAAGTGTATATTTATTGGTTTCCGCAAAAGTTATAGCGTTTACAAACTATGGTACAAAAATGTGAATTTCCGCATTTTGAAGCAGCTCTGACTTTCTGAGCACCTGTCATGTTTCCTGAGGTTCTACAATGCCCAGACAGTAGAAACACCCCACAAATGACCCCATTTCAGAAAGTAGACACCCTAAGGTATTCGCTGATGGGCATAGTGAGTTCATGGAAGTTTTTATTTTTTGTCACAAGTTAGCGGAAAATGATATATATATATTTTTTTCTTACTAAGTCTCATATTCCACTAACTTGTGACAAAAAATAACATTTTACATAAACTCACCATACCCCTCACGGAATACCTTGGGGTGTCTTCTTTCCAAAATGGGGTCACTTGTGGGGTATTTATACTGCCCTGACATTTTAGGGGCCCTAAAGCATGAGAAGAAGTCTGGGATCCAAATGCGTAAAAAATGCCCTTTGAAATCGTAAAGATACTCTTTGGAATTTGGGCCCCTTTGCGCACCTAGGCTGCAAAAAAGTGTCACACATGTGGTATCGCCGTACTCAGGAGAAGTAGGGCAATGTGTTTTGGGGTGTCTTTTTACATATACCCATGCTGGGTGAGATAAATATCTCTGTAAAAGACAACGTTTCCCATTTTTTTATACAAAGTTGTCATTTTACAGAGATATTTATCTCACCCAGCATGGGTATATGTAAAAAGACACCCCAAAACACATTGCCCTACTTCTCCTGAATACCACATGTGTGACACTTTTTTGCAGCCTTAAAGCGTGAGAAGACGTCTGGAATATAAATGTCTAAAAATTTTTACGCATTTGGATTCCGTGAGGGGTATGGTGAGTTCATGTGAGATTTTATTTTTTGTCACAAGTTAGTGGGATATGAGACTTTGTAAGAAAAAAAAAAAAAAAAACTATTTCCGCTAACTTGTGCCAAAAAAAAAAAAATCTTCTATGAACTCGCCATGCCCCTCAAAAGTGATCTTTATAGCGCCGCAGCGATTCTACAGTGTTTTAGCAGTGATCGGAAAAAAAAATATTCTGTCACTGCGGTGGGGCGGACTGAACGCAAGTGTGCGCACAAGATCAGGCCTGATCGGGCGAACACTGCGTTTTTTGTAGAGCCTATAGAACATGTCCTATTCTTGTCCGCATTGCCGATGTCCATGTTTTGCTGATCCGCGGTGTCCGTGTTTTGCGGATCCGCAAAACACATACGGACGTCTGAATGGAGCCTTACAGGGGGGTGATCAATGACAAGGGGGTGATCAGGGAGTCTATATGGGGTGCTCACCCCCCTGTAAGGCTCCATTCAGACGTCCGTATGTGTTTTGCGGATCCGTGGATCCGCAAAACACATACGGACATCTGAATGGAGCCTTACAGGGGGGTGATCAATGACAGGGGGGTGATCAGGGAGTCTATATGGGGTGATCCATTCAGACGTCCGTATGTGTTTTACGGTGTTTGGTGCTACTTACAGAGCTGCCTGTGTCCTCTGGTGGTCGATCCAAGCAAAAGGGACCACCAGAGGACCAGGTAGCAGGTATATTAGATGCTGTTAACAAAACAGCGTCTAATATACCTTTTTGGGGTTAAAAAAATCGCATCTACAGCCTGCCAGCGAATGATCGCCGCTGGCAGGCTGTAGATCCACTCGTTTACCTCCCGATCCTGTGAAGATGCGCTCCTGTGTGCGCGCGTTCACAGGAAATCTCGCGTCTCGCGAGATGACGCGCCGATGCGTGAAGGAGGAACAAATCCACCGCCGCCAGAGCGCAATCCTGCGTTAGGCGGTCCGGAGGCGGTTAATCAAGGGTCATTTTACTGTAGGCCAGTACAGGCTCCAAAAATTAGGCATTCACCTGACAGAAAAGAACTTGTGATGATGTGGCTGGAGGTACATTAGGCGGTCGCTGGATAAAATTTTTACTGTAGGCCACTGGAGTACAGGCCCCAAAAATTAAGCATTCACCTGACAGAAAAGAACTTGTGATTATGTGGCTGGAGGTACATTAGGCAGTCACTGGGTAAAAATTTTACCGATAAGACAGTCGCCCAAAAAAAAAAAAACTATGGCTATCAAAATATGGAGACACAAAAAAATTGTTTTTTTCAAAAATGCTTTATAATGTAAAACTGAAACAAACAACCCAAAAAAGTAGTCATATTTGGTATTTTCGCGTCCGTAACAACCGGTTCTGTAAAAATAGCACATGATCTAACCTGTCAGATGAACATTGTAAATAACAAAAAATAAAAACGGTGCCAGCTATTTTTTGTTATTTGTTACCTTGCCTCACAAAAAGCATAATATATAGAGCAACCAAAAATCATATGTACCCTAAAATAGTACCAACAAAACTGCCACCTTATCCCGTAGTTTCCAAAATGGGTCATTTATTTGGAGTTTCTACTCTGGGGGTGCATCAGGGGGTCTTCAAATGGGACATGGCAACCTAAATTTATCCCAGTGAAATCTGCTTTTCAAAAAACATATGTCGTTCCTTTCCTTCTGCGCCCTGCCGTGTGCCCGTACAGCAGTTTACGACCACATATGGGGTGTAATAATTATTGAGTTTTGTTTGGCTGTTAACCCTTGCTTTGTTACTGGAAAAAATGGATTAAAATGGAAAATCTGCCAAAAAAGTGAAATTCTGAAATTTCATCTACATTTTCCTTTAATTTTTGTGGAACACCTAAAGGGTTACCAAAGTTTGTAATATCCGTTTTGAATACCTTGAGGGGGTGTATTTTCCAAAATCGGGTAACTTTCTTGGAGTTTCTACTCTAGGGGTGCATCAGGGGGTCTTCAAATGTGACATGGCGACTTAAAATGATCCCAGTGAAATCTGCCTTCCAAAAACCATATGGCGTTCCTTTCTTTCTGCGCCCTGCCGTGTACCCGTACAGCAATTTACGACCACATATCGGGTGTTTCTGTAAACTACAGAATCAGGGTAATAAATATTGAGTTTTGTTTGGCTGTTAACCCTTGTTTTATTAGTGGGAAAAAATGGATTAAAATGGAAAATCTGCCAAAAAAGTGAAATTCAGAAATTTTATCTACATTTTCCATGAATTCTTGTGGAACACCTAAACAGTTAACAAAGTTTGTAAAATCAGTTTTGAATACCTTGAGGGGTGTAGTTTCTAAAATGGGGCCATTTATGGGTGGTTTCTATTATGCAAGCCTCAGAAAAGTGACTTCAGACCTGAACTGGTCCTGAAAAAGTGGGTTTTGGAAATTTTCGGAAAAATGTCAAGATTTGCTTCTAAACTTCTAACGTCCCAAAAAAAGAAAATATAATTTACAAAATGATCCAAACATGAAGTAGACATATGGGGAATGTAAAGTAATAACTATTTCAGGAGGTATCACTATCTGTTTTAAAAACAGAGAAATTGAAATTTTGAAAATTGAAATATTTTGACTCAATTTTACCAGTGTAATGAAGTACAATATGTGATGAGAAAACAATCTCAGAATGGCCTGGATAAGTCAAAGTGTTTTAAAGTTATCAGCACTTACAGTGACACTGGTCAGATTTGCAAAAAATGGCCTGATCCTTAAGGTGAAAAATGGCAGGGACCTGAAGGGGTTAAAAGACCTCTGGGAAGACCATTCATCTATACATAAGGACATACACATTCCTTTGATGTATTTTGATGTTATTTGATGCTTTTTTCTATATATAAATTATGATAATAGTATATTTTATTATATTTGAGTTGAGTGCCGTGGTTTAGTCTGTCTGATTTCGTAAAAGTATCTACCACTGAGCACCATCAATAACAACTAGGAGTGCCGACCAACCACGTCATCAATCCGCGCCTATACCTTTTATTGGTGTGTATTCATTTTGGGGTGTGCTGGAGCCAATTGTGATTCTAATGCCAAAAGTGAGAACCTAACCTATATAAATGGGTGGGCATGAGAAATAAAAAGGGTGTAGCGCCTGAAAGTCTTTTGTAAAAGGTGGCAATTATTGGGTAGATTTATAAAACCTGTTGTAAAGGAAAACTGGCTTTGTTGCCCATAGCAACCAATCAGGATCCACCATTTTTCAGAGCTCCTTTGGAAAATAAAAGGTGGAATCTCATTGGTTGCTATGAGCAACTATGCCGGTTTTCCTTTGTCCCAGATTGGATAAATCTCCCCCAGTGTGTTTCCCATTGACAGGTATCTCTCAGCCTCCAGGTAATGGAGAGAGGGCAGGACTGGGTCAGTGAGGTGCATTATGGGTACTACACCTGTGCACAGGCAGCGCCGACTACACTGCAGTCCACGTAGCTTGTTCCGGTCACGTGTGCACACACGCAGACGCTTCCTGCTCCGGTCCCGGAGACATGGCAGCCAGGAGCCAGGCCTCACTGCTGTGCCTGCTGTTCGTCTCCTTCTTCATCCTCCTGTGCCTGAGGAGTCACCCGCTAGGTATCAGTCCGACTCGTCCTGCATGCTGGCGCCGGCTGTGTGTCCTCTGCATGCCCTGCTCTTAACCCTTTGTGCGAGTGGCATCTGTAGAAGCAGTTGTCACGCCAGGGCTCTGTTCACACTGCCATCTGATATAAATGACAGCACAGAGCATCAGAGTGAGGAGAGCCTCGGTGCTCCCCATCCTATGAGGGACCCCCATTGTGGTATGGATGGAAGCCTGGACATAGCTGGGACGTGATCCTCCATCAAAAAATGCTGCAAACCTTGTCCCTCCTCTGTCATCACTGTGCTCCATAGCCCCACTAATACTGAGGGTTTCACATTATGGGCTGATTGTTCTGCTTGTATTATGGCTGCAGGGCCATGGGTCTGATGGGCGGATTTTAGGAATCTACCATGCTGTTGGTTTGAGTCATTAAAGGGAGTCTGTCACCAGCATTTCACTTTTTTTTAACCCTTCCCACAGCTCCCTAGCATGCTTACAGTTAATAAAAACGTTACCTCTGGCATCAATCCTGGACTTATAGAACCCTCAAAAACGATCTTTATAAGATATGCAAATGAGGGCTCGCAAGTGCCCAGGGCGGCGTTACTCTCTTAGGTGCCCTGCTTGCTCAGCCTTCTCATTGCGTCCCCCCGCCCCTTCCTACCCTCCGCCCGCCCATCCTTTCCCTCTGACCGCCTTTGTACTAACTTGTTATGCTGCCGATATCCCGCGCCGGCGCACTCATTCCTTTAGCCGGTGCATGCGCACTGCGATGCCCATTCCTTGTATGCCATCACAGTAACTATTGCGCATGCGCTGGCTAACGACGCGAAAACTGGCGTCGTTAGCCGGCGCATGCGCAATAATTACTGTGATGCCGTACAAGGAATGGGCATCGGAGTGCGCATGCGCCGGCCAAAAGAATGAGTGCGCAGGCACGGGATATCGGCAGCATAACAAGTTAGTACAAAGGCGGTCAGAGGGAAAGGATGGGCGGGGGGACGCAATGAGAAGGCTGAGCAAGCAGGGCACCTAAGAGAGTAACGCCGCCCTGGGCACTTGCGAGCCCTCATTTGCATATCTTATAAAGATGGTTTTTGAGGGTTCTATAAGTCCAGGATTGATGCCAGAGATAACGTTTTTATTAACTGTAAGCTTGCTAGGGAGCTGTGGGAAGGGTTAAAAAAGTGAAATGCTGGTGACAGACTCCCTTTAAACCTGCAGTCATCGTGGGATTCGCGGCCACAGTACTGGCGCAAAAATGAACCCATGTGGCGCTCTCGTAAAACACTGGCCAGGTCATCAGCACCAGGACGTCGCCATGCCTTGTCATGAATGCTGAGGACACAAAAGACGTCCATGGCTGATGCCACAGCCAGGTTACAGTTCTGTTGTGTACGGAGCCTTCATCCTTGTGTCTCTAATGTCATACCGAGGGTTGGAGGGTTCATCTGCAGGACATTGTGAAGTCTTGTTCACTCTGACATTGTAAGAAGCTTATACAGTAGAGCACTGATTGTCAACCTGCCCCCAGGGGGTACACCCTGCAGCTAGGGTCCTGTGGAGACCATGTCGGGGGAAGACCATGACAGACATTTCTGGTTACAAGAGTGAGTCGGGGGGAGGTAGGTAGGCCAGAGGAGGGTCCTGTTGCCGATTCCGAGGCTTCCAACAAGAACAGCAACGATAGACGCATCACATCATGCACACAGTCATGCTGTGACAGGTTGTCACAGCATGCCTATTTATGAGGGCCCCTGCAGTGCCCATTGTGCCGGCCAAAAAATTCCCATATGTGCAAGCTTAGTAATAGGTCTAGTAGATGGTCTGTATTCAATTTAGGGTCTGCAGAAGAGGATAATATGTACATTTTGTGCATGTAGGCAAAAAAAAACACTGCTGGGCAATTAATTGAATTCGATTAATTTACCCATTCTGTGGCTAGCGATGCCTTTTGTTGCCACCAGCCTGTACATATTGAATTTTACCTTCCACTGGCTTGGTTCACCACATTGACTTTTAAACCTTTGTGTTTCCTTAAGGATTCCTGTTCAATGTACCCCACATCATGCTGGCCCAGGCCTCCTCTCCCGCCTTGCCCCGTAACATCAGGAAGCCATAAGTGACGCATAACGTCACAGGTCTGAGTGTATGAGATCACCAAATGCTTGGTAATTGGGGGGTTGTGACTGCAGAACCTGACCTCATCCTGGTATATGTGGAAACATTGTGTGTGTGGTTATCCCTCCTGGCAGCACTATACACATAGTATGCAGTATTAGACAGTATTAGAGCATACACCACAGTCCTCTTGATGTGCAAGCCCCTCAGTACTTTAGTGGACTACAAGTACCAGCATATGTGCTGCTGTAATACAGGAGATAGATGAACATGAAAAACCTGGCATGGGTCCTGGAGAACTGCAAGTCCCATTATACTGTCCCTTATACTATAATCAGTGATAGGCAGGGTGTTCTAGTGGTGATAGAAGATCAGTTCTCACCTCTCCTGTGTCCTCCCCTGTCCTTATACTATAAACAGTGATAAGCAGGGTGTTCTAGTGGTTATAGATAATCAGTTCTCATCTCTCCTGTGTCCTCCCCTGTCCTTATACTATAAACAGTGATAAGCAGGGCGTTCTAGTGGTGATAGAAGATCAGTTCTCACCTCTCCTGTGTCCTCCCCTGTCCTTATACTATAAACAGTGATAAGCAGGGTGTTTTAGTGGTTATAGATAATCAGTTCTCATCTCTCCTGTGTCCTCCCCTGTCCTTATACTATAAACAGTGATAAGCAGGGCGTTCTAGTGGTGATAGAAGATCAGTTCTCACCTCTCCTGTGTCCTCCCCTGTCCTTATACTATAAACAGTGATAAGCAGGGCGTTCTAGTGGTGATAGAAGATCAGTTCTCACCTCTCCTGTGTCCTCCCCTGTCCTTATACTATAAACAGTGATAAGCAGGGTGTTCTAGTGGTGATAGATAATCAGTTATCACCTCGCCTGTGTTCTCTCCTATGCCTTATTGTAGATATCTTCATACCACTCCAAGGCCCTTAGTTACAGAGTTGTTTTGCACATGCTCAATAGTGATGATCATCTCTGAACTGCTAGACAGAACAGAAAAATAAGTAGACGCTGGACCTTTTGATCCGAATGTATGGACAACAGGAGGCGCACTGTCACAACAGTGACAGTGCGCCTCCTGCTGTCCATACGTTCGGATCAAAAGGTCCAGCGTCTACTTATTTCTACTGTCGTACCAGAGTGGTGGGGTGGCTCCCGCCCAAGGTGAACGGACAAACCCAGGCTGCATCAACCGCTTACCATCTTCATTGTGGTTGCGCCCAAATTGGTGCAACCACAATAGGTGAGCAAACCATTTCTTACTGTTTGTGGATAATTCATTTATCAAACATATTTACCCTATGAGCGTCTTTCTCTGTCTATCAGACAGAACAGAAAGACAGCATTAATGGGGTGGTCTCAGAATAAGTAACTTTTCACAGGAGGCTGCCTCTGCAATGGAAGGAATCATACCTACCCCCACCACTACCGCTCTGTTCCTGTGTGCCGGCTTTTGTGCGTCCATCGTCTGGTCCGCGTCTTGTTTAATTCGTCCCGTCATTGGCTGTAGTGAAGCACATGATTATGGCAGATAGGAAGTAAACAAATCGCAGACCTAAAGATAGACACACCGTAGCATCCATACTGGTATGTTAACCCCTTAAGGACCAGCGCTGTACATGTACGACACTGTGTAATACACTTACAGCCAGTGCATCACAATACAGAAGTATTGTGATGCATTGTAAAGGGGATCAGACCCCTAAAAGTTGAGGTCCAAGAGTGGGACAAAAAAAAGGTCAAAAATAAGTTAAAAAAAATAATAATTTAAGTTTCAAGTTAAAAAAAAGCGTCCTTTTCCCAA